>NC_133418.1:3815000-4450833 GCF_049350105.2 Macaca mulatta
AATCATTCTAAGTTTTAGCAATCCAGTAAGAACCTGATCCAGAGAAGCCTACTTGTTCCAGACTCTAAGCAGCAATATATTGCTACAATGTAATGAAAAGAGAGGGATGATTAAGAAAATTTCAATGCTAATAAAAGACAAAAACGTAATTGGATTTATTCTACTCTAGACAGAGCAGCCGGGCAGTTCACCCATACGTTATGAACGTTGCTGTTTATCAGCCAGGGTCCAAACTCTGTCAACAAGGCTTGACAGTAAGGGCGTGATCTCCACTCACTGCAAGGTCCACCTCCCAGGCTCAAGCGACTCTCTTCAGCCTCTGGAGTAGCCAGGATTACAGGTGTGCAGTCATCACGCCCAACTAATTTGTGTGTTTTCAGTAGACACGGGATTTCACCAGGTTGCCCAGGCCGGTTCCCTGGGTCTCAAGCTCCCAGGCTCAAGCAATCCACCCGCCTCGGCCTCCCAAAGGGCTGGGATTACAGACGTGAGCCATCACGCCCGGCCCTTTTTTGTTTTCTTTTCTTTTTAAGTGACTAATGTGCTTCACAGTCTTGTAGTCATTTTAAAAAAAAAAAAAAAAAAAAAAAAGAACAAGCAAATTCTGTAAGGGAAAGAAACCATTAACACTTTTTACACTTCTCAAAACTCAAAACTGAAATTCTAAGAATAAATGTATTTTATTCACAGAAGCAGCATTCTTAAAGTTCTGTAAAAGTGATACCATGGACACCACCACATCACAGATGAGCGTGGCAGGACTGCTCAGGTTCAGAACACATTCTCAACAGTCCTCTTGCCCCTTTCCTCAATGGGAACACTTTATTCTGTCTTTGATTCAAATTAAGTATCTTGCGAGGGAGTTGAAGAAAACTGCATAGCAGATTTTAAAACTTCAATGCTTTTCTCAATGTTCGCCACATTCTAATGCATTTTACTGACTACACGGCCAATAAGCCTAAAGCTTTTTGCATCGGTAAAGACAATGCTCCTTGTAGCAATAGGCTTTTTCTTTTCTATACAAAGATCTATAACTGAAGCTAGTAAAATGGGCATTTCACAAAGATTTTGCACAATTCCTAGCACAGATTTTAGCAAAATAAAACCATTATCTTTCCGCAATTAAATAAGCAAGCATAGGAAACTGCACAGTTAAAATAACCATTCCATTATTTTATATAAACACAAATGAGAGAGTAGAGTATGCTTTGAAAAACAGTATTTCCATATGCCAACGATGAAGCAGAAGACAGTTCCTCAGCCTCATATGACATTTGACAACCGAAGTACTCTGGCCCAAGCCCAGCCCGGTTAAATGAAAATGAAGTAAACGTGTGAGTGACCATGGTGGGGCACTCTGATAGCCACAGTCCAGGAAAGAACAGCTAACATCTTTCTTCTTCATGGGAAAACCGAAACATACTCGAGAGACCTTGATTCTTTAAAACACAGTCTGCCCCAGTACTAACCTTAAGCTCCCAACGATCAAGATTGCTATAACCACAGAGGTGTTTTTCCAGGCCCTCGAAAATCACGGACATGGTACATACACAACGTTTTCAAACACTCAATGCAGCCAATTTGTTAAATGTGCTGTGATACCGGAGGTCTTGTGCAGGACCAGAAGCGTCGTAGCCTGGTTACCTGTCCTGGTGTTCAATGCTTTGCATGTGCAAAACCTGCTGTTACAATTTACTGGGCTAAATGTGATTCCGTTCGTCACAGAAGAGAGCTATGACATTTACTTAATTCCATGCACAAATTCTCAGGTTCACGTTCCACGAGTGACTGCTCTGTCCACGAGACAGCTGAGGGAAGACCCAGGAAAGGCCTGGGAGATGCCAAGTGCTCACTAACTGGTATCCGTCTGCTGGTTCTGGCTTAAAGGAAAACAGACATAGAAGAAACTAAAAGGGCTCACTACACCTAATATCACAATGTTCTCAACTTTACCTTAGCCAAAAATAAAAGCGGAATAGCAAAACTACTCCAGGGCATGATTCCAGGGCTAATCTGAAACATGAAATATTTAGAAGACAAAGCTCATTGTGAGTGCAAGTAATATACACATAAAACACTGGTTTCACAAAACCCAGTCTTTGCGATTGCTTTAATAAAAAGTAAAATTCTCATGAGGATCGCATACATTAACTGATTTTCAAATGAAGGGACTGGTAAACTTCAGGGCATATGATTTCTGTCACACACAAGGGGAGCAGTGAGAGAGAAGAGCTAGGATCAAGTGTGCTGAAGCTGTCCTAGGACTGAAATTCAGTTTCTGCCAAAACAAAAACACAGGAGGCTGTCAACTTCGAGAGCAAGCTCTGCTTGAGAGCGTCAAGATGCTAAAGTTGCAAAGGAGCTTCTCCCTGTATGGGCACGTGTGATCCTTGCGAAAACATAGCTCAGCATTATCAAAAATCAGGAAAGAACACAAGCTTTCCAGACATGAAATCCAAGAGCAGAAGGGAGCAGAGTGCAAGCTTGCTCGGCAGAACTGTTCCCGGACAACAGCACAGACGACGTCACAGGGAGGGCAGGGCAAGCAACAGCAGCTTCCGTCTCGCCGCAAGCAGGGCCTGAGCCAGGGGAGCAGTCTCCTCCAACCTGACAAGGAGGCGCGAGGAGCCACAGAGAAGTCAATTCAGGGCCCTTTTCAGAAAGGGGCAACAATGAGAAAATCTGGTCTCACCCACCCCCCACCTGCCACGGTAACAGCTAAACTCGCACGTGCGTCTGTCACGTTCCCCAACCCCTCTTGCAGGTGCTCTTCCTGCACCCGGGTGCCTGTCTCCGTGCTGCTCCTGAGGCCACACCTGTTGTCATCCACTAGTGACCGGGAATTCACCTTTGTCCGGGAGAAGCAAACGCAGACTTCACACACTCCTGTACAGGTTTGCTGGCCGAGAATCTAACTGCACTGTCCGATTCCAGATGTGCTGGTACCAAGGAGAACGTTCGATGCCCGGCATTTAAAAACGGTATCAGTGGGTTCTCCTGGGACTCCCAGGCGGCCGCATGAGGGACGGAGCTGTTGCCCTGCTACCCCGAGCCAAAGCAAGGCTGAGAGGCACACACCACAGGCCACATCACACTCGAGCACCGACTCTTGACCGTTGCTCGTTCGTGTGTTAAGAGTTCAGGGAGCCGGGCGCGCTGGCTCAAGCCTGTAATCCCAGCACTTTGGGAGGCCGAGACGGGTGGATCACGAGGTCAGGAGATCGAGACCATCCTGGCTAACACAGGTGAAACCCCGTCTCTACTAAAAAATACAAAAAACTAGCCGGGTGAGTTGGCGGGCGCCTGTAGTCCCAGCTACTCGGGAGGCTGAGGCAGGAGAATGGCGTATACCCGGGAGGCGGAGCTTGCAGTGAGCTGAGATCCGGCCACTGCACTCCAGCCTGGGCGACACAGCGAGACTCCGTCTCAAAAAAAAAAAAAAAAGAGTTCAGGGTACAGGCGACAGACAGGCCTGATCTCAGCCATGGGACAACAGTGACTGCCCACAAGTCCCTTATCTAAGCCCCGACTTGCCCATCCATCCTTCCTTCAGGAACAATGCCCACCTCACAGTGCTGCCATGAACGCTAAGTCAGCACGTACATACACAACCAAATTCATTGCAATTGTGCTTTCTACAACAAGTTAATACAACCAGGCGCTATCATTGAGACTGAATAACCAATATTAGAACAGAAGATCAGGCCAGGGATGGTGGCTCAGACCTGTAATCCTATCACTTTGGGAAGCTGAGGTGGGTGGATCACTTGAGGTCAGGAGTTGCAGACCAGCTTGGTCAACATGACAAAACCCCATCTCTACTAAAAATAAATTATCCAGACATGGTGGCACACACCCTGTAACCCCAGCTACTAGGGAGGCTGAGGCATAAGAATCACTTGAACCTGGGAAGTAGAGGTTGCAGTGAACGGACATCGTACTACTGTGCTCCACACTTCCAGCCTGGGTGACAGACCAAGATTCTAGTAAAAAAATAAAAGGTCAAGATGAAAACTGATTGCCAAGGTCCATGTTCCATATACTTCAAACATAAAGTTCATTAGCTGGTACTTGATCAAGTTGTTGATTTCTACATTACAATCTTGTATATCCTTCTAACACGGCTCAAAATGTTTACATTTGAGCACACCTCGAGTATAACAAAAAATAAAGTGCCTATATTTCATAAATGAGCAAGTTCCAGTAAGACTGCATCCTGCTCTAGTTAATCCTTTGACAATGTAAAACTGAACCATCCTGACACAGCACTGACACATGGTACAAGAAAAATGACCTCCAATTAAATCGCTAGATTTAGAGAACACATAAATATAGTTTATCACGAATTTACCAGCGATTAGCAAGATTTTAAAGGAAGAAAAAGTATCGGGACTGTAACTAGGAATAAAGGCAAAAATAAACAAGAGAAATTAGTCACGTTTAAATCAATACCCTTTCTGTGGGGCCGTAATAAAGTATACACAACAGGTGTGCAAGCTGTCATGCTAAACTGTCACCAAGCTCTCTATGAAGGTAGTAAGAGCGTCCCAAGTCACAGAGCCTCATATTACTATTTAAATGCTACACAGCCAACACCACACTCGGCACGCAGTGAGAACTCTGAAAGCTCTGAGGAACGCATGATGGGATGAAGGGCCCCAGTCCTGCCATCACCCTGCTGCTTATTAAAAATATAAAACAAAGCCCTGCCTTCAAGGTGCTCAGATCTAACTAGTACAAAGTTTTGCTTTTGACAAGTTAACTACGAATGATGAAGACACTCAACAGCTGTGCGAAATGTAAGGCAACCTAATAAGAGGAACTTGGCTGAGACTAAACCCAGAGATGGTTTTTTAACCACAGAAGAGGAAAGAACTGAAGAACCTTACAGAAAGTTGACAGCAATTTCTGTTTCTCTATGGTACAACCTGGAATTTACCTTTGAGATAGACTGTCCTTCTGTTCTGAAAAATCAGATTATTCTTGCAATCCTCCATCAGGACTGAAATTCCCAAAGACATGGAAAACCAAGTACTAATTTTAAAACCCCCCAAAAAAACTACCTATGATCTTAGATGTGAGATTTAATATTCTCAAATTCCAAATTTGGAAATATTTTGCACAAAGTCCTTATTTTCCCTGTTTACTTGAAAGCTCTCTATTCTTTTGTCCTAAACATCTTCTTTCTCATCCTTCCAAACAGTATCTGAAGATGAACTTACATATCGTTTTCAATGTTAACAAAGAAGATACTACATTTGTCATGAACTGTTTATATTCACAACTCTAGGAGAGATTTTGCTACATCGTGAGGAATAACACGAGGCAGGAAATACGCCACGAATAAAGAACAGTAGAAAGTGGACACATTTCCTGATGAGTGCCGATTTCTCATTGAGCTGCTGACAAAGTTATAATACAGAAAGCTAGACAGCTGCTCTGTTAGTTCTACCTCACTTAAGTGACCGAGTCATTGTTGTTTCGGTTCCCTCTCTCGTCTGGGGATGAGACACACCTCACAGAGCTGTTTATGATTTCAGGAACACACACATCAATGAAGTGACTGTTCCTAAATCGTTGCAAAGGATATAGCAACCTGCCAAATTTCAACTAGGTTGTAACAAACAACTGTTTTCATCCTACACTCTCCGGCGCCAGCGAGATGGTGTGTTCTTGGATCCCTGCGGGAGCCCTATTCCTGGTGCCATAGAGCACACACACACATTTACATCCACATAGTGTACGTATATGGTACACTGTAACACGTGTACCTGCATAGAGCGTACACACATCCGAATACGTAGAGTGTACATAAGTGCACTACATGCGTACAGAGTGCACACACATCCAGATCCATGTGGTGTACATGCATAGAGTGTACACACATCCAAATATAGTGTACAAACAAGTTCACTACGAGTGTAAAAGCATAGAGCATACACACATCCATATAGCAAATGTACATAAGCTAACACGTATGCGCATGCATAGCACGTACACCCATCTATATGCAGTGTACACAGGTATACTATACCTGTATGTACATGCATATGGCATACACATGCACATCCGTGCGTACATAGGTATGCTATTTGCTATATGTATACACGTGCGTATAGCATACACTCTTATCCAAATGTACGTAGGTGCACTACAGCATGCATACACATGTGCAGTGTACACATATGCACATGTATACAATGTACATCAGTACACTAACGTATAAAGCGTATACACATATGCAATAGTGTACATACATATGCAGCATGTATATGTATTAGTGTGTACATATCCAGAAGTTTATTCAGTGTGCATAGTGTACATGCATGCTTGTGTGCACATATGTATATATACTCTGCAGAAATAATGTGCACATACCCACATGATGTACGTACACAGGCATGTATATGGCATTAAATACATGCATGTATGTACACATGCAGAACAGATAGGTGTCCAAGTGCGCATATAACCATAGTGACCATAGATACACATACACATGTACATGCATGCCTACAGCATGCACGTGTGTAGGACACAAATGTAGTGTACATACCTATACATTGTAAATACATGCACAGTGGAAATACACGTAGTATGCGTACACCACATACACACATGTACATTTATAGAGTACACATATACCGAGACCCAGAACGGGTCATGAGTATTAATACTGCAGAAACGCTTCCAGTTCTACCTAAGTGAATTTTTTTTCAAACTATAATAGAACTCATACAAAAAGGGTTTTAAGGAAATGAATAAAGCTAGTGACAAAAATCAGTGGGAAGGGCACAACCACTTTCCCTCAGAGTTCTGGGCCTGACTTTCCTAACGCAGTACACGTCAGAACTGACTCACGATAAAGCGCTCCTTAAAAATTAAAGATGTGTCCTCATGTTTTGGCCTTTGAGACAAAGCCTCTTAGTTAATCGAGTTCTGACTGAATTTGACTCACAGTACTCTGGCAGATTCTTCATTTTCTGGTGAGACAGACGAATGTCCCAGGGTGAGGGCAATGCCAGCCCTTTCAGGGTCAGCTTTTCGAGGAGCGATGTCTGGCAGAACACAATCCAACACCATAGTAGGATCCCCCACCCAGCCACTTAGACACTTTCGGGGACTTACTCTGCTTGTTTCCCTTTCTTGAATTCAGCTGGGGGGGGGGGGAACCCAAAAAAATCAAAACCAAAAACAAACAGCCCATGTGTTTGTGTGTCTGAAAAGTGAATACATCCACATCCAACTTTCTAAATGAGACACGGCAGGTATGATGGTCACTGAACAGTGGCCACTGTTGACAAAATACAAAGTCTTCTGCAAACATGAACGAGTTTCTAGGAATACAAAAGTCAAGGGAATTTACTTCACATATTAAAGCTGTCAAGGGTGCTCACCAAAAATGTACTTAGAGGTTTTCCTTTTAAGTTATTTTTGAAGATTTTTAAGTTGCAATACTTAAAAAGCCTCGGGGAAAAGAAAGGATACAGGTATCTGGAAGATTTATACTAAATGATTTTCATGTCTTTTTGATAAAGTTAAATAAGGTCAGCCTTGAAGTAATGGCTTCCACTACTCTGAGGCTGTGGATGGAATCCACGCCACCAGACAACTGAATAAACAGCAAGGCTGCACACACAGGACACAGGCAGTGAGCCAGCCTGACTAGTTGTCAGCTTCTGGGTCAGTTCTAGCCAGTTCTGCCCAGGCCCCACTGGAGATGAAAACCTGCCCTTTAGAAGCCCTTCAAAGCCCACCTTTCAAAATCTAACCCTCTTCAACTGAGGCCCAAGTCCAAAAATCTACTGACATCTTAGCACCTGTTAGGCCAGCTGTCGCCCAGCCTTTTTGGCACCAGGGATGGGTTTCATGGAAGACAATTTTTCTGGGGGGTGGTTTTGAATTGCAACTGTTCCACCTCAGGTCAGGCATCGGATCCTCATAAGGAGCACCTCCGAGATCCCTCACATGCAGTTTACGATAGGGTCCCAGCGCCTAGGAGAACACACAGGTTATGAGAGTGTCCCAGCGCCTAGGAGAACACACAGCTTAAGATAGGGTCCCAGAACCCAGGAGAACATGCGGCTTACGAGAGGGTCCCCGCGCCTAGGAGAACAGGTATTAAATGAGTTGGCAAAGCCAAAATCCACCGGATCTACCCCTCCAAAACAAACATACACCACTGCCCAATATTGATGTGAGCCAAAAACATGGAAGTCCTGAGGGCCCACACTGACCACAGCCAGATGCCACTTCTGAAAGAACCAAGCACGTGCCTAAAGATCACCCGTGATGACCCAGGAGAGCAGCTTTGAGCAGAGACAAAGGTGAAGGAGAGGCACATGGGCCAGGGTGCTGGGTGTGCCCGTCTTTGTGACCTCACTGAGATTGCTGACCTCTGGCCCTTGGTGTCCGTCCTATGGAGGAGGTAGGCCCCCAAAATCCCTGCCTCCCTTCAGCACTGACTGAGGCGGTCCTGAAGTCTCCCCAGGGCTGAGACTGCTTCTAATTCCTGTTAGCTGCACACCCACATAAAAAACTAAAAACAAAATATCAAGTATGCAGACAGGAAAAGAAAAATATGTGAATCTTCCCTTATTCAACAGGCATTTAAAGAGTAACTGGAAAATTGTGATAGTCTTTAAACAACCACCAGCTATCACGTCGTGTTGAAATGTTTTAGCTAATCAGGAACCTGTGTGTTCAGGAAATCAGTTGACAGGTCCCAAATAACCTCGGAGCTTATGACCTGACCCCCACTCACGCGCATCACCTCTCCAGAGGAACGTGTCCTGGACACCTTTCAAATGGTGAGGAAGAGGAAGAAAGGTAGCTTTCCCTCAACCCCACAAAACAAGCTCGACCCCGAGGAGCCCGGAGAACAGCAACGTTTGTTTAGATGCTTTCCCACTGACCTTGTCAGAGCAAACGTTCCCATCCCACACCGCCCGGTGTTTAACTCTCCCTGGGATACCAGCAGCTGCCAACCCTCAACAAGCTGGAAACAGAGGCCAAGCTGACAGGAGGCCTCTCTCCATTCCCTACTGAATTCGCTCAGGACACGGATGTTCCCAAACACATACGGCCCCGAGTATTCCACACTTGGAGAACATTCAAACAACAGACGCTGCGAAGACGTTCCCCTAAAGAGAAACTCAGTTTCTAACTTCCCTTAGGGAAAAATATGAGACCCAGAACTTTCCAGAAAATCAAGTGTGGGAGGAAGCCACTCACCTCTGGCACTTCTTAAACCTGCCTTCCCGCGGGTGCTCAGGGATGTCCCCGCGACAGCCCCGTCCACCCAGGACGGCAGCAGGTCTCAGGCAGCCAGCACCTGGGCAGCTGGCGAAGCAACCCCAGGGTGAAAACGCCATCCCAGGCATCACTTCCCGGAGCCCCTCAGCAAGAAAAACAGAGGTGGGACAGAACCGAGGGCTGATTCGAGGCTGGGGAGCCACAGACCCGCACAGCTCAATCATCGGACATGCTCTTCTGTGGACAGAGCCCAGGGAGAGGCCAGCAGAGACCCTCGTGCCGGCTCCACGGGCCAGCGTCCTCCAGGGCTGCAAGTTTGTGATCACAGCTTCAGAATTTGGTTCCAGAATCTTCCGGAATCAAACACGCACCAAACTGTAAAGCTGCCAGGACAGCAGGGCCCAGGAGCAGGCTCAGGGGAGGACCACGTAGAAACCCCACACACAGCATACACGTGTGCATGTTTACTCCACACATGCCACCCCTTCACCCAATACTATGCACGCAAACGCATGTATGCACTCCATACACACCCTCAAATACACTCACTAAATATGATGCGCGTACACACTCCACACACACTGACAAATACATGCAACACACATGAACATGCTCACTGCAGCCACACCTGCTAAATACACTCACCACACACGCACAAACGTGACACACCTGCACACTCATTCCAGACATCACACCCCTCACCAAGTACACAGGTACACACACCCCCAAGTCGAGAACCTGCAGACTCCACAAGCTTTGGTTTCCCCCACTGTTTCTCTCATCACATGAGATCCACACACAGGTGTCATTTACTGACATCTAACACCCGGGGAGGCCCTTAGACAGAACTGCAGTCACAATTCGGCTTCATTCAGGCATTCATCACCAGCCTCCTGAAGCCACCTTCTGTCCCCACGGGGAGGGGGGCCGAGACCGGAGACGTCACTGGGCTTACAGATCCCCAGGCTGGCAACCCAACGAAATGAGGAGGGCTTGGCCACGGCCCTGGAGGGAGATGGGTACTGGGCTCAGGTATGCGGAACATGAGTCCTCATTTCCAGACCGTGTCACCTACGACTGCGTCAGGTGAAAGCCAGTGGTTTGGCATTCCTGGGATAGACAGTCCTGGAATTACAAGCAAAACTTTTTATTCCTCCCCTCTGAACACATGAGGTCCATGGTCCCCTCACATCTAACACTGGCAATCAGAATCGGTGACTCCTTGTCCACCTGAGGACCACCCAAGAGGATCCACACACCTGCTACAACAGCAGCACAGCACCTGGTCTGCAGGGGAGCAAAACAAATCCCCCCTTTATGAATAACACTGGATTACCCCGACACTGGCAGCCTGCAGTGTGTATATCGTCAAGCCCCCACATCTGCGCCACCTGCAAGAGGAAAACAAGCCCTTAGTCCAGGGCTCTCAGGACAGCCTGTGAGGAGGATGCTGGCACCCTTCTCATCTCCCAGTGGAGAGGAGAGAAGGCCAGGGTCAGGACTGGTGTATCAGGAGGGTTGGGGTTCAAACCCCATCTGCCTCACAGAGCAGCCCTTACCGTTCAAGTGACTTCTATCATCAGCCTTAAAATGTACCACAGTTACCAGCAATTCTGAGTGCTGTTCCTTGGGACGTCATAAGCAAACATTTTGTTAGAAAGATTTTGCCAAATCTGCTTTCAAAATCCTATGCTATGAAATGACTAATGAAAATTTGAGCTATGAAATAAAGCACATAGTTAAATGAATCCCAAAATGACTATCACGAAGGAAGCTTTAACTTGAAGTGAAAAATATCCTCTAAATGACATCAGCCAGAATTATCTTCAATCATTACTGGTCCCATAACGCTTCAGGAATTACACAGCATCATCTCAGATATGAGCTTAAAACCATTAGCTGAATGCACATTTCAGCACAACCAAAGTTCTGCTATAATAAGCAGCACAGGTGTCTCTGGAGAGGATTTTAATTGGGACTACAAACGATGTACACGATCGTGGTAAGAGGTTTCATGCTGGCTGTTCTCCAAGGTGCGACACAGAGAAACACCACTAACCTCAAAGACACCTGCTGCTTTGTAATGAGATGAGAGATGATGTGGACGGACTACTGTAAATATTTGAAAAGGAGAAACAATGCAAGGAAAGAATCGTATCAGTTTCCCTTTACATTCTTAGAAAAAAACGATTTTTCTTTTGGGATAATTTAAAAACAAAATGACATTTCTGGATTTTTTTTTTTTTTTTTTTTTTTTTTACTTTTCTTTCTGAGACTGGGTCTCGGCTCTGTTGCCAAGATTGGAGTAGAGTGGAGCAATAGCAGCTCACTGTAGCCTTAAGTGATCTTCCCACCTCAGCCTCCAGAGTAGCAGGCACCACAGGCACGCACCACCACACTCAGCTAACTTTTCTGTTATACAGATGGGGTCTTGCTATGTTGTCCAGGCTGGTCTTGAACCCCTTGGCCTCAAGTGATCCTCCTGCCTTGACCTCCCAAAGATTTAGCCTAAGCGACCATGTCTTATCGGAAAATAGACATTAGAGCAAATGCATTTGTGTAAGATTTTCTACCTCTTTTCACTGGGGAAAAAGGTAACTTGCCTCCAAGGGTCGGAGACAAAGCTGTTACTGCAGACAAGAGCGCTGTGCATCCCGGGAACCGCTACACCACGAGGCATGGCCGTGCACCCTGGATGCAGGAGTAACACACGAGGCTAGCACAGGCAGATGCTGGCCCTCTCCAGAAGTAGGCCTATCCTTCCTCCTCTCCTCAGCCCCCTCTCCCTTCAGGCCTCAGTGGCTGCTGACAGGGGAGAGGCCACAACTAGAGGAGGCTCTCAACTCCACCAGGGACAGGAGCCCCGGACGCTGGGGACTCTACTGCTGCCCTCTGCGCCCACCTCCTTCTGGTCCAGCCTTCTCAGGAGCCAGGCGTGGCCACTTTGAGCCTCTTTCCCTTCTGTGGCTCCTACAAAAACCAGTTCAGAGAGCCCAGGCTGCCTCACACTCCAGGGACACCCGGCACAGGCCCCCTCCATGACCTTATCCAAGCTCCTGGGGCCAGAAGGGTCTTGCAATATTTCACTTTCCAGTTGAGCATCCCCAGCCTGAAATCCAAAGTGCTCCGAAGAGCATTTCCTTCGAGTGTCATGAGGAAGCTCGGAATGTTTCAGGTTTCGGAGCATTTTGGAGTAGGGACTCTCAGCCTTAATTTGAACCTCTTCAAGGAAGCCACACACTGAAGCCCCCGATGTCCACCCTACACAATCCCAGCACACCATCTGAAGTCCTCCGCAACAGATTTTCTTTCTTCAAAAATAACCACAAGTCACAAACTCACACGCAATCACAGAAGGGGGTTGTGGACACCCGCACAGATGATGAAATTTAACTGTCACATTTTCACCTGAGTAATTTAAAGTCATTCCTCAAAACACACCTGTTTTTCTGATTGCATTTTAAGGTGAACACACACAAATCATTTCAGGGAAACAAACGTCACTTTGGGCTGCGTGTGGTTTCTTGACTCCCGTGAATAACTCCGTTCACCCTCACTTCTGGATAAGGGAGACGATGCAAAGAAAACTGTTAAAACAAAGACATGAAAACAAGTTTAAGAAGGGTTTGAAAGGTTCCTCCTGTCCCCCTGGAGGGGAGACGAGGACACTTGGAAAGCTCACGGGGGACAGGAGCACAGCCTCCTCGGTGTGCCATGGACGCCGCCTCGCCAAGGGGAGAGGATGATGCCTGGAAGACTCACAGGGGTGGGAGCACAGCCTCCTCAGTGCTTTCTACACTCAGCAGCTTCAGAAATTCCTGCAGAAGCAGAACACATCATGAGAACTGAGACTGGAACACCCCAAAGAAAGGGGACGAGAGGTCAAAAAAAGCATTGGATCATTACCAAGGAGGGCGGGCATGAAGCCGCTTCAAAGACCGTGTGAGAAGTCACTCATAGGCGTTTCAGAAAATAAGGGTAGTGCGAGATTGCTGGATCAGCTCAAACAGGCTGCCGTCCCTCAGGCCATGAAGTCCCTGAGATGAGCCTCTCACTGAGCAGAAGTCACTCGCATCTCTGCCAGAGAAAGTACTACAAGCTGACACAAAGCCTCATGAAATCTGGGCTTCAGCCGGTCGACAATAGTGAGTCTGACATGGTACATCCCTCCAGATGGTTAAAGACCCCAGGGGTTCGTCGGACAACCTCAAAGGGCTGTGTCTGCCCAGCCCCTTTTCCAAGTTCTGGATGATTTTTCCTAATGTACTATAAGCAGCATGTTCCAGTAGAGACGTCATTAACTGACTCTGGGTCCTCTTAATTTTGAAATTACAAACACACTTGGCCAGGCACGGTGGCTCATGCCTGTGATCTCAGTACTTTGGGTGGCTGAGACAGCTGGACTGCTTAAGTCCAGGAGTTCAAGTCCAGCCTGGGCAACATTGCAAAACTCCATCTCTACAAAAAATACAAAACTAAGTCAGGCATGGGGACACATGGAACATGTGCCTGTGGGTCCTGGCTACTCAGGAGACTGAGCAGGAAGATCACTTGAGCCTGGGAGGTTGAGGCTGTAGTAAGCTGTGCTCACACCACTGCCTGGGCAACAAGAAGGTTTTTTTTTTTTTTTGCCTGTCTCAAAAAAACCAGAGAATAAGAATTATATACCTGACTAGCCCAAAATAAAAGAGGCCTTGTGGAATGACCTGAAACACAGCTGCAAATTCTGGCAGGGCCTCCCCTGGCTTGATTTGTGGTGAGTGCAGGACCGCTCTGAAGGATAGGACCCCAGGCACCTTCCGAGACTAGACCTTACAGTACAACTTCCCTTCGCTGGACGGAACACTGGCCTTGGAGCCTGGGACACCCTGGGGCAGTGCCACCATCCTGAGGCCGCCATGGCACAAGCAGGCCCTACTATCATGAAGCCTGGGACACCCTGGGGCAGTGCCACCAACCCGAGGCCACTGTGACACAAGGGGGCCCTGGTGCCACTGAGAGGCTGCACAGCAGGTCCAAGCCCAGGCCAGGAGTGAAGAGGCTCCACATCCTTTCGATCCCTCCAGCTGAGTCCACAGATGTCTTCGAGCAGAAATGCATCACCCTCAATGTCCACGGGTAAGTTTTTGGACACAGAATCTGGAAGAATAAAAGATGGTTCTGGGCTGGTTGGTTGCCGGCTCGGATCTCTCCTCTGTCCACACAAAACCTGGCTCACACCAAGCAGCATCTAAGTCCTGGAAGATCTGCTAAACACAAGTGCAGTTACAAAGCGGAGAAACTGGAGGGGGCTGGGCTGGGCTGTGCTCCAGTGGCACCAGCGCTTCTCAGGAAGACCCCGGGCATTACAGGGTCCAGGGCAAGGGCTTCCTGGGATCCAGGACATGGAACAAGAACCCATTTCCCGGTCCTGTTGAATATGAATCGTCTAAGGGCCGATTCCCTCGGAGGACTGAGCACCGCCCCACAACACCTTGGTATGGGTATGTTATTACATACGTTGGTGTGGGTATGTTATTACCCATACCAAGGTAATAACAAGCCCGTTACTAGCAGGAGGCTGGTGATGAAGACATGAGGACCAGATGAGCATGAGGGATCCTGACAGATCATCCCTGGCACCGAGCAAGGGGCGGACAGTACCCACTGTTCCTGATGCATCAGCCCTGGCACTGAGCGAGGGATGGCAGCACGGCCTGTGCCCCTGCAGATGCAGAGGGATGTGAGGGCGGCGCAGGCTGGACTTGGAGGCTAACTCAACCACCTGCGCTTGCACTTCCATTCCTCATGGCAGGGAGGTGAGGCACAGGCAGCATTAGGGCTCACCTTGGCCCCGGGCTGCACTTTTTTCTGCTTATGAGTCGTGCTCGCTTTACATGGACAGACATAGCTATAATAATGGTTCCCTGATTATTTCGCTGCCTACATAAAGGACTTTCAGAATTCACTTCCATCCTTAGGAAAGGCGGCCAACACCAGGCTGTCTCCCTTAAGATGCCACGTCTCATATGGGGAAAAAAAAATCAAGAGAAATCAAATAAAGGCCATAAAATACATCAGTTTCAACACTAAAATTTAATAGTACGCTTTAAATTGAAGATGAGTTAAGTCACATTTCCAAACCTCTGAAAGCACGGTTACTGGGAGGGAATGGTTTGCAACACACAAACGCAGCTCTGTAGAAGTGCCCAGGCTGGATGAAGGCTCAAACGTCAGTGCGAGGAGAAAGTCTGAACAAACTCTCTCCTGCCCTGCTGCTTTCCTCTTCCAAAACACACTGTTTATCTGTCAGTTTAGAACAAGGCCTAGGGAGGTGGGAGGCAGGCCTGGGAGGGTCACCTAGCATCCAAGCTCCTCACTCACACAACCGCACCAGGCTGAGCTGAGCAGTACACACAAACACGACTAATTCTCCCCAAAAAGACGGAAGGCAGCACACTGCCACGCCAGGCACCCTGCAGATGAGAAGATTGAGGGGAGCCAGAGGTACCTTTAATCTTGCTTGCATGGTGGAGGGAGAGGAATAATGCCACTCACTTGAGTGTTGCACAATTCTTTCTAGCACTGAGTGGCAGAAAACAAAAATTATAGATGCTTCCTCAGATAAACGTTTCTGAAGAACTGAACATAAATTACGTTCAGGAAATAGCATTATGAATGCCTCAAGTGTTTCTGTTTTCAATAATCCCAGAGTAATTCTATAAACCCGGGAATCAGTCTCACCCAACTCCAGGATCACGGCCCAGGTGACGTGGGCACACACATATCCTGAAGCTCCAATGCTCAACTAAAGTGGCGCGAGTGAAAATGATCCTGGGTATAATTTACACGGACACAGGAAGGTGGCTGAGCCCCAAACCCCTAAACCAGGAAGACCAGTGTCCTTCAGGGGCCTCACCTCTGTCCTTTCGCAGCCTCTGGGAACCACCACTCTGCTCTCTACTGACACAAAAGCCCCTCCCAAGGTACAACACCAGGAAGATCATCATTCAAAACTGAGGAACGTGGCAGAACAAAGCTGTCAGGAGATTTTAATCACCAACACCACTTGTTACATGACCCAAAGATGATTAAAATCCCAGGCCCTTCAAGACTGAATGCTATCTATACTTAAATGCATTTCATCACCATATTGGGGGGTTATTCCTTTGTTTTGCTGCAAATATATCCAACTGCTGTAAAAGGAAAAGGCAATTTGTTAACGAAGCTTCTTGGAGTGTCTCAACAGGCCTCGAGGTAGGATAAAAGGCAGGACTTCCTGGCAGAAACGCTCAGCTCTGAGGTCAGGTGGAGTTCTTGAGCACCAACCAAAGCAAAATAAGGTCGAAGACCACACCACACTTTCCTCAATCGCATCTTCATTCCACCTTTCCTTCTATTTCTCACGACTTCACTGGGAGAAATTGTGCTGAAAGAAAATGGAAACACACACATACACAGGAGACCCTACAGATGCTGAGAATGGGTGCAGCCATCACAGTCCGAATGTCCTTTCAGGGCCATCTGCCCTGGCTGGGATCCAAGTATCCGAGGGCAGGATTGTATGTCAGACCCGTGAAGCCAAGATTACAGCCACTGAACGGCAGTTTTCCATCCCACGGAAACCGGCCTTGCTAGGGGCTTCCTCGGGGACCACCGACCTCAAGCCACCACCCGTCAACTACTTCAACTAACCTACATCATGGCAGAGGCCTCCCTAGGCAGACCAGCCCTGCCCAAGTCCTGCTTCATGGCAAACCCTCCAGACAAACGTCCTTGGCCTCTTCCGGGAGGCTGTGCTCGGAAGGTGCCCTCATTTACTTCTGTGGCTCTGAGACATTTAACTAGAGCCCAACACATTTTTTCCTGTTCACATAGTATTGAGTTAACAGATTTTTATGAGTAAACTTTCACTGGGAAAAATACCATTTCAGGAGCCCCAGTGACCACAATGAAAATGTTTTTACCTTCCCTTACGTGACATCGGCAACGCCAGGTCCAGGAAACGTTCTGGATCTCAGATAATGGCAAATCCACTCATAGTAAGTCTTGGTCTTGTTTCACAAGCTATCAAATGCTGCCCAGAAGCAGGAAAAATCCCACAACGTGGCAGGGAGGGGCGACCAGCGTGAGTTCTAAGGCCAGACCACCCGGGTCTGCTGACAGCGTGGTGAGGGGCAAACAGTGCAGGGTCTAAGGCCAGACCGCCCGAGTCCCGCTGACAGTGCGGCTTCAGGAGTTTCCTAAACCCTCTGCTCTCCAAGTTTCATGTCAGAAAAATGCAGTGATAACCGTGTCCACCTCGTTTAAATATGTATATATATACACACACATATATATATACTCCAAACCTACAGCCCTATAAAGGTCATTAATCCTAGTTATCCTCAAGGCATTGAGCGATCAATAATGAGCCATCCCCCTGGCTGCTGACCTGCCACAGCCCCACCCTCCGGAAACCCCGCATCCACACCAGCCACACAGGATGAGGCCAGGGAAGGAGCAGGACTGTGTCTTGGGAACTTAACTCTGGAAGCTGAGTTAAATCAGTGCCGCTCAAATCTTGTCACCAACTATCTTGTTAAATTGGGAGATTCCATCTCTGGGGATCTTGAAGGAACCTGAGGTTCTACATTGAGTGAGATGAGCACTCGTGCTGCAATGAGACGGCAGGGAAAGCAACCGAATCTGGGGTCGCAGCTGCCTGAGGCTTGGGTCCCACCGGGAAAGTGGCACCAGGGCCCTCAGGACAGTGGCGGAGGTCCCAGGAGGCAAGTCCCGGTGCAGAGACTCATGGACCCAAAGATTGCTCCAGGGCCAGGAGGGGCTGCTGCGCTGACAGCCACGAGGCAGGCAGCCTTCGAGCTCCTCCAGCTGCCATCCTGCAGGCAGGGAGGACAGTGCCCAGACCACCCTGGGGCTCCCCCCAGCCTGCCAGGCTGGTACTCTTACTCCAGCCACTGACAAGAGTCCCCATGTTGCAAGCTAGGTTGAAACAGTGCCTCAGGCCTCGGGGCACATGCACCCCCCTACAGGGCTGGGATGGCTATTCCCACACATCCCCAACTCACAGCAAAACTTAAAAATGAAAGTTGGAAGATACAGCCAGGAAACCAATGCTCAAGAAGCAACTCCAGGGTGACTCTTCCTAGAGCTATTGCTATTGAACATCTTTAAAAACATTTCCAGGGTGACTTCCTAGAGCAATTGCTGTTGAAAATCTTTAAAATTCTTCATTTCAAAATTAGCTTTTATTACACTGTCTTCCCTATTCTACCAAGACTCTAGAAAACAAAACCATTACAATTTCCAATTCTATCTTATAGCAAGTTAGAAATACACGTTTCTTCAAAGGATTCTACATGTTTCCTTGGCAATATCCTTTCCACGCCCCGTACTACTGCCCACAACAGAGAAGGCTTTTCCAACTCAACCCAACCCAACCCAACCCAACCCAACCCAACCCAACCCAACCCAACCCAAGGGCCCTGAGATAGGCCCCTAACGAATCGTCTACAAACTCTTGAGACAGGCTTGCCCTGACAAATCATCTGCAAACTCCATCTTCCATTAAAAACAGTACCGAAAATGAGCATATTACCACTTTTTAAAAATTACTGTAAAGTGGACAGTGTTCAGTTCTGTGAATTTCGGCACAAATATTCCCATAATCATCATCACACAAGCAGAACAGTCCAACAGCCCCAAACCCACTCACGGGGCCTCATAAGCATACCCTCCCATTCTCAGCAACCACCCTCTCCGTGTCCTCCCATGACTCGGGTCTATCTTTTGCGAGCGTTGTGGCAAAACACTCGCAAAATCACAATCTCCTGGGCATCGTGCTTGGAGGTGCACCCAGGGTGTCCTGTGATCAACAGCCAGGCCTCGGGGCTGCTGGGTATTTATTATTCCACATATGGCTGTGGCACATTGTAACCTGTTTTGGACAACTATAGACAGCGCTATTAACATCTGGGCACAGTTTTTCTTAAACATCAGATTCTGTTTCTCTAGGGTAAATACCCAGGATTGGGGTCACTGGGACCCACGTTTGTGTGAGTTCAGTTTTGTAAGAAACCGCCAAGCTGTCTGCACCGTGCTGAACCCCAGCATCGCACAGGAGTCCCGACTGCCGGTCCTCACCAGCACCTGGGGCTGTCGGAAGACCTTAGTCAGGCGCTCCAGCAGGGGTGTGAACAAATTCACTGCGGCTTCGGTGCACATCTGGGTGCAACCAGTCACGCTGAAGGTCATTTCAGATGCTTTCGGGCCATCCTCCCGTCCTTCTCAGCGAAGCATCTGTTCAGGTCTCTTCCGCTTTTAAGTCAGGTGGTTTGTTCTCTGTCATGAGCCGTGGGAGTCCTGTGCATTCTGGATACGAGTCCTTTGCCGGCTGCATGGTTCGTAGACATCTTCTCCCCATCTATCGAAAATGTGTCTCTTCAATTCCCTAGGGGTGTCTTTTATATTAGAAGTTTAATTTTGATGAGTCTTACCTACTTGTTTTCTTCCTTGATTATGGATCATGGTATGGCTAAGAGCTCTCACCCTAGGTCTCCACAATTTCCCTTTGTTCTGCAGGTTTTGTAGTTTGGTATTTTACATTCAGGGCTATGATCCACCTTAATTTTCATACAGAAATTTCTCCCTGTTTTCACTCTTTTGCATATGGCTGTCCCATAATTCCAGCACCATTTGTTGAAAAGACTCAAATTCCACTGAACTGCTTTTGCATCTTTGGATCTGTTCTAGACTCCACTCTGTCAGCTGACCCGTGTGTGTGCATCCTCAGCATAATTTATGACTTTAGTGGCTGTCTCTGTGAAAAAAAGTAACTCTGTCTGGAAGCAAAAACTACATTAGAAGTGCTCTAAATAAGATTCTTCCTGTTGTCAGGAGAGCAAAGCCACTGCCCTAAGCAGAGGTGAGGCCTCAACAGCTCCCAGGCACAACCTTAACACACAATGGGGAAGGGAATTCATTTCAAGGGCCACAACATGAGACCAGCATAGCCATGAAAACTGCAATAATTTCACAACAGAATGAAATTCATAAAGAATTGCTCAGAAGCGTGTGATAAGTTACATAAATCACTGTTCCTTAAATTCTGACGGTTGACTAGAACAGAAATAGCTTCACGGTACAGTTCAAACAGGAGAAAGGTAGGTAGGGGTGGTTTCCACACCACACAGGGCCTGCAGGAAAGGGACACTCTTCCTCTAAACGGGAGATCCCGGGAGTGATGTGATAAGCCATGGTGAGAGTCACAGAACTGTGCAAGCCGGAGTCGCGGCATTTGCCCCACCACGGAACCTGTGTCCATGAACGACGAGGCTTAAATGTCAGGCCGGGGCAACCGAGGCAGTTATCAGGGGACAAGAAAACGAGCGCACGGTGGAGGCAAAGGTCTGAAATCGCGCGGCAACTTCGAGTCAAGTGGGACAAACTGACTCAAAATACAGGTTCCAAAAACCACCACAGAGAGCTGCTCCTCGGCTCTGGAAAGGCTAAGTGACTAATGCCCACACTGAGCATCTGCTCCCAGAGACGACCCTGGTGACCTAAGGCCCAGCTGCTCCGAACCCGCGCAGAACCTCAGTGAGGAACTTTGTTGGTATCTTACAGCACATTGACATGTTCCCTTAAAATCTGGTATTTCATCCACAATGCAGGCGCCAGCTTTGACTCATACACATTCCGATTAAACAAGATAATTTACACCCTGACCGTGCCAGGTAAGAGGTTTACTACAATCTTTAAACAGAGCCAGAGGCTACAGTCTGCTCCTCCACAACACCATGTCTCTACAAGTTCGATGGGTTTTTACTTTCCATGTCTTCACTTGCCTAGTGCTAGAAAGCAGATAAAAACAGAAGGAACCCAGAAACACTATTGAATGAGACTCAAATATCTTGCAGTCATCATCGAGATGAGATGTTTATTAAACAGAAATGTTCTCCCCTGTAGAAAGCAGCACACATCAACACGCACCGATAACTGTCGCCAGCATTCCAGATCATCTTCCCTTCCATGGCCACAGTGCAGGGCAATGGACCACGCACACCTGCAGGCCCACGGAAAGCGGGGTGACACGGCCGATTCTTGTAGCGAGCAGGCCAGGGTGCACTCAAAGAGCATCTCTTTCCAGAGGTCTGCCATGGAAAGTTACACATTTATTCCATGAGTTAATGGCACTGCACCGAACATTTCTGTAAGAGTCTCTAAGCAAGTATTTCCTTCTGCCTACAATGGCCCGACACAAACTGAAAAGGCTCTTGGAGCTGCCAAAGACTTCAATATCCCCTTAACTATTGTCATGCACATCCATGTGAAGAGACCACCAAACAGGGTTTGTGAGTGCAACATGGCTGTTTATTTAACCTGGGTGCAGGCGGGCTGAGTCCAAAGAGTCAGCGAAGGGAGCTAAGTGTGGGGCCGTTTTATAGGATTTGGTTAGGTAAAGGAATATTACAGTCAAATGGGGGTTGTTCTCTGGCGGGCAGGAGTGGGGGTCACAAGGTGCTCAGTGGGGGAGCTTTTTGAGCCAGGATGAGCCTGGAAAAAGAATTTCACACACACACACAAAAATCATCGCTTAAGGCAAGGACTGGCCATTTTCACTTATTTCTGGTAGAATGTTATCAGTTAAGTCCAGGCAGGGCATTTGCACTTTTGTGATTCTTCAGTTACTTCAGGCCATCTGGGCGTATATACGTGCAAGTCACAGGGGACGCGATGGCTTGGCTTGGGCTCAGACGCCTGACAACTACAGTCTTTACTTTTAAGGTGTGGGGTAAGATCATATAATCCCCAACTAAGCTCCTGATGCTGTGTGTGGCATCCAGCAACAGCACGTTCCATTCCTGGATTACATTTGACTCAAGAGTCCACAGTGAGAACGATTTCTGGTGAATGAAACACCAGGCAGGAGGGTGATTCCGCTGGGCAGCTCTTCACACACAGCCCAGGAGCTGAGGGGAGAGGAAGAGGCCCACGGGCGTCCACCGTGCTCACGCCCCCTTGGAATGCGCCCCACTCCTAGAGACCCGGACCCAAGGGAAATCTGACCTGAAAATGGGCAAACCCTCACTTTGCAGAGGGACAGGGACTCGGGGCCACAACTTGACCTCAGAGCAACACAAGTGCAGACAGCACCCCAGGACACCCTCTCCACCCAAATTCAAGGAGGAAAACCAACGCCCCGCCCCCTTGCGGAAACCCCCGGCTGCTGGAGAAGACTCCTGCCGGCGTGTGCAGCCTCTCCCGTCCCACGTTCCGGGCTCAGCACCTGTGCTTCAGCCCTGGCACTGCTCGCCACACCCACAGGTGTGCCAGGAGGGGCAGGTCCTAAGGTCTCCACTGCACCAAAGCCTGCAAGGCAAAGGGGCAGCTCCCTCCAGCAGGAGTCCAGAAGCACACACTGCACCAGCGTCAAGGCATGAGAATTCTCCCCTCGGTCTCCGAGTCTCCAGTCTGTTGCCCGCCACGGTCTTCTGCCAACGGCGAGGCCCAAGCTGGGCGGCACATTTGGTTCTCACCATTTCCCTTGTCAAATCAATACTGCAAACATATCCAATTCATCCTGTCACTAAAAATGAAATAATCCGCCATCTCCATCACAGATGATGCAATCAGGTTTTCATTACCGGGTTTTTGTTTTGTTTAGTTTTTTGGTTTTTTTCTATTTTGAGATGGTGTTTCTGCTCTGTCGCCCAGGGTGGAGTGCAGTGGTGCGATCTTGGCTCCCTGCAACCTCTGCCTCCCGGGTACAAGTGATTCTCCTGCCTCAGCCTCCCAAGTAGCTGGGATTACAGGTGCCTGCCACCATGCCCGGCTAATTTTCATCTTTTCAGTACAGACGGGGTTTCACCATGTTCACCAGTCTGGTCTCGAACTCCTAACCTCAGGGGATCCACCTGCCTCCTTCTCTCAAAGTGCTGGAATTACAGGCATAAGCCACCACTCGCGACCATTACTGGTGTAATTTCTAAGCCGCTCTCTCACACCCACTCCCTTTTTTTTTTTTTTTTTTTTTTAAGAACCAGCTTTATGCCTATATTTTTTCCAAGAGAACCAGTTACCCCATTTCAAGTACAAATAAGACACGGTGTTTAAAAACCAAAAATGCCCATTTGCACAGAAGTCTCCAAATACCCAGTCGATTTAAGCCTTGAGAATAAGATCAAGCTGTTGGCTGAATACAACTTCCCTTTCCATCTGTCTGCCTGTGAGTTAGACACAAGGATGAAGCCACGAGCTAGGGACATAAAGGCAGGAACCAAGGTAGCGGAGACTCCAAATAAAAGCTGGAAGACCAACACAAATGCACCACACCCTGCACACCCTCCTCTCCTTCCTTTTCAGAATTTCCAGAGGATGAAACAGGGACCTTCTCAGACGTCCCACGATGCAGGCGGCCAGAGGGGAAGGCGGCGACAGCCTGAATGAGGCGACCGGGAAATCACATTCCACAAACAGAAATTCTCCATGTGCTTTACATCCTCTGTCTCTGAAGAACTATGCCAGGCTAACAGTCGCTAGAAAACCGCATTCAAGTGTCATTTCCCATTTCAAGCAAAGAAAACAGTGGTGGGGCATGAGGGAAAAACATAGCCATGTGTTCTGGGCTATTAAATAAGGTTTTTTCTGTTATAAACGTATAATTTTACATTCTCAGATTTCTGTAGAATTGATATGCTTCCTAATTAGCAGACATAGTAATAAAAAGTGAATTCCAAGTGTAAGATCGGAGGAACCGTTCACATGGCTTCAGGTTCTGCTACTGTGTTTCAACTTAAGAAAATGGTTCTGTGTGTTGGTAACAAGGCCTGAGAGTCTGTGTGAGAGTCTGTGTGGCTGTAATCAGGGTTCGTGTTGGCTCTCTAGCAGAGGATGTTACACTGTTACATTATCTTCTACAAAAAATCCTGAAAAAATGAAGGCTGAATAGACATACACACCCTCCCAAAATAATCCAAATGTCCACCGATATGAAAAACAGATGAATTACGGCTTCCATCGTGGAATATTCTTCAGCAGTGAAAACAAACTATAGCCACAGGTGCCAACTAGGATAAAGACAACCTTTTAAACACGCTTAAAGTGAACTGACTAGGCAGAATTCCTTGATTACAGGCATCTGCTCCAAAAGGGTACTGTTATTAATCCTGTGATGTAGAATGATAGTTAGCAACCCTGTTTCGGGGCACATCTAGAAAAAAGCAAAATAATGACTACACAATTTTAAATTCTTTGTCAATTATAACTATTACTATGAAAATTCTAAAAATGTGAAAATCTTCCCAACTGTTATTGGAAACGCTTCAAAATAAATACCCTGGCATTGCTTGCCACACCCACAGTTGTGCCAAAATAAATGAAAATATAGCCCAAGGTAGTAGAACTGAAACCTGAAGATGTACGAGCCGTCCCTGTCTCGCTATCTATACATCGGGTAGAAATTTAAGAGCAGGTAGTGACACTGCAATGCAAGGCTCAAACCAACTGGGTATTTGGAAACTTCTATGCAAAGTGGCATTTTCGGTTTTTAAACACGGTGTTATTTGTACTTCAAACAGGTAACTGTTTGGTTCCCTTGGAAAAAATATAGCCATAAACCTGGTTTTTTAAAAAAAATACGGGAGTGGGTATGAGAGAGAGTAGCTTAGAAATTTTAAAAGTATCAGCAGGGAGCAGTGGCTCATGCCTGTCATCCCAGCACTTATGAGAGGTAGGCCCAAGGGGCCTTTGAGGACACCGGTCTCCTCTGCTGCCTGCCTGCTGGACTGACCCCCCATGACATTCACTGGGTTTCCACCCCTGTCTCATTCAACATCCCAAGGGTGGTCTTCATCCTCGTCTGGGGCTCAGCTCTGCCCCAATTTCCTAAATCTCTGCCTTCAGAGCCTGAAAACACCCACGCCCAGGGTCACCCTAAGTCCACGTTTACCCCCAGAGAGTCCCCATTTTATGTTTTCCAGGCATCGCCTTAGTGATAATTTATCCTGTAAATTCCAACTGCCTTCACACCTCACCCCTGCTGTCTCCCAGCAGAACCCACTCAGATGCACATGCCCCAGACCCACACCCAGGTCTGTACATGCTGCCCTGCTCTACCCATGTGGGGACCACCTCTCTTTCTTGAGGAATCAGCTGGCGATCATCTCCTTGTGGAGGGCTGCCCTGACTTCCAACTCTCTCCAGCAAAGGCAGAAGCCATCCTCGGTACTTCCCCAAAACTCAGGCCAAGTATGAAGATGGCGCAGATGCTAGCTGTGCCTGGGATGCCATGGGCAGGGTCCCCAGATGCTCTGCACATGGCCCGGGGCACCGCCTGAACACAGCAAGTGCTGAAGAAACAAAACTGACATGCACTGACCTCTGATAGGGCCTCCTTCACCATCCACATCTGTCTCCCCTCTGGACAGTAAAATCCACAAGACACAGAGGGCTTGTCTCACTCATCTTCAAACTCCCAGGGTCACCCTGGTAGGTAAAGGGGACTCAAATGTCTTCTGAAGGAAGCGACTGGTTAGCTGCCAAGTTAAAGGGCCTCTGAAATTCAGAGCTCTGCATAGCAGTCCAGCACACTTTATTATGAATGACTCCAACCACAGCAGAAGTGGCCGTGGAACCAGTGCTAACCAATTCAGGGTTTGTTCACTGTTTCTCAGTTCATTATCACAACGCATTCTCACAGAGCAGCTGCGCACAGATCCTCAGACATCTACACAGAGTGGGACGATGGCGCCAAGTCACGTCAACGTCCTGTTGCAGACTGGGAGACAGCAGTCAGACACGGACCCAGGTAGAGCACAGACCTCGCGTTAAATCGGCTCCGTGTAAACAGCACTCCCTGCCAGGCCCTTTCCTATCTGCACAGCTTCTGCAAATTCAACTCTCGCACCTGACACCTAAGAATACTGCACACCCCCATGTGAATCCCCTACTCACCTCCCAAAATGACCCGGCATGGCCGAGTACAAAAAATTTCAACATAAGGGAACTGGAGGGCATGTGGGGCTTTCTCGAGTCCCTGCTGCCTCCTGATGGGAGGGCCCAATGCTTCACACCCCTCGTGAAGGGCGGGTCTCTTCGGCCCCCAGGCTTTGACCTGGAGCTTAAATCAGCATTAACTAATTTCACTTTCCAGGACCAACTTCAAAGGCCTGCAAAGCCAGAGAAGGGAGAGGAGATGGAACACGCCCTCACCTCAGATCTGCTGCAAGCACACACTTCTCAGATGCGTCCCAAGGTGCACAGCGTGTCCGATGCCTGTTTCACATCCACCGACCTACAGGTCTTCTATGTGGCATCAGCCTCCTGGGCACTGGGAACAAGAGGTATAATGGCAAGTCCCTTCTGCAGCAAAGCTGAGGCAAAGGGACCCAACACATTGGAACTGACCGTTTTCTGACAGTATCAAAACAGAAGGAAAATACTGTACAGTCAACTCCCCCTCACGCAGGTTTATTTACCTGTGACTCAGAGGCCATGACAGAGAACTTCAGGTTCTTACCGATTCCTATTTTCCCCATCCAGGAAGCCTTTGTTTTTAATATCGTACGAACTTGCCATTTTGTAGGCCAAAAACAGCAAATATTGGCAGTTTCCTACAGTTCAACTGAATAAAATATGATCATGGCCTTTTGTGAAACCATGAAGAAAAGGTGGATATCTCAATATGTGTTTCCAGACTGGCTTTGTTCCTGAAGCGGTAACTCTGTTCACTCAGGATATTAGACACTGAAGAATAAACATCAATATCCCACCAAGAAAACCAAAGGAATGAAATAATTTTGCATCCACCTTGGAACCTTTTTAGGACAAGGCAGGACACAAACTTCTAAAAAGCTGCAGTTGTCCCTCTGTATACACAGGGACATGGATTCCAGAACACGCCCCGAGTTTACCCAAATCTACGTATCCACAGGACCCCACGGCCACCCTATGGAAGCACATGTAGGAAACGTCGGCCCTCCACAAAGCCAGGTTTTTTCAGTAAGGGTTTGGTTGGAAAAAAAATTAACATAAGTGATCCTTCGAAGCTCAAAACCCATGTTGTTCAGGGTCAGCTGCATTTATTACTTGTGTCATATCTGAGGCCTGAAAGCCATCATTCTCGATACCTTAATGTGACGGTTAACAAACTAACTGTTCCGATTAGAAAGACGAAAAAGCTTATTTTTAAGCTGACAATGAGAGTGGATGCGGCTACGGTGAACGGAGAACAGACCTAAGCAAGCACCAAGGCTGGGGTGACTGCCTGTGCTCAGACCCACCAGGGCCTGTTCTTCCATCTCCCTCTGCTGAAAGGGATAACCTCCTTCTCCCCCACGACTAAAGGGCCTTTTTAAAATATTCACACGAGAAGTGCTATGAAAAGCTGAAAGGTCACAGATAACATTTTTAAAAATAAACATTAACGTAAGCATTTAATTTTCGTATAAGGAGTAAGGAAAGGATCCAGTTTCAGCTTTCTACTTATGGCTAGCCAATTTTCCCAGCACCATTTATTAAATAGGGAATCCTTTCCCCATTTCTTGTTTCTCTCAGGTTTGTCAAAGATCAGATGGCTGTAGATGTGTGGTATTATTTCTGAGGACTCTGTTCTGTTCCATTGGTCTATATCTCTGTTTTGGTACCAGTACCATGCTGTTTTGGTTACTGTAGCCTTGTAGTATAGTTTGAAGTCAGGTAGCGTGATGCCTCCAGCTTTGTTCTTTTGACTTAGGATTGTCTTGGAGATGCGGGCTCTTTTTTGGTTCCATATGAACTTTAAAGCAGTTTTTTCATACGAAAATTAATTCAAGATGGATTAGAGACTTAAATGTTAGACCTAGTACCATAAAAATCCTAGAGGAAAACCTAGGTAGTACCATTCAGGACATAGGCATGGGCAAAGATTTCATGTCTAAAACACCAAAAGCAACGGCAGCAAAAGCCAAAATTGACAAACGGGATCTCATTAAACTAAAGAGCTTCTGCACAGCAAAAGAAACTACCATCAGAGTGAACAGGCAACCTACAGAATGGGAGAAAATTTTTGCAATCTACTCATCTGACAAAGGGCTAATATCCAGAACCTACAAAGAACTCAAACAAATTTACAAGAAAAAAACAAACAACCCCATCAAAAAGTGGGCAAAGGATATGAACAGACATTTCTCAAAAGAAGACATTCATACAGCCAACAGACACATGAAAAAATGCTCATCATCACTGGCCATCAGAGAAATGCAAATCAAAACCACAATGAGATACCATCTCACACCAGTTAGAATGGCGATCATTAAAAAGTCAGGAAACAACAGGTGCTGGAGAGGATGTGGAGAAATAGGAACACTTTTATACTGTTGGTGGGATTGTAAACCAGTTCAACCATTATGGAAAACAGTATGGCGATTCCTCAAGGATCTAGAACTAGATGTACCATATGACCCAGCCATCCCATTACTGGGTATATACCCAAAGGATTATAAATTATGCTGCTATAAAGACACATGCACACGTATGTTTATTGCGGCACTATTCACAATAGCAAAGACTTGGAATCAACCCAAATGTCCATCAGTGACAGACTGGATTAAGAAAATGTGGCACATATACACCATGGAATACTATGCAGCCATCAAAAAGGATGAGTTTGTGTCCTTTGTAGGGACATGGATGCAGCTGGAAACCATCCTTCTTAGCAAACTATCACAAGAAGAGAAAACCAAACACCACATGTTCTCACTCATAGGTGGGAACTGAACAATGAGATCACTTGGACTCGGGAAGGGGAACATCACACACCGGGGCCTATCATGGGGAGGGGGGAGGGGGGAGGGATTGCATTGGGAGTTATACCCGATGTAAATGGCGAGTTGATGGGTGCTGACGAGTTGATGGGTGCAGCACACCAACAAGGCACAAGTATACATATGTAACAAACCTGCACGTTATGCACATGTACCCTAGAACTTAAAGTATAATAATAATAAATTAAAAAAAAAAAAAAGTAAGCATTTAACAAGCCCATTACGATTTAAAGGAAAAAAAAAAACGGTATTAAGTTCCTGGGTGCAGAGGCTCATGGCCGTAATCCCAGCACTTTGGGTGGCCGAGGTGGGCGCATCACCTGAGGTCAAGAGTTTAAGACCAGCCTGGCCAACATGGTGAAACCCCTTCTCTAACGAAAATACGAAAATTAGCCAGGCATGGTGGCGGAAGCCTGTAGCCCCAGTTACTTGGGAGGCTGAGGGAGGAGAATCACTTGAACCCGGGAGGGAGAGTTTGCAATGAGCCAAGATCGTGCCATTGCACGTCAGCCTGGGCGTTGAGTGTGAAACTCCATCCCAAAAAGAAAAAAATATATAAAGTTTTCCTTCCAATGAACCTATCATTCAGCCACCGAGGTATCCTATAGCTACTTATTCAGCCATGAGATACACCACAGGCGATATAGGCGAACAGGACACAGTTCTTCCCTGAAAGAAGGCTGCACCCTCAACAGAAGGGAGGCACATACTCCGAATGGAATCGGCATAGGGAACAGATGCTGCTGCAGGTGAAACTGGCTGCACAGAGCACCCACTCAAGTGTCTGAGAAACAAGGAGCCGTTGGTGCCATCACCTTCCATACTTGAGCTGGGGCAGTGGGGAGCCTGTCATCACCAAGGACGAAAAGCCCCAGAACCACACAACGAGCTTACAAACTCACCGAGGCGATGACTGAGCAATGTGTGTGGAGTGATGCGAACACACAGATGTCAGGGCCACGCGCGGCGTTGGTTTTGTGCATCAACCTGAGCGTGCCCGGGGTGCCCAGATGGCTGGTTCTGCATTATTTCTGTGTGAGATGCATGTTTGCCTCTGGACTGAGTGGAGACCCATCCTCGCCGGCGTGGGGGGCACCACCCTATCCACCCAGGGCCCGAGTAAAACAGCAAGGCGGGGAAAACTGGGTTCACTCCACCTGTCTGGCTGATGGGCCAGTGACATCTGTCTTCTGCAGCCCGTGCTTCTGGGTCTCAGCTCCTCAGACCACGGTGGGATCCGCACCCTCCGCTTCTCAAGTCTTCAAGCCACACCCTCCCAGGACTCTAGCTTGCAGCCTGTGGGTCCTGGGGCTTCTTGGACTCTGTAGCCCCTGCAGCAAGCCTCGCCCTGGAGACACACGCACACCCGGCTGGCTGTCTCTCTGGAAGCCCTGACTAAAAGCCGCCCCTAAAAGTGGTCTTCAGAATTTCTTTCTAGCCCTAAGATCCCAGCGCCCCTCCTACAATTCTAGGCGGAAAGGTGAACGGAGACCAATGGACAGAGGTGTGTGCGAGGACACGCCAGGCAGCAGCACTGGGCAGGAGGGCACTAACGCTCACTGAGCAAAGAATCAATGTTGCTTGCCACAAAAATGAGAGCAGTAAAGATTTCTTCAAACAGAAATGAGTTTGTATCATGATTTGCTCTTAATACATAAGAAAGCATAAAAGTAGGCCTATTAACAATTACATAAGTCTTTAGAGGCCCTTGAACTACTTCTGCCCCGAGTCCTTCCCTTGCTATTGATGGAAATATGGGAGAAACCAGGAGGTCTGAGCGTGGACCTGGCCGTGCTCCCAGGGGCCGAGGAAAGCACCCATCTGTCCAGTCTTCCCTCCACCCCGCGGGGTTCCCTCTTACCCAGACTCTTGGGCTGATGCGGCTCATGCACTCAACAGCGCCATCATTAAACGTTTAGCTTCGCATCACGAGGGCCTCCTCTGGCCTCTTCTGACCACTCCTGAACCTCCAGTCAGCATTAGTCTGCAGGACACGCGTGGACAAAGTTGATGGATCACGGCCTCCAACGAGGAAGGTGCCAGGCAAGGAGTCGGAGAGCCGGGGATGGAGCAGCCCTCACCCAGGGAGGCGAAGGCCAACAGCGGCCACCACCGAGGACCTCCCTTCCCACCCTGAGGGCAGCTCACCCAGGGAAGCGAAGGCTGACGCCGGCCACCACTGAGGGCCTCGAGGGCTCTCCCCACCCCGAAGGCGGCTGCGATCACATTTTCCCATCGCACCAAGAGACCCCTGTATTGAGCACAAACCTTTCCAACCTTCGAATCAATAAGGAATCACAACACAGACATTCCCTCAATCCAAATGGCCAGCCCACAAAACAGACATGCAATCATACACATTGTCTGTGGGAAAATCAGTCAGTCTCTGGGGCCTCGCGCCAGGCGTGTGGGAGCATCATGGGGAGACGCCCCAGCCCCAGCCTGGCTCCTCCCTCTATAGCTCCTTTTCCCTCCTCTTCCCCCCGCCCCTTCCCACCCCCTCCTAGCCTCAGAGGCTCCTTCCTCAAATTCTTTCCCCTTGAAGTCATTCATGCCCAAAATACAAGGCAAAGTCATGGGGGCTCAAGAGAAAATCCATACCGTGGCTCGCGTTTTAGATTCTCATAAGTTTGAGAATAACCAAGCAAGAATCTTTGGCATCTGAATGGTCTGAAGGATTCTGAGCTCAATGTCCTGCACTGGCCCGGAGTGGATCATGGGTGTCTCGGACATCTTCACAACTCTACACCAGTTATTTTGAAACACACCAGCAGAATAGAACCATGTGAATAGCTGCTTCTCAGTTAAAAGTAGGAAAACACTCCAAAAGCTGCCCTCAAGGAACATCCTTCCCATGAGGAGTTTTCTGCATCGGGCCCTTCAGGCACAGGCAAGGCCCCTGGGCCCAACTCCCTCATCCCTGCGTCATCAAGCAGCAAAGACAGTGGGGAATAAAGCAAGTGAAGGAGTCAGTCCCGCACAAAACGGGCTCCAGAAGCCACAGCTACTCTCCCAGTGTGGGAGCCAAGTTCAGAGACCTGGAAACACCAGCATTCCCAGGGAGGAGGGCAGAACAATGCCATTTCCCCCTAGTTTAGGGAAACACCACCCCACGTCCTCTGGCCTTAAAAGAGGAGAGACTTCACATAAATGATTTCAATGACTCCACCACACACAGAAAGTGGGCTGAGGGCTAACACAACCATATAAATGCCTGGCAAAAACACACTAAATGAACACACAGATAAGCAAGGTTCTCCTGTTATCCACCAAATATTCAGAAACAAATCCAGTAAGCAATCTCTTTGCAATCAAAAGACCAATTCAGAGGTGCAGATTAAAAATAAACATACAACTGAACCCTTAATACACCAAGAACCAAATTCCACGGAAGTGTTATCACATCACCACCTCCCAGCTGAAGGAAGCAGCACTGGCCACTGACCAGCTGTTCACTCGTGGATCAGTGAACGAAAGGCAGTGCTGTCCAGGACAATGATGAGATGTTAACCTGAAAAGGGCAAAATTGCAGAGGCTGGAGGGACCTTCCAGGTAACCCGTCCCCCTCAGTGGACAGAGGACCCCCGTGGGACCACAGAGCCCAGAGCTCCAGTGTGTTCGGGGCAAGGACTCAACTGCAACCCTGATGATGTCCGAACGCCTTCTGCCCTTCTGTGTCTCTGCCCCACTAACAGGGAATCCGTGAATGCTAAGGAAATGTAACACATTTTACAATACATGTAGATTTTTAGCAAATTAAAGATAAACAGTGACAAACTTTGAGAATTAACTAAAATATAGTTCAGTGAATGCCCAAACTCAAAGCTAGTCTCCAAGAGGTGATAAGCTGTGTGTGGTGGTTAACGCCTGTAAATCCCAGCAGTTGGGGAGGCTGACGCAGGAGAATCACTTGAGCCTAGAACGTTGGGGTTGCAGTGAGCTGTCATTGCACTACTGCACCCAGCCTGAGAAACAGAGTGAGACTGTCAAAAACAAACAAACAAAAACAAATTAAAGGAGTTCAAATGAACTCGCCCATACCCTTTAAATTTTCATTTGGGTACATGGGGTGATCTAGTTCCTTTTTCCCTTGCAATACATGAATAATCTAATAATTAAATATAATCTAACAATTACATGGGAAAATTTAATTATTTTCCCATTTCATTATTCCCTATCTCAGGGAAAAAGTTAAAAGTATTCCCTATTTCAGGGAAAAAGCTAAAAATCATTTTAAACCTTCCTTCCACAAAACAGTATACTCAGTCATCTCTATCTGCTTGATCATGTGGAATTCAGCTTCACATGTCTACAATACGGTTTTTGTTAAACAGCGTTTATGTAGACAGGCGAGAGAAAGAAACACTTGGTCTATGTAGAAGCAGCAGAAGACACGTTTTAACAGAAAAGGGAGAAGATACCACCGTGTGAATCTGGAAATTCTGTCGTCATCTTGTCCACACACACAGAAAACACCCAAGCACGTGCCTAGTGTCCAACAGGAGCACAGAAAGGACAGGGTTCCTCCAGTTGTTTAATGACCAGCCCCACTTGTCACCGCCACATAACAAAATCCGCACGGCAACTTCAGCACGTTTCATTCACGATTCCACGGAAATCAGGCTGAAGAACATACAGATGTTTTGCCCACATTTAAAAATCCAAGTGTGGGACTCATAGAAATAAAACACATCATGGGTTCACTTAACTTTTCCAAATTTTTCCTTGGAGAAACCTATAAAGTTCTTGTCAGTTACATCCTTAAGTTTTTCAGTAATTTTTAAATGCGAAGGTCAGGCAAGACTTGTAAAGAGGTACACACATACGGCCCGGCGTGGTGGCTCACACCTATAATCCCAGCACTTTGGGAGGCCGAGGTTGGCAGATCACGAGGTCAGGAAACCGAGACCATCCTGGCTAACACGGTGAAACCCCGTCTCTACTAAAAATACAAACAATTAGCCAGGCGTGGTGGCGGGTGCCTGTAGTCCCAGCTACTTGGGAGGCTGAGGGTGGAGAATTGCATGAACCCGGGAGCCAGAGCTTGCAGTGAGCTGAGATCTCACCACCGCACTCCAGCCTGGGTGACAGAGGGAAACTGTCTCAAAAAAAAAAAAAACAAAGGAGGTACACACATACATGCCATGTTCTTCTCTCAAAGAGACGGGCCCGTTTTTAAGATTCCAGAAGTAAATGGGGTTGTCATCCTGCTTTTGAGAGGATGGGCTGTGTTTTAAGCATGAACAGACTTTCCTCCATGCACCAAGGATGCACCATGGGGGCAGTGCTGCCGCCGCCTCCCCAGTCTCTGCTCAGGGTGGGGCAAGGGGAGCTCCGTTGTCTCCCGTATACACCGTCAACAGGCCAGGTGCTCAGGAGGCGGCTTCCAGGACTCGCTGTAGGCATTCGTCAGCAGGGCAGGCAGTGCCTCGTGCTGGTGGGCATCCAGCAGTAAGGGGGTCTTGCACTTCACTCCCTGGGCCCAGCCGCAGACAGAGGGGAAAGAGACACCTGTATCGTAACTCATGTGTATTTATAGATACACAGAGACTCTGCAGTGCAAGGTGCAGAACTAGAAGGAATCATGGAAATAAGAGGGAAGACATTTGGTTACGACTGGCAGAGTCACCTCAAGCCTCAGCACTTCCTGCCGGAGCCCTCACTGACCAGACTCCTCCAGGGTCACTGCCACTGCCTTGCCCAGCTCATGACAGGGCAGACAGTGACAGAGCCTCAGAACAACCTCCCACTCCTTCCTCACCAGCCCAGGGGATGAGCTGTTCATGAGTGTCCCAAAGCCTGAGTGCGGGAACACAGAGGTGACTGAGCAGAAAGGGGGACAGCCACAATGGCCGCGGGTGTGCAGATATTGCGGGGCACCCCAGCAGCCCTTTCCGTCTTAAAGAGGACGGCCACGGGTGTGCTGATGCTCCCGCGTGACCCAGCCGTCCTCTCCACCTTATAGGGGAATGGCCACGGGTGTGCGGATATTCCCGGGTGCCCCAGAGCCCTTTTCACCTTAAGGAGATTTTCACAGTCTCATATCAGTCTCCAAACTCTTCAGTGAGGTTGGAGGAGTATCACTGTGGACCAACACTGATTGGCACCAAGTAAGGGCGATTTTATAACCATGTCTCAACCATGAAACAATCAGGTCTTTGGCCATCTGGTCTAAGCTTTTTCTGTAACAAAGTTGGATAATTTAGTTGAACTTTGGTTTTCCAAAGCTTGTTACAGAAACCACATCTTCCTAGGTGTGGCTCTGTGGTGTCACGTGCACACTTCAGTAGCCAGGCTTGCCAAGACTCACGGCACGTTACACGTTCACCTGAGAAGGCTGCTGAATCATTGAGGGCTCTGGCGTGCTCTGAAATGAATTTGCCACTTCAGCCTACACTCTACTCCCTTGTTTGGTTAAAGAAACCCAAAAAGCAGAATTTGTTTTGGCCAATCGCCTGCTGACCCAACTGCAGAGGTTTTAATTAGAGTACTTTCATTGCATCATAGAAAGCAAAGTCATATAGATCAACTCATTATTACCACTCCAAAGGTTTAGTAAATCTCCAGATAATCAGGCAAACATTTTAAGAAGCTACATTAAGGTTTACAATACTCAAAATTTAAAACTACATCCATGCTCCAAAAAAACACCATTCCCATTTTAGATGGCCAAATGCATATGAGAAAGAAAGAAACGTGCTGAGCGCATTTTTTGGGTAATCTTATGGAGAAACTGCCACTTTAAAAATGGCTCTAGTTCCTGGCTCCAGATGGGTGTGGTGGGTTGCCTCACTCAATTTCAACTCCACCTGAAGCTGGGACACTAGAAATCCATTCGCAGACTCCACGGCACCAGAATTCCCACTTCTGGAAACAGCCAGGAATGCAGTCCTGTAGCAGAGAATTCTTTCCTGCCCACCCTAACTGTCCTCTGTGGAAGGCGACAGTCAAAGACAAGTCCACCCCCCTAGTCGCAACTGCACCACGAAGAACCATTTCAAGGTGGGAAGTGATTGATCAGTGGGAACAGGCAGTTTAGCTAATCACTTATAAGGCAGAGAAGGGGGGTTTGAAGGCCTGTATCTGGTCTTGTCCTCGGTAAACGGTCATCCGCCAGTCAGCCTAAGCCACATGGGAAGGGGCTTCTTGCAGTAAAAGTGGGGGCGCAGTTGTGGGGAGGGGGAATGTCTTAACAATCACTGTTTTACAGGATCACAGGGCTCAGGCAATGTTCAGTATTGTCACACACCAAGGTTTTTACAGTCTGAAGAAAACTACAGTCCTAAAGTGTCAGTTCTCAAAGCCCTTAAGTTCCTCCTGCTAAGATTCCCAGAGTCTCCACTTCTTGCACCGAACCCCAACTTGCACAGGCACCTGCGTCTTCCTCCTGCAGCAAATGCAGATAAGAAGCTGTGGCTCTGCTGCAGTAATGATGCCATGCAGCCCTAACACCACAGCAGAGCAATGGCTCTGGCCTGAATGTCCCCAAAACCTCATGCTGAAACCATCTCCGAAGGGATACATTAAGAGGTGGGGCCTTTGGGAAGTCCTGCTCTCAGGACTGGGGTTGGTGTCCTTGTTGGGAGGCCTAGAGGAGCCCTCCTGCTCCTCCACCACGTGAGTTCTGACGAGACGACCGCTGCCACGCAACACCTGTTGAGATGCTGCCGTCTGTGAGCCACAGGCCCTGGGGCACCAGATGTGCAGGTGCCTTGACCTTGGACTGCCTTGACCTTGGACTTTCCAGCTTCCAGAGCTGTGAGCAATAAATGTCTCTTTACAAATCACCCAATCGACAGCAGCCGGACAGAGACAGTAATGTCACAACATGAGTCACTTTCTCAGTGGGCCAGAGGACTCCCCATGAGCCACCACTGTAAAGCAAGAACTCCCTGGAGGATGGAAAGGGGTTCACAAGGAATTCTACCCAGCACCAGGGTGTCTGTCCTTTCTTGCAGGAAGACAGCTGAGCCATGGCAGGAAACTACAGGGTGGGTGGGGCTGGACAGTAATGTGTCACCTGCTCATCTAAGCCTCAGTCTCCTGCCTCTCATCACGACAGTGGGGGTAACACCCCCCTCACCTGAGCTGTTGGGGGAGGTAAGAGTGCTGGGTGATTAACAATTGTTAGTTCCACAGAAATAAGGCAAAGAATCTGCCCCATGTCTTATAAAACCAAATCAGCCCAGGAATTCCACATCACTACTAATTTGCATGGGAAAATACCAGATTCTCCTAAGTTCTGGCATGTCATTTGTATTCATAAAGTTTGCAGAGTTTTCACATACTAAGTATATAAAACAGGAAAATAAATCATGCAATTTGGAGGCTGAAGCAGGAGACTCACTTGAGCACAGGCGGCGGAGGTTGCAGTGAGCCGAGGCCTCGCCACTGCACTCCAGTCTGGGTGACAGAACGAGACTCCATCTCAAAAAATAAAAAAAAAAAAGATTTTGCTGCTTCATACTAGTAAAGTGGGCAGACTCTACATGCCAACTCTTATTCAAAGGTCGCCTAACACTGACTCAGGAACTCTGGCCCTGATGTGCTTGGAGTTTTAATCCTAACAGTGTTAAAGACCACTCCCCCAGGAGCTCTGAACAAGTACTCCAGGTATACGCTGAACAAGACCACACACTCTGACCGAAATCTAACTTCCCAGACCCAAACTACAGAACCACAGAAGACACTGCTTCTGTCCAACTTTGTGTTCTGCCATCGTTTGTGTCCATTATTTCCTACAAACCATCTCATTAGAATTTAGGGCACACAAAAGGCCGATACAACAGGGTCACTTTTCAAAGGTTTGGAGGTGAAGAACAGATACAATGCATTAGCTTCCTATTGCTGCTGCAACAAATTACCACAAATGCAAACCTCCTCTCAGCCCTGGAAGTCAGGAGTCCCAGGGCTGAAGTCAAGGGGTCAGTAGCTTGTATTCCTGCCTGGAGTCTCCCAATTCATAGAAGCCACCATGCAGCTTGACTCACAGCCCCACACCCCTCCTACCACTGCCCCGGCCTCAGCCCTGCACCCCTCCGGACCCTGCCCCTGCCCCACACTCGCCCTCACCCCCACAGCCCTCTGGCCTCTATCTCGTCCTCAGGTCTCCTCCTCTGAGGCAGACCCTCGTACTGCCTTCTCAAAAGGCACATGTGAAGACACTGGACCCACCTGGACAACCCAGGGTCCTCTCCCATCTCACTGTCCGTTACACTCACATCTGCAAAGCCTCTTTTGCCATGGAAACTTCATTATACTAACAATCATTTAACAAGTCCATTCTAATGATGTGAAAATTGGCATTGTTTTCCTCCTAATGAACAGATCAGTCACCCATGTAACCTATAAATATTTGACTATTAAATATACAATACTGTAGGAGACAGAGATGAGGAAGACGGTTCCTCCCTGAAAGACGACTGGACCCTAGACGGAGGGATAAACATTCTGAACAGAATCAACATAACTCAACATTTGAGTCGGAGAGGTCAAGCAATAAGACGTTCAAAGAAGCAACCAGAAAGTATGTACTGTGCCCGTAGTTCACATCTGCGCCTGGCGTCATGAGCACGAGCATGCGGACACGCACACAGGGCCCAAGTGTAAGATCAAATATAAGGAGCTTTCCACTGTAGTATTTAACTAGATCTTATTACAAAATAGCCTCCTGATTTTTATCCAAAAAGTTCTCTGTAATTAAGGAAATTAATTTTCCCCTAAAAGGCATTTTTCTAGCTATCATTCCATATAAACTAAATGGGCATATTAAAGAAAAAAGACAAGGCCGGGCGCGGTGGCTCAAGCCTGTAATCCCAGCACTTTGGGAGGCCGAGACGGGCGGATCACGAGGTCAGGAGATCGAGACCATCCTGGCTAACACGGTGAAACCCCGTCTCTATTAAGAAATACAAAAAACTAGCCGGGCGAGGCGGCGGGCGCCTGTAGTCCCAGCTACTCGGGAGGCTGAGGCCGGAGAATGGCGTAAACCCGGGAGGCGGAGCTTGCAGTGAGCTGAGATCCGGCCACTGCACTCCAGCCTGGGTGACAGAGAGAGACTCCGTCTCAAAAAAAAAAAAAAAAAAAAAAAAAGAAAAAAGAAAAAAGACAAATGTTTGACTTCGGGGGTTTGCCTACGACTTGAATAAGCATGATTTTCTTCTGGCCAAGCAGGGAGCAGCTGGACCAGACTGGAGGGAAGGAAGAACAAATTTCCACTCTGACCTCAGTTGGGCACCAGAGTCTTCCCTGTCAGAATGTGGGTGTGGTGCTTCCCACACACCAGCCTCTGACGAAACTCAGCCCAAGGGTGTGGGAAAAGGCTGTCTACTTCTGAAAAATCTACAAAGTGCAGACACATCAAAAGCTTCAGAAGACTGTAAACGGCCAAGGAGACCACTACACCCTTGGAGTTTACAGAAAATGGTCAGCATCACACGTGCCTGAAGTCCAGGGTCAGCTCCCGGCTGCCGCGACGCCGTGAACGCAGCCCTGGCTTCCCCTCTGATGCAGAGAGCTGGTCACTCTGCCGGCAGCACTCAGAGCTCAGAACATTCTAGAGGAAAGCAACGTGTTCCTTTTAAAATGGGGAACCGGGGCAGCACAACTGAAGCTCTACGACTGTCTCAACTACTGGGTTTCGGGGTAGCATTAGGAAATCGTGAGAATCCAAATCTCAATTTCATACAGATTCCAGATTCACTGCAGGTTCCAGAATTTCCTGAGACATTCTTCCAATTTATCACTCAGGATTCCCTTGCCAAAGCTAATAAAGTCTACATTCCTTACGGAAAACCCACCATAAGCACCACCACAAATAAGATCAACTGACTGACGCCCGCCCTTCGCACCAAACATAGAAACTGTTACTCACACAAGACTGTGCTGGAGGCAGCTCTCAGCTGAAGCCGAATCCGTGAGACTTCATTATCCCCCATTTTGGATCGAGTGTGAAGACTGTCAGCAAACCAGGGCCCCAGTGTAAAGCAGAGAACAGATCCTCTGATGCCTGCCTGAACATTTCCTTCCCACCTCTGTCTTGGATATTGAACACCCTCAGAGCTACTGAGTCACCCACATTTGCAGGTCATTTATCCAGCCACCAGGATAACACAATTATGCGATAAAAATGCCTTCTCAGGGCTGTCATACTCAACAAAGAAGCTCAGAGGGCTAGGTAAGCGCAAGAAAGGGGGAAGCGTCCTCCAAACAGACAAAAACCAAGGAAAATCGTGCAGAGACTCGAGAGAGAGCAGAAACACAGCCCGCTGTAGCCTTTCAGGTCCTGCTGGCCGCAGCCCTGCGTTAGGTGGCACCATTTCCACAGATGCATCCTGCTGGGCCCACTTGAAAGGTCCCGCTTGCGAGACACTCACCCCCACTTCCAGCTCCTGCAAGACCCGCTGCAGCCCCACTCCATCCTGGGGGCCGACTGTGCAAGTCTTCCCGGCGAGACCCCTCAGAGCCTACTCAGTGTCTGAGACTGGGAAGCACCAAGGATCCAGAAAGGCACAATCCCGTTCTCCTCGTGCTGCTTTCTGGGTTCCAAGTTGTCTAACGAGTCCTGCATAAACCCCGGGCTGGGGAGCCAGCCAGGGCCCAGCAGCACCCAGCTCATGCGCTCCACTCACCCCACAGAGGACCACGGAGGCCCCAGCACGCTCTGTCCGCGGGGCAAGACACCAGAAACAGCCACAGTTCAGGGTTCTGCCACCCGCCCCGCTGCCGTCATTACCTCCTGGGATCTGAATTCTCATTGGTTGCAAAGGTGATCCCACAGCTCCGCTGCCTTAATTACCTGCTGGGATCTGAAATTGTATTGGTTGGAAAGGGGATCTCATTGCTCAAGCACTCCCTGCTGCCTCCTTGCAAACATAAAAAATCCAAAACCCCTTGTAAAGAACGTTTACTATAACCTCAAAACAAGACACATCCCGAGACCAAGGAAGATACATACGCACATCTGACACCCGGTGGACGTCAGTGACCGACGCCACGGCTTCCGTGTGGCGTGTGAAGCAGGAGGCCTGTCACGGTGACTCAGGCTGGGGTCTGAATGGGGGTCTTCCAAGCAACTAGGCAACCAGGACGCACACCCCAAAACCCAAGTCCCCGCACTCATGTACCTGGCAGAAATGCTGCGTGGCCATCGACGCCAGTTGTGAACCAAGACCGATCTGTGTCCTGTGGCCCTCACAACGTCCGTACATGCCTGGGCCCAGCAGAGGCCCGCACGGCACCCTGCTCGCCTCCAGTGTGGCTCTCTCCTGCCAAAGGGGATGGCCCTGAAGTCCGTTGAGATTTCCAAAGCTCTACAAAGTCGTGCTTCCTCCTGCTTGTTCAGAAGGCCTAAAGCCCTGAAGACACCAGTGAGAATTGACCTAGCCTCTTAAGGCAGCTCAAATACCTAAACACAGGAACGCTGGACCTCTCTGCCCTCGAGAGCAGCCGATAACACACTGGGCTAAGCAGAAGGTACAGATGTCACATCCAGAAGCCAGTGGCGCTCAAGATTGCATTCCAGGAGCCGCCCATGTGAGTCCCTCCAAGGCTTCCAAGTCCCACTTGATTGTTTTCATCGTATCTCTATAACATCAGAGACATTATATCTCACGGTATCTATGAGATCGTCTCCACTTTTATGAGCACATATGCTCCCTGACTTACCATGGGATGAAACTGTTCCAATAAACCCAGCGTAAGCTGAAAATATCCTAAATAGAAAGTGCATTTGACATCATAGTTTCAACTTACAACGGGTTCATCCAGAGGCAGCCCATCTTGGGCCAAACAATGCACTGAGTGTGACTAGTTCACACCATCACAAGGTTGAAAAAAAAAATCAGATATGTAACAATTGGGAGCCAGGGACCCTCTGTATTGGGGCTCCTGTCTTCAGAGACAACAGAAACCTCTTCTTAGACAAGAATCACAATTTATAATCCTCAAAATGTTAAACTTAGTTTAACAATCTAGACGTTCAAACAAAGCCAAAGTAGGCCCACAAGGCCGTTTGTGCCCTTCACTAAGACGCACGACTCTATAATAACCCTCACCACAGCCCCTCAGGGTGGGTCCCAGAGGCAGTTGAGGCTTGTGGCTACGGACACTAACGAAAGCAAAATCAGAGTACGCAGGTGCAGTCAAGTCATATGACTTCTCCACTAGCATGTGCACAAATGTTCATCAGCAAATCTCATCTTCGCTTTACCTCCCTCCCATGACCTAAAAAGGAGTCCACTACACACACCCATACACACACACACCACTTCAAAAACATAATTAGTACTTGCATTCAATTCTGGGCATTCGGAATAGACCTAATGGGTGATTAAATCTTTCCTCCAACCCATTGCTTAGTCTTCTTAGAGGATGAAGGATTTTGCATAACACAAGTCAACATATAAAAGATCTGCTATAGAAACAGACTTTCAAGTGGTCCTCATTAGAGTGATTCAACTAATATACAAAGGACCCAACACACAGCACAGTGTATATTAGAAGAATGATTAATTTGTTCCCCTAAAAATCCTAATATCTACACAGAAAAAATACCCAATACACATTTTATCATTCTTTACCAGTATAGTCATACAAAGGAGTATCACAAAAGCAAAAGAACAGATTTGGTTTGACTCACAGTTCTAAGTTTAATATAAAATTGCTAAAACCACCAAGACAAACATGACTATGAAATATTTAACGATCTTCACCTAAATTCAAGTCACCATTCAACCACCAATACCTCTGCTCTCCTTACGGGAACTTTCCAAAAGTAAATTCTGGAATTAACAGGACAAAATTTTCTGGTGATAGAAATTAGGAAGAAATTGGTTGAAGGCCGTTCCTTGGCTGTCAAACTTTTTCTCAATAATATTTTGTAAAATAAAAGCATCAAACAGATCTTTACATTAACTTACAATCTATCAAGCAATACTGGAGCAAGCTTTAAATATTAGCCACATTCTGTCAGGGCTGACTAACATTAAATCAGTATCAGTCTCATGTCTTGTAGGATCCACAGCTCATCTTCTTAAAACCACTTAAGATTTCATAATTAACTCAATTAAACAATGTAAGTCATCTCCTTGATCTTTGACATGAAGGGGTAATTTTCCCCCAAAATAGTACCTCTTTCCTTGACATGATTTAATCTGTGGTTAGAGTATTTAACAGGATTTCTTTCCTTCTTAGAAAATAAAATATACACCTTTCCAATATGAAAAACTCTAACTGATAATGCCATAGCTTACCCAGGTCAAAAGCATTTTTTTTTTAAGTTAAAAAAAGAACCTAACTGCATCTTTGGACCTTATGTGAGGTAGTGTCCAGGGCCACTGGGACCCCTACTTGGCCAGTGTAGCTGGGTACCAATTAAAGACAGAAACCCAAGCATTCACTCAAAGCCCCTTCCCAGCTGTTCATCCTAGTGGAAGAAGCCATGAGTACAAACGAATGCGGCATTCTACGGAGGGCTTTGGGGATAGGCTGCTTGAGAACATCAAAGTGGCTCACGTCCCCCGAGTATAAAGCCAGTGACTGCTCTCAGCTTCCATCCACAGTAGCCAAGGTCTGGAATCACCTGAGTGCCCGTCAACAGGGGATGAAGGGAACGTGGCCCGAACACACACAGGAGCAATACTCCACCACACAGCGGAGAGCCCTGTCATCCGCGGCAGCATGGATGGAGTTGGAGGACATTACGTTAAGCAAACGAGTCAAGCAAGGAAACAGCGCATGTTCTCACTCATAAGCAGGAGCTGAGAGCAGACCTCATGGAGGCCAAAAGTAGGTGGTCAACAGGGCCCAGCAGAGCCCACTCATAAGCAGGATGGGCAGAGGCTGGTAATGTGCACAAACACACAGCCTAATGGGAACACGAGACCTACTATTGATAAATCAGCAGGGGGATGGCAGTGGGTCATCTACTGTGTATTTCAAAACAGCTAGGAGAGAATAACTTAACATAACCAGCACAAGGAAAAGAAACTATTTAAAGTGAAAGACATCCCAAGTACACAGATTTCATCAATATAGGTGTGAATCAAGGTATCACATGCACTCTGAAAATATGTACGTATATCATGTATCAACAGAAACAAAAACCAATGACAGAACCATTTGCGAAGCACGTGCAGGAGAAGAATGGGAAGCCTGACATGGTGTGGCTGTGTGTCCCCACCCAAATCTCATGCTGAACTCTAACCCTATGTTGGAGGTGAGCCCTGGTGGGAGGTGATTGACTTATGGGGGTGGTTTCTAATGGTTTAGCACAATCCCCCAAGTGCTGTCCTCATGATCGTTCTCCTGAGATCTGGTTGTTTGGAAGTGCATGGCACCTTCCCCTTCACTCTCTCTCCCCTTCCAGCCATGTGAAGACATGCCGGCCTCCCCTTCACCTTCCACTCTGATTGTAAGTTTCCCCAGATGTAGAAGCCTGTACAACCCACAGAACTGTATGCCGATTAAACATTTTTTTTCCTTATTACCCAGCCTCAGATAGTTCTTTATAGCAGTGGAACAACAGTACAGTCCTCAGGACCAGCAATGTTTTCCTTCTACCCAGCGGCCAACAAGGTCCTACACCGTAGCTGGTTTTCCAAAGCTTTGCCAGAATGCTGAAGCTGTTTTGGGGATACTAACTTTCCCCACCTCTGGCAAACCAGATGGGGCATCCTATTTGCCTCTTACCACCTTTCTCAGAGAAACCCCACCTCTGAAACAGCCTCCACCAGGGGCCTCCTTCAGCAGCAACAAAGCTGAGTGTTCCTTGCACTTCCCTTCTTCTGAACAAGTAAACATCTTAAGCTTGTTTTTCCATCTTCCCAGCTCATTGAAAAAAATATCTTATGCTTTCTATTTTCCTGACACACACACATGGAAGAGAAGTGCCGTGAGGGCAGGGGCTCTTGTTTTCCCGGATCTGAGCCTGGCCCTCAAACACTAGCCGAATACTAACACGATATCCAGAGGCAGAAATGCAAATATCCATATGACTTCAAATACCCTAAGGACCTAACAGGCCGAGTGGCCCATGTAACTATGGTGTGCTGGGCCATTCAACTGGTGTCCAAATCCCTGTCCAAGTGAGCTCTTTAATTTCGAGACTTTTCAGACAGCTGTTTTGTTGTTGTTGTTCTGTTTTGTTTTTATTAAAGGGATATGTTACAATTATAATCAAGAATATCCCAGGCCGAGTGTGGTGGCTCGTGCCTGTAATCCCAGCACTTTGGGAGGCCAAGGTGAGCGAATCACCTGAGGTCAGGAGTTCAAGACCAGCCTGGCCAACATGTTGAAACCCCGTCTCTACTAATACAAAAATGAACCAGCCATGGTGGCAGGCACTTATAATCCCAGCTACTCAGGAGGCTAAGGCAGGAGAATGGCGTGAACCAAGAGGTGAGGCTGCAGTGAGCCAAGATCGTGCCACTGCATTCCAGCCTGGGCAACACAGCAAGACTGTCTCAAAAAAATAAAAATAAACCAATACTCCCAGTTAGTTCTTCACCAATGTCAGATACCTCAGTTTAAAGAAAAATATGAAAGCATGTTTTTATATTTCAGTGTTGAATTTAACCATATCTTTTAAGAAGATATGAAGATAGAACTTCCTCAAGGATTGGGGGAAGAGAAAAGCAGTTAAGAAAATCTTAAAACCTCAGGAGAAAAACAAGTATGGGCAAAACTTTTTCTTTGCACTTTGATTTCAAAAGAACAGAGATGCCCAAATTATGAACTCTCCCATCTGCATTTTATATTCGTCTGTGTCCTTTGAAAGGCTGGAGATGGGATCCCAGGTTCCAAAGTGCCTGGCCGTGGCTCACATCAGGCGGCATCTTTCACAGCCGTTTACTCCCCTGACTCTGCCTAGAGAGCTCTGTGGCCCAATTTACAAAAAAAAAAAAAAAAAAAAAAAAAAAAAAAAAAAAAAAAAAGTCCTAATTAGTCACGTTCATCACTTTCAGCAGAGTCTCAAGAAATGAGACAAATATTGAGACTCCACAGAAGCAAGTACTCTCTTCCAAAAAGTCAAGTGTCAGGTTCCCATGAGCCAGGCAGCTTGCTTACAGAAAGCACTGGCTGACTTGCTGGTTGAATGTTAAATGCATTTAAAATGTTAAGTGAGCAAACGCCCCTCCTAGTGGGTGTGCGCGTTGAGCTGGCTGCAGTAGTGATGCAGACCACGTTCTTTCCTTTGGTTTTGCTTCAAGCAGAGCACCCCACACCCAGGAAGAGGCCGAAGGACGGCATCGAGGTCTAGGACAGATTTAAGGAGAGCTGCAGGCTGACTGCCTCATCTGCAAATAGTCTCTCATTTCAGAGAAAATCACTGAACAGAGTTCATAACACGTGAATTTTTAAAATTCATATTTCTAATTTCATCCCATTAGAACTTTTGAACCTCCACCTCCCACCTAGAGAACGTCAGCTCAAGCCGATCACAGCGCAGTGCCATTTTCTATAAATAATGTGCATGCCTGCATCTGAGCTGAGATGTGAATGTCTGGAATGTGCCTGCCAGGCCCAGGAGGAACTGCAGCAAGTGTGGGGACACAAGCTGCTAAGGAATCTGATTTGGAGGGAACTGGAGGCAACTAAAACTAGGTCCACTGGTTTTTCTTGGTAAGGTTTGACCAGGCAAACTGTTATCACTGTTGCTAATTTATGGTAATTGGCATGGGGACTTAACAGTAAGTAATTAGAGCAATTACAGAATTTGCTACTCAATTACAATGGCACAGATTCCTGAGAATGGAAGAACTGTTGCCCAGGAATAGAGTTCAAGAGGTCCTCCCCATGCTCCGAGGAACATGGCATTTCCACGCACCCCTGCTTTGGTCCCTGGCCACCACCATCCTGATCTCGGCCATCTGATGGCATCAGTCCCCAAAGCTGGAAACACCTGACACCTCTTGTCACCCTCCCATCTGCCCTGCCTTCCTCCAGTCCGGGATATTCAGGGATGCCCACATACAGGACCAGGAAACCAGGGTTATCCCAAACCAGTGCCTGCATTCAAAGTCCTCCACGGCAACACAATCACCAATGGCCAATACTCCCAGAACGTTCCACCTCAAAACGGGAGCATATCTGGATTCAAGCTGACAATGCTGCATTCTCTTTGCCATGTACACATGGAGGCATGTCAGGTTCCACCTAAAGGTATCAGGTTCCACGCTGCTCAGGAGCCCAAAGCTAGTCACTCTGCATGATCTCAATTCACCATCCACAGAGAAGCCTGCAGTTTTCCTCTGGTGCACGGTGTGGATGGTGGATGGTGGATGCATTTCCCCTGAAGACTCGGAAACAGAAGCCTGGCCAAGGAGGCCAGTCACCCCAGCCCCTGCAAGGCCCGGACGTGACCCTCTGCTGTCTGCACACAGTACCCAAGTCTAGCAGTGCTGGCTCTGTGGTGGGATCCATCTGGGCCTGCAGAGGACCCGGGGCACAGGAACCGTGCAGCCTAGCTGCAGCCGGAGGCCTAAGGGATCCCCACGAGGCTCTCCAGCCTAGGTGCCCTCACCACAGGCAGAGCCATGCAAGAGAGTTGCCTGCTGAACTGGAAACGCCCCAATCTGCTCAGCCAACACAGAAAGACAACAGCCACCTACAGCTGCTGAGCCCCAAAACGTGGCCACTGGGCCTGAAGGGTTGAATCTGGAATTTAATCTGTGAAGTTCTTTTCAAATGTGTTTAGCTATGTAATCAAATCTTTATTCTAATTAAATTTAAAGGAGCCTCTGGCTATGGGCTCCCTTGTCGGGCTTCACAGCTCCAGGGAGTAAGAATGGGAGAGAGAGAGGCCCAGAGCCTCTCTGCATTCTCCACGTTAATTCAACAAGTCATCATAAGGAAAGGCACTCCAGCAGGAGAGGTGTACACGGGAAGAACTGGGTTGGCCCTGACAAGCATGACCCCCATGGCATCACAGCTGCCTCAGGCAACAGGCAAAAGACAATGATGCCCACCTGGACAGGCCACCGGATGTGATGATGCACCCCCAAGCCCTAGTCCCACAGTAGCCAGAGACCACCTGCTGCTCATCCCGGGTGAAACAGGCAGAGCTACCGGAGCCCTCAAAAGCAGGAAGAATTAAGGAAGCGAGTCCCACGACACACGTGACACTCCTTGGAGACAGACACAGGCTTCGTTGTGAAAGTGCAGAGGACGGTGGAGTCCCTAGGCAGGCTGCTTCTTCCAACGATCAGGAAGAAACCAGATCCATTTCCTTGTAGGAGAATCATTTGTACCGTGATTAGACAGAAGACAGAAGGTGGCTGATGTTATCAAATCATCAAGCACCTCACGGCTGCTTCTCCAAGGAAGGCCTGGAAACTTGCAGCCACCCGCGTAGGGGCCGCAGTGTTTACAATGGAGATACGGGTGACCGAGGTCTGGCTTCCTCAGGGAAGCTACATTTGAACTTTCACCACTGAGGAATCGGTCATTTACAGTCACTCACCCTCAATGCAGAAGAGGGCTCAAGACACTGCACCAGACTTCAACACTCAGGGTTGGGGTTAGGGTCAGGGTCAAATTCACAAGTTTTACAAGATGTATTTCCTTGGGATGCCAGAAGAGATGCAGCTTCACACCCCCGACCTCCATGGTTTGCTTAGCCCCTTCACCAGTGGATCTCACCAACAGATGACACATCCACGCCTCATCCATGGCAGCACAGAAAACCACTTGGAAGACAGCCACTCCCACCAAGCTTCCTGACTTTGGTGTTTAAAATCTGCATCATTTAAAATCTGCATCTCATACGTGAGATTACACTCCTCCGAACAACGACATTGCCACTGTCATTTCACCCAAAAGGGCTTTAGGAAGTGACACGCGGTCCAGACGCCAGAGGTCGCCGGCCGCCTTACTCTAGCCTAATTCCTTTGTGCCTGTATGGAGGCTTCACAGATACAGCCCATTAATGACTGTATGAGAAGCTCAGGGCATAGACGAACTCAGTGCTGAATTTTCTCCATTTATCACCCTTTGTTTTGTCCAGAAGACAGCTGAGAAAGGCGGGGGCAGATCATCTCCTCGAGTGTAATGACTCTAGTCACTTCTCTTCACCCCAGGTCACCACTCAGTCAACACCCTTTTGAGAAACCAAAGCAATTCCGATCCCTTCACTCTGGGTTCCAAGCACTAAATTCCTCCGTTTTATCAATTAGATTATCAAGCAGCCGTTTGTAATCTGGACTGCAATCTGATACGAAATTTAAAGCTAATTTAAGTTGCGGTAATAGCTCCTATTCACATTATAGATAAGGCATGAATGAAAACTTTAATCTGTTCATAGGACCAACTTTGTAAACAAACCAATTATTCAAGCAATGATTGTCTTCAGTTAGATGCAAATTACTTTGCTCATAAAAGATTTTCCAGTAGGAATTTTTAAATCCATGTTCTGTCTTTTCTGAGCCTGTCTCTGCACCTTCCCCTGAGTGCACAGCAGGACTTCTCAGGGCATCTCATCAGCAGACCCACTGAAGAGAATAAGCCCGCAGCCCCCAGCCCCCAGCCCCCAGCCCGGGAATCAAGTCCGAGCCCCAGCAGCCCCTCGTCCAGCCGGGGCTTCCTCACCAGCACAGCACCCAGAGGTCTTCCAGGTTTAATGCCAGGTGTGCGTGGAAAGTAGAGTGCTGGAAGGAACACAATAGACATTCAACAATGCAAATTCCCCCCTGGAACAGCCCAGCAATCCTCTGTACCTTCCCCCAAAGTACCCATGCTAGGCAGGCGTAGAGTCCAATGGGGGTGCCTAGGAATCGGCATTTAACACTATTCTGATGAATAAAAGTTTGAGAGGTCGGTCAGCGAGAGGCTGTCGTGGCCTCCACTCATTTGCAGGCTCTGAAGAGACACAGATTCAGGTAACAGGCCAGACAGGACAGGACAAGGATGAGGAGGTGGAGGGCAAATTCCATGGACCACCATCCGCCCCGCCATCCCCACTGAGACTCCGTGATTTAAAGAGAGGCAAAGCCAGGGAGAAAAGATGCCCGCACCACACGAGCGACTGAGATTTCACCTAAAGCACGCAGCATGTGGCTGAGGGCCAAGGTTGGGCAAGCCAGGAGCACAGAACGGGGTTCACTGGCCCAGAGGTGTCTCCCACACCCACACCCCGTGCAGACCTCCCAAGCACTGCCTGTGTCTCCTGCCTGGTTTAGTTCCTCCCCGCCTTCTACTGTGTTGGTTTCTCAGCCGCCACCCACCACCACACAACCCTCTCTACAAGCTTGGTGGACTGAAAAGAGCGGGGGCGGGTAAGATCTGGGCTCTGGGGCCAACGTCCTGCCTGAGACATTAGTTCCAACCCACCTAGCTGTGATGTGAGCCCCCGAGATTTCTCAAATGTGAGATGGGAAGGTAACTGAACCCACTCACCAGGACGGCTGTGCAGACTGAGATTACATATAGCCACACCTCGGCATCCACCACACGTGGGACCCCAGTCGTGTTGCCCCTGATGGGAATCCCTCTATCTATGCCCCTTCTGCTACCAGAGCCAACTCCCAGCAGTAGCTGTGGAGGGTGCATCCTCTATTCCCACTCCACTCCACTCCCCTCCCATCGCTCCACGCCGTGACCTGCCACGCAGCGGCCACCAGCAAATCCGGCCCCACTGGATAACCGACCACCAGCCCCCCCTCACTTTGGGGCGTCTTCCACTTGCATTTCCGAAGCAGGCCGAGAAACCGCCCTCAAGGGCAGTCACCTGTTCCTTATTGCATGTAATGACCTGCCACGCAGGACCACCAGCAAACCCAGCTCCACCATCCAGGCTCCTGTGGATTAACCGAACCCCCACCCCCCACCTTGGAGCGTCTTCCACTTGCGGTTCTGAAGGGGGCCGAGAAACCGCTCTCAAGGGCACTCACCTGTTTCTTATTGCATGTAATGACCTGCCAAGCAGGGCCACCAGCAAACCCAGCTTCACCGTCCAGGTTCTGGTGGGTAACTGCCCCCGTCCCCCGCTTCCTCCTGGGGTGTCTGGGAGGCTCAGAAACTGCCCTCCACGGGCACTCACCTGTTCCTTATTGCACTAATACCTCATTTACAGAAATCCACTTTGACTTTCCAGCACCGCAGTTGTGACAATTTAGCAATCCTGCTTGCAAGCTACAAGAGCTTGAGGTCACGTCCACCTCACCAGTATCCCAGAGACCCAGCACTATCCCACTGTGTTTAAAATTCCAAAATACTCCTTCAAAATGCTACTGGCATTTGCTTTGCACATAAAATGCTAACAACCTTCAAGTGAAACAAATATCTTCAACAGTTTGGTACAACGACATGTGAGTTACACATCTGCCAAGTTGTAAAGCCTCATGCATTTATAACATTTTATGTACGGTCAAATGGTTCATTAATATAAATTATGAGAATCTCTAAGAAACAGGTTTTTTCTGGCATTAGATGACCTAAGGAAAACTGGGTTCTGGCTGGCTTGCGGGCCTGTAGAGGCAGACATATCTGCTGACACAACCAAGCTCCTTCCCACTGATGTGGCCTCATCCCAGGCCCCTCACCCGGATGCCTGCAGGCCCCTGGAGGAGCAAGCTGACCTGTCCACATTTCTCAAATGCACAGCTGTTGCTCACACTGCAGATAGAGTTCAAGGCACGAGCAGGCCACCATGCTAAAAATACCACGCAGCGTCCACGCCAGGTGACGGTGGTTTTCACTCCATCCCAAAGCCCCAGGTATGAGTTTACAGCCATGATTACCACATGGATTTTTAGACCCCCAAGACATACTTTGTTTCCTTTTATGCAACAAAGTTAAAAGACTATCACTCAGATATAGGCTCTGAAACTGTGGAATAATTATTTGGGAACAGAGCCTCTGCCAGATCAGGATTAGCACTTGGGACAACACCCCGTGACCTCGGTCCACACAAACCCATCCAGACCAGAAGCCTCCCGCACTGTAATTTCTGTGGATTTCTGTAAACGAGGTATTACTGCAATAAGGAATAGATGAGTGCCCTTGGAGGGCAGTTTCTGAGCCTCCCAACCACACGGCCACGTTCAGGCTGAAGCCGCACCACCTCCAGAAACACTGTCCCTCGCCGAGGTGTGCCTGGCTTCTCCCTTTTTCCAAAACTTAACAAAACCTGAAAAGGACAGGTCTGTGTAGAAAAAGACAAACTACTTGCGATTCCTCTTCCCAGTTCAGGCTGTAGGAAGCTCGTCTCGGCCCTCACCGTGTTCTGACTGTGGCTTGGTTCCCATAAGAAATAAAGTCAGAATTCTAGTCCCTGTCTCCTGGGCAGTGTGGCAGGCATACATACCTTCAGTTATATGAGGAAAGGCGTGGCGAGCCCCCTTCCTTCAGTAAAACTGCACAGTTCCCAGAACCATGATGCCATCTCCCTCACACCACTGTGAACACCTGGACAGAGCACATTTCAATGCGTGCACATTTGTGGGCTAGTTTTCTATTTCTCCACTAAATCACCCCAAATTTAGCGCCCTAAACTCTGACTTATTTTCTCACATTTCTGGAAGCTGGAGTCCAAAACAGGTCCCACCATCTAACGTCGAAGTGGCGGCAGGGCTGGCTCTGGGGAAGCCACCGTCTCCTTGCCTCCCGCAGCCTCTAGAGGCTTCTGCATCCCCTGGTCCATATGGCACCCACTGTCTTCAGGACCCACAGCGGCTCTGACGGCCCCTCAACTGGAAGACGCAGAAATGTCAGGAGCCCGGGAATCTAGTGCTAAGGCCAAGCCTCCCCACCCTCCCAGCTCCTCACACACTCCCGTGTGAGCTAATATAGATTCCACTTTAACTAGTGTCACCTGTGTAAGGGGTAAGTGCCCAGCTGTGAACTGCTTAACCTCGCCCACACAAACCCCGAGAATAAACTCACAGGCCATGGACCACTCCACAAGCAATAAGTGACCACCTGCTCAGGGACCTCCATGCCCCAGCAGAGCCCTCCGGTACCTCCTTGTGAGCTCAGACTGGCAGCAGGGTTCTGCAGCGCCACAGGGCCCTGGATAAAAAAGACAGCTCCCATATCGGGAGGCACCGCCCGCGGTTGGGTTCCCAGTACTTTAATAGCCCAGGTGGACAAGCCGGGGCGCATGCAACCCCATCACCAGAATAACGGCTGCACGTGGCGAGTGCACGGGTGGCCACCACTCAGCCCAGCTGGCCGCGCTAAGCACATCACCACCGTGACGCCCAATCAGATTGAACTGCTGGAACAGTCCCAGCATCGGCCCCCAAGAACATTCTGGATCACAATTCAGAGTAGTGATTGCGATCAGGGCCACATGTGGCTGAATGTTTTTACAGGAGGACACCACAGCTGGACTGACGCCACAGCTGGATCTGGCTGGACTGAGAGCATTTCCCACTGTACATTCTTACAACACCATTTTATTTGCGCTTTATTAAACTTCTATGGCTTTCTTCTGCTTATCTACTTTATGGGAGTGTTTCTTGTTCTTATGACTGCGGTGATACTTCAAGCTACAACTATCAATGTGTAAATTAGTTTGGAAGTCGCCTTATCATTAAACATTTCACAAGCTAGCAGTCAGAGGCACCTAACCCGGAGGCCTCTTTTCTTTTCTGAGCCAAAGCTACCTTGGACTCAAAGAAAATGGCACATGGAGGGGGGCTGGATCTCCAGCGCCCATTCCTAGGGAGCCCCCTGGGGAGCAGATATGGAGGGAGAAGCCCTGGGTTATGGCACTGTCGTACTAAAGAAAAGTCTATTTGGGTAATGTAAGCACCAGACTTAAGAGATTAAGCAAACCATGAAAAGAAACTACTAACCACAGCTTCTCCAAAACAGAACTAAACTCCCTTCCTTTAGTTTGAATTGGAAAAGCAGAAGTGATGATCAGGATACAAAAAAAAAAAAAAAAAGAAAGAAAGAAATGACACAGTATCTGAACACAGGAGAATAATCAAGGGCCACTGTCTCTTCCTGTGTCAGTGGGAGCCTCGCATCTAAGCTGGATTTAGAAGGTTGCTACTTTGGACTGAAAGGTATCCCCAACTCTAGTTTGTAAGCAAGTGGAGCAGAATGCTTCAATTATTTCAAGGTTTAGCGGTAAAGCTTTGCAACTCTCACAACCATTTTAATTGGTGTGAATTTTAAAGTGACTCAATCTGTTGGCTGGAGTATCTAACGGCTTAACCACGGGGTCACGTTGGAAAATTTTTCCAATTGCTTTTGTTTTTCCTACTGAAGATGCATTTGAACGTTCTTGTAGTTTGCAGTTGGCTGGTTCTGATGTTTGGTCCTGAGGAAGCCCAAGTATCTGTAGAGGAAGAATCTGAAACCTCAAGCCACTCGAGTGCTGTCTGGGCAGATGGAGACCCCAACCCGAGGGCCACTGACGGGCTCAGCATGGGCGCAGGGCCGCCCGATGCAACAGGCCACGTATTTGCCGGTTACAAAACATCATAAGCACACACCCCCAGGTGTGCACACATGCTCTGTACACATCTGTCCCTATCAACACCAGCACACACCCCCAGGTGTGCACACACGCTCTGTACACGCTCACGTCTGTCCATGCCAATGACAGCATACACCCCGAGGTGTGCACACACGCTCTGTACACATCTGTCCCTGCCAATGCCAGCACACATCCCCAAGGTGTGCACACACATTCCATACGCGCTGACATCTGTCCCTGCCAACGCCGGCATATACCGCCAAGGTGTGCACACACGCTCTGTACACACTCACATCCCTCCCTGCCAATATGAGCACACATTCCCAGGGGTGCACACAGGCTCTGCACATACTCATGTCTGTCCCTGCAGCCTGAGTCAAACAGTCACAGAGAGGCAGAGGAGGAGGAAGAAGGATGCGATGGGCACTAAGGTCCTGGGCCAGTTCCCCTCCCTACCTCGGGAGAGACCCCTCATGTGATCCTGCCATCACTCACCCTTCCGCCTCCATCCTCCATCCTCCCACAGGGATCAGGAGGATGCCCACTGCACAGAGCTGTGATGAGCATGAACAGAAGATGGCAGGAGCTCACGCCAAGGTGCTGAGCACGGGGCCTACGGAGTGCTTCTTTCTGCTGTGGCTGACATCATCAAACAGAGACTGACACAGCTTCTGCAGAGAATGCCACTTGCTAAGAAACTGAAACGTGTGACCTAGGAGCCTGTGAAGGTCTAAGAACAAACCAACAAACCAAATGGTTTTGTTTGTTTTTCAAACACCATAGCCTGTTTTTTCTTTTTTTTCATGCTCTACCTTGGGTATCATTTAGTTAAATTTCAAAGTAAGTCCAATAATTACACAAAATCACAGGACTGAGCATGGAGCATTGTTTCACTTCATGTCCTCCAGCCTTTAGGACACATTAAGGAAAGACATGATTCCAGGATTCCCATTAGAAAGGCTGCCCTGAGGCACCTGCTGGGGCAGCCAAATTGCAGCTGTTGATGCTGCCCCCAAGCTGCTTGGATGAAGCAGAAGATTCCGGAGATCTCCTCTCTTCTGCCCCTTGTCCAGGAGAGAAGGTGGGGGGAGAAAGGTGAGAGAAGATAGGAAGAAGGAGAGGGGAAGGAGGGAGAGAGGAGGGGAGAGGGAGGGAGAGAGGAGGGGGGAGGGAGGGATAGGGAGAGGGAGGGAGGAGGGGCATGTTCCATCCACCAAGGCAGCTACACTGCAGAGAGAATGGAGGGTGTGTTGCCTCTCAGGACAGCAAGTTCAAGCTGTTTGTAATTGTTAGCATAAACAGTGACCAGCTGAGGACAGGGCTGTCATTGGAGTTGACGTTTTATTTTCATAGTTGATATTGGGGACCTGGACCTAAAGCAGCGTGCCTTGCCCTTTTGCCAGATGGGCCTATGCTTCTTTATACTTGAGTCTATTTGACTAAATACCCGATATTGACTAGGAATTATGACGTGTAGGATACCCCTTACCACAGTAACATCAAACTCATATTCTAAATGCAATTTATTCAGGGACTGGCTTCTAACTCTGGGTGGGAATGTTAAGCTCAGTCCAGTTCAATTCAGTAAGCATTTATCAAGAAACTCCTAGACCAAGAGCTCTGTTAGACACTGGGTATGGGGGGTGATGGGGATACGAAGATGTGGAATTAGAACTCGAGAAGCTCAAATGCTTCCATTTAATTCCCTAATGCAATTACTAAGCTTCAACCTGATGGCTGTAATGTCTAAATTCACTTTTTCTTTATTCCAGTTCTACATAACAAAGCACAAATAATCACAGAGGAATGATTCTGTGTTGGACTATTCAGTGGACAGAGAAGAGCATTCTGACCGGTGTGAGACACTGTCTTCCTTCCCAGGGAGCCCGTGAGGTGGCTGCACAGAGCACACGCGTGAAGATTCAGGAACACGAGCATCAGGTGATGGGAGGGGCACGGAGGCAGCACCAGAAAGATGCCTGCCGAGGGGCCGCTGCAGCCAGGCCGGCCGGGAAGGTCACGGGAGTGGGCGCAGGCATCTCCCTCCAGCCGCACTTGGTTTTCATGAGGACGCGTGCACGGAAGGGGATGACACCGAAATGCTGTGGCGCTGAGGGGAGGAAGGGAGGGACACAGGGCCGACGGCTGGCCCCCACCCCTTCCGTCCCTGCCCCTATGAACGCTGCCAAAATCAGCCCCAACGGGGAGAAATGAGGTGGGTGAAAGAGGTGGACAGACTTGGCTTCCATGGAATTCACAGATTCCAGTCATTAAAAATCCCTTCTGAGTTTTCACCTGGAAAACTTTGCCAATGTACTTAGGGACAAGAGGCGGAAGATGAAGCCAACACAATTGGGCTCAAACTGCCACCCTTCTCCTTCTCTCTTCATCCACCACCCTCCCTGGGCCCCTGAGTGTGAGAACCAGGAGCTGCACAGCCCAAGGGTGCAGCCCCTGACCAGAGGAGGGAGCCGCACGGCGGGGCCCCCAGCACGTGGATGGCAGGATCTGTGCTATGTCAGTCCCAGGGCCCCAAGCAGAGAAGGCCTGGGGCTCCCAGCTGAAGTTTTGCTGTCTACTCTCTCACCAAAGTCGAGAAGGACTGAGTGGGACCAACGCTGCACCTGGCGGCTCCTCAGTGGCTGCCGATGTGGTCCTCACGCTGCAGGTGAGACCCTCTAGGGAAGCCCAGACAGTGGCGAGAATGACAGCCACGAGTGCTCCAGTTGCCCCAAAACTCCAGCATAGCCTGAGGAAGGCAGCGCCCGCTCAGATCCCCGTGCAGGCTTGTGTGGCACACTGGTGAGGCACACAGCACCAGAACATGGCACTTTAAGTGGCTTTGTGGGGTGTAGGAACACAAAGTGTGGTCTGGAGTGGCTCAGGAGTCACTCCCACCAGCCTGTGGGACCCGGACGGCCCCTTTGGACGTGGCTGGAGTCTCTCCAGGGCGGGCTCCAAAGTCCCAAGGATGAGGTGAGCGTCGGTCTTGCTCTGAGGAAGGCCCCTGACAAGTATCCTGAACATGCAGGTACACAGCTGGCTGACTCATCTGAAGGGACCTGCTGAGCTACGAGCTAGGGACAGCTAGAGAAAACTGCGTGAACCTTTGTGACTACTCACAGGTAGGTAGTACTGCCTGAGACACAAAGGTAAAGAATTAACCTGAAACTGCATATTATAAAACTTATTTTTAAATGATGGCGCTTAATTGAAAAGACTCCCAAAGACTACTGCATTAGAAAGTGACAGAGTGAAACCGTGAGGCTGACCACAGGAGTCCCTGGAAATTTCACCAAATGTTGTGTCAAAACTGGGAAACAGAAGAACTGCACCTGATGAAACATTCCATTAATCACTCGAGTCCTCCCCACATACGAAGCTATGTAAAAAGTGTTCCCAGAAGGTAAAGTGAGCAGGAGGGCTGTGAACACACAAAGAGAGAGCCACTTCGTCCACGGACCACAACAAAAGAAACGCTAATGAGTGCCGACGACACGCTGGAGTCCAGGGCTCTGGGCGCAGCTGGGACGGGGACACTCAGGGTCCCACTGTCCAGATGGGAAAACAGGGTGGAAACACCAGGGAGCCTGTCCCAGGGTGCAGAGCTAGTGAACAGTGGTTCATACTGCGACAATCCCAGCTGCCAGGCTCTGGGGCTCCTCGGGACAGAATCCTGTTGACTTCACTCTGGGGTGCGAGAGGCGGCAGCATCCCCCAAAGGCACCTGGAGAAGTGGTGTTACCCTCCATCCCCTGTCCCCGGCGTTACCCTCCATGCCCCTGTCCCCGGCCTTACCCTCCGTCCCCCTGTACCTGGTGTTACCCTACTTCCTCTGTCCCCAGTGTTGCTCACCATCCTACTCACCTCCAGGCCCCTCTCCCTGTCCTCCCTCGTTTTCCTGTTCAGCCAGAGCACATCACATGTCTCTTCCCTTTTCAAGAGGCTCAGCTGCACCCAGAGGCATTCCAGCCTATTCGGGATGGGGCACACACCCTGGGATGGGGCACAGCACAGGGCCGGAAGGGCCTGAGACCCTCTCACTGTCGCCCAGGAAGGATGGAACAGCCCACGGTCATGCTCATTGTCAGGCAGGATGAAAACTTCTGTGTCCGAAATGTTCTTTTCACTGGAACTGTTCGGACCATTCGTGAACGAATCAGTTAAATACCAGCAAGTGCCACTCCCACTTATTCTCTGGCTAGTTTTCCACCCACCAGCAACCACACTCCTAGGAATTATCCCTAACGCAGAATCAGCGCCTTGTGCCTTTAGGAAAACCTCTTTCTCTCCAGCTTTGTCCTCCTTCCACAAAAGGTGCCTCTGACTGCCTCACTGGCTGTACCAGGATTTCACTCGGCTATGGAGGAAAATCTGCGTGGGGCTCAGAGGTGGGTGGTCCCTGCATGGGCAGCAGGTCTGTGACATCCTCCGAGGAGCCTGGCCCAGGCCTGCCTCACACGCCAGGACTCTGCCTTCTGGCCCTCGGGCCCCCGAAGCTGCTTTCCCTCCAGGTGTCATGCCCCGGGCAAGAAGGCCGGACAAGGGCCCAGGGCTGCTGTGGGTCAGGAAAGCCTCCTGACACCTCCCACTCCAGGACCCCCCATCAGCATCCCAGCATCTGGACCTGTGTCACCAGCCGCTCCGCCGTACAAGAGAATTGGATTTTCAGCTGGGTGTGCTGCTTCCCTAAACAAAGTAGGGTGTTGTTACTCAGGAAAAAGGAAAAAATTGGCATCTTCTTGGCAACCCCGCGACATCCAGCCACCGGTTCTCACCATCCCAGAGATGTCCATCCAGGGCAGATAGTGTCTTCAACCAAGCGCCACTGACCCAGAAGTGCAGTAATTAGTACACTTTCACCAGAATCACCCACTCCTTCACCTTTACACCCAAGAAAAACATGTTTGCCAGGCAAATTAGATGTCCAGGAGGTGTAAGGAAACCCCAAGCCTGCTTTAAGCCTCAGACTTTTGAGATCGTTGAGGGCTGTGCGCACAAGAGCAAGGCTGCACCCGAAAGCTCTGCTCCTGCCAGACGTCATGGACAGACCACACGGCTCAGCCACATGGACCCTTCCAGGACTTCACGAGAGGGACTTCCGTGGTACATGCAATGATGTGCACTTCGTTCAGCCTCGAACAGACCACGCCCTCGTTACAGGGTCGGTGGTCCACCTCCTGCCATCAGCCCCCCACCTCACCGAGGGTCTGTGTCTGCATCTGAAAGAACTTTGCTGTTTTACCTGGGTACGAAAATGCAGCATCGCGATGTTTAAAGGTCTTTATTTATTTATTTTTTTTTTTTTTGAGACGGAGTCTCACGCTGTTGCCCAGGCTGGAGTGCAGTGGCGCGATCTCGGCTCACTGCAAGCTCCGCCTCCCGGGTTCCCGCCATTCTCCTGCCTCAGCCTCCTGAGTAGCTGGGACTACAGGCGCCCGCCACCGCGCCCGGCTAATTTTTTTGTATTTTTAGTAGAGACGGGGTTTCACTGTGGTCTCGATCTCCTGACCTTGTGATCCGCCCGCCTCGGCCTCCCAAAGTGCTGGGATTACAGGCTTGAGCCACCGCGCCCGGCCTTAAAGGTCTTTAAATATCAACACTCCGGGTGCAGTCCTTGTCACTTTAATGCGGTCACTCGATGCAGGCCTCACTCACAACTCTGAGGTAGCTCATACCTTCCCTACCTAACCAAGGAAGAAACGAAGGCATGGAAGGTGCAGCTCCTAAGGAGCAGATTAGGATTCAAACCAGTGAACTTCGTCACATGCTGACCTACCTCTCAGGCTGAGATAACGTTGAAAATTAACCAGGTAGAACAGCGTTCCATAAATCAGCTGAAAATGGTCCTTGTAGATGGGCCTGTGGTTACTCCCTGAAGAACAAGACCATTAGCCCAAAAATCCACCTGTGTCACACTCAAATGTTTACATATACAACTATTTTTAAAATAACCCAATCAAGCATGTTCACAGCCATTTAGAGCCATATAGATTGTCTGCTTCGCTGACAATCAACCCAAGACCTCTGTCGGCAAAGGCCACGGTGCCGGGTCCAGAGAAGGCGGGACAGAGACACAAGCAGACACAAGCAGGAACCTTTCCATCCCTGGGAGCCTCGCTCTGATCGGTCCGTGAGGACACGGTACAGACCGTGGGGCACAGGCAGACGGCAGGCCAGGAGAAGGGGCTGCATTGCCGGGAGGCAGTGCTTTGAGCTCTAATGGATGGAACACTGCTAACCAGTGAAGGTGGAGAGAGGGCACACGTCTGAGAGCATGTAGAGGCAGCAAAGCACAGCCAGCCTCGGGGAACCAGAAGCCACAGGGACATCAGGTTGGGTGCTGCTGTCTGCCGGCCACTGGCTGGGGGACTGTACTGGGCCTGGAGGGACATCCCTGACACTCCCCACCAGATGCCAGGGGCACCCCCAGCCCCAGGTGAGAACCACGGATCCCATGGTGAATGAGGCCAGCCTGTGGGAAGTGGGGCTGGGACAGCTCTGTACAGCTTAATAGGAAAGTTGGGTTCTATTTTGTGGGGTTTTGGTCACGCCGATGGCTAGTCATGGCTGTCCGTCAGGAAGTGATTTGAGGATAGACTAGAGAAGGGGCTGCCAAGACCAGCGGAGCATTCGCTGTCTGGGTCTAAGGAAAAGGAAATAAAGGCTGGCGATGTGACAGTGGGGGGGAGCACAGAGCAAAGGAACTGGTGGAGACACAGGGCTGGCCCCGCACAGGGCTTTGAGCAGCTACCCGGGGGTCGTCCTATTAATTCTCCTCATGGCCCCAAGAGGCGGCTGTGAGGATCCATCTCCTGAGGACAGAACTGCTCCAGAGCCACACAGCGAGGATCCACAGAACCAAGATCCGGGCCAGCTCCAAAGTGGGTGAACTTGACCCCTCAGCCATGGTCCTAAGACAGGGATCGGAGCCCCCTGGACACACAGACACAGGAACTGCAGGAAGGGGAAACGGATGCCCCGGACCAGTGGCGGGACCCAGGGTTTCAGCCCTCCAGGGCCACTGGGACCAGCCACTGCACAGGTGGACACATGATGCTTTAACTCGCGCTGGGGGAAGGAGCCCTCACTCTCAGGGTGGAGACCGCAGCTCGATCGGGCCGGCCTCCCTGCTGGGCACAGCCTGAGCCACACAGGATGCTGAGGTGCCCCAACGTTGGGGTGCTCAGAGCCACTCAGCTGAGATCGTGGTGCTTTCTGTAACCACCCTCGTTTCTTCACGGTATAGATCTGGACTCCATCCTTTGCAATGTGTGAGGTTCTAGGAAGAGGCTGGCCAGCTGGGGAAGTGTCCTGGGCTCTGTCCCAGTGATGACGAACTTGGCTCCCCACAAGGGCGGCCTGTTCACCACAGTGACCCCCGGGGACCACGCCTGCACCCACCTTGCTGAAGATAATTCACTTCTCATCCGTGAAAGAATAAAGCTAGACTAACTCAATTTCACACTCACTTCCAACTTTAACAACTTGTGTTAGGAAATCAAAGACAAGGACTCTGACCACGTCACAAACCCAGGAAGCAAAATCCGAGACTAACGGAATGATGCCACCTTCGCAGTTCCGAGCTTTACTAGATGTTTTTCTTTTCTGGTCTGTTTTTCTCTTTTGGTTTAAATAATTAAAGACCCTCGTTGACAAGAAAAAAAATTCTCTATGAAACTAAAAAAAGTGGTTCTAATTAAACATTTAAACATTCTTCCATATGCTTTATAAACAGTTGAAAGTACAGCTCTACTTAGTGTTAAGTACTTTAACCAAATGAAAGGTTAATTATACAGACTGGCAATTATAAAAAATAAGGCTACATATTCGTGGCATCATGAATAATTAATAAGAACCGTTTGATTTCATTCAGACCAGGGATTCTGTGCTAATAGGCTCTTAGCTGTCTTGAAATAATGGTGAAATTTTAAAATTACTTTTGTACTTAAACACGTCCCCGAAGTGAAGCACAGCGGTTAACATCCATCATGGTGCCCAGCAGAGCGACCCGCCCTACTATGGCCGACACCCTGATTCCCGAGGGCTGCATCCCGGGGCTGTACTCGTGCAGAGAACGTTCAGGAAACAGACCAGGTGGCAGGAGGGGGTCTTGTCCTCAAGGAACCTCATGAGTCTTGCTAGGGGGACAAACAGCGAGAGAATGAAACCGGCAGCCACGGAATCTGGACAGCGATGCCCAGGCCCCGCCATGCATAACCCCTGGCTGGCACCTCCCTGAGACCCGTCTGGCACAGGCAGCGGCAGGGTCCGGCCCTTGGAGCGCAGGGATGGCAGAGCAGGGCCATCAAAGCGGGTGGCATGCCGACAGCGGCTTCTCCGCAAGAGCTCCTGGCTCTCAGGGAGCTGAGGGCTCCTCAATGGGAAATTCTGGCTGAGCTCCAGGGGAAAGCGGGTGGGAGGCCTGTCTCCTCTGCCCCCATCTCCTCTGCCCCAACCCTGGAAGAGGGTCAGATATCAATGCTAACTCTTGTGCTGACTCAATTAAATCAAACAATTCAGAAAACAAACTTGCTTTAAGTATTAATTTCCTAAAAAGAACTAACATGAATTCAAATAATTCACATAATTAAAATGATTTTAATTGTTAATTTAATTAAAACATCTCCGTTTTCACAGCATCATGTACCCTGGTACTTTCTCCTTATTGCATTTCCCATCTTCCAGGGCAGGTTTCCTTCCACCCAGGGCAGCAGCGACTCTGGTGTCTCGGGTATTCCCAGGCTTCCGTCAGCCCCTGGGGGGCTTACAGTTCTGCAGCGGTCTCCATCCTCATTAATCTGCATAAGAACATCCGTCCGCAGGGATGTCCTGTGGCCCCGTGGCCACATCTGACGTGCAGCTAAACGCTGGGCGTGTCGCCTGGTGACAGCAGATGACACAACTGTGGGCAAGGTAGCACCTCTGGGCGCCGACACTCTCGATGAGTTTTTTACAAGACCATTCTTTAATGGGTGAACCCTGACAGGAAACACTAAAGATTGTTTTTAACTATTTTTATATCGAGACAAATCTTTGTCAAACGTTCACTCAATGCTAAATGTCACTTCTCCAGCCAACCCCTTTAAGAATACCTAAAACTTAAGACTGGAATGACGCTTTCAAACACATACTCTACTCATGCATTCCCGGGAGCAGAGAGCAGCTTAATGTTTTCACGCTACACAGGCATGAAGTTTGGCGAAGGCATTTTCATATTTTTACCTGAATATTTTAATAAAATCAAAAGATCATTTTCACTCTAATACTCTACTTAGAATCTAATTTTCCATTAAATAAACAGTCAATGTTCAGTAACCCACATGCTGATAAACTTTTGAAAACTTTAGAAAGTATTAAGTATAATCAAAGATTACTTTTAATTTTCGAGCTGGTAAGAGCCTGTGTCAGGGAACAGAGTTGAGATTGAAGAGATAAAAGCACGATGATTTTCTTAAAGAAAAGCGAAATTCGTAAAAGAGACCAGGTGATTATATAAAAAAACACAGAATCCGTTTTCAGAAATGGCAAACATTGACCACAGAACACCAGTGTTGCCCGTGATGAGAGAAACAGTTAAAAGGAAGAATTCACGGTGGCCCAGCATAGATCAGGTGTGGGAGGACAGAGACGTGATGAAATGATCCTCCTTCTAACTTCCCAGAAAGGCACAAATGGCCAGCACTGTAACTGAAGACCACGCAGGCACCAGTGTGAACTCAGACTCCATGGCCAGCACCGTAACTGGAGACCACATGGGCAATGGTGTGAACTCAGACCCCACGGCCCGCACCGTAACTGGAGACCACACGGGCACCAGTGTGAACTTAGACCCGACGGCACGTGCCTGGGCTGCTCCAGCCACCACCAGAACCTGTTCTGCAGCTGAACTGGAAGCTGATTCTGGAAGGAACTGAGGAGCATGAGGACGAGATCCTTCTACCTCAACAGGGATCAATTTTTTAATGATTTCTTTCTTTTAGAAAACTGTTAATAAAATACTTTGTTCTAAAATGACCAGGATTTCAGCAGCCTCTACATTCCTTCATGTCAATCAAAGCTTAGGCACGTGGGTTACTTCACTGTTCATGACACCCTTTTGAAATAAAACCCGGGGCCGCCTGTGTACCCAAGAGCCTGGGCACCGAACATTCAGACAAAACGTCCAGGGCGAGAATGTTCACGTCCCAGCGGTGCGGTAGAGTGGATGGGGGGAGTTCGAGCCACAGGTGGCCACGCCTCCCCTGCCTCCGGCCAGTGCCCACTGCTCACGCACTCCTTCCTCGGCCCATCCTGAGCCACGGGGCCCTCGCGTAACCAAGGCCACTGCGGTACCTCCAGGAACACACTGGTTACAGGTGGACTGCTCTCTACGCAACGTACAAAGATTGTTTTTAAAACTGCTCGTCTCTGGAACTTATCCCAGTAACAGGCTAGATTAAGAAAACTGACTAAAAACAGTAGGAAGAAAAACTCACTCTACCCGTTGAGGCAAGAGAAATGCACACAGCCTCTGAAATAACTGCAGAGGAGTTTTCCTGGGTTAGGTACGCGGTGGGGTGACCCTACCCCATAGTGGGGCGATGGCACATGGTGGGAACCAAGGAACATCTCCGAGTAAATGTAGAAAAATGCACTCAACTCCCAAACAGAGAGAGAAACTGCTTTTTCCCTTAAAAGCTTCTCTCTTTTATTCTCAGAAAGACTCTCTTTGGTGTCTTGACTGCTGAAGGGACAAGCCTGTCATCCCCAGAAAGCAGCCCTGGACAGTCTCCAGATCCTATGGCCCTCAGGCCCACCTTGCCTACTGATGATCCCACATTACGAAACCTAATAATCAGAAAAAGCCTCCCAGTCCGCAGCTCACAAGTGACATTTTATTCAGGGAAATGCTAATAAAAACCTGGGGCTCTGTGTAAACGCTGTCCCCTAGGTACTGAGGCTCCACACAGATGGCACACAGGGAGACAGGCCTCACCCTTTCCTGGTGCCCCATGTCTCTCCTCACATTTTATTAGCTGAGTTTTGTGGCGGTTTGTTACTTTTAACCTGACTGTCCAAGGCAGCTGCACTAAACTAATTGTCCAGGGCAGATCCACTCATAATGACCATCAGCTCAGAGTTGGAAGTAGCACTGGAGAATGAGGTGGTATCAGGGCACTATGCTTCCCTGCCCTCTTTTCCAGGGATGCCAAGTAAGTTTCTGCCATGGCTGATGATGTCAGCACTACACTAACATTAGTTCAACGGCAGGCCACCAATTAATACTTAATGAACAATGCCTTTAAGAGCAAAACCCCATCTCTGCCAAAAATACAAAAAATTAGCTGGACGTGGTGGTGAGCGCCTATAATCTCAGCTACTGGGGGACTGAGGCAGGAGAATTGTTTGAACCCAGGAGGCAGAGTTTGCAGTGAGCCGAGATTGCACCATTGCACTCCAGCCTGGGCAACAAGAGTGAGACTCCATCTCAAAAAAAAAAAAAAAAAAAGAAAGAAAAGAAAGAAAGAAAGAAAGAAACGATTCTCATGACCCTGTCAACATCTTCAGTTTTTCCCAAGGATAGTGTAAAATTATCACACACAACGTAAACCCAATTAGATCAACGTTCTCTCCTCACCAATCCATACCTAAATCCATATTTCAAAATGGTCCCCAATTTTTCACAATTTAAGAAGACTGAGAGGAATAACCATGAACAAGCAAGGTTTACACCGACGTCAGTCTTCCCAACTCTCGCTCAGGAGCTCACCCCAAACTCCTCCTGTGGAATCAGCCCGGATAACAGTTCCTGGTGGCCGCACAAGAACAGAGGGTCCCACGAACCCACGACAGACCCCACCATTCAGCCCCAGGCAGAGGAGGGAGGTGGACGGTCACGAAAGACAGAAAAGCAGGGAACTGTGATTCTTCTGAGTTAATGCAGGTGATTGGGCCAAAAAACAAGGCACATCCACCTGTGAATGGGGTGAGCTCCCAGCTGGCTGTGCAGAGGCTGTAGATATGAAGGAACTCACTTCCCTGCACACTGAAGTGCATGAGCATCTCCACATCGACCGCACCTGGGCTCTGCTCGCCCCTCACAAACTAAGATGACAGTGGCTGCTTCTGGACAGAATGTCAAGGACAGATGGACAGACATCCTGGACAGACACTGTACAGAGACCAGGGGCTGGGAAGGGGGAAGCGGCACAGCCTTGGGGCCAGCAGGGGCGAGGCCAGGAAGCCTCGGTGAAGGCCTGCATCTCCTCATCCAACAGAAGCAGGAGGGGCCACCCAGTGAGGGCTGCAGCTGCGGTGAAGTGGCCAGTGGGACATAGCAGGAGGCCGTGGCCAGCCTTACCCCCAGCCCAGGAGGAGGGGCCCAGCTGCGGGCACTGCCCCGGGAGCCAGAATCCTGAGCCCCCAGTGAAGGTGGGAAATTGCCCCTGGGCACTGGGTGCTCAGGCTGGAGGTGGTGAGACCTCGAGGCCCTGCAGTCGGGGAGGTGAGGGCAGAGATGGCCAAACTGCAGCTCAGTGAAGGGCTTTGTCAGGAAAGGCCCTCAGAGGCTGCCTCACCAGCCAGGGGGAGGCTACTTCCAGCCCAGAGGCTCAACAGGGCCCTCGGTGGTGATGCCTAACCTTGTCCTCTGACAGAGGACCATCGAGACAGAGTCACTCAAACCTCTGCCAAGCTCTGCACCCAAATGAAGCTGTTACCACAGACGCTGAGGCAGGTGGTGCTCATCTCAACTCTGTACAAGTGGTTTATTTAGCCAGTTCTCCAAATTCTTAATGACAAACCACACTAAACGTGTGTTTTCAGTATCACCTATGCTCATAGCTATGTGTAAAATAACTATCACAAGGAAAACTAGGTGGTGAACCCAGGAGGAGGAAATCCCCACGACGAGTCGAGAGAACACCAACGGACCGTTGGCTCTTCCCGGCTGAACCCAAGAGCTCTCGGCTGGGCTCACTTCCGTTCTAATTTCCAGATTTATTTTTACTTTCCCACATTTTCATTATGAAAATGTTCAAACATATTTAAAAAGTGGAAGAACAGTACAACGAGTGGTCAAGTTTTCTCCACGTGGAGCTCCAACAACTGCTAACATTTCATTAGATTTGCTTTCTCACTCTCTCTGTAGATCAGACAGAGAGACAGATTTGTTTCTTCTCTGGAGCCACTTGAAGGTGAGAGGCTCCTGCTGCCTCACCGAGTCCTCAGGCACACGTTCCCTAGGAATAAAGGCCCCTCTGCAGCCGCAGTACCATCATCGGCAGACAAGAATGATTTCAGAGCATCGTTGTCCAGGTTATGTTCAGGTAGCACAATCGTTCCGAAAACGTCTTTTCTATCCGGGCCACACACTGTGCTGAGTGACTCTCCTTCCCCGTCTTAGTCAGGGACAGCCTCGCACCCCTTTTATCTGTGATCTTCACTTTTCGAGAAGATCATTGCATTGTCCTGCAGAATATCCCCTACCCCAGAGGCATCTGTTTCTAGGGCCATCATGAAATTCCCTACTATGCACCTCCATTCCCTGTAAACAGGAAGTTTCAGTCTCGAGGCGCGATCACCTTCTGTCAAATGCTTCTCGGCAGCTTCCGGGTGAGGCTGCTGCTTCACGAGGGGCGCGAGCTCCTACTCCTGGTCACTGACGACACGGCCGCGACCAGCACCACACCCCGAATCAGAAACGTCTGGAGGGGCCGCGGGCAGCCGAGACACCAGGAGGTGTGAACGGCACAGGCGTGGGGCAAGAACAAGGTCAAATCATAACGGAACGTCTGATTCCAGACACTTCCACCTGGGTAAGATGGTGACATCTCCCTAGCAAGTATCTGAAGCCAGAAAGCATGACAGAAAATTCACGACCTGCCTTCGTTCACCCAGGCTGCTCTAACAACACACCACAGGCTGGGCAGGGGCTGGCAAATGACACAAGTTCATTTCTCACAGCTCTCAGTCTCAGTCTCAGGCTGGGAAGTCCATAGTCAAGGCCTGACAGGTTTGCCTGGTGAGGGCTTCCTGGTTCATAGACGGCGCTTCTCACTGGGTCTGCACACCATGGAAGGAGCGAGGGAGCTCTCTGTAGTCCCTTTTTTGAGGGCACAAATCCCATTTATGAGACCCTCAAGACCTCCTCACCGCCCAAAGCTCCCCCTCCTAGCACTATCTCCTCGCGGGTGAGGATTCCAACTTGTGAATCTTGGGGAGACACAAACATTACAAAAGCCCATCATTTAATTTTTTTTAAGGCATTTTTGCTTCTGCAAAGTCTCAAGATAAAATCAAAAGAAAGAGGTCTGAGTCAATCCACACAGTTCTCCCAAAAAGGGAAGTGATCAATTGCCACCACTTTTTATCCGAGACCTGCTGGGTGCCCCGGTCTGCATGACTGATTCTAAAACGCCATCCTCTCCTCTGCCATTCAGAGGTCAGAGTCAGTCCAGAGCTTAACACCAAGGCAGAGCTGACTGAATGACACCAGCTAATCCAGTAAGACAAGCCAAGACTCCTGCCCAAGGCCTAATCCTTCCCCCAGGGAAACATGGAAGGGCCAGACACCTGGCAGCCCTTCCTTCCTGCTCTAAAGCCCCAGAGACACAGCGCCGGCCAGGTGTGTGCCTGGGGCAATGCACAGTAACGTCAGCTGGGCACCGAGTCTGAGAACATGTTATCAAGTAAAAATGAAAACAAGACTGCTGAGAAAAGTTCATGCTTAATCACCTCTGGGCTAAATTCTAAATACAATGTTATTTCAGAGCTAGGTGGAAGTAATTCCTTAAAAATAGATATGAACAGTGACTAGCAACCAGGGTGATAAGTACTCAATATGTGTTTGATGAATAGATGAATTTTTAAAATTTATGAAAAGAGCACGCTCTATTTAGGAGAATTCTATTTAATTGGATGTCCTAACTAGACAGTGGTTCCTTCGTGCTGACAGCAGAGTTTGTTTCAGTTAACTCAAAAAATGGTAAGTCACTCTAACAGAAAACCAAAAGGCTTTACAGAGAGTCAAATTATGGTGCCAATTCAACCGTGCATGGCAATTTCACCTTAATATTTAAATTCTCGAAGCACCATACTCAGAAAACGAGACATAACATACATAAATGCATCGACTAAAGCACCATCATCTAGAATTTGACAAAGTTTGACTGTGAGTTTCAAGAAAAGGGCTGATGAGGCCAAGAAGTTCCTTCCCCTCTCCCCTTACCTCCCATTTTGGTGACCAACTTAATGCAGAGAAATTCCTGTTTCAGGTTTGCACACATTGGAACAATCCTGGTATCTATTCCCCCAAGACACCAACAGGCTGAAGTCTGCAGGGTGTACATATTGAAAAATCACAGGAGCACTAGAGTGGCGGAAAGAGGTGCCCGTGAAGACGTCATCCTTTCTAAGACAGGGTCTGATTCCGCCTCCGGGCCCTTTTGCAAAAAGCCATTGGTACAAATTCATAGCCACCAGGAGGAAACACGCAAAAGACCCCACTGCCCTCCTGGCTTCCCAGAAGGCCTCAGAAGGATGAGACATGGAGCCTGCGTGCAATCCTGGACCCTCCTCCCTGCATTCAGTTTGACATGTGTCACTTGTTTGACTGACGGAGGTCCCACAATGGGCACAAGGAGACCCGTCAGGTCAAGAGGGTGCTGCCCGGCTCATGGTCCACACATGCGGACCTGTCAGGTCAGGATGCCCGGCTCATGGCCCACACGTGGGGATGCGTCAGGTCGGGAGGGTGCTGCCCGGCTCACGGTCCACACATGGGCATGCGTCAGGTCAGGAGGGTGCTGCGCAGCTCTCAGTATCAGCCACATATGCACATTCTCCACTGAAGCCACTGCATGAAACCACTGCATGAAGCCACGCTGGAAGCACTTTCTGGCAGGTTTAGGAGGCTCGTGTCCAAGGTCATTAAACACATGGCAAGCTCGCCTTGGAGGCATTTTACTTTGCTTATGACAATGAAGCATTCTCATTGCACTGAATAGAGCACGCTTTCTTGTTCAGTGCCTCGTTGAAATAGGCATTTTGTACCTGTCTTACAGATTACATCAAGGCCCTAATACATTTAGACCCTTGTCTCAGGTACACACAAAGCAGCGGCATCTCTAGAACATGTTTTGGACCACGGGAGGAAACCAAATCGCAGCATTATCCATTGATGTTGCTTAAAGTGTATTTCCAAATGTGTCTCCCGAGCCCGGCCTGTGTTCACGGCTTCCGCTGACCACACGCCATCTGCTGGGCACTCTGTGCACTTTCTCTCACACCCGCCACGCCTGTGGTCCTGTGCCTATCCCGCCACACGTCCCCACGTGGCTAAATCTCCCACACTCACCACGCCTGTGGGCCTGTGCCTATCCCTCCAGGCGTCCGCACCTACCACGTGGCTAACGCACACTTCCTACAGGCGGCAAGTGCCTGAACATCCCCACGGCTGGAGGGGCTTTGGGTAGGTTCTACAGAACCCACAGACAGGCATGGCCACCCCGCCCACGGCCACCAGAGGCTTTGCTTTGTCTCTAGAGGTGCCCTTCGATGAGGCGACATGGCAGATGACCCAGTGTTAGGTAATTAAGACTCAGGAAATCACGGCCGTCTTACCTTTAGAACTCACCTCTCTCCCCAGCACTATATCGCGAAGGGTGGGTCGCCAGAGTTGGGGAAGAGATGCCCAAGGCTCCCTCCTGCCCTGACAAGCTGGGACACTGCTCCCCTCTGTTGGTTTCTCACCGCACCTCAATAAACTGAGCTCACAGCAAGAGGCAGGCATGGGCTGAGTAGAAACACACAGCAGACCCCGGGTGGACAGGACGGAGGACGAGGGTGCTCGCGGAGACGAGGGTGTGCCCCAGGAAGAAGGTGCACGTGGGGTAGAGGGTGCGCGCGGGGAAGAGGGTGCACAGGCCCCGAGAACCTGGTGGCAGCAAGGCTGGTCAAGGCTGAACTCCAACAGAGGCAGCAGCAAAGGTGTTGGGAAGTCACAGAGAAAGCACCACCCAGAGGGGCTGCATGAACCAGCAGCGACCCCAACCCAACGTGCTCATCGGACTGGGCACACGCACATGCTGTGGACACGTGTGAATATGTTCCACTTAACGTGATGTTACATAATAATCAACAATGTTAACCCCACGACTTCATTACATGGCATCTGGCACATTGAGACTTTTTATTCTGTCTCTCTTCCTATACAAAGAAGTGGAAAATAGGTCCAAGATCATTCACAACAAATTATTGCTAATTGAAAAAAAAAAAAAAATTCCTACCCTCACCTTGGAGGATCTCAAGGCAACACCTCGTTCTTTGAGGTCATGGTTGGGACCCTCTCCGGACCCCTAGATGGGTCTGAAACTGCAAGGAATCCCCAAATGGGCAGTTTTGGGGCCAGCACAGATGCCAGCCACACATCCAGGCAGGTCTTGGCAGGTTGCTCCGTGACTTCGGCTGGGTCACTAACCTTTTCTTGCACTCAGAACCTGCCAGGAACCAGGGCACTGGCCCGCACGTCTCTGCTCCCAAGGCTACATCCCCTATGTTCCGCTGCACTCTGGGTTCCATGCCTTAGATCCCAGGCACCTTAAAGTTGACGTTTCCCCACCAGCTCTCATGAAGTTGATACTCAGATAACGTCCTTCCTCTCCCACCTGGTCAGTACCCGGGGAGAAAGGAACCCGGGTCTCAGTTTGATTTTCTGCCAGTCCATCGAAAAAACAGCTGGCCAGCAGCACTGGTGCACAGCACTGCCAGGTTACCCGTGACGAAAACAAAGCAAAACGAGATATACTCAAGTCAGCTGCGGCAAGTGCTTCTACATCCCTGCTCCAACAAGGAAAGACAGGAGGCCAGGAGTGTGGCTCACGCCTCTTGTCCTTCCTTGTTGGGTCAGGGGTACAGAAGCATTTTGGGAGACTGAGGCAGGACAAATGCTTGAATTTGAGACCACCCTGGGCAACATAGCAAGACTCGTCTCTACCAAAAAAAAAAAAAAATAGCCAGGTATGGTATCGTGCCTGTAGTCCCAGATACTCAGGGGGCTGAGGTGAGACGATCACCTGAGTCCAGGAGGCAGAGGTTGCAGGGAGCCAAGATTGCACCACTGCACTCCAGCCTGGGCATCAGGGTGAGACCCTGTATCAAAATAAAGAAAAAACAAAAAACAAAAAAAAGATAAGAAATACAGGAGACCACTAATAATTCCAAATAGTGCCTGCTAATTTGAAATCTTTTCCAGATATGGTGAAGGAAATCATTTTTCTTCCTACGCCCATTCTAAGGAAACGTTTCTATTTTTCTGCTATACAATTTGGTAACCTGCCATTTCAGATCCTGGCCTCTTTAAGCAGGACTTGCTGGAGTGCCAACAAAGCAGCGCTCTGAAACCTCAGCATCCTCAGCATCACCCTGGAGGGCAGGTGAAGGATGCTGGGCCTCCACCTCCAAAAGTCACACTGGGGTGGGGCAGATCTGGGGTGAGGCAGGGTTTGCATTTCTAGTCTAGGGCCACACCACCCTAAACACGCCCATCTCATCTAACGCATACCAGAGGGAGAAGCCACGTAGGGCAAGTCACAGAGCAAGCGTCCAGGCACCAGGTCACCAGTTTTCTATTTAAATGCAAACCCGTCAAACAGCTTAAGTCAAACAGGTTCACCCTCCTAACACACTGGCCAACACAGCTAGTGATAAATATCACTGCTGTTAGACCTTCTGCTCACTGATGACCAGAGCAATGGCCTGAAACATCAAAGCTGAAGGGTGTGTGCCACGGTCAGGGCTCTGAACACCCCCATCCCAGGCCATCTCACACGGGTGCCTTCACTGGCACCGGGGTCTCACAGACCAGCTCCACGCTCACACTTACTGGGACGCAACCACCCTTTCAGCCCTTCATGCATCTGTACCCTATAGCAGTGTTCAAGGGAGGCTAATTTAAGTAAGAAATGTAATACGGACATCTGTGAACTCTTCCTCCATATCCACTGAGTGGCCGTCCAGAAACAGAAATATTAAAAAGAAAAAGAAGATTTAAGAGTCAAACACAGGGCCGGGTGCAGTGGCCCATGCCTGTAATCTCAGCACTTTGGGAGGCCAAGGCGGGTGGATCACATGGGGCCAACAGTTTAAGACCAGCCGACCAACATGGCAAAATCCTGTCTCTACTAAAAATACAAAAATCAGCCAGGCATGGTGGCACATGCCTGTAATCCCAGCTACTAGGGGGGCTGAGGCAAGAGAATTGTTCGAACTGAAAGGCAGAGGTTGCAGTGAGTGGAGGTTGCAGTGAGCCTAGATCATGACACTGCACTTCAATCTGGATGACAGAGCAAGACTCCATCTCAAAAAAACAAAAACAGGCCAGGCACGGTGGCTCACGCCTGCAATCCCAGCACTTCAGGAGGCCAAGGCGGGTGGATCACAATGTCAGGAGATCGAGACCATCCTGGTTAACACTGTGAAACCTCGTCTCTACTAAAAATACAAAAAATTTAGCAGGGTGTGGTGTGGGCACCTGTAGTCCCAGCTACTCGGGAGGCTGAGGCAGGAGAATGGTGTGAACACGGGAGGTGGAGCTTTCAGTGAGCCTGGATCGCGCCACTGCACTCCAGCCTGAGTGACAGAGAGAGACTCCATCTCAAAAAAAATAACAACAACAACAACAACAACAACAACACAGAAACTCGTGGAACAAGCCCTTGCCCCACTCCATGTCAGCTGTGCTGTGCCACCCAGGAGCATGCCAAGCTCAAAGAGTCATCCACCTGCCTTGCGTAAACGATGTCACTACTCGAATCACAGAGACTCAGATTCCCTAGCCCTCGCCATGTGCATGTCACTCACAAGCAGGCATGAGGACCCCCGCAATTCACAGGGAATCCCTCTGGCCATCTGATGACCATCCATTCATAAATAAAAAGCATTAATTCCAGCGGGGTTGCAGAGGTGTACACATCAATACTTGTTACTGTTCACAAATGTTCCACTTGAGGATGGAGTGACTTTACAGAATTGGGAAGAACTTCACAGACATACGAGGGGTGCATTTAAGGAAAAAGTGTAAGGAAAAGGTGAGAAAATGGAATACGCTAACCTCTGTCTTTTCATCACCTTCTAAATCTTATGATTCCAGTTCTGTTCATTCTGCAGTGAAAAATAACAAGTGATTCACATTCAGACACAAGGTGGCTTAGGAAACTGTGGCTGTTTTACAAAGATGAAACAATTTAGAAGATCAGGGTTCCTGAACGTACTTACTTAAAGAGAGAAGAGACTGGGAGTTACACATCAACTTACCAAGGCTGTCCCGAAGTCCAGGAGCCCCTTAGGAGAACAGAGAATGTGCAGCCTCCACAGACCAATGCAGGTGGCTGGGCCCAAGAGTGGGGACGGGGAGGCTGCAGGAGGCTTGCGGAGGGAGCTGTACCGCCAGCCACTCGCAGAAATTCCTAATTAAACCCTGACGGCAACTCTGTTTAGTGAATTGTCTCCTGGTCACTAAGAAGAGTGAAGCTGTTGAAAGCCTGCAGCCAACCCTCTGGATAACAGTTGAGATGTATTTTAGAGAAGGAAATGATCCTGTCACAATCCCAGTCCTGCCCACAGCTGCAAGCACGTCCTGGGAGTGCGGCTTCTTGCTCTGTCAGCACTAGAGCCCACCGTGGAGCCACACGGGTTCTGCCCGACGTTCCCACTTGAGGGAGTCTGGGCAGGTGCAGCTGAAACACCCAGGGGGCAACCCCCACCCTCACTTCTCAAAAGTACATGCAGAGGCAGACAGAATGAAACACGGCCCCCAAACCTCAGATGTACAGTTCAGCAACACGGCCCACCATAGAGCCACATGGGCTTTGCCTGACGCCCCCAATTCACAGAGTCTGGGCAGGTCCAGCTGAAACAGCACCTGGGGGGCAACCTCCAACTCCACTTCTCAAAAGTACATGCAGAGGCAGACAGAATAAAACACGACCCTCGAGCCCCAGACATAAAGTTTGGCACGGGCATCTGTGAAACAAGAACAAAAGTCGCATGGGAAAGTGAGCACAAAAATGAAAAAAATAACAGAATTACATACAGTGAAGATGGATGAGATGGGGAGGATTGCGAGGAAGTTGAGAAAGGGACCGAGGACCTGAAGGGGCACATAAGGGCTGGACATTCCCGACAAGGTAACAAACACACCTCTGGATGAGGTGGGACATCATCTTCATTATGGAAATAAAGGGGAAAAGCCTGAAAACATCAGTTTCCTACCAAGAAGCAAAAATCAAACTGGCTTCAGACTTCTCCTCTACAACACTGGGTTCCAAAAGATGAGGATGTGGCATCCGTGGGGTCTTGAGGGAGAGCTGGCACAAACGTCCCAGAGCTGCCGTCTCCAGAAGCAGCTGAAACAGCCTCAGATCCAGCAAACTCTTGTCTTGAAAAATCTATCAGAGTACACCCCCTTATCAAAGGGATGCGTGGCTGCAGGGGTTGTGGTGTAAGGCAATTTAGAAATCTTACTCCGTGCAGACCCTAAACTTGGGAGGCTGCTGGTCACACCCTGGGAGGACCTCAGCCAGCGGGAAGCCCTGTGCCTCCTCTCTGCTCCATCTCTAATGCCAAGAAACATTTTATGCATAAAATTACGTTATTTCCAATTTGTTAAATTGTATCTATTAAGTCCATAAAGAGACCAAGAAAATGTATAAAAACATTGATGACTTCACGGTGGTATTATAATTAAGTTTTAAACAAAACATGTTGTCTAAATTTTCCAGACTGAAAAAATACTCCTTTTAGCAAGAAAGGTGCTTTTAAAGTCACCATAAACAATTATATATCCATCCTACGAACGTGGCCTTAAAATAAAAAGTGAAGAGCAAAAACAGCAGAAGGAAGTGCATGAATATGTTGATAACGTTTATCTCTGAATGGGGGGGGGGGCTGTTTTGACTTCCATTTCCTTATGTTTGAAGTGTCACCTCTGTAATGTAATAATAGAGCAAACACCATAGTTGAGGAAACACTGCTGCCCACTAGGACATAAACCAAGTCTCCTCCAAAATGCTGCGACCCCAACCTCTGATTTTATCTTTTAAATCAGCTAGGTTTTCTCCCCTAAAAAGAAGCATATTGTATCATTACTCTTTAAAGTTAGGTGACTTAACAGGCATACAGACTTAAACACCTTCTGGAAAGGTGATGTGTCAAGTTTAACTAAGATTTGTTTTGTTCTGAAAAGAGCAGGGGCACGTTCCCAGGTGAGGGGACTCCAGGAAACACTGGCTGTGTCCGATGGGCCCTCACCTGGAGAAACAAGCGCTCGACGCCTCCACTCTCCACCCGGACTCAGCAGGAAAGGGGTGCAGAGCTGAAGACAGACTCGTCTATAGAAACCCCAAGGGCTGTTTCCGGGAGCTACTCACTGTCCCGTGCCGCTGCACCCTGCTCCCCTGTGCAGGTACCGGAGCTGCTGTCCAGGCTTCCCCAGGCTCTCCACGCCTCCTTCCACCCCACATCAACCTGCACCACCCAACTCCCCACCGTCTCTTACTGACCACCGGCCTCAACTCCCGCATAGCCTGGAAACTGCAAAGCTGCCTGGCAGCAAGAGGGGACGGGCAGCGAACGCACCAGCCAGGTGGCACCTGCTCCCACCAGACTGCAGGGTCACAGCGCCTGCCTCATGGAGCCGTTGTTATGCACAACTACACTGGGAAATCAATGCAGCTTTAGCTTTCCTTTGGTGCTAAATTAACTTTATAACACTTGGTTATAACATACATTAATTTTTACAGCAATTACTAAAATAACAACTCATAATGCATTCATTTACCATATTCAGAAAAGCAACTGAAAAACCAAACACACAGTAGAATTTTATAGGACTGTAGTAGTTTTTGTTAGGTTGTCAAATTATTTTAAGCTCAAAATTAAAGTAATTAAATCTGTGACTCTCAACTGGGGGAGGTGGGCACACACAGAGAGGGGAACTTAAAATACTTTTTTTCTTCCAAACCTCACACAGACCCACTCGGCTGGTCATTTCCATTGCTGGAATTATGTCCTGTTCCTTAGGTTAAAAACAACTGCCTTTATGCCTATTAAAAATAATGTTTCTTCCTTTCCTGAGTGATTGTGAAATGAGCCATGGTGGCAAGGTAGGCACGAACAGAGGGAAACTGAGTCCATGTCCACATTTGATGGTGGGCAAGAACAGAAGGAAATTGGGCCCACACCCACATTTGATGGTGGGTGAGAACAGAAGGTAACTAGGTCCACATCTATATTTGATGGTGGGCAAGAACAGAGGGAAACTGAATCCGTGCCCACATTTGATGGTGGGCAAGAACAGAGGGAAAGTGTGTCCAAGTCCACATTTGATGGTTAGCAAGAACAGGGGGAAGCTGGGTCCACGTCCACATTTGATGGTGGGAGAGAACGGGGGAAACAGGGTCCACATCCACGTTTGATGATGGGCGAGAACACGGGGAAACTGGGTCAACGTCCACATTTGATGATGGGCGAGACCAGGGGGAAACTGAGTCCACGTCCACATTTGATGGTGGGAGAGAACAGGGGAAAACTCGGTCCACGTCCACATTTGATGGTGGCTTTTAATGCACTGCAGCCTGTGTCCCCTTGACCTTCACGAATTTTCAGGTAATAAGAAAGCAATTTTTCTTACTGGAAAGGAGAAAACTAAGTGGCTGCAAAGTAATATAATTTCCTTAAAGCAAAACAACAGAGAACCAACTTTGACTTTTTCCACATTACCCAGTAATTCTAAGACTAAGGGTTTTGTCATGTTACAGCAAATGCCGTTCATTAGGGGGAAAATGGAAGTCAGAACAGTGTGTGCTATTCAAATTCTCAATGAATAATTAACTCAAATGCGTTCAGAGTGCTACAAAATGAAATTAATTTGTTTTTAGTTTAACCCCAAATCCCCAATCCCTTGCCAAATGATCCGCTATGTATCCTACATAAAGACAGGGTCTTTCTGGCAGAAAACCATTAAAAGTTTTTATTTGCAGTAAGAGAAGCATGCCTTCTTATCAAACAGGTGCATGGCCCCCTTGCGGGGGGGTCACCCATCACCTGCATCCCCGTGTGTCACGGTGTTGCCGCACACCATTAACGCATCAAAATGGAAAAGGAAATGTAAGCAGTGTTTGCTGTCCAAAGTTCACGTCAACAACTCCTTATTATGAAGGCACTTCTGAGCCTTTCCTCCTGCATCTGGGAGCTGCCAGCAACCCAGTTCCAGGAGAGAAAATAGCTCGACACCTCCTGCAGCCCATGGAGTCCTCTTGTTGGGACAAGGTCCCCCCAGGAGAGAGGAGCCCCCAGCAGGGTCAACACTGGAGGTCCTGGGGGTGGGTGGTGCTGGGGAGGCCATGCGGGGAGGGCTGTTCCCTGTTCCCTTCCCCTCAGGAGACAGCTGGCCCAAGGTGACACAGGACCGGATGGGATTTCAGGGTCAGGGACCACGGAGCCCGGGGCTGTGGACCACACCAGCCCACGGCCACTGTATGCCCCAGACCAACACGAGAAGAGTGCAGACCAACAACATCTTCGTCTACGGTAGGTGTCACGGTTATCGTTCCTAAGAGAGTCCACGGCCACTTCTACCAGGTGCCCTCCATTCTTCCCCTGCCCCAGCTGGTCCCCCTGTGACAGCCGTGTCTCTGAGAACGGGGTGTGGAGCCAGGGGGAAAACACAAAATAAACCACCTGCTACTAGAAACAGCCTCGCTGTCCTCAGGGAGCCGGTCCCGGGGCCAGCCTCGCTGTCCTCAAGGAGTCGATCCCGGGGCCAGCCTCGCTGGACTCAGGGAGTCGGTTCCAGGACCCCATGGACACCAAATCCAGGCACATTCAAGCCCCACAGGTGGACCTGCCGAACCTGCGTGTACAAAGAGTCGGCCCTCCGACACGCGTTTCACATGGCAGGAACGCTGTATTTTCTGCGTGTACAAAGAATCAGCCCGCCAACATGCGTTTCACGTGGCAGAACACTGTATTTTCTCCCTGAGTTTGGTTGAAAAAATCCACCTATAAGTTGACCCGCAAAGCTCAAGCTTGTGTTGGACAAGAGTCAACTGTATGCAATTGACACTGATTCCTACCAACAATATCCAAATCTTATCATGACCAGCTCGATAAAGAGAATGAGCAAAATTTAAAAACTAAAGCAGAGTGTTTTCCTGCGAGTTGGCGCACTGCGTAAGCCCTGTGGGAAAGACAACACTGGCTGCTGACCAAACTCCATCGGCCTCTTCCTCCGTCCTGAGGGCATCTTCCTCCATCCTGACAGCAGCCTGGGCTTACCTCAGTCCCAGGGCGGGGGAGGAGGACGCACTGTGCACCCTCCCAGCTCTCCTCCGCCCCTTCCCTCAGGCTGGCCCAAGAGCAGCCTGGACAGTCAGGTGCTCAGGACACCGAGCTGCCCCTCCTCGGCCCACAGCCTCAGGCCACCTGTCTCATCTGTGACTGAGAAACAGCTGCAGCTGGAGGCGGGAGGCGGGACATGCTGGGATCTACCCATGGCCAGGCCGAGCTGCTCTGATCACTCAAGCTTCACTTTCATCACTTGCTCTACCAAATAAACAAGAATAAAGTACGCCACGTCCTCCTTTGCACACACTCCCAAGCCTCCCATCCCACTTCCCAGCGCTGACCCCATAAGAACACTTTCTGCGCCTTTCCAGGTATTTTCTATCCTCCTCAAGCACAGAGCCACATTCAGAGTGAATTTTTTCTTTTTTTTAACAGAAATGGCACCAGGGCAGATAATGTTTTTTTGTACCATTTCTTTAGTTTCTTGGGCATTTTCCGCACCAGGACAGATGGGCTCTGCTCTCCTTCCTCCCCACCGAAAGCTGCCTCATAGCAGCCACACACAGAGCCGTAAGCCCTCGAAAGACTGTGGGTGTCTCGGGGTGCCCCACGTCCCCAAAGACCAAGGGGTCACAGATCCACACTGTCCAACAACACTTCAGACATGGCCTCGAGCCTGGGAACCCTGCTGGCCAGCCCAGGCCAGCAACAGAATAGAGGTGTGAGAGGTAACATTTGCACTTCTTAAAAAAAAAAAAAAAAAAAAAGGCAGATATTCAGTGCCACATTTAAAATGATCATGGTGGCCAGGCACAGTGGCTCATGTGTGTAATGTAAGCACTTTGGGAGGCCAAGGTTGGCAGATCACTTGAGGTCAGGAGTTCAAGACCAGCCTGGCCAACACGGTGAGACCCCTGTCTCTACTAAAAATACAAAAATTAGCTGGGCATGGTGGCAGGCACATGTAATCCCAGCTACTTGGGAGGCTGAGACACAAGATTCTCTTGAACCCTGGAAGCAGAGGTTACAGTGAACTGAAATTATGCCACTGCAATCCAGCCTGGGTGACAGAGCAAGACTCTGTCTCAAAAATAAAAATAATAAATAATAACAAAAGAAAAAATATATATGCATTCCTAGTCCCTTGGAGCTGCAGCAACAAAGCTGGTGATATATTTTGGGTGTTTCTAATCAATGTTTTCCATGAGCTACACTGCAAGTCTCAACCTTGACCCTGCTACAGTAATCATCTATTACAAATTAAAACAAGAGCCATAACTCTGTCTCCTACTAAAATATTCTAATTGAGACATGTTAACAGAATACATTTCTTTGGGTGAGAAAGTATCCACCAGGGTGGGGAACAGACGGCCCACCGATTGTGCTGTGGCCCTAACCACCAAGGACTCATGGATCATCCACAGCAAGGCTGGTGACTCAAAAAGAACACTAAATTGCTCTTTGACATTAATTCTTAAACCTTGAGAAACCAAAGTTCTCTTTGTAACAGACTTAAAAAAGGATGAAGTCAGAAGTAGCTCAGCAGAGATGCACCAACTCTTACCTGGGAGAGACACTCCTTGCTAATCACGTCTGGATTAACGGATGTGCTAAAAGCATCTCTTCCAACAGAGACACAGACTGCAAACAGGAATGCCATGAACACCTTCCCCAGATAACCCAGTCCTCACCCATCCACCCCTCAGGAGGTCCCCAGACAAGTCCAATAAGGAAATGACCCCACAGCAGATTCAGGTGCAGGCAGTGAGGGTAGTGGCGTCAGGGAATTCCGCCGTAAACCTTGGCAGCACGCAGGGAGGTGTACCTAGCTGGACAGGTGAAGTCAAAAGTGCAGGATGATCTGGCCATTCCAAATATGCAGGGCATTCCAATTTTGTTAAAATGAAACCCAGCCTTTGAAAAGGCCCGGACTTCCCACAATGGGTGGTATTTATAGTGTGGAGGGCACTGTAGAGAAGTTATCAGAGGGTTCATGACGGCAAGATCCACGGAGGCTCTGCCATGTGCCAGGCATGAGACAACTATTTACATAAAACACCTCATTTCACCCTACACAGAGTCCACAGACTGCTCCACAGTCTCCCAGGTAAGAGTTGGTGCATCTCTGCTGAGCTACTTCTGACTTCATCCTTTCTCAACTGCTTCATGTTTCACCCTACACAGAGTCCACAGACTTCTCCACATTTCACCCTACACAGAGTCCACAGACTGCCCCACATTTCACCCTACACAGAGTCCACAGACTGCCCCACATTTCACCCTACAGAGTCCACAGACTGCCCCACATTTCACCCTACACAGAGTCCACAGACTGCCCCACATTTCACTCTACACAGAGTCCACAGACTGCCCCACATTTCACCCTACACAGAGTCCACAGACTGCTCCACATTTCACCCTACACAGAGTCCACAGACTGCCCCACATTTCACCCTACACAGAGTACAGAGACTGCTTCACAGAATACTACCAAAGGGGACCATCAAATGATCCCCAAGAAGTAATGAGCGCCTTAAAAGTAAGAAAGCCAACCTCCTCCCCCTCTCTTAACTCCCTCTCCTCATTTCCGCAGAACCAAAGAAATATGAAGGGCCAGTGACGCCCCACTGAAGAACGCTCTCCTGGTGGTTACACTCTGTACATAGGGAGCACAACCCTGCTCCGTGCTGCATGAGGCTACTATTCTATACTACACTAGTACGATCTGTTTGTTCTATTCGATACTATTCCATTCTCTATGATAGAATACTACAGCTTCACTCCATACTATAAAATACTGTACTATCTGTTCTATTCTATTCTATTTTCTTCTATACAGAAAGGAGTTAGCCAGCTTGCTGTAGGCAGACAGTAAGGGAAGGGTCCCAGAGAGCCTCCAGTCCATGTTTTGTGCAGATAGGGGGACTTGCACGGGGGGCTCGCCTAAACATGCTCACAGCAGACTAAGGGTCCCCATGCACACGAGGGAATGGGGTGAATATTTGCTCCTTAGACAGCGAGCCCAGCCCCATCAGCTTCTATATAAAAGCCCTTGTAGTCAACTGGGAAGGGGGCGACCAACAATCTGCTCTCAGGACCCCTCTTTTCGCTGAGAGCTTAACTTTTAGCTTAACGAGTTCCACTGCACTCACTCTTCGATGTCCCCGTGCCTGTTTCTTCCTGGTCATGAGACAAGAACCTGGACCCAGCTGAGCTAAAGAGCAAAACTCCTGCATCAGTGCTACAGAACACTATCCTCTCTGTTCTGTGCCATGCGACTCTACTATTCCACACCACACTACGTAATATTAATACTATGCTGTGTGTTCTAATCTAGATTGTATTATGCTATGCAATACTACGTCATTAGTTCAACTGAATACTCTACAATACTATCCCACTTGTTCTATTCTAGACCATGTAATACGATTTTTCCTATTGTATACTATACTACATAATGTTACACTGTTTCTTCTATTCTATGCTACCCTATATAACATTATGCTATTTGTTCTATTCTGCGCTACTCTATATAATTCTATTCTGTTTGTTCCATTCTATACAATACCTTGCATCATTTTACCATGTTCTACGATACAAGAGTAGAGTCAGTTATACTTTCATAATCTCTTTTCCAAGCTCTTACCCAGTAAGAAATGTGATGTTTTACTATGCCTCACATAAATGCACATTTCATGATAATCAATGCCATTTCCTATGGTTGTAGGATTCTGTCTCTATGATTCTACTGATACGGCTTCTTTGGGCTTTTCTTTAAGTCCTTTGCAGTGTCTGGTTTCCTAGTGAAAAGATGACTAAGGTCCCGATAAGATCCTACAAAACCAGCATTCACACAGGCTCACTTGTGTGCACTCTGCTGGACTCCGTGTTGAAGGAGTGACAGGAAGACAGACGGCTGTCGGTGGATGGAAGGCAACAAGCACAGAGTAGATTCCAGAACTGAGACAGGTACCAAGGCTCTGGCACAGCTGAGGGTCAATCCCAATTCTAGCCTCTCACAGAAAGGCAGAGGAGACTTAGCACAAAGAGCACGGAACTTTGCTTTAATAAAGCAAATGCTTACCATCCACTGTGAGGAGCTCAAGGAGAAATGGCAGTAGGCTCTACTAATAACTACTGCTTTAAAAAATGGAAGGGAGAGGGTACATTTTCACATGGGCCATGTGGAAAGTTGGCTGAACCTGCCGCTGGACCTGACACTGGACCTGCCGCTGGACCTCTTCCTGGACCTGATGCTGGACCTACCGCTGGACCTGATGCTGGACCTGACGCTGGACCTGCCCTTGGACCTGCCACTCGGTCTGCTATTGGACTGCTAACAAATGCTGCAGATTTTTATGGAGAGAAAAGTACAATGCGTCTGAGAGCAGCTGTCTCAGCTCTGGGAAGCCGGCACAAAAAGGAAGCAGCAGAGACGCTGGTATCATTCAGTGGGCAGAGTCAATGACCCTCCTCTGAGTCCAGCAAAGCTCAACCTGCATGTCTGCAACTAGAAATACCAATCATAAGCCAGACCTCCTGGCAAATACCATTGACCCGCTAGCTCGAACTTTCATAATGTCTCTCTCCCTGAGAGGACAGCGGAGGATCCCATGCACTGTCTCCAGGAACATGCCCCTCCCAGAGAGGATTCACAAATCAAATGTGCACATGCATGCATGCACAGACACATATCACACACACACATACACATGGACACGCACACCTACATGCAATACATACATTCACACATGCACACACATTCACATAATCACATAATACCACCACATAACACATGCATACACATACACACAACACTCAAACACACACGCACAAACATACAACACTCAAACACACACGCACAAGCATACACACAACACTCAAACACACATGCATATACGTACACATTCTGACACACATACATATGTAAATGCGTAGACGTAACATGCACAAATATACATGTATAACTATATACACATGAGCATCCATTCATGCCTACTTGCACATATGTGCAGTCGTGCCTAAACATGTAACACATGCACACACATACATGCAACACAAATACACATGCACACATATACACATGCATGCACATGTACATTACACGCAAAGGCACACATACATGCACAACACATATACATGCAATATACACTTTCATACACATAAATGCAAACACACATACTTATATACATCCCTCAAAGACCCCATTATTCAATTCTAAACAAAGTGGTTTATCCCCCAAATGTACCTTCCCGTAATTAACAAGCTCTACTGCACATTTCTTGTTTCAAATAATGAGGTCTCACACACAGCACACACACATTTATACTCCAATACGTGTGAACATATAAATAGAAATAGGCACATGGGCACGAAGACCCTCTTCTGTAAAGGTATTCTCAAACTTGAACTGAACGAATTCTGCTAATTATAGTCAGAGTCAGCAAAGATATATATTTGACCTCGGAATGAATATACTCGTTCTTTTCGTTACCCCTGGCAACAGCAAGAATGTAAAACAGAGTTGTGCGATACCATGTCACTTATTCAATCCCACTTCCTGGGATCTGACCCACTTGGAATAGCGTTTCTGTCTGAGTGATTTCCTTCTGACTGAAATCATGAGATAATTCCTTCTCTTCCTGCTTTCTCTTTCCCAGGCCTTTTCACTGCCCTTTCATCATCTCGGAAACTAAATCATACTTGTCAAAATGGAACGCAAAGAAACAGCCTTAGGAGAGAATCCCACAATGGAATGGACCCAAGAGAGGAAAAAATATTCTTTTTGAAAATGTACAAAAGGAAAAGTCAAGAGGCCTGGGTTCCCTCTCATGACAGAAACAGACGTCAGCATAGCAGGTCGCTCAGCACAGTTCAGCTCTGTGTATGAAACAGAGATTCTAGTCCTTGTCCCTGTTTCAAGTTCTGTGTATGAAACAGATTCTAGCCCTTGTCCCTGTTTCATGATGTTGCAGTGAAGGTAACAAAACAGACAAAGGGCACAGGCTGCAGAAAAGGATTTTAAAAGGATGACTTTTAAAATGTGAGCCTGCTTTTCAAGGGCACAATGAGGACATTTTCAAGTATATTAAAGCTGATTTATAAGAGATGGGTATAAAGACTCTACAAGGTCATTAGACTTTAGACTTACAAAGAAAACAAATCACATTCTCCTAGCATCACCAGTCAGGTGTTCCACAAATACTAAGAATAGCCACTGCAACGGGGTCCACTATGAGGGGTCAAAACATAACCCATGAAGCATGGCCGAGAGCTCCTATAACCTGATTTCTAGGAATCTAATTTTAAACATCCTCACAGCTAGCACATCACAAAACTACAGAACTCCAAATGCTGTAACACAAGTGCTAACAACACCTAGCCAAAAATATACGAGGCATTTCAGGCAAAAATCCCAGAATCAGAAGAACACAAGTTTTCTAAGTTCTTCAAAAGCTGGTGCTGGTTGAGGCTCTTCTGCAGACTTCAACAAAAGACACGCTAGAATTAGCCATTGACGGTAACCCTGAGTCAACACGCACAGTGTTCGGAAAAGCACAAGGCCTGCTCCGGCTTGAGACCCTGGGAACTTTCTCTGGACCGCACCGAGTGGACGACTTTGAGAACTCAAAATAACCAACAACCAGTCCATGAACAGGGAAAGAAGACTGCAGCCTCCCTGGGGACCTGGCTCCATGCCTGCCACCTTTCTTCCGGATACCTTTGCCCTTCCTGGCTCCCTCCTCCACCTGGAGATGCTCTGGGTTCAGGCCCCTCTCCAGTTGTGTCTCGGTCCACAGCTGGCTACCTGTGTGAAGCACCAGGCCTTGAAGGACCATCTCCACCTGCTTCCTGCACTCACTTCCTACCCACTTCCACCATGACACCCAGGCTCTGGCTGCTCTCAGGGATCAGGGCCGCCAGGCTCCCCTCACAGGCTCCAACTGGAGTCCTGCCCCCTGGTTTTCAGCAACACTTGGGACTTTCTCCTGGAAACTCTCGGCTCTGGGCTTTCGTGAACTGCGCCATCCAGCTCTTCTCTGGACTCTAAGCAGGGCCTTCTCTGGGTCTTCCAACCCTTCCTCCATTTCCAAATGTGGGCTTTCCTTTGGCCTCCTCTCTCCAGACATGCACGCCTCACACTCTGGCTACTTGACGTGCACTTCTACCTAAGAGGCTCCCAAATGCTCCCTGCTCCAGATTTCCCCCAAGCCTCCTCCTGTATTTCCAAACTTGCAGCTTGCAGTGGTGTCTCTAAGTATCTCTGAGTCAGGTCCACACTTGCTTCTCCTGATTTCCGGCAAAGCGCAACGGCGACCTCGGGGTGCAGACTCGCAGCTTCATCCGCCTTCCTGTACTCCCTCTTCCCCTCCTGACCCAGGCACCGAATTGCTCAGCTCACTGGCTGCCTTCTCTCCTCCTCCGGCCACGGCGAGTGCCCTGCATGAGCCTGCCCTGTCACCCCCCGGCTCCACGGCATGCCGCACATCAGAGACACGATTCTCTCCGAAACCCTCAGTGGTTCCCTAGTATCCCACAGGTAAGGACTTCCACATTCTGGCCCCAATCTAACTTTCTGGCCTCAGATATGCACATGCATATTTTATCTATGCAAAGAGAGTACAGGTCTCACACCCGCTCTCATTCCTGGGCTCCTAGCTCCTCTTAAAGGTGCTGTATGAGGTACCTATGCACTTTCCAAACACTAACTGAATATGCGCTTGGAGAACACTTACTTGATAATTTTGTGGCATTGTCGGATAACGTGGACAAAGTGAGAACTACGCAGGTGTGTGGATGCTGCCTTGCCCAGACCTCACTTACCCAGACACTCCCAGATGCTCAAGGTGACCAGCCCTATTGGTGCACAGGCAGGCACAGGCTGCACCCCCACAGCTGGGCCCCACGAGCTGAACTATAATTACGAAGCTGCTGTTTGCTCCTAAATCTGTTTATGCTGGTGCATTTCTTACACATTACTGAAACCAATAAAGTATGACTCCAAAGAGTGAATAATTGTATGAAAACTAAGTTGGATGCCTTTCAAAGACTTAATATAGGGGAATTTTTTTTTTCATTTTAATCTTTTTAAAATTGCTATCAAATTAGGTGTGAGCAAAAAATATATACAATGTTTGAGGAAATAATTTTAACGGTTTCATATCTAACATACCTTGCTTCTCTTGTGTTGCCTATTCTCTTCTAGAAGAATAAAAACTGTGGCAGGCCTGCGATGGCTGTGGTTGAGGAAAGAGGCCACAGCCACAGCCAGCAGAACCATGCTCAGCAGCAGCCTAGCCCCGCGTGGAAGAGGCGTGAACACCCTCGGGAGAGGTGGATGTGCACTAACGGTTCCCAGCTCTGACCTCTTTGATTAACTGAATGCAGTGACTGGTTTTATCTGATCGTCAGACAAAAGGGTGTCTACGTCCAGGAAAGACTCTAAACACTCTGGACGCTGCTGGGGCAGATGGTGACCTTGACCCAGTGATACCACTCTCCAGTGGGCAGCCAACCCAGTCTCCTAATCGTAAAGGACATTCATAGCAACACTACGAAAAAGAAACACTACTGTTCTGACCCAGAAAAGTGAAATGTAAAACATAAAATGCACAGGTTCTAACTAAGAGGCAGACAGACCGGGCACGGTGGCTCACGCCTGTAATCCCAACCCCTTGGAAGGCCAAGGCGGGTGGATCACTTGAGGTCACGAGTTCGAGACCAGCCTGGTCAACATGGTGAAACCCCATCTCTACTAAAAATGCAAAAATTACCCGGATGTGGTGGCGGGCACCTGTAATCCCAGCTACCTAGGAGGCTGAAGCAGGAGAATTGCTTGAACCTGGGAGGTGGAGGTTGCAGTGAGCCAAGATCACACCACCGCACTCTAGCCTGGGCAACTCCTTCTCAAAAAAACATAACGTAAAATAAAATAAAAGGCAGACAAACAAAGGAGATTTCCTCTGATCTTAAAAACAGAAGTATTTGTTTCACAGCGTGGATAATTGAAGATCTGCATAGAAATCACCTAGGGTCCCGCCCTCCTTCACAACAGACTGGGATAGAGGGAAGGAGGGCAGGAGGTGGGCCCCTTGTCCACGAGAGCCTCCTCCCACCCCATCCCCTTCCTCAGGAGGGCGGCCTGCCCAGTGCAGGCTCCCTTCTCCCCAGGTAAGACCCTGGCGTCTCTACAGGAACACGCACCTCCCTTCCCTGCAATCCACTCCAGCTGCTCACGGCCAGTCAAGGGGGGCGCTCTTCAGAGAGGAGCAAACGGTTTGGAGGACAGCCTGAACTCCAACGTCCCAAGCGTGGCTTGCCAGGAAGCACAGAGGAAGGATGCAGGTCCCGAGAAGGAGGAGGCACAGGAGGACGATGAGAGAGAAGAGAGAGAGACAAGAGAGGCAGACTGCCCAGCGGGGGGCTGAGCACAGGACCTGGCTGAGGTCTCCTGGGGAGGGGCAGAGGCAAACAGGCTGCTGCTTCTAGGCTGCTCGGGAAGATACAAGCTCGAAGGGGCTGCAAGGCAGGACTCACTGAGGAGCAGTCATGTGGATGCCCCGCCTCTCACATGGCACACACTGACAACATGCAACTCACATGCAACACAACACAACACGCATGTACAATGTGCTTATACAACACTGACAACACACACTGCACACAAACACACACAACCTATACAACACATACCCAATACATGCAACTCACAACACAATGTGCATTTATAACACACTCATACGACACATAACCAATACATGCAACTCACAACACAACATGTGCGTACAACACACTCATACACACATACAGCACACGTAAGTTACATACAACACAACACGCATGAACAATGCACTCATACAGCACACACAACACACAACTCACATACAACATGCACATGCAACACACTCATACAACACACAACACTCATACAACACACAACACACGTAACTCACAACACAACATGCACACACAACACTCATACAACATACATACAATACATGCAACTCACAACATACACATACAACACACTCATATAGCTCACGTACAACACATGCAACTCACGTTCAACACAACATGCACGTACAACACACTCGTACAACACAACACTCATACAATGTACACACAATACATGCAACTCACAACACAACATACACATACAATACACTCATACAACACATACAACACATGCAACTCACGCACAACACAGCATGCACGTACAACACACTCATACAACATATAACACATACAACATACACACAACACACGCAACTCAACACAAATACATGTACAATTCACTCACAACACACAACACTCATACAACACACAACACATGCAACACATAAACACATGTACAACACACTGATACAACACACAACACTCATACATCACACACAATACATGCAACTCACATACGACATACACATACACACATACAACACACAACACTCATACAACATACAAAGCATGCAACTCACAAATACACGCACAACACACTCATACAACACACAACACTCAAACGTACAATAAGTGCAACTCAACACAATATGCACATACAACACACATACAACCCATGCAACTCACATACAACACAACACACTCATACAACACATTCATACAACACACACTATACAGATTCTAAGTATGAAATAGAAAACAGCACATGCACAGTTTCTAAATTTGATGAAAGCTTTTTTCAAGAAAGTCGTCCAACATCCAAACTGGTACCATGTCCTCATTTTCAGTTGCTGTTCAGATTCAAGCATTTTTATCATCTACTCTATGAATTATAATACAGCATAAACCCATTTTTCATTTTACACCCACTTTGCGGTGTGGTGCTCCAAAACAGGGGCCAGGAGCCTCAGAGTCGTCCCTCGGAACAAAACACAACCGACACTCAGAGGCCAGGAAGGGAACTCGGGGGGTGACACACACTCTCTCATCTGCAGAGCTCTGCTTCAAATACTTTACACGTAACCAGGGCTGGAACGGGTTGGTGAGGGTACAGACATGGCAAACTGAGAAGAAACTGGCAGGTGGAGAAAGATCAGTCAAAATCCAAGGAAAAATGCTGAACATTTTCCACAAATAGTTCACACAACAGATGATACTCAGGCTACTGAAAGTTTATTGAGAGGGGTCTTGCTCCAAAGAAAAAGTTCTCTCCCAAAGTTATCAAAGTTTCACAGCAGGCACCTGCCCCCAACACACCATCTTCCGAGGGCCTAGGAGTCAAAAAGAAGGTAAGACAGTAGTAAGGGTACAGGGGGAGGAGAGCGGGAGGGGACCGAGAACTCGGAACCAAGAGATGGGCGGACACTGAATGCCTGACTCCAAGGTTATCACCTCAGAAAACAAGTCTGTTTAAGTCCGTAGTAACAGTGTTAGTACTTTCACTGAACCTGCACTCAACACTGGAGAACCTCCCTGTGTTATGAAGACGATCTGAAAAATAACATTAATTCACAACGTAGAGTGATGATTCAGCCACAGAAAATAAAACTGACATAATCCACTACAAGTCACACTATGTCTTTCTTTAAGACTGGTTTATGATGCAGAAAAGAGGCAGTTTGAGATCTAAAATACTTAAACTGGCAAACACCTTGTTTCCCTGAATTCTCACAACCGTGGCATCGGCTAGAGTAAGACAGAGTGGTTTTCAGAGCTTCCAGAACAGCAGAACAGATCAATCATAAATATGCAAAAGTGATCTGAAAATAGAATTAATTAATATTCCACGTTTTGGCTTAAACTAGTCATGTGATTTCCAATAAGTGGGAAACATTCACACCAATTTTTATAAGAAAGTTCAATGTGAACACATAGTACAGAACATTGCCTTTGTTTTGGAATTTATTTATTTAATATGACAATTTCATTTGTATTTAGTTATTCCTGATGTTGAATGCTCATCTTTATTAATGATGAGCTACCCATTTTCTGACTGAGGAAACAGAAAATTGTCACTGCCTAACAGCAATACTCAAAACAGCCTGTATGAAAGGAAAAGGTATATCTGTGTGCACACAGATGCATACACATGCATACACGTACCTATACATGTACACACGTGTGTACATATGTGCATACACATACACACATACACGTGTATGCACGTGCACACGTGCATGCACATGTACACGTGTGTGCATGAGCGCACATGCATGCACACACACGCACATACATGCATACACACGCATATGCACATACACGTACACTCATATACACACATACATATACACACGTACACATGCACACACATACATGCATATACACGTGCACATGGACACGTGGACACGCACATACACACGCATACACACATGCACACACATGCATGCGTACATGCATACGTAAGTATCATCTCAGGTACGTGGATTCAAAATTCTGATGCAAACGAATAATTACAAAACAGGGTAGGGTGTCAACAAGTGAGAATTGAGATGAAAGTTCTGATATGTTCCAGAGACAATACGGGAGGTCGTCACATCACATAAATATCTTACCCATTTTAAACGTGACAATTCCTGCCAACATCGGCCTGGATTAAGATGATTTCATTGACATAAGGAACAGAAAATATAATATTTATTCTAATGAGATTCTGTAATCATTACATTATTTTCACAATTATAAGTAATCACTAAATAACTTCCTCCCAAGGGTCTAAAAATAAAAATAAGATAACAAAAGAAGGTCACAGTGCTGACAGCTTTATCATGCAAATCACAACTGTGAAAATTAAGCACGTTTTTGAGACTATGCCCTCCTCAAATATCCTTCCTGGAATTTTGTACCAGTAATGGCTGGTAATTCATTGTTATACCAGCTGGAAAGTATATCATTTGGGGTATGTGAAGTAAACATGTAAAGAGAAATGACCACACACACCTGAAACCAGGCCTCATTTCACAACTGTTTCCTACTTTCGATTTGCTTAGTTTACTTCATGAGGTATCTCGAGGAGAGAAAGCAGAGCTGGGATCTGCCCTGAGGCTGCTTCGGGAAGAGCTGGGTGGGCACCAAGACCCTCAGACCGAGGGCTGAGCTGCGTGGCTATGACCCCATCACTGCAGCTCCCCAAGCGTGTGTCCCTGTGTGTCACGCAAACCCCTGCCACACAGGGGACACACGCCACACGCCTGACACAGGCTCAGCACACAGGGAGCTGCAGGGGCCTTTGAAAACAGTATGCTGAGAATAGATAGGGCTCAAGGACAGTATCTCCAATTGAACTTTTAATGAACTCCCGTAGGCGCCAAGAAGGCGGGCAGATAAGGAAGAGCATAGAAACAAAGAACTGAGTAGAAGGTTACATCTGGGAAAAGAAAGTTTGTTTTGCATTGCATTCTTTCTGCTGACGTGGGGTTTATGGAGTATAAATAAAGTGAGGCGGAGGCTCTGAGCGCGGCCGCCATGTTCTCTGTGTGTCTTTGTCTTTTGTGTGTTCTTTCATTCTCCACCACCCCCGGCACGGACCCCAACAAGTGGCGCAGCGAGCAGGGTCAGCACGGGTGAGTAGGGGAGAACAAGAAGGGGAACCCCCTAGGGGCGGGTAAGGCCCGGATATTGTTAAGGGGAACCTTCTTAAGCTTTCATTATGGGGAATTCCATCTCTCTGGCCTCAGAATATTTACGGCTGTTTCAAGGACTGTTGCTGTCTATAGGAGTAAAAGTGAAAGAAAAAGACTTTGAAGTGATTGTTTGCCCATGTTGAACAACATTGTTACTGGTTTCAGTATCAGACTAAAGTGCAGCTGAATCGCAGAGAATGGTTACAGGTAGTAAAAACTCTGCTTAGAGCTCTCCAGTTAGGGGATATTATGCCTCTAAAATTGTGGACCTTGTGTGACTCTATCACTCAGACATTAGAGTTACTTGAGACTGATTCAGAGTGTGGTAATGTAGCCACAGGAGGAAAGATATCTGAGGATTTGGAAAAAATAAAAATAAAATAAATCTGAAATGGAGCCCATTTGTGCCAGGATAACAGAGGATGGGGGGGATAGCAAAAGGGGGAGAAGAGAAAAAGCCAGCTCTTCCTTCTTCTAAGGGAAATTCTGACATGCAGTGTATTATGGAAATGCTTCAACAAATATTACAGATATATTCTTCTAATTCACCTTTGCGAGCTTTCCCTGTTTCTTTTCATTCTGCCCTGTTAAAAGAGGATTTTCCAGTGCCTCCAACCCCCCAGCTTCCTTATCTTTACCTTTGTTTGGCAAAGTTGAAGCCCTGTTCACATCAGACATACTTTAAATTTATACTAAACACCTGTTTAATATGTTAAAACCAGTGTATATGTATATCTTATTGTTTGTTAAAATATTATGAGTATTTCAATAGTCAATAAATAAACACATTAATATTAACTATTAATATTAATATAGTATTAATAACCCCAGCTAGGAAATTGTTATGTTATAGGGGTGCATAGGTTCCACCAATTTACACTCCAAACAGAAGTTGAATATTCGAGCTGCTTAATACATTAACTACCTCTTGATATTTTCTGTGTTTTTAAATTTTAACCATTGTATTGTATATGTAATGATTCTCAATTTGGTATTAATATACATATTTCCTAGTGAGTAATGATGTTAGACATATAGGTTTATTGTCATTTCTTTGTTCTGCTACTTTTGGTTGGGTTATTTGCCTTTTCTTATTAATATGTTGAGATTCTTTATATTTGGGGATATGAGTATTATTATATATTATATATACTTTTAATTAAAAAAAAAATTTTAAGGAGCTGGATCTGTTTCCAATTATTTGTGCTTCTTTTGCTCCTAATGCTCAGTTTTCAAATGGTGGCAATAATGTCCAATTTAATGCCTTACAAATTAAATTTTTAAAAAGAAATGAAAGCTGCCATTTCTAACTATGGACCTCAATCTCCTTTTATCCTTGGTCTTCTTGATATTTTTCATCAGAAAATTTGATAATTCCTATAGACTGGAAGACTTTGGGGAAGGCTTTTCTTGATCGTTCTCAGTGGTTACAATTGCACAGCTGGTAAATGAACAAGGCACATGTATAGGCTAGAAAAAATGTTATGTGTGATCCCCCTGGACCCACTGAGGAACAACTCACAGGCACGGACCAATATGCTACTCTTAATGCTCAGGCTGGTTTAGATGATGTTGCCTTTACTCAAATCAAGACTTTGTTTTTAAGGGCCTGAAATAAGGTAGAGATAACAGGAAAATGTTCCCTTTCCTCTGTGAAGATTTTACAGGGCACAAATGAACTATATTCAGATTTCGTAGCCCGTCTTCAGGATGCTGTCTTCAAAATTGTGGGTGCTGGCCTTGCTTCAAAAATTGTGTTATAAACATTGTCTTTTAAAAATGCTTATGCTGACTGTTAAAAATTGTTAAAATCGTTAAAGGCCAATGGGGCCAATTTAGATAAATATATTAAAACTTGTGTTAGTGTTGGAGGGGCTATTTATGATGCTCAATTATTTGCTGGAGCTTTGTCTAAAGCCTTAAAAGGAATTAACAGACAAGGTGTTTGTTTGCAGTGTGGTAAACCTAGACATTTCAAAAAAAAGAATGTCATAAAAATTGAACACTTTTATCCCTCAAGGCAGAAAGCTGCCTTCAGAGGTGTACAAATATTGTGGTAAAGGTCGACATTGGACAAATAAATGTCGTTCCAAAACTGATAAAAGTGGAAATTTACTGTCTCCTCTCCTGGGAAACGGGAGCCGGGGCCCACAGGCTTGGGGCCCCAACAATTACAATAGAAGTCTACTACAATATTCAGTGAGCAATGGCCTACAACATTAAGGAATAAATTCAAGTCCTCCTTAAGGATCCCACACCTTACCCCAGTTTCTCAGCTTTATGCGGCAACTAAGCAGAGCGCCGCTGCTGACTTAGCTATTACTCAGCCTTATACTTTGTCTCCTAATAGAGGAGTATATAAATTAGCTATTAGAGTGTGTGGCCCTTTGCCAAAAGGACATGATATTACTAATAAAATGTTTATTTTGGTACAAGTTTCACAATTTATACGCCTAGAGGCAGGGGAACGTATTCTCAATAGAGAGGGTTTCGTAGCACAGAAAAAACTGTTTTTTGGGAAACTTTAGTTTCTAATCAAAAGCCTTTATGTTCATTGCACATTAATGGGATAGTTTTAAAAGAGTTAATTGATACGGGGGTGAATATGTCTATTATTTGTTTAAATTAGTGGCCTATACAATGGGAAAAAAGACAAGTTTCAGTTATACTCACTGGCTTGGGTGCTGCTTCTGTGATTTATCAAGACATAGAACCTTTAACCTGTGTCGGTCCTAAAGGTCAACAAGGTCAAGTGTTTTTTTTAATTTTTATATTGTTCCTATCAATATTAATTTTTGGGAACAAGATCTTTCACAACAATTTGCTGCTTTTTTAAACATTCCTCATATTTCCTCAGCTGCCAAAAATAAGATGTTCAAAATGGGCTACAATCCTTTAAACTCATAGCCACCACTCCTATTTAGGTGAAACAGTGACTATTATTTAAAGAAATACTTAGGACTCTAAAAGAGTAAGTCAAAAAACAAATGGCCGAGAGGAATATAAAGCCACGTATTTCTGCATGGAATTCCTGTCTTTGTCTTGTCTTAAAATTATAAATGTTTACATTAAACCTAGGGAAAGTTTACAGCCTGGTCTTCCTAATCCTGCCCTTATCCCACAAAGTTAAAACCAGAGAAAAGCAGCAAGATGCTTTTGTATCATTACAAACTCAGCTTTCTTTCTACTCACTTAATATTGCCACAGAAAAAATTTAACTGGATTTTCTTATCAATATTTAGGTTATACCTTGGGGGCACAAAATATTCGACCCCAAAAAATTCAAATTCGACGTGATCATTTAAAAACATTAAATGATTTTCAAAAGCTTCTAGGAGACATTAATTGGATGCGTCCTGTTTTAGGAATACCAACATATCAGTTATAACATCTTTTTTCTATTCTAGAAGGAGACAGTCACTTGGACAACTCACGGCATTTAACTCCTTTGGCTTTACAGGAACTCCAGCCTGTTGAAGAGCAACTTCAAAAGGCCCTTCCTTTTGTTTATTTCATACTTTACCTTCTCCCACAGGAATGATTCATCAAACTAGTCGACCACTAAAATGGATCTTTTTGTCCAATAAAATATCTAAACGCTTGGCTACTTATATCGATCGTTTAGCTGAACTGATCATCAAAGGACGGCATCACTGTCGACAACTTTGGGGAGGAGATCCTTCCTTAATTATCTCTCAATTCACTCATAGTCAGATCACTTATCTTCTTGCAACTTCTGATTCTTGGCAAGAAGCTTCATCAATCTTGAGTTACAGTTTATCCTTATCCCTCGGTGCAATAGGGAGAATTGTTTGCTATTCTCATGGTCTTACTTGATTTCCCTACTACTGGTTGTAACATTGTTAGTGATTCTCAATACGCCGTTTATGTTACTTCTTATATTTCTCAGGCCACTTTACCTCTTTGTACTACTTCTTCTCTTCAGAAATTATTTTCTTTGTTATCCTTTACTTTGAGCCAACGTCGAGCTCCTTTATTCATCACTCATCTTCGTTCTCATTCTCAACTTTCTGGACCATTAGTTCATGGTAATACTCAGATTGATTTGCTTTTAATCGGCCACCTACATGCTGCAGAACAAAAATATACTCTACATCACACTAATAGTTCTGGCCTTCAACGATGGTTTCATTTAACTCATAAACAAGCTCGTTCTCTTATTCGAGCTTGTCCTTCCTGTGCTCCTTTGAGCATTCCATCCTTCCATCCTGGGGTTAATCCACGAGGTGTCCCTTCTTTTAGACGATTAAAGTATGTTCATCATACCATTGATACCTTTTCTCATTTCTGTTATTACTCATCTCTTAGCTTATTTCGCCATCATGGGCATTCCTCATACTTAAAACTAATAATGCCCCTGCCTATGTCTCTCGTAAATTACAAGTTTTCTTACAGCAATACAATATTCAACATATCACCGGTATCCTGGGCAACAGTCAAGGTCAAGCCATCATTGAGCGCACAAATTTAACTTTAAAAACTTAACTATTAAAACAAAACAAAAAGGGGGAAATGAGCCCCCCAGAAACCAGATTTTGAAACCAGATTTTGAAGGTTCTTTTTACCTTAATTTTTTTGAATCAATGGAGACAATTGCAAGACTCTGCTGTCGTAACCCATCTTTCCTCAACTCCCTCGGTGATAGTCCCTGCTGACAGTTTAAAGGTTTGGTATCCTAATGAAGAAGGTAAGCATGTTCAAGGGCAAGTTCTAAAACAGGGACGGGGCTATGCTCTTGTCCTTACAGGGAGTGGACCTGAGTGGTTTCCTACAAGATGATTGAAACCCTGTTGAAAAGAAAACTGGATTCAGCATGCATTTCTTCCTTTGTTAGATGTGCCTCGGCGGGAGACTTATTTCTCTTAGTGAGGCTTTGTATGAATATTGGACTTATATTCCCTTTCCACCCTTGTATCAGGGAGTCGCCTGAGAGGAGGCGGAAATTAAGGTTTTCACCAATAACATTACTTGGATGCCATCCCCCATATGGACAAGGACAACATAGAACGTTAAACAGCAATTATAATCAGCACATACCAATTTGGAGTGGAAGGACTTCCAATATGTATGGGAAATAGTCCTCATTGTCTCCGAAAATTGCATGAAGCTTGGGCTGTTCGTTATAGTCATGTGGCTGCTAATACTGTTATTATTGTAGCTAGAAGTTTTTAATATAATCATACTGTATATAGTAATGAAACTATTCCTAGTTCTTTACTTTTTGGTCCTATTCTAGAGGTTTCTCCTAATATTGAGGTGCTGGAGTGACAATAATGTCGGGGAACTAAACCCCGGATTTTATTAGAATACAACGGGATGCAAATAACTGATTGAAGTGTGCACGGTGATTTTCAAACAAAATTTAGTCACATACCTTTGAAATGACACTGGGTAAATAAAAGTATTGCTGCTAACAGTAATGAAACCTTGGTATGGCGTGAAGGAGGCCTGAAGTACAGAGTTATTTTTGGAAGTTGTTAGTTGCAGGCGATGCCATTAGCACTTTTGTGGGGAATATGCCCCTTTATCTTTCTAACCCGAATAACTCCTTTCATATTCAGTTATATCGGAATACCTCCTGATATATTATTGCTTGTGTCCGTAAGCCCCACCTATTATTAGCAGGAAATTTGACATGGGATAATCTTACGGGGACTGTTAATTGTACAGATATGTGTACATTTTTGTCTTGCCTCAATCATTCCTGGTGGCACAATTTTACTGAGGATATTTATATCCTCAGGGCTCGTAAGGAAATTTGGCTACCTGTTAACCTTACGCGACCATGGGGGGCATCACCTCTTGAGACTTATATTTGGACTTCTCTCCAGCGAACCCTCCGTGCCCTTGGACTTATAATTGCCTCGGTGATGAGCCTTGTCGCCATCGTCTCCACTGCAGCCATAGCAGGATTCGCTCTTCGTCAAAGCATACAAAATGCTGAATTTATGCAGCAATGGCACGAACAATCTCACCGGTTATGGCTTCAACAACGAAACATTGATTCTCAACTTGCTGAAAGATTGGACAACATGGAGCAAGCATTGACATGGCTTGGAGATCAGCTCACTGTACTCAGTACTCGGATGACATTACAATGTGATTGGAACTCCACTCAATTTTGTGTAACGCCTGTGCCTTTTAACATCTCTCAAAATTGGACTGTAATCCGAAAATTATTAGTAGGCCATAAAAATATTAGTTTGGACATCCAGGAGCTCACTCAGAACATTTCCGAAGCATTTCGACAACAATTACATGTGTTGTCCGGAACTGTAACCCTTCAGGAGCTGGGTCAGCGCCTTGCTTTAACCCATGGACCCAGATGAAGATATGGACTTCTACAATCTCTGGAAGTATATTGCTTTGGGCACTTGGATTGGGTCTACTTCTTTTGGTGATTCGATGCTCCCTCCATCGCCTCCAAAAACAAAAGAAAACACAAGAACAAATATGGGCTACCTTTTTAGGATTGAGGCAAAACAAAAAAAAAAGGGGGGGAAATGCAGGGGCCTTTGAAAACAGTATGCTGAGAATAGATAGGGCTCAAGGACAGTATCTCCAATTGAACTTTTAATGAACTCCCGTAGGCGCCAAGAAGGCGGGCAGATAAGAAAGAGCATAGAAACAAAGAACTGAGTAGAAGGTTACATCTGGGAAAAGAAAGTTTGTTTTGCATTGCATTCTTTCTGCTGACGTGGGGTTTATGGAGTATAAATAAAGTGAGGCGGAGGCTCTGAGCGCGGCCGCCATGTTCTCTGTGTGTCTTTGTCTTTTGTGTGTTCTTTCATTCTCCACCACCCCCGGCACGGACCCCAACAGGGAGCGATCAGTAAGTGGTGACTAGAGAGAAGTGACGGCCTTCAGCGTGGACGGAGAAAACAGGCCACAGACTCACAGAGGAAACGCCACAGATCCACAGACGGAGAAAACACCACAGATGCACGGACAGAGGAAACACCACAGACGCACGGAGGGAAGAAAAGCGCCACAGACGCATGAAGGGAGGAAAAGTGCCACAGACGCAGGGACGAAAGAAATGCCACTGACGCACGGATGGAAGAAACACCACAGACGCATGGATGGAGGAAACGTGCCACAGAGGCACACACGGAGAAAACAGGCCACAGATGCATGAACGGAGGAAACGCCACACATGCACGGACAGAGGAAACAGGGCAGAGACGCCCACACACCAGTGTGGAACGTCGGACAGGAACGTCCTGGCCATGCACTGTCCACTCCCCCTAGAGACTTCCCACCCCAGAGCACTCAGGATGGCTGTGGAGCGCCTGCCACGCACCCCAGAGGCGAAGCTGGGGAGCCAGAGATGAGCAGGTTCACGTCCATCAAATGCAGCTGCAATCCCTGTAATAACTGCAGGTCACTATTAAACAGAAGGGCACCTCACTTGGAATAAAAGCACTCTGCATAAAAGAACTAAAGATTGGCTGGAGACAGCTTAGAAACCGTCACCATTATTCTTGTTAGTGACAGTGAAGCTTCAAGAGTGGTCATTTTTCCTGTAGAAATCCCACAGAGGTGATTCCTGGAACTCATTTAGAATATTTCTTTCCCAGAAACCACACAACCAAGAACTTAATAGTGCCGTCTCTTGACCAGAAAGATTCAGATTTCTGATGAAACTAAACCCTGTCCAGCCTCCTGATTCTAGAAGATGCTATACAGAAAAGCTAACTCAAAGGGGTCTCATTTCTTTTGTCGTCCATGACACATATAAAAAAAAATTTTAAATATACAAAAAATGTAGGAATTGTACAGTGAATACCCATGTGTCTACCCCCTGGATCACAGATTAGATTTAAATGTAAAGTTCTAAAGGTTCCCAGCTAAGGAAACGTGCAGTGTAAGCCTCTACCTGGTTAGAACCAAGGGGAATGGAATGAGCTTTCCCCAGCCTTGCTGCTCAGCTGGGAGGAGCTGCCACAGCTCAGCCACCCCACCCCAGAGCACCCAGGATGGCTGTGGAGTTCCTGCCACCCACCCCAGACGTGAGGCTGGATAACCAATCGCGGTGTTAAGAATGAGCCAGCCTTTAGAGGCCATGTGGTCTATACTTGAATAGAAAATGTTCCAGGAAACTAAAGATTCCAATGCATGCACTGAATTCCTAACCATTTGAAACCCAGGCTCCTCATCTATATACAAAGAACAACACTCTCTCCTGGGAAAGCATTTCAGAAGCACGAAAAAGGATCCACATGAGAGCAGCTGAAAACTACAAGGCATCATGCAATTATAAACCTTTTTCTATATCTTTGTTTCAAGGAATGTCAGCATTCTAAATATTGCAGTTCATCCCACATCACCTTTCAGGAGCAAATCATAACGATCAAAACTATCAGCAGAATCACTACCAGCTCAGTCACCACGTGCTTCTTCTTCCCGCATGACAATTCCTGCAGAACGATGGGACCATCCCAGAATGGCTCCCTGCCATCATGTGCCCATTCTCCTTCCCCAGGGAGCTATTCCTGTACTCATGGGGCATGGGAAACCTGTATAACGTCACCAGAAAGTCCTTGTTTGACTTACACACTTCCCAGAAGGACTGATTTTATCCAGACTCCTAACTGTGTCAAACACTAAACCTGAAAAATCATCAAGAAACCAAAGAAATGTAAGGCCAGGTCCTGCCCCAGGTGCATGGCTACTAGGGGAGAAATAGAAAATGAGACATGAAAGGAAAGTTTTAAGATATTCAGACCATCACTGGATGATTCCAGGAACCCATTACAGATCATTGCTGTTCCTAATAACAGGAAAGAAATTCTAAAATCCCAACAGGCATGGTGAGTCCCTCACTTGCATGAAGTCAAAATAATAATCCATCACTCTCTTCAAAAGGACAAAAGAAAAACTCTACTTCCTCTTCATATTAATTTGTGTAAAGCAACTTAAGTGAGAAAATCTTAATGTCTGGACTGTGATATCAATAGCAAAATAATCCCAAGATTCCCAATTAAAAGATACAGATGGGCTGAATGAATTTAAAACAAGAAAAACTGACTATATGCTGCCTACAAAAAACTCAGTTCAGCCGCAAAGACACACATAGACTAAATGTGAAGGGATGGAAAAACACATTCCACATTAATGGAAATCAAAAGTGAGCAAGAGTAGCCATATTTATTTCAGATCAATCACAATTTAAGTCAAAAACTGTAAAAAGGAGACAAAAAGGTAATTATATAATAAAGAGATCAAAATAGCAAAAGGATATAACAATTACGAGTATATGTGCACCCAACAACAAAGCACTCAGATATATAAAGCAAATATTAGTAGATCTAAATAGAAAGAGAGGTCTGGCGCAGTGCCTCATGCCTACAATCCCAGCATTTTGGGAGGGATGTGGAGGCAGGTGGATCACCTGAGGTCAGGAGTTTAATACCAGTCTGGCCAACATGGTGAAACCTTCTCTCTACTAATACAAAAAATTAGCCCAGCATGGTGGCACATGCCTGTAATCCCAGCTACTTGGGAGGCTGAGCCAGGAGAATCACTTGAACTCAGGAGGTGGAGGTTGCAATGAGTTGAGATTGCACCTCTGCACTCCAGCCTAGGCAACAACAGCAAAACTCTGTCTCAAATAAATTTATATATACATAAATATACACACACACACACACATATATATACGTGTGCGTATATATATCTATCTATCTATCTATATATATATATATGGAGAGAGAGAGAGACAGAGAGAGACAGGGAGACACCAACACAACAATAGTAGGAGCTTCAAAATCCCACTGTCAGCACTGGAGGTCATCTAGACAAAAAATAACAACAAAACATCAAATTTAAAGTCCAGTGTAGACCAAATGGACCTATCAGACATTTACAGAACATTTCATCCAACAGATACATAATGCACATTCTTCTCCTCAGCACATGGAACATTCTCTAGAATCCACCACATGTTAGGCTACAAAAGAATTCTCAATACATTTTTTCTAAAATTGAAATAACATCTAGGATACTCTCAGACTCTAACAGAATAAAGCTATAAATCAACAACAAGGAACAGACACTTCTCAAAAGAAGACATTTATGCAGCCAATAGAGACATGAAAAAATGCTCATAATATAGAATGAGACCACCACTTCTCCTGTTGTCTTTCCCAACTTTTCCCGTCTCCCCTTTTCCCTAGTTTATAAGACAGGAGAAGGGGGAGAAAACAAAAAGTTGGAAGGAAACAGAAGTAAGATAAATAGCTAGACGACCTTGGCACCACCACCTGGCCCTGGTGGTTAAAATAATAATAATAATATTAACCCCTGACCCAAACTACTAGTGTTATCTGTAAATTCCAGACATTGTCTGAGAAAGCACTGTAAAACGTTTTGTTCTGTTAGCTGATGCATGTAGCCTCCCATCATGTTTTGTCTGCGGCTAGTCCTGCTACAATAATCACTCGCCATCAGAGAAATGCAAATCAAAACCACAATGAGATACCATCTCACACCAGTTAGAATGGCGATCATTAAAAAGTCAGGAAACAACAGGTGCTGGAGAGGATGTGGAGAAATAGGAACACTTTTACACTGTTGGTGGGACTGTACACTAGTTCAACCATCGTGGAAAACAGTGTGGTCATTCCTCAAGGATCTAGTACTAGAAATACCATTTGACTCAGCCATCCCAATACTGGGTACATACCCAAAGGATTATAAATCATGCTGCTATAAAGACACATGTACATGTATGTTTATTGCGGCACTATTCACAACAGCAAAGACTTGGAACTAATCCAAATGTCCATCAATGACAGACTGGATTAAGAAAATGTGGCACATATACACCATGGTATACTATGCAGCCATAAAAAAGGATGAGTTCATGTCCTTTGTAGGGACATGGATGGAGCTGGAAACCATCATTCTCAGCAAACTATCGCAAGGACAGAAAACTAAACACCGCAAGTTCTCACTCATAGGTGGGAAATGAACAGTGAGATCACTTGGACACAGGAAAGGAAACATCACACACTGGAGCCTGTTGTGGGGAGGGGGGAGGCGGGAGGAGGGAGGGATAGCATTAGGAGATATACCTAATGTAAATGATGAGTTAATGGGTGCAGCATACCAACTTGGCACGTGAATACACATGTAATAAACCTGCACATTGTGCACATGTACTCTAGAACACAAAGTTAATTAAAAAAAAAAAAAACAAAACAAGGAGAACTTTCAAAACTGTATAAATACATAGAAATTACACAATATGCCCTTGAATAGCCAATGGGTCAATGAAGAAATGAAGAAGGAAATTTAAAAATTTCTTGAAATAAATGAAAACAGAAACACAACATATCAAAGTTTATGGTATACAGCAAAAGCAGTATTAAGAGGAAAGTTTATAACAATGAACTCCTACATTTAAAAAACAGATTTAAAATAAACAACCTAACAACGAACTGCGATGAGCTAGAAGAGCAAGAACAAATCAAATCCAAAAGTGGTAGAAGAAAAGAAATAACAAAGATCAAAGAGGAACTAAATAAACTTGAAACTAACAAATATAAAAATGAAGAAAAAAATATTGGTTTTTTGAAAAGATAAATAAAATAGACAAACCATTAGCTACACTAAGCAAACAAAAAGAAATCCCAAAGAAATAAAATTAGAAACAGAAAAGGAGAATGATAGTTGATACTACAGAAATACAAGGGATCATTACAGACTATTTTGAACAATTGTATGTCAACAGATTGGAAAATCTAGAAGAAATGGATAAATTCCCGGACACGTACAACCTACCAAGATGGAACCAAGAAGAAACGGAAATCCTGAAGAGACCAATAATGAGTAACACGTATGACTAAGTAATAATAAAAAGTCTCCCAACAAAGAAAACCCCAGAACTAGGTGACTTCGCAGCTGAACTCTACACATTTTTATTTCAATTCTTCTCAAACTATTCCAAAAGTATTGAAGAGGAGGGAATTCTGCCAAGTTCATTCTTCAAGACCAGCATTACCCTGATACCAAAATAAGGCAAGGACACAATAAAAAGAGAAAACTATAGGTCAATATTCCTGATGAACACAGATGCAAAAATCCTCAACAAAATACTAACAAACTGAATCCAACAGCAAATCAAAAAGATTATACACCATGATCAAGTGGGATTTATCCCACGATGCAAGGATTGCTCATCAAACACAAATCAATAATCATGCTACATCACATCAACAGAATTAAGGACAAAAACCATAATATCATTTCGATAGATACAGAAAAAGCATTTGATAAAATTCAACGCTGCTTCATGATAGAAAGTCTCAACAAACGAGGCACTGAAGGAAACATACCTCAACACAATAAAGGCCATATGTGACAAACCCACAGCTAACATAATGGGGAATGGGGAAACACTAAGAGCTTTTTCTCTGAGATCTGTAAAAGACAAGGACGCCCACTTGTGCCACTCCTATTCAACACAGCACTGAACGTCCTAGTCAAGAGCAGTCAGGCAAGAGAAAGAAATCAAGGGCACCCAAAGTGGAAAGGAGGCACTCTAATTATCTGTTTTCAGACAATGTGCTCTTATATATTAAAAAAAAAAAAAGACTCCAGCAAAAATCTCTTTGAACTGATAAACAAATTCAGTAAAGTTACAGAATACAAAATCAACATATAAATATCAGTAGCATTTCTATAGACCAACAATGAGCCAGTGAAAAAAGAAATCAAGAAAGCAATCCCATTTAACTACAAAAATATAAAATAAAAATAAAAATACCTCAGAAGAAATCTAACCAAGAAGGTTAAAGATCTCTATGAGGAAAACGATATTCTACCCTCGGAAGGTAGAACAGTGGCTTCTAGAGACAGGAAAGGGCGGCGGGAAGGCAGAAAGGGAGAGGTTGTCTAATGGATACAAAATTACATCTAGATAGTAAAAATAAGGGTTAGTGTGCTATAGCCTTGTAGGGTGACTATAGTTTACAATTTATTGTATATTTTCAAGCAGCTAGAAGAGAGGATTTTAAATATTCCCAGCATTAAGAAATGACAAATGTTTGAGATGATGGACATGCTAATTACCCTGAGTTGCTAATTACACACGAAAAACATGTATTGAAATATCATACTGTATCCCATGGATATGTACTATAATGTGTCCATTAAAAATAATAATTGTTAAAAACCCAAGGGTCATTTCTCATGTGTCCTTTGTCAGTGTTGTGGTCCATTGGTGGAGACCTAGCCATTTGCAAGTAAGACTATAGTCACTTGAGCTGAAAGCAAATGAATCGTCACAAAAATTACCACTGGCACCGAGTCTTCTTTCCAGAATTTCCTGCCCACAGCACTGCCACAGTCACTGTGGGCAGGAAAGACACACTAGCACCCAAGTTTCAACCCCAGTAAAGTTGATGCTTTTATTTCTCTGGTTTGGAATAGGTGTGTGTTCATAATTTACGTTTACTCCAACTGTCCCCTTGCTTAAATAGCTTCTTAAGGATAACTTCCTCTTACTAAATCCCAACAGCTTCTGAGCATCCATTATATTCTCCAAAGTAAATAAAAAGAGAAAACGTGTTGAAACCCTGATAATGTTCACTTAAGAATCCAGCATGATGTACAGCTTGAAATGGCTACTCCACCTTGTTCCTTTACATGACTTTTAAAGTAGCCCCAGTTATTATACATAATTGAAGTCATAATTTCTGCAATACCATTAGGTCCACGAACGGTGGGGCCAGGGGACTTCACAGTCTGTCTCCGATTTTTTTTTTTTTTAAAAAGGAAAGCTCATGAGAGTAGGTAATGAAAATAAATATTCACACAACTCGGAACAGGGGATGGTGAAACATAAAGCTCCAGCCTGGCACAGGTGTCCAGCCAGTGAGGGTGGGGACACAGACTCATACGGTCCCCACAATCCCTCAGAAATGCCACAGACAGGTGGGTGGCCTGAGACAGAGCCAGGCTCCGAATTCCGGGAGCTGTCTGGCTCATGTGCACCTCATGTGGTCCACACTGCACGAGGATGCCCAACGTCACCAGTCCCGGTGCAGAACACAAGAATGCCCCATGGCATGAGCCCCCGCTGCACAGCATAGCCCGAAGGTGCCAGCTCAGACTCCTACACACGCTGGTCACCAAGGCACTGCCCTCCAGGAAGGAGGACCCCAGAGGTCGTGGCAGGGTGAGGTTCTGCTCTTCATCATCCGCGAGCAGAGGGGAAAGTCCCAGCAGACATTTGGGGAGCCTCTACACGTGGTTCTGGGACTCTGAGTGGAGGTTCAAAGATGTCCCCAGGTACGCCAGACTCAAACCTAAAAAAGACCCATTCTTCCAGATATGCCCAGACTGGAACCTATATAGGCCATCCTTCCTAGCTTTTCTCTGGAAAAGCAGGCTTAAAAGAGTATCGACTAAAAGGGGCCACCAGGAAGACAGAAGTCCTATCTTTAAAAAAAGATTTTTTTTTTTTTTTTAAAAGAGGTACTGAGGCTCTGACCCATCTGAGCACAGAGTACATGCTCGGCAGCCTCTGTCAGAGCAGAGCAAGTACACACATGCTCTCCATGCCCTGTGCTCCCAGCACCCGTGCTCCCCGCACCCATGCTTCACACGCCCGTGCTCCCCACACCCGTTCTCCCCGCACCCGTCCTCTCCACGCCCATGCTCCCTACACCTATCTGTGCTCCCCATGCCTATGCTCCCTGCAGCCGTGCTCCCCGCACTGTGCTCCCTGCGCCCATGTCTGCTCCTCGAGCTCTCTTCCACTGGTTTCCTCTGTACATCCCTCTTGATAGTCACTGTCACCTCGAATCACCTGGCTAAATGGAGGTAAAGCAAAAGTCTAGAGTAGCACATTGGAGGACAGAGTGGAAGTGGCTATTTACCAAGCAGGGCTATGAGATGAGCGCATCTGATCCCCATTAATCCTGACGGTCAGTTGATTAGCCCTGTTCAACAGCTGGGGACACTGAGGTGTGGAAGGACGGGCTTGCTTACCCCAGACGATGCTGACAGTGTGGGCCCAGCCCAGTCCCACAGCCACCAGGAGGAGGCTCCTCACTGGGCAGGCGCGGAGGTGCAGCCCAGAGAACGCTTGGGACCCTGGCACAGACTCCTCAGGAAGGAAACAGAAAGGCCCACAGAGACTCAAGCAGCACAGAAGAAGGTCACCCACAAGTTAAAAATAGATGTTTGTGCTTTACCGTCCCAGAGTGCTAAAAATCCAACCCACTCACACGCACAGCCTGACGTGAGCCTGGCCTCCTGCAGCACTGGGCTAAGCGAGAGACGTACCTGCCTCTCTCCCGACAATAGCAGACTTGGCAGCTATTCTTCAATGTACTTGACACGCTTCCGTGAGGGATTAAGCGACACTCTGTCGACACTGGCTAAGTTTAATCCTGACACAGCCAACCATCTAGATCTGCAGTGAACAAACAACTTACTTTGGATGATTCTGCCACTAACAAAGACCCTGAATCTCCCACCAAAGCTTAGTGACACGACTTACCTTTCTGTTTTCATTTCAGTTACACTGGCCCACATGATCTAATTTACCTGCTGATAATGCCTTGGAAAGACCACCAGGGGGCCCCACACCATTTTCAGCTTTAGAGGGATGTGAATTTCCCTTTGATGAGAAAGGTGATGGGGAAATAAAACAAGGATCCAAAACAGATGCCTGTGTGTTTCCTGGGAGTGATAAAGTCAGGAACTGCCTCTGTGTGTCAGGCGAGGGAGTAACAGAGACAATGGCACCAACTCCTGAGACAGAGGACCTGATGCATGGTGCAGCTACCGCCTGTGGCCAAGGAAATTCCAGGGAATGTAGACCCCAGTTGTATGGTACAGCCACCATGTGCGACCACAGAAATTCCAGGAATGCAGACCCTCAGTCACATGGTACAGCCACTATCTGCAGCCACAGAAATTCCAGAGAACGCAGACCCTCAGACACATGGTACAGCCACTATCTATGGCCATGGAAATTCCAAGGAATGCAGACCCTCAGTCACATGGTACAGCCACCATATATGGCCACGGAAATTCCGAGGAATGCATACCCCAGTCGCATGGTGCAGCCACAGCCTGCAGCCACAGAAATTCTGGAGAACGCAGACCCCAGTCGCATGGTACAGCCACTACCTATGGCCATGGAAATTCCAGAGAACAGAGACCCTCATTCCCATGGTACAGCCACCACCTATGGCCACGGAAATTCAGGGGAACGCAGACCCTCAGTCACATGGTACAGCTACCACCTGTAGTCACAGAAATCCTGGGGAACACAGACTCCAGTCGCATGGTGCAGCTACCACCTATGGTCACAGAAATCCTGGGGAACACAGACTCCAGTCGCATGGTGCAGCCACCACCTGCAGTCACGGAAATTCCAGGGAATGCAGACCCCAGTCACATGGTACAGCCACCATCTATGGCCACGGAAATTCCAGGGAACATAGACACCAGTCGCATGGTGCAGCCACCACCTGTGGCCATGGAAATTCTGGGGAATGCAGGCCCCAGTCTCTAAAGTATGAACTTCACTGCAGTGAATGTGGAAGAGTTACTCTCTGTGCAGAGCTCAGTATCCAGAAGGGGAGATGGCCCCAGGAATGCCTTCCTCCTCTTCAGAGCTCAGGGCCTAGGGCTGACACCCTTGGGAGGGGTCCTTGTTCAGCAATTGTGCCTGGAGAGGGTCCCCCAACACTCACCGTGCACCTCCTAGGAGCGGAGGCTACAACAGGGAGCCAGAGACCAAGCTCTGCTCAGACAACAGTGAGCTGATGGCCTTCCACTCTAAGTTCAATAGGGACCCAGGGACCAAGCTCTGCTCAGACAACAGTGAGTTGATGGCCTTCCACTCTAAGTTCAACAGGGACCCAGGGACCAAGCTCTGCTCAGACAATAGTGAGCAGATGGCCTTCCACTCTAAGTTCAACAGGGACCCAGGGACAAAGTTCTGCTGAGACAACAGTGAACTGATGGCCTTCCACTCTAAGTTCCAACTGCATGGAATGTGTATTCCATGAATGCTTGTTAAATGAATGATTCATATAAGGTCATCTGCGCTGACCTTTGCTGGTCTGCTGACTGTGAGCTTCAGAGCATAGGCCTCATTCCTGGAGCAGCCAGCTCTTCCCAGAGCGACGGCCACTGCAGGGCAAAGCCCAGAGCTTGTCCTGCAGCAACACACTCAGGACCCTGCGCTGGGCACGCTGGGGGCCTCTCCAGCAGAAGATCCCCAGCCCTGACCTTGCAATACCAGTGAACCCCAGGGGAGTCCCAAGTGCTCAAAATCATGTAAATGTCCATTGTGATTTAACATATCAATTTTAGAAGAAAGGGCATATTGCCACCTCCCTCCTCAAATTAGGGACTATAAATCGATCCATCACCCTAACTGAGACTCTGCCTTAAATTCTGCTAAAACTACCATCCAAACACTCAAATTTACATTAGCGTTAAGGGAAAAAAAAAAACTAAAACAAACACCTGTAAGAAACGGTCAAGTAACCTGTGATACATCAACCCAAAGATTAAACATGAAAACAATGAAGTAGCAAGATATTAAAAGAATATAAACTCTATGTACATCATGGCCCAAGGTTCTAAAATTACACAGAGACAAAGACTGGAATGGAAGGGGGATATGTTTACAGATACATTTTTTATTTTTTAATTTTTAATATTACTTCTCTAATGTATGATTTGACTAACCAGATAATTCAGCAAAAAATAAAAAAATTAATTGTGCCTATAGATAAATATGTAAAGAATCCTTTTCTCTGATGCCGATGGAATTAGTTTGGGTCTGACCCACAGTCTTCAACCTTTTAATTAAGACACAAAAATCATCTTTCAAGCTGTTAGGAAAAAAAGAAGAAAAAGATTGAAAACCAGGAGCCCAGAAGAAAAGGACTCGCTATGTATCACAGCGTCTCTCCACGCCTCTCCACCCCGGACAGTGCTCCCTCTTTCCCCATTTTCATACCTACTGCACAAAACACTTAGTAAAGAACTATCTCAATTCATGAGTCACACAGCACAAAGGGCCAGTGTCGCTGCCAAACATACCCTGCAGCCCCAAAACGAAGAGGCAACTGGTTCCTTCCTTCCTCAGTGAAGGAAGAATGAGAGGCTGCTGGTTGTCATTTTAAATCTCACACCTCAATGTCTTAGCACTTTCCTGCTTTGTTGGTTTCCAGGGCTTATTAAAATTAACCACCCCACCCCCCGCCCCCGCGGATATTGAAGAAAGAAAGCAGGACGGTTGTGCAGGCTTCCAAGAGGCAGAGCCCTGCTTCCGCGGCCACCTCTGTCTTTCTACCCACAGCAGCCGGGTTTACCAATTAGTCTCCCTTAAAGAGCAGTTTATGCTCATCGCGAACAAATGGATGCAAATGCTTCTTTTGAGATGCAGCAAGTTTTGGGCCCTCAGCAGAAAGAAAGAAGAAAGAATGGAAAGAAAGAAAGAAAGAAAGAAAGAAAGAAAGAAAGAAAGAAAGAAAGAAAGAAAGAAAGAAAGAAAGAAAGAAAGAAAAGAAAAGAAAGAGAGAGAGAAAGAAAGAGAGAGAAAGAAAGAAAGAAAGAAAAAAGAAAAGAAAAGAAAGAAAGAAAGGAAGGAAGAAAGAAAGAAAGAAAGAAAGAAAGAAAGAAAGAAAAGAAAGAGAGAGAGAGAGAAAGAAAGAGAGAGAAAGAAAGAAAGAAAGAAAAAAGAAAAGAAAAGAAAAGAAAGAAAGAAAGAAAGAAAGAAAGAAAGAAAGAAAGAAAGAAAGAAAGAAAGAAAGAAAGAAAGAGAAAAAACAGGGCACTGGCACAACAGTCATAACCTCTGTGTGGCACACACACAGAAGGAAAGTTAAAGCCCTGGAGGCGGAGGCGTTCGGAAAGGGAAGGTGGAAGTAGGAAGGACGCCCACGGGATAGAGTGGTCAGAAACAGACCACCTCACCAAAGGGCGCCTTAGACGTTCCAGAGGACAAAATGCCCCTCTTTCCAGGGTAAACACCCATTTGCCAAACTCAGCCAGTGACGGTAAGCAGGAGTTTGCTTTTTTTTTTTAAGGCGTCTGAGTAACGATGACAAGAGCAAGAAATGAGCTTAATAATGGGACTGACAGGGCCCTGGGCTGGTGACTCTGCTGATGTGCACAGCATCAAAACCCAGGTTCCTCAATGCGCTCCCTCTGCAGTTCAGGACAGCACTACAACTCACCCCATCAATCACTGCTTAAAAAATCAGTTCTAAAAAAAGACGACCCATTTGAAAGCAGCCGGAGGAGGAAGACAGAGAGTGTCTCACAGAATCCAACCGCTTGTAGCCTCGGAACCATAACAAGAATATGAAACTAGCGGGTCCAGTGTGAGGCAGAACAGAGACGCCGTCACGGCTCTCAGGAGGCTGAGCAGGAAGCGCATGGCTCAGGCCCTGCAACGCCCTAAGGGCGCCTGGAGCAGCCCACAGGCCTGTGTCCTTCGTGTGGGTTCACCTTCCTAGTTTCCTGGGTAAATTCAATGTACAGCATTTATTCGCCAAGAAAAGAACATTCAAATCAAACTACTGTCATAACTCTGAAGGGCTCTTAACACTCCAGTCCACACGTTCAAAAGCCCACAAATATCAGTGCTGCCACTGTGCAGGTAACAATGTTTTGGATGCATCATGCACGTAACCAGTAACGACGTTTTCATGTTTTCCGTAGCCATCTCATTCAGGATACTAAAATGATCTGTGACGACTTGATACTTAGTTATCTGTGATTTTCAGATAGATTTAACAAGGCTACCTGGCCAAGAAGGCCTCACCCTCCTGAACCTGGGCACCGGTGCCCCTACGTGCACCCGGGGCCTGGGGAGCGCAGTCTCCACCACCTCTCGCTCTTCAATGTTAAATGTCCTCCCGGAGCGCCTGCGTCGTGGGCCCAGGCTCGGCCCCTCCTGGAGAGCCCTTTCCACATTACAGGACAGGGGAAGCCCAGAGCCCGCGCTGCAGCGCCACTGACGTCCCGGAGTCCCCGATTCCTGCTCCTTCCCTTCCGCGGAGGCTGGCGGGGAGGGCCTGGGACCCATTTTAGTTTTCGGTTTTGTCACGAGCCGGAAGGCGACAGCACATGCGAGCGCAGGAAACCCTTTTTTAAAATCTTCCAACGGAAACGCGAGGGGCTGCCTGACTGCCTCGGAGACGCTAGGCGGGAACCCAGAGCACCCCTGCCGTTTCCCGCATTGCAGCAGCCGGGACCCCGCCCACGCCGCGGGGGGCCCGAGGCGACAGGAGGCCCGCCGAGATCCGGCCGTTTCTTCCTCCACAAGCTGGGGGGTGGCGTGGGGCGGAGTTGGGGGGCGGGGGCAACTTAAGAAGTGATCGCGCTGTACCCAGGATTCGGAGGGGAAGCCCGGCCCCATCCTACAGCTCAGAGGCAGAACGACCCCGGAAGGTGCTCCAGGCGACCCCCTCTACCAGGCTCAATTTAAAACATAAACCGGAGAGGGTGGAAAGCTCACTATTTTCCGAATGGAGGTTCCTATCGCCATGTTCCTTCCTCCTCCGCCCCACCCGGCATGGACCCCGGGGCTGCCTTGCCGGCTCCCGCCGCCCCGCAGGTACCCCTGCCGCTCCCGGGCACGGGCTTCTCCCCAGTTCTTCCCATCGCTTCCCCGCTCTTCTCCCCAGTTCTTCCCATCGCTTCCCCACCTTTCCCCGGGTCCTCCCATCGCTTCCCCCTCTTCTGCCCGGTTCCCCCATCCCCTTCGCCCTGTTCTCCCCTTCTCCCTCTTCTCCCCTTCTCCGTCCGTCCCTCCCTCGCCGCCCGGAGGGGGGCGCGCACCTTGAGCATGTCCCCCGCTGGTCACCACGCCGATGGCCTTGCCGGCCCCGGAGAAGTGCTCCAGGAGCTTCCGCAAGGAGCCCTTGGGGGCCCGGGAGTCTTCCGCGTCCAAGGCGAGGAGGCCGAGGGCAGCCGCTAGTCCGGGTGCGCAGCAGGCAATGGAGACCCTGCCCGCGTGCGCCCGACTCGGAAACGCTGCCCCGCCCGCGCCCCCGCCCGGCCCTAGCGTCAAAGGGCCTTGACGGGCGGGGCCCAAGCGCACAGGAGGGGCTGCGGGGGTGGGGCGCGGCTAGGGGCAGGGGCAGGGGCAGGGAAAGGGGCAGAGAAAGGGGCAGGGGCTGGCCGGGGCCGGGTGTGGGCGGGAGGACCTACGCGGGGGTCGTCGTAGGTGGCTGCCGCGCTAGCGGTGGGTGAGGTCGCGGAGGCGGGGGTAACACCACAAGTGGGCGGAGTCCCTGGGGGTGGGGCCGCGTTGCCGGTGCGCTACCCTTGCGGGTGGGTTGGAGGACTCTGGTTGGGGCCTTTAGAGATGCCCGGAGCGCCACAGGTGGGGGCAGGGGCAGCGACCGGGGGAGGGGAGACCGCAAGGGGGCGGGGTCACATCGTTCGCTGGGCGGGTCAAGGCAGGGCGGAATAGAACGCCGGGAGCATCTCCCGGGGCGGGAGGGGGGGGGCAAGGGAGACCGTGAGTGGGCGCGAACGCCGGGGCCGGTGGAAACCCCGCACTTGCGGGGAGCGCCGATGGCGGGGCGGGGTGGAATTGGGGCGCGGAGACCCCACCTGGACGCGGAGGCTCGCGGCAGGCCCGGTAGATCCGGCTGTTGTCAGCGCCGAGCCCGGCCGCGCGCACAGCTTCTTGGTGGCGGCAGGATTCCTCCTGGGGCTGCGCTAGGAGCCTCTGCGCGCGGCTTCCTCGATCCCCGCCCCCACGTTTTCTCTGCAGCCTGAGGTCGGGAAGGACGCACGGAGAGTGGATCCTCCAGGTGGTGGGAAAAGCTGAGCGCGGCGAGCTTAGCTATGACGAAGCTGCGATTTCCCGGGTCCACGGGGTCTGTGGCGCTCCCGGGCCCCCAGCTCGTCCCGTAGGGAGAAGAATCCTTGGGGTGGGGGAGAGTATCGGGGCGCTACACTCAGAGACGCATGGGCGCGCGAAAGTCAGAGTGGGATAGGAGGAGGCGCAACGGGACTGACCTGGCGGGGAGGCGGGACGACCCTTCCTCCCTATGGACAGGCGCGCTGCTGTACGCTGTGCCGACCTCGGCTGACTTCACCGGCCAACTCCACGTGCTGAAATACGCACATCCAAAGCGCTGTGCCAGTTGCCCATCCACAGCTTAACAGCCTGGTGCCAGTTACCTGCGATGGGACAGGGAGCAGCCCCTACAAAAGCACGGGCTTATGGGATCCCGGTTCCTTCAGTGCTCACCCCACGAAGAAGGGCTCCCAAACGGCCCCACTCGAGGGCTTTCCGGAGGATGGTCCTGCGCAGTGGGTGTTTGTTGAACAGATAGGAAACAACAAAAGAGACTAAGAAGAGGTTTGTTCTATGAACCCGGGAAAGTGAAGCAATCGCAAAGGAGAGTCTCACCAAAGGGCAATCCTGGGGAAAAGATGGAGAGGCATGGATTTTTCTTGGATGTGTGCCTCATCCTGGGGCTCATCCCGCTGAGCATCAAATATTCATTGCAAAAGAGGAAAAAAAATATATGCTGCAGACAATGCTGGATAGTCTAATCTCTCCCTTGGCCAGAATTAACGGCGAAATTCCTAACCCCTCGTGGTCCTCAGAATCACCTGTCCTATGCACACCCCCATTAAACCACTGAAGTCCAGTTTCTGGGAGCTCAGCCAGGAAATGTGTAGTTTTAAACAAACCACCTAGGTTATCCTGATGAATGCAAAGTCAGAGAGCGCTGCTCTCATGCAGTGAACCTGAGCATTATTCTATTAATTAAAAGGGAGAGGCGAATCCTGGCTGTCTTAAGGTGGCAGTTGAGTGGCCTTTGCCTTCTGGCGGGCAGAAGAGGAGACCGAGGCTCTAAGCACCTGCACCCACAGCTGGGCTCAGGATCTGTGCTGGAGAATAGAAGGGCTAATTTAATTATTCATGCCTTTTTAGAGCATGTTACATGTGGAGAAGGTGGGCCACACTGAATTTTATTTTAGCCAAATACCCGTTATCTCCTTATACAATTGATATTTTTATATTGAACATTAGGGGATTGGTCATTTGTCATCAAATTGTCTGTAATACAGAAAATGATAGATACAACCTAACAGTTCAAACATGGTGAGTTAAATAAATGATGGTAAAAATATGCGCTGCAATAATATTTAGTTGCTGTTACCGCTACAAAGATATGTGTCTACTGACATGGAAATATGTTCAGGACATACAAATAAGTGAAAAGGCAGGCCTAGACGCAGTGCGAGCCTGTGTGTGAGTGCGTGCGTGTGTGTGTGTGTGTGTGTGTGAGTCTGCATACATCTGTAAATGTTTCTGAGCATTTTATTTCCTTTCTTTTGCATAGTATAGGCAATGCCATTTTTCTCTGCGATGAACAGGTATTGTTTAGGGAATAGAAATAGCTAATGAAAAACAATAAAATTTAGAGTGTCAAGACCCCCAAGGTTACGGATTATGTTCAAAAGTTTGTCTGTGTATAAGGGCTGGGGTCAGGGTGGTCACTGACGGTCCTCACACATCTGTTCTTATGAGTTTGGCCCCTTGCTCAGTCAGTCAGGGAATTAACATATATTAATATATACCTGTAAGATGGAAAAGAATAGCTATGGCTTTTTTTTTTTTTTGAAAGTCATGTATTTCAATGTTGCTACAACTAGAGGTTTTTAATTTTTTTTTTTAACTTTGGCCTTAGCAATGAATCTTCTAATTCAAGAGGAAGATATTACATGCCGTGCTGACCGTACAGCTTCCACCCAGTAGGACCTGAGGTGTGTGCTTGTTCTTTATTGTCCCTTGACAGATTACTCCAAAGGCCCACACCAGCACACACTTATACCCCAGGAATGATTACTCCTTGGGCCAGGAGTTCAGGCAGGCTTCACTGGGCCCTCTGCCCCAGGGGCTCTCCAGGGCTGCAGCAGGTGTCTGCCTAGGGCTGCTGTGTCTTCTGAAGGCTCAGGCTCATCAGGGGAGGAGCTGCTTCCGTGCTCACTTCTGTGTTGCTGGCAGGATTCTGTTGCTTGCAGGCTGTTGGACTGAAGGCCCCAGTCTCTCTGTGGCATCAGCTTCAGGTTGCCCTCTGCCCTGGGCGGGTGACTGGCTTTGCCAGAACTAGCACCTACCAAGAGCCAGGGGGAGAGTTCCAGTGGACAGAACCTCAGCTCCTCCCAATCCAATCTCAGGAGAGACCACCATCTCTTTTGCCTGGTTCTATTCATCAGAAGTGAGCCGCTGAGTCCAGCCCTCTTCTAGGGTCTGGCTGTGAACACTAGAGACAGCGGCCAAGGGGAGCCACTTGGGAGGGTGGTGCTGCCTGGGACCTGCCTAGGACAAGGTGAAGGAGAACATGCATAGGGACAGCTGCCCTTCCCACTTCCCCTCAGTGGTGAGCGCAGGAGTTGCCGATGTGCCCTAAAGGAGTTCTGGCATCCCAGGAGGGAAGCAGCTCCCAGCCATGAGGACACCATGACCCAGTGCCCCAGCATGTGGGGCTGCACATCCCAGGGCTACCTGAGCTGCAGTCTCTTCCCCTTCTCTGCTGTCTCGGCCTGTGCATGGAGTGGGCATCTCAAATCTGCAGGGGCCAAACTGAGCTCAGGCCTCTGCACCCCCCACACAACCCCCCATCGCTCAGTCTTCCTTACCTCAGCTCCTGGTGACTCCATCCTCCCAGGGGCTCAGGCTGAAGCCTTGCAGTGCTCTTCCACCCTGGCATCTAAGTCCCTCAGGAAAGTCCCCATTGGCTCTTCATTGCATCTGGAGCCACTAGGGCCAGGCCACCACCTTTGACCTGGACCGGAACAGGCTCCCTCCTCATCCCCTGCTCTGCCCCAACCTCCACCCCACCTCCATGTCTCGGGTGTCCTCAGCTTCAAAGTCAGGGTGCACCTATCAGGATGTAATTCAGGCATCTTCTCTGCTGACTCGGAGTCACAGACCCCACACAAGCCACACTGGCCTGTCCTCTGGTCCTTTCAGATCCTGGTGCTGCCCAGAGGCCCATGCAGGCACCCGACAACCTCAGGCCTAGCCTGCTCTTTCCTCAACCCAGGCCCTCCTCTCCCTACCGACTCTGCCCACTTTCCACAGGTCTGTCCTGCAAGGTCTCCTGCACGGTGAGGCCTCCCCAGATCACCCTCTTAGAAATTTTGGGCTCCACGCACACTCCTGTTCCCTCCCTGCTGCTCTTAAAACATCCTCGTCAGTGTCACACATGGGGCATTTCACCTATCTGCTGGGCTTCTCGAAAGGTCCCCTGGCTGAACTCTGAATGCCGTGGATTCAGAGATCTTTGACTATTCCCTGCTGCAGTCCCAGGGCAACAGCAGAGCCCAGGACAGAGTGAACCTGTCATGGGTGCTGCTGAATGAATGAATGAAGGAGGGAGGGAGTGAGTGAGTGAGTGAGTGAGTGAGTGAAGGAGTAAATGAGTGAGTAAATGAGTGAATGGGTGAGTGAGTGTCAGTCAGTGAATGAGTGAGTGAGTGGATGAGGGAAGGAGAAATGAGTGAGTGAGTGGGTAAATGACTGAATGAGTGACCGTGAGTGAGTGAATGAATTGCCAAGGGAGTCAATGAGTGAATGAGTGAGTGAGTGAATGGGTGAGTGAATAAGTGAGTAAGTGAATGAATGAGCGTCTTAGTGAATGAGTGAGTGAATAAGCAAGTGAATAAGTGAGTGAATGAGTGAGTGACCGAGGGAATAAATGAGTGATGAGTGAGTGAGTGAGTGAATGAATGAGTGAGTGAGTGAATGAATGAGTGACTTAGTGAATGGGTGAGTGGGTGAATGAGTGAGTGAACAGATGAGTGGGTGAGTGAGTGAATGGGTGAGGGAAAGAGTGAGTGAATGAGTCAGTGAGCGAACAAGTGAATGAGGGAGTGAAGAATTGAGTGAGTGAATGAACAAGTGAGTGAGTGAATGAGTCAATAAATGAGTGAGTGTGTGAGTAAAGGATGAGTGAATGAGTGAGTGAAGAGGTGAATGAGTGAGTGAATGAGTGAATGATTTGAGTGAGTGAATGATTGAGTGAATGAATGAGGAAATGAGTGAGTGAGTGAATAAGTGAGTGAATGAGTGAGTGAATGAGTGAATGGGTGAGTGAGTGAAAGGGTGAGTTAGGGAATGACTGAGTGAGTGAATGAGGGAATGAATGAGTGAATGAATGGGTGAGTGAATGAGTGAGTGAGTGAGTGAATGGGTCAGTGAATGAGTGAGTGAATGAGTAAATGAATGAGCAAGTGAGTAAAAGGGTGAGTGAATGAGTGAGTGAGCGAGTGAAGGAGTGAATGAGTGAATGAGTGAGTGAGTGAATGAGTTAACGAGTGAATGAATGAGTGAGTGAATGAGTGAGTGGGTCACTCAGAGGAGATGAGGACAGGAGTTGCCCTCTGACTGCTACAGTAGACAGGAGCTGAAGGAGTCTGAAGGGTGGGATGTGCTCACACGGTACACACACCCTGCTCCACACATCCCCAGAGAAACCCAGTCTCACCAGAGTGGTCGCTTGAGAATTATTAGTAACAACCTTTTTCCCAATATTTCATATATGCAGGATGATTTCTTACTTTCCTTGAAAATGCCAATCGTTTTTTGGACTTGGAATTCTCCACTGCTGGTCCACGCCACTGTATTCTCCCATAGGGGTATCCCCCGAGTTGGAGAAAGAGTCATTCCCAGGAATGGATAAAAGCCAGAAGGGCATCATCAGGTGGGGCACCTTCTCCTATCATCCTCCCCTTCCTGTCTGGGTTACCCTGAGTGACTTGGTTTGGAGGTCTACAAAATGCGGACATATCAAATTTAGATAAAAGCCTAAGCAGTTTAAGAGGTTGCAGTGCTAGCAGGAAGGTCTTTGGCTCCCGGCACCCTCCTCCTGTCCAGTCTCTGCTGGACCCAGGACTCTGACTCCACCTTCGGCCTTGGGGGTTTCCTCCCTTCCTTCCCAGCCACTGAGCCGGCTTGGGCTAATCTGCAACCGCAGAGGTGCAGCCCTCCTCCTTTCCTCCTGCCTCTTCCTCTCTTCTCACTTTCCTTCTGCTTCTTTCAGGACTTTGGAAAGTCCAAGAATAAGCAAAACTGTAGACCAGAAAACGCTGCCTTGAGCCCATTCCCCTCCCAGCAGCTTCCCTTCAGACTCCTTGATCTTGAAAACTTATTTTGCCTCGTATCTAGATGCTAAACTTTATATAGAAAACAGGTGGGGTTGGTTTCTTGGCCGGGTACAGTGACTCACACCTATAACCCCAGTGCTTTAGAGGCCAAGGGGGAACGATTGCTTGAGGTCACATGTTTGAGACTAGCCTGGGCAACACAGGGAGACCTCGTCTCTACAAAAATTCAAAAAAAAAAAAAAAAATTACCTGGAGCGATGGCACATCTGTAGTCCCAGGTACTTGGGAGGTCGAGGCAGGAGGATCACTAGAACTCAGGAGTTTGAGATAACAGTGAGCTATGATTATATCACTGCACTCCAGCTTGAGTAAGAGAGTGAGACACTATCTCCTAAAAAAATAAAAATAAAAAGTGCTGGAGTCCAAGCCCACAGCCAATTGCGACATGTAGATCTTTCATTTTTATAATCCGCCTCTCTTGTCTAAGTGCCAAATGACACTTTCATTGTGTGCAACTACTTCCACTTTTGACTGGCTTCTCTTTCCTTATGTATTAAGAATCAGGTTGCATAGAGTTCTGAGAAAATAAACTAATAAATCAGCTGCGTGCCATGGCTCATGTCTATAATCTCAGCACTTTAGGAGGCTGACACAAGGATTGCTTGAGACCAGGAGTTTGAGACCCGCTTTGGCCACATAACGAGATCCTGTCTCTACAAAAAATAAAAAAATAAAAATAAAACGTTAGCAGGACATGGTGGCACACCTGCAGTCCCAGCTACTCAGGTGGTGGAGGCCTGAGGATTGGCTCGAGCCTGGGAGGTTGAGACTGCAGTGAGCCGTGATCATACCACTACACTTTGGCCTGAGTGACACAGTGAGACTCTATTTCTAAATAATATAATATAATATAATATAATATAATATAATATAAAAACAGATGGAAGCTTCCCAAGACTTTGATGCAGAAACAGGTCGCCCTGAACCAATTACAATTAATGTCCAAAAACCGGAAAGAAATGAAAGAAAGAAGTTGGATTATTTCTGTAAAGTATGAGGCCACTACAAGTTTTACTTTCTCTAGGACATTTTCTCAGTGGTGTCAACTGAAGTCCACTTCACAGAATGACTTCATCTCCTGAGCACGTTGGAGAACGATGATTAAAGAGACTTCCTGGCACTCCCGATATTTTTAGTGTCACATGGAAGCAGCAAGAGTCATATGTGTGAAATAGGTGGTATTAAAGCGGAAGACATTGGTTTGTTCTTTCATGAACATCATCGGAACATTTCTCTAACGACTAGCGTTATGTCAGAAAATGGGGAGAGAGAGATGGTTGTTTATTGGCAAATAAGTTACATAAATTTCCCAGTTAGAAAAATAATCATGATTTTAGCCTTGTCAGATGAAGTCAGATATGCCCTATGCTTCAGTTATGGAATGCTACCTCTGTATATTGATTGACCAGTATCTTCCACAGACCTGTGATCTGTCACTGTGTATAAGCTTGAATTCATAACTACCAGTCCTTGAAGCTCCCTTGCCTCCTGCGCTGAACTGAAGTGGCTCCCAACTGAGGCATTCAAGGGAAAACTCACTGAAATATTTGAAACCACCGCCATGAACAAGAATGCTCTTCCTGTATGCTAGGATGTACACCCAGAGCGTTATCTCATTAGTTGTATATGCCAGCATCCCGCAGGATCTTTTACCTTTTTTGGGTGTCAACTTCGAGATTCTGATGTAAGCTGCAGACCTCTTCCTCTTCCAGGCGGGCTGGAGGAGAAGGCTGGGCTGGAGAGGAAGGCTGGGCTGGAGGAAAAGAGCGGGCAGGAGGGAAGGGTGGGCTGGAGGGGAAGGGTGGGCTGGAGGAAAATGGTGGGCAGGAGGGGAGAGAGGGAACCTGTGGTCTTCCTCAGGTTGCAAGAGAAAGAGAGCAGATGGGGAAGGATCAGTTACGTCTTCATCTCACATGCGGTAAATCAGTCCTCTACATAAGCCTTTATATAAGATAAGGTGAACATAGACCAGCTTCCTGTGGAGATGTAGCTATCTGTAACTATCTGCTTAGGAACAAAAGGAAAGGCAGTTTCTTGCATGATTCAGCTTCCAACTTAATGATTTTTTTTCCGTTTTGGCTGTGAGTTGGGGTCCCAAGGCTTTATTTTTCCCTGTACACTATATTGTATGTGAAAATTGTTGTTTGGGACCTAAAGTTGTTTACTTACTCCACCTGCATCCGTTAGCTCCATTTCCATTTGGAGTGGCTTCTGGAAGGCTGGAATTGAAATCCACCAGTGCCCATTTCAAGGTATTCCCAACATTGCCTGGGAAAAAGGAGCCCGGATACGCTTCCCTGTGGATGCAGGTCAGTCATCATAACGCACAGAAACAGCGTTGACCTCAGCCTGGAGCCATCGTCCTGAAAGGGGATTCTTCTCAGCTCGGGCCCGAGACTGATCCCTGAGAAGCGGCCGCTCCATCCCTGAACCCTTCCTGCTTGTGTCTCCTTACTTCCTAGTGATCACGGCATTCAGGCTCAGAATGCCACAGGCCTATCCCACTGGAAGCTGCCGAGGTGCCTCCTGCCACTCAGGACGCCCGGCACAGCAGCAGGATCAAGGGACCAGCAGGGAAGAGGCTGCAGTGATTTGGGGGAACAGCCCGAAAATCACCTGGAGCCTGGTGGCAGGTGGTCCCACCTCCTCCCCAATATTAGGTCTCAGAGAAAATGACAATATGAGCAGCTCACGTCACCATTATTAGCAGAGTCTTTTTATTCTTTCCTTAATTTTTTGCCATTAAATGGAGCTCTATAGGCCCATTTCCTTTTTTCTTTTTTTTTTTTTTTTTTTTTTTAGACCGAGTCTTGTTCTGTTGCCCAGGCTGGAGTGCAGTGAAGCGATATCGGCTCACTACAAGCTCGGCCTCCCGGGTTCACGCCATTCTCCTGCCTCAGCCTCCCGAGTAGCTGGGACTACAGGGCCCCATCACCATGTATGGCTAATTTTTTGTATTTTTAGTAGAGACGGTGTTTCACTGTGTTAGCCAGGATGGTCTCGATCTCCTGACCTCGTGATCCACCTGCCTCAGACTCCCAAAGTGCTGGGATTACAGGCATGAGCCACCCCGCCAGGCCTATAGGCCCATTTTCTGCTTTTAATGCCACCAATACATGAAATTCCAGAGCTGCTTCTGTGAAACATACTTTCATTTTCATTATTTTATTATTCATTACATTAATTCTAGTATTTTATTCTCTTTGTTTTTTTAAGAAGAACTTCAGCGAGAGAGGGGCTATCCCTGCTGCCTTGTGGCTGCAGAAGGAGAGAGAAGGAGCCTCTCCTAAAAAGGGTTTCATGAAAGCCCTGAGGCGAGATACTCACTTCAGAGGGTTCAGGACAAGGACACTCACTTTGTTCTGTGCGGTGTGGAGACACGGGTGAGCGTTCCTCAGTGACACCAACTGGTTCCCTCTTGTCCTCAGCTGCCAGTGCCCTGGGACATGTCATTTGGACAAAACCATTTTCCATGTCCTGCCATCCATTCCACGGAGGCAGGAGAAAAGGGTCTGGAGGCAGGAACATAAGGCCGATTCACCTTGACTTCCGAGAACGAAATCAAATGGAAACTCTTGCGGTATGACAAGAAATATCCTCTCCATTTACACAGGGCTTACACCGAGTACATGACTTTGTAATTTTACTTCATCCTCTTCATTTACGTAGGGTACACACCAAGTAACCAATGGAAACCTCGAGAGGGGATTTAAGCCCTAGAAACTTCAGTAACGGGCCCCCTGTGCTCAGGCGCTCTCACCCTGTGGAGCGTGCTTTCATTTTCCGTAAATGTCTGCTTTGCTGCTTCATTCTTTCCTTGCTCCATTTTTGCATTGCGTCCAATTCTTGGTTCAAGGCACCAACAACCTGGACACTTTCAACCAGTAACATTATCTTAATATCTTGTTTTAAAACTGAATTCTGTTTTTCATCTGTTCACCTAGTTTTTAGAAAATAACAATGAAATACCAATTGGAGCTTACCACAGCTTAATAGGAGGGTCACTATGAGCTATACAACAGGTTTGATGTTTAAAAGTTTGCAACAATTTTTATTGCTCTTTCATTTACAAAGTACAGTAAACATTTAGTTTTTTATGTTTAATTATGAAATATATGACACCTAAGAGTCTATAAAATTTGGCTGGGCACGGTGGCTCATGTCTGTAAGCCCAGCACTTTCGGAGGCTGAGGCGGGTGGATCATTTGAGGTCAGGTGTTTAAGACCAGCCTGGCCAATGTGGTGAAACCCGTCTCTACTAAAAAAATACAAAAAGTTAGCTGAGCATCATGGCAGGCACCTGTGATCCCAGCTACTCGGGAGTCTGAGGTGGGAGAGTTGTTTGAACCCAGGAGATAGAAGTTGCAGCGAGCCGAGATCGTGCCATTACACTCTAGCCTGGGCTACATGAGCAAAACTCCGCCTCAAAAGCAAACAAACAAACAAAACTGAATGCATAATCTGATAGATTAATAATTGCGCTGTTGTCATCATGCGTTAGCATCGAGTGTCTTGAAAGGCTACAATGCGCCCTTCTTTCATCACCTGGGTCTCCCTTCTTCACCCAGACATAGGACTAATGTGTTAATGTTTGTCTTGCTTTTCATAAGTTATATCATTTCTCTGTATATTATTCAGCCATGTCATATGTTATAGTTTGTGAACTGTATGTGGAATAGCAGTGTATTTTTCAGTAATTTCCTTTGTTCACTGTAATTTTTCATTGCTGATGCTTCTAACGGCAGTTCATTTTCACAGCTGTATCATATTCCACAATGTGACTATGCCAGCTTTTTTCCTTGATAGAGATGTATTTGGGTGGCTTTCAAGTGTTTTCTATGTCTACAATCACTGCCTAAATATTCTTGCCCCGTATGTGTCTCTTGGAGAAGGCAGTGCAAAGGCATTTCTGGGGCAGACATGCCTGAGAAGGCAAGTGTGAGGCCACAGAGGGGCGTGTCTAGCTTTTTATGAAATACAGTCTCTTAACGGGAGCAACAGCAGTGGATACTTTGCCAGCAGTTGATCTTTTCCACATTTTGGATTTTTGTGGCTCTGCTCAATTTGTTTCTTGAATTATTGGATGTATCCACAGTACTTTGTTTACTTATGTTTTGTAACTTTTTGCACGGGGACTTATCTTTCTTGGAATTTTAAGTGGGGAGATATTTTGAGGACAGGGTTGCATTGTTTCAGCAAAGATGTTCACTCACATGGGGTAGAGGTGAAGTTAGCAGCCGCCTGGTGCCACGTCGATTTGACCCATGCTCTCGAGGTCTTCCAGCATGAACTCCTGGAGGACTGTTTCTCATCGGTTCTCAGGGTCAGTGGTTTTCCCTCCACCCAGCACCAATGCAGGGACAGCTGCTCTCCTTGCTGCTCCTGCTCTGAGGTGGGCTTTTATTTTAAGTCTAAGATGTCAGATTTCTGACCTCATTTTGGAGAGACATCCGGTTTTGTTTCTGATGCCCCATCCTCTGTGCAACTGTCTAAACAGAAAAATAAATTCCACTTTGGTTCCCGCCAATTCCTTATCGACTGCTGTGGATTCCATCCTTCAATGCCAGCCCAGTAATGCACTTACAAAGATGCATTTTTGTAGGTTTTACCCAACATCTCAGTTGTTTTCGTTGGGAAAGCTATTTAGTGTCCCTTATGTTGAAAGTTGGAAGCGCCTGGCAGCACTATAGGTGAGAGAGCTGCTCTTCCCCCTTTTCATCATCTTCACGCTGGGTCCAGGCCTTCTTCACTCTGTGATTAAGATGCCACAATGGGCCGGGCATGGTGGCTCATGCCTGTAATCTTAGCACTTTAGGAGGCCAAGGTGGGTGAATCACCCGAGGCCAGGGGTTCAAGACCAACCTTGCCAACATGGTGAAACTCCGTCTCTACTAAGAGTACCAAAAATTAGCCCGGCATGGTGGTGGGTGCCTGTAATCCCAGCTACTCTGGAAGCTGAGGCGGGAGAATCACTTGAACCCAGGAAGTGGTGGTTGCAGTGAGCTGAGATCGCGCCATTGCACTCCAGCCTGGGCAACAGAGTGAGACTCCATCTCAAAATAAATAAATAAATAAACAAAAAAATAAATAGCTGCTATGGCCTCTGAGCTGCTTGCTCTGCCTCTGGCATCCATTCTCATGCCCCACATTAGCAGAGATGCACTCACACCCAGTGGGAAGGCAGGGCGACTGAAGGACTGTTATTATTAACAAGAAAGATAAAATAATTCTGAGGATAATGTATAATTCTGTTTCCTAGAAATATAAAAATGCTCTGATAAATTATTAGAATTAACAAAATTCAGTTTAGCACTCATGTTCCAAATGATCACCAACTTTAATATGTCAACAGTAGCAAGACTAAATAATAAGAGGGAGTGAGGGGGTTCACTCACAAGGGCCAGGCCTCTGCAGAGAGGGCAAGAAGGTCGACTCACTCTGCAGCTTCCTGGCCCATCATCATTTTCCGTGGGGAGAGGCTTATGGGGCCTGGCCCTCCCTCTCCTGCCTGGGGCCTCCAGCCTAGTCTCAGTGCTGAGCAAGGAATAAGCCCCATTTAGCTCATTTCCTCACTTGACCTTCTTCTGGACTGAAACGCATTTGCTTTCCGAGTGCTCATCAGGGAGCCGCACATAGAAGCCCTTGTTTTCTCCCCACTGCTGACTGATTCTGGGTTCGAAGATGCCCCCATTCCCCTGACTCCTTGGACACTGCATCTTTGGCTTTCACTCCAAGATTTTGACCTCAGTTAAGGGTTCAGAAACTCTCTTTTTAAACTTTATTCTCAGATTGGTTTTCTAAAAGTCAGGCCAAAAAAAAAAAAAAAAAAAAAAAAAAAGACACGTAAAGTGGGCGAGTCAAGTGTGAGTGTAAAGTTCCGAGGATGAAGCCGAGCATACACGAACCTCTGTGAGGGCGGCGTCTGTGCTCAGGAGTCATGTTCATCCCAGAGCTTCCCAGGACACAGACCTAAACAAAAGAAAAAAAAGGAGGATAACAGAAGTAAATGCTAAGATTCAACATAAAATCCCATTTTTTTGGTGAATGCGTTTTCCCCTTAATTTCTAGGCATTTGGCATCATGGAAATAGAACAGCAGCATCTTCTACCTGCATGGCCGAGCTTTTTCAGGTGGGCAGAATAAACCAGGACAGTATACAGATCAGAGGGCAGGTTGGCAGGTGTGGATGGCCACAGAGGATGTGGGATGATCCTAAGGGGCCTTTCTACCATGATGTGTATGGGATGCAGGGAGGAGACAGAGAAGCAGGCAGGGAGAAAGGGGGCAGGGGAGAGTGGGAGAGAGAGAGAGAGTGAGAAAGGGGGAGATAGAGAGGGAGAAAGGGAGGGAGGGAGAGACAGAGAGAGGGAGAGAGAGAGAAAGGGATGGATAGAGGGATGGAGGGAAGGACATAGAGAGGGAGAAAGAGAGAGAGGGAGAGAGAGAGGGAGAGAGGACCAATTCACCACTTTTGTCCAAAAAACCAGGCCAAATGTCTGGAGCCCAAGCATACCTTCTCTAAAGGGTTTTGGAGCATATTGTTTTTAATTCCCTTATTCCTGCAGCTCTTCTAGAATATGACCATCTTCTGACTGTTCTAATCTTTTCTTTCTTTTTTTCTTTTATTAAATACACTCCTATAATTTGAGCTTGTTTTCCTATCTTGTAAGCTATATCCTGGCAACATTCCAAGAATGAGTCTAATTTTATTGTTTTATTTATTTATTTAAACATTTTTCTTCTTCTTTAAGAATGATTCTAGAAGTGGAATTTCTTGCCCATGGATGCAATTGTGAGGACATTTGTAAAGCTCTTGTCCACTGCCAGTCCGGAAGACTGGTCCCGAGAAGGCTCCTTGAGAAAGAGGGGGTCTGCTGCACAGCTCCCGGTAGGCACCTGTGCCACTGATCTGGGTTGGCAGGATGCCAAGCTCCACAGGTAGCCTCACAGCGTGGGACGTGGGTGTCCTAGAACAGCCCTGAGGTCCTATTTTGCCCCTCCTGCCATTGTTCCTTCTTCCCTGATGTCATTCTGCTTCTAGGAGGACTTCCTTTAGGTTCCTGTGACCTGGCCTTCTGTTTGATTCATACTGAGCTGTCTTAGTTCATTCAGGCTGCTATGACAAAGTGCCATAGACTGGGACGCTTATTTTAATTATTTATTATTTATTTATTTATTTATTTATTTATTTTGAAATGGAGCCTTGCTCTGTTGCTCAGGCTGGAGAGCAGTGGTGCGATCTTGGTTCACTGCAAGCTCCACCTCCCGAGTTCAAGTGATTTTCCTGCCTCAGCCTCCTGAGTAGCTGGGACTACAGGTGCCCACCACCATACCTGGCATTTTCTTTTTTTTTTTTTGTATTTTTAGTAGAGATTTGGTTTCATCATGTTGGCCAGGATGGTCTCGATTTTTTGACCTCTTGATCCACTTGGCTTAGCCTTCCAAAGTGCTGTGATTACAGGCGTGAGCCACTGTGCCTGACCTAGACTGAGTGATTTATGAACAACGGATACTAATTTCTCACAGTCTGGAGGCTGAGAGTCCAAGGTCAATGGAGTGGCAGACTTAGTGTCTGGTGAGGGCTGCTTTCTGCTTCATCAAAGGAACCATCTCACACCACCCTCCCACGGTTCAGGAGCAAGTCAGCTTTCCATGGTCCCTTTTACTAATCTCATTCTGGCTCCCAGAAGCCAGGGGGGCGGGCCAGGGGTGGCTGCCAAGGGCTAGAACGCGGGGGGTGCCTCACCCGCCGGTGATAGCGCTCCCAGAAGTAAGGGGGGCGGGCCGGAAGTGGCGGCGGGGAGCCCGATCGGGGGGCATGAATGCAACCCCAGCGATGGGGCTCCCAGAAGCCACGGCGGCGAGCCGGGGGTGGCGGCTGGGAGCCCGATCGCGGGGGGTGCCTGCACCCCTGGCGATGGGACTCCCAGAAGCCAGGGGGGGCCGGACGGGGTGGGAGCGGGGAACCTCATCTGGATATTTGGAAGAGTATCACAAGGGGTTGTACAGTGTCTGTGATACTGAGAGTAATATCAGTCTCTCGGTGTTGGAATATTGAGAAGGATGAAACAGGGTGGATGTCCACCCTGTGCCACATTGCGAGTAATATCAGCCTGTCCCCTCCATGGACATTAGGAACCACATCCCAGACTGGGTGTATGCCTCCAGCTGTACAGAGTGCAATATCATCCTTTCCCTTCCAGGACAGTAATAACAATATCACCGGGCAGGAGCACACAACCTGTGAATCATTATCATCCTCTCCCCTTCTGTATACTAGGAACAATATCTCAGAAGAGCTGTACCCTCTGTGCCATATTGGGATTAATAGCAGGCACCCCCCGCTATCGGGCTCTCAGCCACCACCCCCGGCCCGCCCCCCTGGCTTCTGGGAGCCTTCTGGACCCCCAGCCTCTTTCTCATATTCTGAGTAATATCATCTCACCATCGGAAAATTTTCAACTCCTTCTCAGACGATTGTACACCCCCAGTGTGCACACCCTCAGAGGGAGTAACCCCCTCTGTATTAGGAGTCACATCAGCCTCTTCCTCCCTGAATATTCAGAACAGTATCCCACCGTTGTTTCTACTTCCAGTGAAACTGATTGTCATATCCTCCTCTCCCAAGCAGAAGTTGGAAACTCTGTCACGGGGGGTGTACACCGTTGTGATATAGAAATTAACATCGTCCTCTCCCGGGTTTACATCAGGAGCAAGTCTATTAATCATTAATATTAATAATTATATTAATATTAATAATAATTATTGATATTAATGATCACAATAAAGAGAGTAAAAATGAATACTGGTTTAAAAGGTTAACCATTTGTAATCATAATTATTAGTAATATCACTATTAATAATAATATTATGATATTAGCAATTAATGTGACTTAAATCAATACCCAGTGATGCTGGGAATACAATAATGATTAGTATTAGGAACTAATAATATTATTTGATGACATTAATATTAATAATTAATTGAAAGCAGGCACAATCATGTATTGAAAATCATTATCCATAATTAATAATGGTATCTTATGAATTTTTAGTATCATTGATAATTATTAAAATCGATCATTGATGATTAATAATCATATTATTATTCCTCATTCCACAGGAAGTGTAAACCTACTTGTGATGCTGTTCTTAATAACCAGGGTCGGAAAGCAGGACTTTAGTTTTAATATCGCAGTAGGTGTACACTCAGCACGTGACACTGATCCTAATATGAACGGGGGTAGAGGATCACATGACTCCAATTATAGCAATGGATGGATAGCTACGCGGTAATATTGCTCCTAATATTCCCGGAAGAAGCCTTTGCTATTAGTCCGAATATGGCACTGAGGGGACAGTTTCTCTGAGATATAGTTCCTAGTATACGGAGTTGGAGAGGATGATAATAATTCACAGGATGTGTGCTCCCGCCCAGTGATATTGTAATTACTATCCTGGGAGGGAGAGGATGATATTGCACTCTGTACAGCAGGAGGCGTACACCCAGTCTGGGATATTGTTCTTAATATCCATGGAGGGGACAGGCTGATATTACTCGCAATGTGGCACAGGGTGGACATTCACCCTGTTTCATCCTGCTCAATATTCCAAGGCCGAGAGACAGATATTAATCTCAGTATCACAGACACTGGACAACCACTTGTGATACTCTTCCAAATATCCAGATCAGGTTGCCAGGAGCAACCCCCGGACGGCCCCCCTGACTTCTGGGAGCCCCATCGCAGGGGGGTCAGGCACCCTCCGCGATCGGGCTCCCAGCCGCCACCCCGGCCCGCCCCCCCGGCTTCCGGGAGCCCCATCGCCGGGGGTGCAGGCATCCCCCGCGAACGGGCTCCCAGCCGCCGCCCCCGACCCGCCCCCCTGGCATCTGGGAGCCCCCTCGCCGGGGGGTCAGGCACCCCCCGCGATCGGGCTCCCAGCCGCCACCCCCGGCCCGCCCCCCTGGCTTCTGGGAGCCCCCTCGCCGGGGGTGCAGGCACCCCCCGCGATCGGGCTCCCAGCCGCCACCCCCGGCCCGCCCCCCTGGCTTCTGGGAGCCTTCTGGACCCCCAGCCTCTTTCTCATATTCTGAGTAATATCATCTCCCCATCGGAAAATTTTCAACCCCTTCTCAGACGATTGTACACCCCCAGTGTGCACACCCTCAGAGGGAGTAACCCCCTCTTTATTAGGAGTCACATCAGCCTCTTCCTCCCTGAATATTCAGAACAGTATCCCACCGTTGTTTCTACTTCCAGTGAAACTGATTGTCATATCCTCCTCTCCCAAGCAGAAGTTGGAAACTCTGTCACGGGGGGTGTACACCCTTGTGATATAGAAATTAACATCGTCCTCTCCCGGGTTTACATCAGGAGCAAGTCTATTAATCATTAATATTAATAATTATATTAATATTAATAATAATTATTGATATTAATGATCACAATAAAGAGAGTAAAAATGAATACTGGTTTAAAAGGTTAACCATTTGTATTCATAATTATTAGTAATATCACTATTAATAATAATATTATGATATTAGCAATTAATGTGACTTAAATCAATACCCAGTGATGCTGGGAATACAATAATGATTAGTATTAGGAACTAATAATATTATTTGATGGCATTAATATTAATAATTAATTGAAAGCAGGCATAATCATGTATTGAAAATCATTATCCATAATTAATAATGGTATCTTATGAATTTTTAGTATCATTGATAATTATTAAAATCGATCATTGATGATTAATAATCATATTATTATTCCTCATTCCACAGGAAGTGTAAACCTACTTGTGATGCTGTTCTTAATAACCAGGGTCGGAAAGCAGGACTTTAGTTTTAATATCGCAGTAGGTGTACACTCAGCACGTGACACTGATCCTAATATGAACGGGGGTAGAGTATCACATGACTCCAATTATAGCAATGGATGGATAGCTACGTGGAAATATTGCTCCTAATATTCCCGGAAGAAGCCTTTGCTATTTGTCCGAATATGGCACTGAGGGGACAGTTTCTCTGAGATATAGTTCCTAGTATACGGAGTTGGAGAGGATGATAATAATTCACAGGATGTGTGCTCCCGCCCAGTGATATTGTAATTACTATCCTGGGAGGGAGAGGATGATATTGCACTCTGTACAGCAGGAGGCGTACACCCAGTCTGGGATATTGTTCTTAATATCCATGGAGGGGACAGGCTGATATTACTCGCAATGTGGCACAGGGTGGACATTCACCCTGTTTCATCCTGCTCAATATTCCAAGGCCGAGAGACAGATATTAATCTCAGTATCACAGACACTGGACAACCACTTGTGATACTCTTCCAAATATCCAGATCAGGTTGCCAGGAGCCACCCCCGGACGGCCCCCCTGACTTCTGGGAGCCCCATCGCGGAGGGTCAGGCACCCCCCGCGATCGGGCTCCCAGCCGCCACCCCCGGCCCGCCCCCCTGGCTTCTGGGAGCCCCCTCGCCGGGGGTGCAGGCACCCCCCGCGATCGGGCTCCCAGCCGCCACCCCCGGCCCGCCCCCCTGGCTTCTGGGAGCCCCCTCGCCGGGGGTGCAGGCACCCCCCGCGATCGGGCTCCCAGCCGCCAGCCCCGGCCCGCCCCCCTGGCTTCTGGGAGCCCCCTCGCCGGGGGTGCAGGCACCCCCCGCGATCGGGCTCCCAGCCGCCACCCCCGGCCCGCCCCCCTGGCTTCTGGGAGCCCCCTCGCCGGGGGTGCAGGCACCCCCCGCGATCGGGCTCCCAGCCGCCACCCCCGGCCCGCCCCCCTGGCTTCTGGGAGCCCCCTCGCCGGGGGTGCAGGCACCCCCCGCGATCGGGCTCCCAGCCGCCACCCCCGGCCCGCCCCCCTGGCTTCTGGGAGCCCCCTCGCCGGGGGTGCAGGCACCCCCCGCGATCGGGCTCCCAGCCGCCACCCCCGGCCCGCCCCCCTGGCTTCTGGGAGCCCCCTCGCCGGGGGTGCAGGCACCCCCCGCGATCGGGCTCCCAGCCGCCAGCCCCGGCCCGCCCCCCTGGCTTCTGGGAGCCCCCTCGCCGGGGGTGCAGGCACCCCCCGCGATCGGGCTCCCAGCCGCCACCCCCGGCCCGCCCCCCTGGCTTCTGGGAGCCCCCTCGCCGGGGGTGCAGGCACCCCCCGCGATCGGGCTCCCAGCCGCCACCCCCGGCCCGCCCCCCTGGCTTCTGGGAGCCCCCTCGCCGGGGGTGCAGGCACCCCCCGCGATCGGGCTCCCAGCCGCCACCCCCGGCCCGCCCCCCTGGCTTCTGGGAGCCCCCTCGCCGGGGGTGCAGGCACCCCCCGCGATCGGGCTCCCAGCCGCCAGCCCCGGCCCGCCCCCCTGGCTTCTGGGAGCCCCCTCGCCGGGGGTGCAGGCACCCCCCGCGATCGGGCTCCCAGCCGCCACCCCCGGCCCGCCCCCCGGCTTCTGGGAGCCCCCTCGCCGGGGGTGCAGGCACCCCCCGCGATCGGGCTCCCAGCCGCCACCCCCGGCCCGCCCCCCGGCTTCTGGGAGCCCCCTCGCCGGGGGTGCAGGCACCCCCCGCGATCGGGCTCCCAGCCGCCACCCCCGGCCCCCCCCCCGGCTTCTGGGAGCCCCCTCGCCGGGGGTGCAGGCACCCCCCGCGATCGGGCTCCCAGCCGCCACCCCCGGCCCGCCCCCCTGGCTTCTGGGAGCCCCCTCGCCGGGGGTGCAGGCACCCCCCGCGATCGGGCTCCCAGCCGCCACCCCCGACCCGCCCCCCTGGCTTCTGGGAGCCCCCGGCCCGCCCCCCTGGCATCTGGGAGCCCCCTCGCCGGGGGTGCAGGCACCCCCCGCGATCGGGCTCCCAGCCGCCACCCCCGGCCCGCCCCCCTGGCTTCTGGGAGCCCCATCGCCGGGGGTGCAGGCACCCCCCGCGATCGGGCTCCCAGCCGCCACCCCCGGCCCGCCCCCCTGGATTCTGGGAGCCCCCTCGCCGGGGGTGCAGGCACCCCCCGCGATCGGGCTCCCAGCCGCCAGCCCCGGCCCGCCCCCCTGGCTTCTGGGAGCCCCCTCGCCAGGGGTGCAGGCACCCCCCGCGATCGGGCTCCCAGCCGCCACCCCCGGACCGCCCCCCTGGCTTCTGGGAGCCCCCTCGCCGGGGGTGCAGGCACCCCCCGCGATCGGGCTCCCAGCCGCCACCCCCGGCCCGCCCCCCGGCTTCTGGGAGCCCCCTCGCCGGGGGTGCAGGCACCCCCCGCGATCGGGCTCCCAGCCGCCACCCCCGGACCGCCCCCCGGCTTCTGTGAGCCCCCTCGCCGGGGGTGCAGGCACCCCCCGCGATCGGGCTCCCAGCCGCCACCCCCGGCCCCCCCCCCGGCTTCTGGGAGCCCCCTCGCCGGGGGTGCAGGCACCCCCCGCGATCGGGCTCCCAGCCGCCACCCCCGGCCCGCCCCCCTGGCTTCTGGGAGCCCCCTCGCCGGGGGTGCAGGCACCCCCCGCGATCGGGCTCCCAGCCGCCACCCCCGGCCCGCCCCCCTGGCTTCTGGGAGCCCCCGGCCCGCCCCCCTGGCTTCTGGGAGCCCCCTCGCCGGGGGTGCAGGCACCCCCCGCGATCGGGCTCCCAGCCGCCACCCCCGGCCCGCCCCCCTGGCTTCTGGGAGCCCCATCGCCGGGGGTGCAGGCACCCCCCGCGATCGGGCTCCCAGCCGCCACTCCCGGCCCGCCCCCCTGGCTTCTGGGAGCCTTCTGGACCCCCAGCCTCTTTCTCATATTCTGAGTAATATCATCTCCCCATCGGAAAATTTTCAACCCCTTCTCAGACGATTGTACACCCCCAGTGTGCACACCCTCAGAGGGAGTAACCCCCTCTTTATTAGGAGTCACATCAGCCTCTTCCTCCCTGAATATTCAGAACAGTATCCCACCGTTGTTTCTACTTCCAGTGAAACTGATTGTCATATCCTCCTCTCCCAAGCAGAAGTTGGAAACTCTGTCACGGGGGGTGTACACCGTTGTGATATAGAAATTAACATCGTCCTCTCCCGGGTTTACATCAGGAGCAAGTCTATTAATCATTAATATTAATAATTATATTAATATTAATAATAATTATTGATATTAATGATCACAATAAAGAGAGTAAAAATGAATACTGGTTTAAAAGGTTAACCATTTGTATTCATAATTATTAGTAATATCACTATTAATAATAATATTATGATATTAGCAATTAATGTCACTTAAATCAATACCCAGTGATGCTGGGAATACAATAATGATTAGTATTAGGAACTAATAATATTATTTGATGGCATTAATATTAATAATTAATTGAAAGCAGGCATAATCATGTATTGAAAATCATTATCCATAATTAATAATGGTATCTTATGAATTTTTAGTATCATTGATAATTATTAAAATCGATCATTGATGATTAATAATCATATTATTATTCCTCATTCCACAGGAAGTGTAAACCTCCTTGTGATGCTGTTCTTAATAACCAGGGTCGGAAAGCAGGACTTTAGTTTTAATATCGCAGTAGGTGTACACTCAGCACGTGACACTGATCCTAATATGAACGGGGGTAGAGTATCACATGACTCCAATTATAGCAATGGATGGATAGCTACGTGGTAATATTGCTCCTAATATTCCCGGAAGAAGCCTTTGCTATTTGTCCGAATATGGCACTGAGGGGACAGTTTCTCTGAGATATAGTTCCTAGTATACGGAGTTGGAGAGGATGATAATAATTCACAGGATGTGTGCTCCCGCCCAGTGATATTGTAATTACTATCCTGGGAGGGAGAGGATGATATTGCACTCTGTACAGCAGGAGGCGTACACCCAGTCTGGGATATTGTTCTTAATATCCATGGAGGGGACAGGCTGATATTACTCGCAATGTGGCACAGGGTGGACATTCACCCTGTTTCATCCTGCTCAATATTCCAAGGCCGAGAGACAGATATTAATCTCAGTATCACAGACACTGGACAACCACTTGTGATACTCTTCCAAATATCCAGATCAGGTTGCCAGGAGTCACCCCCGGACGGCCCCCCTGACTTCTGGGAGCCCCATCGCGAGGGGATCAGGCACCCCCCGCGATCGGGCTCCCAGCCGCCAACCCAGGCCGGCCCCCCTGGCTTCTGGGAGCCCCCTCGCCGGAGGGTCAGGCACGCCCCCCGATCGGGCTCCCAGCCGCCACCCCCGGCCCGCCCCCCTGGCATCTGGGAGGCCCCTCGCCGGGGGGTCAGGCACCCCCCGCGATCGGGCTCCCAGCCGCCACCCCCGGCCCGCCCCCCTGGCTTCTGGGAGCCCCCTCGCCGGGGGTGCAGGCACCCCCCGCGATCGGGCTCCCAGCCGCCACCCCCGGCCCGCCCCCCTGGCTTCTGGGAGCCCCCTCGCCGGGGGTGCAGGCACCCCCCGCGATCGGGCTCCCAGCCGCCACCCCCGGCCCGCCCCCCTGGCTTCTGGGAGCCCCCTCGCCGGGGGTGCAGGCACCCCCCGCGATCGGGCTCCCAGCCGCCACCCCCGGCCCGCCCCCCGGCTTCTGGGAGCCCCCTCGCCGGGGGTGCAGGCACCCCCCGCGATCGGGCTCCCAGCCGCCACCCCCGGCCACCCCCCCGGCTTCTGGGAGCCCCCTCGCCGGGGGTGCAGGCACCCCCCGCGATCGGGCTCCCAGCCGCCACCCCCGGCCCGCCCCCCTGGCTTCTGGGAGCCCCCGGCCCGCCCCCCTGGCTTCTGGGAGCCCCCTCGCCGGGGGTGCAGGCACCCCCCGCGATCGGGCTCCTAGCCACCACCCCCGGCCCGCCCCCCTGGCTTCTGGGAGCCCCCTCGCCGGGGGTGCAGGCACCCCCCGCGATCGGGCTCCCAGCCGCCACCCCCGGCCCGCCCCCCTGGCTTCTGGGAGCCCCATCGCCGGGGGTGCAGGCACCCCCCGCGATCGGGCTCCCAGCCGCCACCCCCGGCCCGCCCCCCTGGCTTCTGGGAGCCTTCTGGACCCCCAGCCTCTTTCTCATATTCTGAGTAATATCGTCTCCCCATCGGAAAATTTTCAACCCCTTCTCAGACGATTGTACACCCCCAGTGTGCACACCCTCAGAGGGAGTAACCCCCTCTTTATTAGGAGTCACATCAGCCTCTTCCTCCCTGAATATTCAGAACAGTATCCCACCGTTGTTTCTACTTCCAGTGAAACTGATTGTCATATCCTCCTCTCCCAAGCAGAAGTTGGAAACTCTGTCACGGGGGGTGTACACCGTTGTGATATAGAAATTAACATCGTCCTCTCCCGGGTTTACATCAGGAGCAAGTCTATTAATCATTAATATTAATAATTATATTAATATTAATAATAATTATTGATATTAATGATCACAATAAAGAGAGTAAAAATGAATACTGGTTTAAAAGGTTAACCATTTGTATTCATAATTATTAGTAATATCACTATTAATAATAATATTATGATATTAGCAATTAATGTGACTTAAATCAATACCCAGTGATGCTGGGAATACAATAATGATTAGTATTAGGAACTAATAATATTATTTGATGGCATTAATATTAATAATTAATTGAAAGCAGGCATAATCATGTATTGAAAATCATTATCCATAATTAATAATGGTATCTTATGAATTTTTAGTATCATTGATAATTATTAAAATCGATCATTGATGATTAATAATCATATTATTATTCCTCATTCCACAGGAAGTGTAAACCTCCTTGTGATGCTGTTCTTAATAACCAGGGTCGGAAAGCAGGACTTTAGTTTTAATATCGCAGTAGGTGTACACTCAGCACGTGACACTGATCCTAATATGAACGGGGGTAGAGTATCACATGACTCCAATTATAGCAATGGATGGATAGCTACGTGGTAATATTGCTCCTAATATTCCCGGAAGAAGCCTTTGCTATTTGTCCGAATATGGCACTGAGGGGACAGTTTCTCTGAGATATAGTTCCTAGTATACGGAGTTGGAGAGGATGATAATAATTCACAGGATGTGTGCTCCCGCCCAGTGATATTGTAATTACTATCCTGGGAGGGAGAGGATGATATTGCACTCTGTACAGCAGGAGGCGTACACCCAGTCTGGGATATTGTTCTTAATATCCATGGAGGGGACAGGCTGATATTACTCGCAATGTGGCACAGGGTGGACATTCACCCTGTTTCATCCTGCTCAATATTCCAAGGCCGAGAGACAGATATTAATCTCAGTATCACAGACACTGGACAACCACTTGTGATACTCTTCCAAATATCCAGATCAGGTTGCCAGGAGTCACCCCCGGACGGCCCCCCTGACTTCTGGGAGCCCCATCGCGAGGGGATCAGGCACCCCCCGCGATCGGGCTCCCAGCCGCCAACCCAGGCCGGCCCCCCTGGCTTCTGGGAGCCCCCTCGCCGGGGGGTCAGGCACGCCCCCCGATCGGGCTCCCAGCCGCCACCCCCGGCCCGCCCCCCTGGCATCTGGGAGCCCCCTCGCCGGGGGGTCAGGCACCCCCCGCGATCGGGCTCCCAGCCGCCACCCCCGGCCCGCCCCCCTGGCTTCTGGGAGCCCCCTCGCCGGGGGGTCAGGCACGCCCCCCGATCGGGCTCCCAGCCGCCACCCCCGGCCCGCCCCCCTGGCTTCTGGGAGCCCCCTCGCCGGGGGGTCAGGCACCCCCCGCGATCGGGCTCCCAGCCGCCACCCCCGGCCCGCCCCCCTGGCTTCTGGGAGCCCCCTCGCCGGGGGGTCAGGCACGCCCCCCGATCGGGCTCCCAGCCGCCACCCCCGGCCCGCCCCCCTGGCTTCTGGGAGCCCCCTCGCCGGGGGGTCAGGCACGCCCCCCGATCGGGCTCCCAGCCGCCACCCCCGGCCCGCCCCCCTGGCTTCTGGGAGCCCCCTCGCCGGGGGTGCAGGCACCCCCCGCGATCGGGCTCCCAGCCGCCACCCCCGGCCCGCCCCCCTGGCTTCTGGGAGCCCCCTCGCCGGGGGTGCAGGCACCCCCCGCGATCGGGCTCCCAGCCGCCACCCCCGGCCCGCCCCCCTGGCTTCTGGGAGCCCCCTCGCCGGGGGTGCAGGCACCCCCCGCGATCGGGCTCCCAGCCGCCACCCCCGGCCCGCCCCCCTGGCTTCTGGGAGCCCCGTCGCCGGGGGTGCAGGCACCCCCCGCGATCGGGCTCCCAGCCGCCACCCCCGGCCCGCCCCCCTGGCTTCTGGGAGCCCCCTCGCCGGGGGTGCAGGCACGCCCCCCGATCGGGCTCCCAGCCGCCACCCCCGGCCCGCCCCCCTGGCTTCTGGGAGCCCCCTCGCCGGGGGTGCAGGCACGCCCCCCGATCGGGCTCCCAGCCGCCACCCCCGGCCCGCCCCCCTGGCTTCTGGGAGCCCCCTCGCCGGGGGTGCAGGCACGCCCCCCGATCGGGCTCCCAGCCGCCACCCCCGGCCCGCCCCCCTGGCTTCTGGGAGCCCCCTCGCCGGGGGTGCAGGCACGCCCCCCGATCGGGCTCCCAGCCGCCACCCCCGGCCCGCCCCCCTGGCTTCTGGGAGCCCCCTCGCCGGGGGTGCAGGCACCCCCCGCGATCGGGCTCCCAGCCGCCACCCCCGGCCCGCCCCCCTGGCTTCTGGGAGCCCCCTCGCCGGGGGTGCAGGCACCCCCCGCGATCGGGCTCCCAGCCGCCACCCCCGGCCCGCCCCCCTGGCTTCTGGGAGCCCCCTCGCCGGGGGTGCAGGCACCCCCCGCGATCGGGCTCCCAGCCGCCACCCCCGGCCCGCCCCCCTGGCTTCTGGGAGCCCCCTCGCCGGGGGTGCAGGCACCCCCCGCGATCGGGCTCCCAGCCGCCACCCCCGGCCCCCCCCCCGGCTTCTGGGAGCCCCCTCGCCGGGGGTGCAGGCACCCCCCGCGATCGGGCTCCCAGCCGCCACCCCCGGCCCGCCCCCCTGGCTTCTGGGAGCCCCCGGCCCGCCCCCCTGGCTTCTGGGAGCCCCCTCGCCGGGGGTGCAGGCACCCCCCGCGATCGGGCTCCCAGCCGCCACCCCCGGCCCGCCCCCCTGGCTTCTGGGAGCCCCATCGCCGGGGGTGCAGGCACCCCCCGCGATCGGGCTCCCAGCCGCCACCCCCGGCCCGCCCCCCTGGCTTCTGGGAGCCTTCTGGACCCCCAGCCTCTTTCTCATATTCTGAGTAATATCATCTCCCCATCGGAAAATTTTCAACCCCTTCTCAGACGATTGTACACCCCCAGTGTGCACACCCTCAGAGGGAGTAACCCCCTCTTTATTAGGAGTCACATCAGCCTCTTCCTCCCTGAATATTCAGAACAGTATCCCACCGTTGTTTCTACTTCCAGTGAAACTGATTGTCATATCCTCCTCTCCCAAGCAGAAGTTGGAAACTCTGTCACGGGGGGTGTACACCGTTGTGATATAGAAATTAACATCGTCCTCTCCCGGGTTTACATCAGGAGCAAGTCTATTAATCATTAATATTAATAATTATATTAATATTAATAATAATTATTGATATTAATGATCACAATAAAGAGAGTAAAAATGAATACTGGTTTAAAAGGTTAACCATTTGTATTCATAATTATTAGTAATATCACTATTAATAATAATATTATGATATTAGCAATTAATGTGACTTAAATCAATACCCAGTGATGCTGGGAATACAATAATGATTAGTATTAGGAACTAATAATATTATTTGATGGCATTAATATTAATAATTAATTGAAAGCAGGCATAATCATGTATTGAAAATCATTATCCATAATTAATAATGGTATCTTATGAATTTTTAGTATCATTGATAATTATTAAAATCGATCATTGATGATTAATAATCATATTATTATTCCTCATTCCACAGGAAGTGTAAACCTCCTTGTGATGCTGTTCTTAATAACCAGGGTCGGAAAGCAGGACTTTAGTTTTAATATCGCAGTAGGTGTACACTCAGCACGTGACACTGATCCTAATATGAACGGGGGTAGAGTATCACATGACTCCAATTATAGCAATGGATGGATAGCTACGTGGTAATATTGCTCCTAATATTCCCGGAAGAAGCCTTTGCTATTTGTCCGAATATGGCACTGAGGGGACAGTTTCTCTGAGATATAGTTCCTAGTATACGGAGTTGGAGAGGATGATAATAATTCACAGGATGTGTGCTCCCGCCCAGTGATATTGTAATTACTATCCTGGGAGGGAGAGGATGATATTGCACTCTGTACAGCAGGAGGCGTACACCCAGTCTGGGATATTGTTCTTAATATCCATGGAGGGGACAGGCTGATATTACTCGCAATGTGGCACAGGGTGGACATTCACCCTGTTTCATCCTGCTCAATATTCCAAGGCCGAGAGACAGATATTAATCTCAGTATCACAGACACTGGACAACCACTTGTGATACTCTTCCAAATATCCAGATCAGGTTGCCAGGAGCCACCCCCGGACGGCCCCCCTGACTTCTGGGAGCCCCATCGCGGAGGGTCAGGCACCCCCCGCGATCGGGCTCCCAGCCGCCACCCCCGGCCCGCCCCCCTGGCTTCTGGGAGCCCCCTCGCCGGGGGTGCAGGCACCCCCCGCGATCGGGCTCCCAGCCGCCACCCCCGGCCCGCCCCCCTGGCTTCTGGGAGCCCCCTCGCCGGGGGTGCAGGCACCCCCCGCGATCGGGCTCCCAGCCGCCAGCCCCGGCCCGCCCCCCTGGCTTCTGGGAGCCCCCTCGCCGGGGGTGCAGGCACCCCCCGCGATCGGGCTCCCAGCCGCCACCCCCGGCCCGCCCCCCTGGCTTCTGGGAGCCCTCTCGCCGGGGGTGCAGGCACCCCCCGCGATCGGGCTCCCAGCCGCCACCCCCGGCCCGCCCCCCTGGCTTCTGGGAGCCCCCTCGCCGGGGGTGCAGGCACCCCCCGCGATCGGGCTCCCAGCCGCCACCCCCGGCCCGCCCCCCTGGCTTCTGGGAGCCCCCTCGCCGGGGGTGCAGGCACCCCCCGCGATCGGGCTCCCAGCCGCCAGCCCCGGCCCGCCCCCCTGGCTTCTGGGAGCCCCCTCGCCGGGGGTGCAGGCACCCCCCGCGATCGGGCTCCCAGCCGCCACCCCCGGCCCGCCCCCCGGCTTCTGGGAGCCCCCTCGCCGGGGGTGCAGGCACCCCCCGCGATCGGGCTCCCAGCCGCCACCCCCGGCCCGCCCCCCGGCTTCTGGGAGCCCCCTCGCCGGGGGTGCAGGCACCCCCCGCGATCGGGCTCCCAGCCGCCACCCCCGGCCCCCCCCCCGGCTTCTGGGAGCCCCCTCGCCGGGGGTGCAGGCACCCCCCGCGATCGGGCTCCCAGCCGCCACCCCCGGCCCGCCCCCCTGGCTTCTGGGAGCCCCCTCGCCGGGGGTGCAGGCACCCCCCGCGATCGGGCTCCCAGCCGCCACCCCCGACCCGCCCCCCTGGCTTCTGGGAGCCCCCGGCCCGCCCCCCTGGCATCTGGGAGCCCCCTCGCCGGGGGTGCAGGCACCCCCCGCGATCGGGCTCCCAGCCGCCACCCCCGGCCCGCCCCCCTGGCTTCTGGGAGCCCCATCGCCGGGGGTGCAGGCACCCCCCGCGATCGGGCTCCCAGCCGCCACCCCCGGCCCGCCCCCCTGGCTTCTGGGAGCCCCCTCGCCGGGGGTGCAGGCACCCCCCGCGATCGGGCTCCCAGCCGCCACCCCCGGCCCGCCCCCCTGGCTTCTGGGAGCCCCCTCGCCGGGGGTGCAGGCACCCCCCGCGATCGGGCTCCCAGCCGCCACCCCCGGCCCGCCCCCCTGGCTTCTGGGAGCCCCCTCGCCGGGGGTGCAGGCACCCCCCGCGATCGGGCTCCCAGCCGCCACCCCCGGCCCGCCCCCCTGGCTTCTGGGAGCCCCCTCGCCGGGGGTGCAGGCACCCCCCGCGATCGGGCTCCCAGCCGCCACCCCCGGCCCGCCCCCCTGGCTTCTGGGAGCCTTCTGGACCCCCAGCCTCTTTCTCATATTCTGAGTAATATCGTCTCCCCATCGGAAAATTTTCAACCCCTTCTCAGACGATTGTACACCCCCAGTGTGCACACCCTCAGAGGGAGTAACCCCCTCTTTATTAGGAGTCACATCAGCCTCTTCCTCCCTGAATATTCAGAACAGTATCCCACCGTTGTTTCTACTTCCAGTGAAACTGATTGTCATATCCTCCTCTCCCAAGCAGAAGTTGGAAACTCTGTCACGGGGGGTGTACACCGTTGTGATATAGAAATTAACATCGTCCTCTCCCGGGTTTACATCAGGAGCAAGTCTATTAATCATTAATATTAATAATTATATTAATATTAATAATAATTATTGATATTAATGATCACAATAAAGAGAGTAAAAATGAATACTGGTTTAAAAGGTTAACCATTTGTATTCATAATTATTAGTAATATCACTATTAATAATAATATTATGATATTAGCAATTAATGTCACTTAAATCAATACCCAGTGATGCTGGGAATACAATAATGATTAGTATTAGGAACTAATAATATTATTTGATGGCATTAATATTAATAATTAATTGAAAGCAGGCATAATCATGTATTGAAAATCATTATCCATAATTAATAATGGTATCTTATGAATTTTTAGTATCATTGATAATTATTAAAATCGATCATTGATGATTAATAATCATATTATTATTCCTCATTCCACAGGAAGTGTAAACCTCCTTGTGATGCTGTTCTTAATAACCAGGGTCGGAAAGCAGGACTTTAGTTTTAATATCGCAGTAGGTGTACACTCAGCACGTGACACTGATCCTAATATGAACGGGGGTAGAGTATCACATGACTCCAATTATAGCAATGGATGGATAGCTACGTGGTAATATTGCTCCTAATATTCCCGGAAGAAGCCTTTGCTATTTGTCCGAATATGGCACTGAGGGGACAGTTTCTCTGAGATATAGTTCCTAGTATACGGAGTTGGAGAGGATGATAATAATTCACAGGATGTGTGCTCCCGCCCAGTGATATTGTAGTTACTATCCTGGGAGGGAGAGGATGATATTGCACTCTGTACAGCAGGAGGCGTACACCCAGTCTGGGATATTGTTCTTAATATCCATGGAGGGGACAGGCTGATATTACTCGCAATGTGGCACAGGGTGGACATTCACCCTGTTTCATCCTGCTCAATATTCCAAGGCCGAGAGACAGATATTAATCTCAGTATCACAGACACTGGACAACCACTTGTGATACTCTTCCAAATATCCAGATCAGGTTGCCAGGAGTCACCCCCGGACGGCCCCCCTGACTTCTGGGAGCCCCATCGCGAGGGGGTCAGGCACCCCCCGCGATCGGGCTCCCAGCCGCCACCCCCGGCCCGCCCCCCTGGCTTCTGGGAGCCCCCTCGCCGGGGGTGCAGGCACCCCCCGCGATCGGGCTCCCAGCCGCCACCCCCGGCCCGCCCCCCTGGCTTCTGGGAGCCCCCTCGCCGGGGGTGCAGGCACCCCCCGCGATCGGGCTCCCAGCCGCCACCCCCGGCCCGCCCCCCTGGCTTCTGGGAGCCCCCTCGCCGGGGGTGCAGGCACCCCCCGCGATCGGGCTCCCAGCCGCCACCCCCGGCCCGCCCCCCTGGCTTCTGGGAGCCCCCTCGCCGGGGGTGCAGGCACCCCCCGCGATCGGGCTCCCAGCCGCCACCCCCGGCCCGCCCCCCTGGCTTCTGGGAGCCCCCTCGCCGGGGGTGCAGGCACCCCCCGCGATCGGGCTCCCAGCCGCCACCCCCGGCCCGCCCCCCTGGCTTCTGGGAGCCCCCTCGCCGGGGGTGCAGGCACCCCCCGCGATCGGGCTCCCAGCCGCCACCCCCGGCCCGCCCCCCTGGCTTCTGGGAGCCCCCTCGCCGGGGGTGCAGGCACCCCCCGCGATCGGGCTCCCAGCCGCCACCCCCGGCCCGCCCCCCTGGCTTCTGGGAGCCCCCTCGCCGGGGGTGCAGGCACCCCCCGCGATCGGGCTCCCAGCCGCCACCCCCGGCCCGCCCCCCTGGCTTCTGGGAGCCCCCTCGCCGGGGGTGCAGGCACCCCCCGCGATCGGGCTCCCAGCCGCCACCCCCGGCCCGCCCCCCTGGCTTCTGGGAGCCCCCTCGCCGGGGGTGCAGGCACCCCCCGCGATCGGGCTCCCAGCCGCCACCCCCGGCCCGCCCCCCTGGCTTCTGGGAGCCCCCTCGCCGGGGGTGCAGGCACCCCCCGCGATCGGGCTCCCAGCCGCCACCCCCGGCCCGCCCCCCTGGCTTCTGGGAGCCCCCTCGCCGGGGGTGCAGGCACCCCCCGCGATCGGGCTCCCAGCCGCCACCCCCGGCCCGCCCCCCTGGCTTCTGGGAGCCTTCTGGACCCCCAGCCTCTTTCTCATATTCTGAGTAATATCGTCTCCCCATCGGAAAATTTTCAACCCCTTCTCAGACGATTGTACACCCCCAGTGTGCACACCCTCAGAGGGAGTAACCCCCTCTTTATTAGGAGTCACATCAGCCTCTTCCTCCCTGAATATTCAGAACAGTATCCCACCGTTGTTTCTACTTCCAGTGAAACTGATTGTCATATCCTCCTCTCCCAAGCAGAAGTTGGAAACTCTGTCACGGGGGGTGTACACCGTTGTGATATAGAAATTAACATCGTCCTCTCCCGGGTTTACATCAGGAGCAAGTCTATTAATCATTAATATTAATAATTATATTAATATTAATAATAATTATTGATATTAATGATCACAATAAAGAGAGTAAAAATGAATACTGGTTTAAAAGGTTAACCATTTGTATTCATAATTATTAGTAATATCACTATTAATAATAATATTATGATATTAGCAATTAATGTGACTTAAATCAATACCCAGTGATGCTGGGAATACAATAATGATTAGTATTAGGAACTAATAATATTATTTGATGGCATTAATATTAATAATTAATTGAAAGCAGGCATAATCATGTATTGAAAATCATTATCCATAATTAATAATGGTATCTTATGAATTTTTAGTATCATTGATAATTATTAAAATCGATCATTGATGATTAATAATCATATTATTATTCCTCATTCCACAGGAAGTGTAAACCTCCTTGTGATGCTGTTCTTAATAACCAGGGTCGGAAAGCAGGACTTTAGTTTTAATATCGCAGTAGGTGTACACTCAGCACGTGACACTGATCCTAATATGAACGGGGGTAGAGTATCACATGACTCCAATTATAGCAATGGATGGATAGCTACGTGGTAATATTGCTCCTAATATTCCCGGAAGAAGCCTTTGCTATTTGTCCGAATATGGCACTGAGGGGACAGTTTCTCTGAGATATAGTTCCTAGTATACGGAGTTGGAGAGGATGATAATAATTCACAGGATGTGTGCTCCCGCCCAGTGATATTGTAATTACTATCCTGGGAGGGAGAGGATGATATTGCACTCTGTACAGCAGGAGGCGTACACCCAGTCTGGGATATTGTTCTTAATATCCATGGAGGGGACAGGCTGATATTACTCGCAATGTGGCACAGGGTGGACATTCACCCTGTTTCATCCTGCTCAATATTCCAAGGCCGAGAGACAGATATTAATCTCAGTATCACAGACACTGGACAACCACTTGTGATACTCTTCCAAATATCCAGATCAGGTTGCCAGGAGTCACCCCCGGACGGCCCCCCTGACTTCTGGGAGCCCCATCGCGAGGGGATCAGGCACCCCCCGCGATCGGGCTCCCAGCCGCCAACCCAGGCCGGCCCCCCTGGCTTCTGGGAGCCCCCTCGCCGGGGGGTCAGGCACGCCCCCCGATCGGGCTCCCAGCCGCCACCCCCGGCCCGCCCCCCTGGCATCTGGGAGCCCCCTCGCCGGGGGGTCAGGCACCCCCCGCGATCGGGCTCCCAGCCGCCACCCCCGGCCCGCCCCCCTGGCTTCTGGGAGCCCCCTCGCCGGGGGGTCAGGCACGCCCCCCGATCGGGCTCCCAGCCGCCACCCCCGGCCCGCCCCCCTGGCTTCTGGGAGCCCCCTCGCCGGGGGGTCAGGCACCCCCCCCGATCGGGCTCCCAGCCGCCACCCCCGGCCCGCCCCCCTGGCTTCTGGGAGCCCCCTCGCCGGGGGGTCAGGCACGCCCCCCGATCGGGCTCCCAGCCGCCACCCCCGGCCCGCCCCCCTGGCTTCTGGGAGCCCCCTCGCCGGGGGTGCAGGCACCCCCCGCGATCGGGCTCCCAGCCGCCACCCCCGGCCCGCCCCCCTGGCTTCTGGGAGCCCCCTCGCCGGGGGTGCAGGCACCCCCCGCGATCGGGCTCCCAGCCGCCACCCCCGGCCCGCCCCCCTGGCTTCTGGGAGCCCCCTCGCCGGGGGTGCAGGCACCCCCCGCGATCGGGCTCCCAGCCGCCACCCCCGGCCCGCCCCCCTGGCTTCTGGGAGCCCCGTCGCCGGGGGTGCAGGCACCCCCCGCGATCGGGCTCCCAGCCGCCACCCCCGGCCCGCCCCCCTGGCTTCTGGGAGCCCCCTCGCCGGGGGTGCAGGCACGCCCCCCGATCGGGCTCCCAGCCGCCACCCCCGGCCCGCCCCCCTGGCTTCTGGGAGCCCCCTCGCCGGGGGTGCAGGCACGCCCCCCGATCGGGCTCCCAGCCGCCACCCCCGGCCCGCCCCCCTGGCTTCTGGGAGCCCCCTCGCCGGGGGTGCAGGCACGCCCCCCGATCGGGCTCCCAGCCGCCACCCCCGGCCCGCCCCCCTGGCTTCTGGGAGCCCCCTCGCCGGGGGTGCAGGCACGCCCCCCGATCGGGCTCCCAGCCGCCACCCCCGGCCCGCCCCCCTGGCTTCTGGGAGCCCCCTCGCCGGGGGTGCAGGCACCCCCCGCGATCGGGCTCCCAGCCGCCACCCCCGGCCCGCCCCCCTGGCTTCTGGGAGCCCCCTCGCCGGGGGTGCAGGCACCCCCCGCGATCGGGCTCCCAGCCGCCACCCCCGGCCCGCCCCCCTGGCTTCTGGGAGCCCCCTCGCCGGGGGTGCAGGCACCCCCCGCTATCGGGCTCCCAGCCGCCACCCCCGGCCCGCCCCCCGGCTTCTGGGAGCCCCCTCGCCGGGGGTGCAGGCACCCCCCGCGATCGGGCTCCCAGCCGCCACCCCCGGCCCCCCCCCCGGCTTCTGGGAGCCCCCTCGCCGGGGGTGCAGGCACCCCCCGCGATCGGGCTCCCAGCCGCCACCCCCGACCCGCCCCCCTGGCTTCTGGGAGCCCCCTCGCCGGGGGTGCAGGCACCCCCCGCGATCGGGCTCCCAGCCGCCACCCCCGGCCCGCCCCCCTGGCTTCTGGGAGCCCCCGGCCCGCCCCCCTGGCTTCTGGGAGCCCCCTCGCCGGGGGTGCAGGCACCCCCCGCGATCGGGCTCCCAGCCGCCACCCCCGGCCCGCCCCCCTGGCTTCTGGGAGCCCCATCGCCGGGGGTGCAGGCACCCCCCGCGATCGGGCTCCCAGCCGCCACCCCCGGCCCGCCCCCCTGGCTTCTGGGAGCCTTCTGGACCCCCAGCCTCTTTCTCATATTCTGAGTAATATCATCTCCCCATCGGAAAATTTTCAACCCCTTCTCAGACGATTGTACACCCCCAGTGTGCACACCCTCAGAGGGAGTAACCCCCTCTTTATTAGGAGTCACATCAGCCTCTTCCTCCCTGAATATTCAGAACAGTATCCCACCGTTGTTTCTACTTCCAGTGAAACTGATTGTCATATCCTCCTCTCCCAAGCAGAAGTTGGAAACTCTGTCACGGGGGGTGTACACCGTTGTGATATAGAAATTAACATCGTCCTCTCCCGGGTTTACATCAGGAGCAAGTCTATTAATCATTAATATTAATAATTATATTAATATTAATAATAATTATTGATATTAATGATCACAATAAAGAGAGTAAAAATGAATACTGGTTTAAAAGGTTAACCATTTGTATTCATAATTATTAGTAATATCACTATTAATAATAATATTATGATATTAGCAATTAATGTGACTTAAATCAATACCCAGTGATGCTGGGAATACAATAATGATTAGTATTAGGAACTAATAATATTATTTGATGGCATTAATATTAATAATTAATTGAAAGCAGGCATAATCATGTATTGAAAATCATTATCCATAATTAATAATGGTATCTTATGAATTTTTAGTATCATTGATAATTATTAAAATCGATCATTGATGATTAATAATCATATTATTATTCCTCATTCCACAGGAAGTGTAAACCTCCTTGTGATGCTGTTCTTAATAACCAGGGTCGGAAAGCAGGACTTTAGTTTTAATATCGCAGTAGGTGTACACTCAGCACGTGACACTGATCCTAATATGAACGGGGGTAGAGTATCACATGACTCCAATTATAGCAATGGATGGATAGCTACGTGGTAATATTGCTCCTAATATTCCCGGAAGAAGCCTTTGCTATTTGTCCGAATATGGCACTGAGGGGACAGTTTCTCTGAGATATAGTTCCTAGTATACGGAGTTGGAGAGGATGATAATAATTCACAGGATGTGTGCTCCCGCCCAGTGATATTGTAATTACTATCCTGGGAGGGAGAGGATGATATTGCACTCTGTACAGCAGGAGGCGTACACCCAGTCTGGGATATTGTTCTTAATATCCATGGAGGGGACAGGCTGATATTACTCGCAATGTGGCACAGGGTGGACATTCACCCTGTTTCATCCTGCTCAATATTCCAAGGCCGAGAGACAGATATTAATCTCAGTATCACAGACACTGGACAACCACTTGTGATACTCTTCCAAATATCCAGATCAGGTTGCCAGGAGCCACCCCCGGACGGCCCCCCTGACTTCTGGGAGCCCCATCGCGGAGGGTCAGGCACCCCCCGCGATCGGGCTCCCAGCCGCCACCCCCGGCCCGCCCCCCTGGCTTCTGGGAGCCCCCTCGCCGGGGGTGCAGGCACCCCCCGCGATCGGGCTCCCAGCCGCCACCCCCGGCCCGCCCCCCTGGCTTCTGGGAGCCCCCTCGCCGGGGGTGCAGGCACCCCCCGCGATCGGGCTCCCAGCCGCCAGCCCCGGCCCGCCCCCCTGGCTTCTGGGAGCCCCCTCGCCGGGGGTGCAGGCACCCCCCGCGATCGGGCTCCCAGCCGCCACCCCCGGCCCGCCCCCCTGGCTTCTGGGAGCCCCCTCGCCGGGGGTGCAGGCACCCCCCGCGATCGGGCTCCCAGCCGCCACCCCCGGCCCGCCCCCCTGGCTTCTGGGAGCCCCCTCGCCGGGGGTGCAGGCACCCCCCGCGATCGGGCTCCCAGCCGCCACCCCCGGCCCGCCCCCCTGGCTTCTGGGAGCCCCCTCGCCGGGGGTGCAGGCACCCCCCGCGATCGGGCTCCCAGCCGCCAGCCCCGGCCCGCCCCCCTGGCTTCTGGGAGCCCCCTCGCCGGGGGTGCAGGCACCCCCCGCGATCGGGCTCCCAGCCGCCACCCCGGGCCCGCCCCCCGGCTTCTGGGAGCCCCCTCGCCGGGGGTGCAGGCACCCCCCGCGATCGGGCTCCCAGCCGCCACCCCCGGCCCGCCCCCCGGCTTCTGGGAGCCCCCTCGCCGGGGGTGCAGGCACCCCCCGCGATCGGGCTCCCAGCCGCCACCCCCGGCCCCCCCCCCGGCTTCTGGGAGCCCCCTCGCCGGGGGTGCAGGCACCCCCCGCGATCGGGCTCCCAGCCGCCACCCCCGGCCCGCCCCCCTGGCTTCTGGGAGCCCCCTCGCCGGGGGTGCAGGCACCCCCCGCGATCGGGCTCCCAGCCGCCACCCCCGACCCGCCCCCCTGGCTTCTGGGAGCCCCCGGCCCGCCCCCCTGGCATCTGGGAGCCCCCTCGCCGGGGGTGCAGGCACCCCCCGCGATCGGGCTCCCAGCCGCCACCCCCGGCCCGCCCCCCTGGCTTCTGGGAGCCCCATCGCCGGGGGTGCAGGCACCCCCCGCGATCGGGCTCCCAGCCGCCACCCCCGGCCCGCCCCCCTGGATTCTGGGAGCCCCCTCGCCGGGGGTGCAGGCACCCCCCGCGATCGGGCTCCCAGCCGCCAGCCCCGGCCCGCCCCCCTGGCTTCTGGGAGCCCCCTCGCCAGGGGTGCAGGCACCCCCCGCGATCGGGCTCCCAGCCGCCACCCCCGGCCCGCCCCCCTGGCTTCTGGGAGCCCCCTCGCCGGGGGTGCAGGCACCCCCCGCGATCGGGCTCCCAGCCGCCACCCCCGGCCCACCCCCCTGGCTTCTGGGAGCCCCCTCGCCGGGGGTGCAGGCACCCCCCACGATCGGGCTCCCAGCCGCCAGCCCCGGCCCGCCCCCCTGGCTTCTGGGAGCCCCCTCGCCGGGGGTGCAGGCACCCCCCGCGATCGGGCTCCCAGCCGCCACCCCCGGCCCGCCCCCCGGCTTCTGGGAGCCCCCTCGCCGGGGGTGCAGGCACCCCCCGCGATCGGGCTCCCAGCCGCCACCCCCGGACCGCCCCCCGGCTTCTGGGAGCCCCCTCGCCGGGGGTGCAGGCACCCCCCGCGATCGGGCTCCCAGCCGCCACCCCCGGCCCCCCCCCCGGCTTCTGGGAGCCCCCTCGCCGGGGGTGCAGGCACCCCCCGCGATCGGGCTCCCAGCCGCCACCCCCGGCCCGCCCCCCTGGCTTCTGGGAGCCCACTCGCCGGGGGTGCAGGCACCCCCCGCGATCGGGCTCCCAGCCGCCACCCCCGGCCCGCCCCCCTGGCTTCTGGGAGCCCCCGGCCCGCCCCCCTGGCTTCTGGGAGCCCCCTCGCCGGGGGTGCAGGCACCCCCCGCGATCGGGCTCCCAGCCGCCACCCCCGGCCCGCCCCCCTGGCTTCTGGGAGCCCCATCGCCGGGGGTGCAGGCACCCCCCGCGATCGGGCTCCCAGCCGCCACCCCCGGCCCGCCCCCCTGGCTTCTGGGAGCCTTCTGGACCCCCAGCCTCTTTCTCATATTCTGAGTAATATCATCTCCCCATCGGAAAATTTTCAACCCCTTCTCAGACGATTGTACACCCCCAGTGTGCACACCCTCAGAGGGAGTAACCCCCTCTTTATTAGGAGTCACATCAGCCTCTTCCTCCCTGAATATTCAGAACAGTATCCCACCGTTGTTTCTACTTCCAGTGAAACTGATTGTCATATCCTCCTCTCCCAAGCAGAAGTTGGAAACTCTGTCACGGGGGGTGTACACCGTTGTGATATAGAAATTAACATCGTCCTCTCCCGGGTTTACATCAGGAGCAAGTCTATTAATCATTAATATTAATAATTATATTAATATTAATAATAATTATTGATATTAATGATCACAATAAAGAGAGTAAAAATGAATACTGGTTTAAAAGGTTAACCATTTGTATTCATAATTATTAGTAATATCACTATTAATAATAATATTATGATATTAGCAATTAATGTGACTTAAATCAATACCCAGTGATGCTGGGAATACAATAATGATTAGTATTAGGAACTAATAATATTATTTGATGGCATTAATATTAATAATTAATTGAAAGCAGGCATAATCATGTATTGAAAATCATTATCCATAATTAATAATGGTATCTTATGAATTTTTAGTATCATTGATAATTATTAAAATCGATCATTGATGATTAATAATCATATTATTATTCCTCATTCCACAGGAAGTGTAAACCTCCTTGTGATGCTGTTCTTAATAACCAGGGTCGGAAAGCAGGACTTTAGTTTTAATATCGCAGTAGGTGTACACTCAGCACGTGACACTGATCCTAATATGAACGGGGGTAGAGTATCACATGACTCCAATTATAGCAATGGATGGATAGCTACGTGGTAATATTGCTCCTAATATTCCCGGAAGAAGCCTTTGCTATTTGTCCGAATATGGCACTGAGGGGACAGTTTCTCTGAGATATAGTTCCTAGTATACGGAGTTGGAGAGGATGATAATAATTCACAGGATGTGTGCTCCCGCCCAGTGATATTGTAATTACTATCCTGGGAGGGAGAGGATGATATTGCACTCTGTACAGCAGGAGGCGTACACCCAGTCTGGGATATTGTTCTTAATATCCATGGAGGGGACAGGCTGATATTACTCGCAATGTGGCACAGGGTGGACATTCACCCTGTTTCATCCTGCTCAATATTCCAAGGCCGAGAGACAGATATTAATCTCAGTATCACAGACACTGGACAACCACTTGTGATACTCTTCCAAATATCCAGATCAGGTTGCCAGGAGTCACCCCCGGACGGCCCCCCTGACTTCTGGGAGCCCCATCGCGAGGGGATCAGGCACCCCCCGCGATCGGGCTCCCAGCCGCCAACCCAGGCCGGCCCCCCTGGCTTCTGGGAGCCCCCTCGCCGGAGGGTCAGGCACGCCCCCCGATCGGGCTCCCAGCCGCCACCCCCGGCCCGCCCCCCTGGCATCTGGGAGGCCCCTCGCCGGGGGGTCAGGCACCCCCCGCGATCGGGCTCCCAGCCGCCACCCCCGGCCCGCCCCCCTGGCTTCTGGGAGCCCCCTCGCCGGGGGTGCAGGCACCCCCCGCGATCGGGCTCCCAGCCGCCACCCCCGGCCCGCCCCCCTGGCTTCTGGGAGCCCCCTCGCCGGGGGTGCAGGCACCCCCCGCGATCGGGCTCCCAGCCGCCACCCCCGGCCCGCCCCCCGGCTTCTGGGAGCCCCCTCGCCGGGGGTGCAGGCACCCCCCGCGATCGGGCTCCCAGCCGCCACCCCCGGCCACCCCCCCGGCTTCTGGGAGCCCCCTCGCCGGGGGTGCAGGCACCCCCCGCGATCGGGCTCCCAGCCGCCACCCCCGGCCCGCCCCCCTGGCTTCTGGGAGCCCCCGGCCCGCCCCCCTGGCTTCTGGGAGCCCCCTCGCCGGGGGTGCAGGCACCCCCCGCGATCGGGCTCCTAGCCACCACCCCCGGCCCGCCCCCCTGGCTTCTGGGAGCCCCCTCGCCGGGGGTGCAGGCACCCCCCGCGATCGGGCTCCCAGCCGCCACCCCCGGCCCGCCCCCCTGGCTTCTGGGAGCCCCATCGCCGGGGGTGCAGGCACCCCCCGCGATCGGGCTCCCAGCCGCCACCCCCGGCCCGCCCCCCTGGCTTCTGGGAGCCTTCTGGACCCCCAGCCTCTTTCTCATATTCTGAGTAATATCGTCTCCCCATCGGAAAATTTTCAACCCCTTCTCAGACGATTGTACACCCCCAGTGTGCACACCCTCAGAGGGAGTAACCCCCTCTTTATTAGGAGTCACATCAGCCTCTTCCTCCCTGAATATTCAGAACAGTATCCCACCGTTGTTTCTACTTCCAGTGAAACTGATTGTCATATCCTCCTCTCCCAAGCAGAAGTTGGAAACTCTGTCACGGGGGGTGTACACCGTTGTGATATAGAAATTAACATCGTCCTCTCCCGGGTTTACATCAGGAGCAAGTCTATTAATCATTAATATTAATAATTATATTAATATTAATAATAATTATTGATATTAATGATCACAATAAAGAGAGTAAAAATGAATACTGGTTTAAAAGGTTAACCATTTGTATTCATAATTATTAGTAATATCACTATTAATAATAATATTATGATATTAGCAATTAATGTGACTTAAATCAATACCCAGTGATGCTGGGAATACAATAATGATTAGTATTAGGAACTAATAATATTATTTGATGGCATTAATATTAATAATTAATTGAAAGCAGGCATAATCATGTATTGAAAATCATTATCCATAATTAATAATGGTATCTTATGAATTTTTAGTATCATTGATAATTATTAAAATCGATCATTGATGATTAATAATCATATTATTATTCCTCATTCCACAGGAAGTGTAAACCTCCTTGTGATGCTGTTCTTAATAACCAGGGTCGGAAAGCAGGACTTTAGTTTTAATATCGCAGTAGGTGTACACTCAGCACGTGACACTGATCCTAATATGAACGGGGGTAGAGTATCACATGACTCCAATTATAGCAATGGATGGATAGCTACGTGGTAATATTGCTCCTAATATTCCCGGAAGAAGCCTTTGCTATTTGTCCGAATATGGCACTGAGGGGACAGTTTCTCTGAGATATAGTTCCTAGTATACGGAGTTGGAGAGGATGATAATAATTCACAGGATGTGTGCTCCCGCCCAGTGATATTGTAATTACTATCCTGGGAGGGAGAGGATGATATTGCACTCTGTACAGCAGGAGGCGTACACCCAGTCTGGGATATTGTTCTTAATATCCATGGAGGGGACAGGCTGATATTACTCGCAATGTGGCACAGGGTGGACATTCACCCTGTTTCATCCTGCTCAATATTCCAAGGCCGAGAGACAGATATTAATCTCAGTATCACAGACACTGGACAACCACTTGTGATACTCTTCCAAATATCCAGATCAGGTTGCCAGGAGTCACCCCCGGACGGCCCCCCTGACTTCTGGGAGCCCCATCGCGAGGGGATCAGGCACCCCCCGCGATCGGGCTCCCAGCCGCCAACCCAGGCCGGCCCCCCTGGCTTCTGGGAGCCCCCTCGCCGGGGGGTCAGGCACGCCCCCCGATCGGGCTCCCAGCCGCCACCCCCGGCCCGCCCCCCTGGCATCTGGGAGCCCCCTCGCCGGGGGGTCAGGCACCCCCCGCGATCGGGCTCCCAGCCGCCACCCCCGGCCCGCCCCCCTGGCTTCTGGGAGCCCCCTCGCCGGGGGGTCAGGCACGCCCCCCGATCGGGCTCCCAGCCGCCACCCCCGGCCCGCCCCCCTGGCTTCTGGGAGCCCCCTCGCCGGGGGGTCAGGCACCCCCCGCGATCGGGCTCCCAGCCGCCACCCCCGGCCCGCCCCCCTGGCTTCTGGGAGCCCCCTCGCCGGGGGGTCAGGCACGCCCCCCGATCGGGCTCCCAGCCGCCACCCCCGGCCCGCCCCCCTGGCTTCTGGGAGCCCCCTCGCCGGGGGGTCAGGCACGCCCCCCGATCGGGCTCCCAGCCGCCACCCCCGGCCCGCCCCCCTGGCTTCTGGGAGCCCCCTCGCCGGGGGTGCAGGCACCCCCCGCGATCGGGCTCCCAGCCGCCACCCCCGGCCCGCCCCCCTGGCTTCTGGGAGCCCCCTCGCCGGGGGTGCAGGCACCCCCCGCGATCGGGCTCCCAGCCGCCACCCCCGGCCCGCCCCCCTGGCTTCTGGGAGCCCCCTCGCCGGGGGTGCAGGCACCCCCCGCGATCGGGCTCCCAGCCGCCACCCCCGGCCCGCCCCCCTGGCTTCTGGGAGCCCCGTCGCCGGGGGTGCAGGCACCCCCCGCGATCGGGCTCCCAGCCGCCACCCCCGGCCCGCCCCCCTGGCTTCTGGGAGCCCCCTCGCCGGGGGTGCAGGCACGCCCCCCGATCGGGCTCCCAGCCGCCACCCCCGGCCCGCCCCCCTGGCTTCTGGGAGCCCCCTCGCCGGGGGTGCAGGCACGCCCCCCGATCGGGCTCCCAGCCGCCACCCCCGGCCCGCCCCCCTGGCTTCTGGGAGCCCCCTCGCCGGGGGTGCAGGCACGCCCCCCGATCGGGCTCCCAGCCGCCACCCCCGGCCCGCCCCCCTGGCTTCTGGGAGCCCCCTCGCCGGGGGTGCAGGCACGCCCCCCGATCGGGCTCCCAGCCGCCACCCCCGGCCCGCCCCCCTGGCTTCTGGGAGCCCCCTCGCCGGGGGTGCAGGCACCCCCCGCGATCGGGCTCCCAGCCGCCACCCCCGGCCCGCCCCCCTGGCTTCTGGGAGCCCCCTCGCCGGGGGTGCAGGCACCCCCCGCGATCGGGCTCCCAGCCGCCACCCCCGGCCCGCCCCCCTGGCTTCTGGGAGCCCCCTCGCCGGGGGTGCAGGCACCCCCCGCGATCGGGCTCCCAGCCGCCACCCCCGGCCCCCCCCCCGGCTTCTGGGAGCCCCCTCGCCGGGGGTGCAGGCACCCCCCGCGATCGGGCTCCCAGCCGCCACCCCCGGCCCCCCCCCCGGCTTCTGGGAGCCCCCTCGCCGGGGGTGCAGGCACCCCCCGCGATCGGGCTCCCAGCCGCCACCCCCGACCCGCCCCCCTGGCTTCTGGGAGCCCCCTCGCCGGGGGTGCAGGCACCCCCCGCGATCGGGCTCCCAGCCGCCACCCCCGGCCCGCCCCCCTGGCTTCTGGGAGCCCCCGGCCCGCCCCCCTGGCTTCTGGGAGCCCCCTCGCCGGGGGTGCAGGCACCCCCCGCGATCGGGCTCCCAGCCGCCACCCCCGGCCCGCCCCCCTGGCTTCTGGGAGCCCCATCGCCGGGGGTGCAGGCACCCCCCGCGATCGGGCTCCCAGCCGCCACCCCCGGCCCGCCCCCCTGGCTTCTGGGAGCCTTCTGGACCCCCAGCCTCTTTCTCATATTCTGAGTAATATCATCTCCCCATCGGAAAATTTTCAACCCCTTCTCAGACGATTGTACACCCCCAGTGTGCACACCCTCAGAGGGAGTAACCCCCTCTTTATTAGGAGTCACATCAGCCTCTTCCTCCCTGAATATTCAGAACAGTATCCCACCGTTGTTTCTACTTCCAGTGAAACTGATTGTCATATCCTCCTCTCCCAAGCAGAAGTTGGAAACTCTGTCACGGGGGGTGTACACCGTTGTGATATAGAAATTAACATCGTCCTCTCCCGGGTTTACATCAGGAGCAAGTCTATTAATCATTAATATTAATAATTATATTAATATTAATAATAATTATTGATATTAATGATCACAATAAAGAGAGTAAAAATGAATACTGGTTTAAAAGGTTAACCATTTGTATTCATAATTATTAGTAATATCACTATTAATAATAATATTATGATATTAGCAATTAATGTGACTTAAATCAATACCCAGTGATGCTGGGAATACAATAATGATTAGTATTAGGAACTAATAATATTATTTGATGGCATTAATATTAATAATTAATTGAAAGCAGGCATAATCATGTATTGAAAATCATTATCCATAATTAATAATGGTATCTTATGAATTTTTAGTATCATTGATAATTATTAAAATCGATCATTGATGATTAATAATCATATTATTATTCCTCATTCCACAGGAAGTGTAAACCTCCTTGTGATGCTGTTCTTAATAACCAGGGTCGGAAAGCAGGACTTTAGTTTTAATATCGCAGTAGGTGTACACTCAGCACGTGACACTGATCCTAATATGAACGGGGGTAGAGTATCACATGACTCCAATTATAGCAATGGATGGATAGCTACGTGGTAATATTGCTCCTAATATTCCCGGAAGAAGCCTTTGCTATTTGTCCGAATATGGCACTGAGGGGACAGTTTCTCTGAGATATAGTTCCTAGTATACGGAGTTGGAGAGGATGATAATAATTCACAGGATGTGTGCTCCCGCCCAGTGATATTGTAATTACTATCCTGGGAGGGAGAGGATGATATTGCACTCTGTACAGCAGGAGGCGTACACCCAGTCTGGGATATTGTTCTTAATATCCATGGAGGGGACAGGCTGATATTACTCGCAATGTGGCACAGGGGGGACATTCACCCTGTTTCATCCTGCTCAATATTCCAAGGCCGAGAGACAGATATTAATCTCAGTATCACAGACACTGGACAACCACTTGTGATACTCTTCCAAATATCCAGATCAGGTTGCCAGGAGTCACCCCCGGACGGCCCCCCTGACTTCTGGGAGCCCCATCGCGAGGGGATCAGGCACCCCCCGCGATCGGGCTCCCAGCCGCCAACCCAGGCCGGCCCCCCTGGCTTCTGGGAGCCCCCTCGCCGGGGGGTCAGGCACGCCCCCCGATCGGGCTCCCAGCCGCCACCCCCGGCCCGCCCCCCTGGCATCTGGGAGCCCCCTCGCCGGGGGGTCAGGCACCCCCCGCGATCGGGCTCCCAGCCGCCACCCCCGGCCCGCCCCCCTGGCTTCTGGGAGCCCCCTCGCCGGGGGGTCAGGCACGCCCCCCGATCGGGCTCCCAGCCGCCACCCCCGGCCCGCCCCCCTGGCTTCTGGGAGCCCCCTCGCCGGGGGGTCAGGCACCCCCCGCGATCGGGCTCCCAGCCGCCACCCCCGGCCCGCCCCCCTGGCTTCTGGGAGCCCCCTCGCCGGGGGGTCAGGCACGCCCCCCGATCGGGCTCCCAGCCGCCACCCCCGGCCCGCCCCCCTGGCTTCTGGGAGCCCCCTCGCCGGGGGGTCAGGCACGCCCCGCGATCGGGCTCCCAGCCGCCACCCCCGGCCCGCCCCCCTGGCTTCTGGGAGCCCCCTCGCCGGGGGTGCAGGCACCCCCCGCGATCGGGCTCCCAGCCGCCACCCCCGGCCCGCCCCCCTGGCTTCTGGGAGCCCCCTCGCCGGGGGTGCAGGCACGCCCCCCGATCGGGCTCCCAGCCGCCACCACCGGCCCGCCCCCCTGGCTTCTGGGAGCCCCCTCGCCGGGGGTGCAGGCACGCCCCCCGATCGGGCTCCCAGCCGCCACCCCCGGCCCGCCCCCCTGGCTTCTGGGAGCCCCCTCGCCGGGGGTGCAGGCACGCCCCCCGATCGGGCTCCCAGCCGCCACCCCCGGCCCGCCCCCCTGGCTTCTGGGAGCCCCCTCGCCGGGGGTGCAGGCACGCCCCCCGATCGGGCTCCCAGCCGCCACCCCCGGCCCGCCCCCCTGGCTTCTGGGAGCCCCCTCGCCGGGGGTGCAGGCACCCCCCGCGATCGGGCTCCCAGCCGCCACCCCCGGCCCGCCCCCCTGGCTTCTGGGAGCCCCCTCGCCGGGGGTGCAGGCACCCCCCGCGATCGGGCTCCCAGCCGCCACCCCCGGCCCCCCCCCGGCTTCTGGGAGCCCCCTCGCCGGGGGTGCAGGCACCCCCCGCGATCGGGCTCCCAGCCGCCACCCCCGACCCGCCCCCCTGGCTTCTGGGAGCCCCCTCGCCGGGGGTGCAGGCACCCCCCGCGATCGGGCTCCCAGCCGCCACCCCCGGCCCGCCCCCCTGGCTTCTGGGAGCCCCCGGCCCGCCCCCCTGGCTTCTGGGAGCCCCCTCGCCGGGGGTGCAGGCACCCCCCGCGATCGGGCTCCCAGCCGCCACCCCCGGCCCGCCCCCCTGGCTTCTGGGAGCCCCATCGCCGGGGGTGCAGGCACCCCCCGCGATCGGGCTCCCAGCCGCCACCCCCGGCCCGCCCCCCTGGCTTCTGGGAGCCTTCTGGACCCCCAGCCTCTTTCTCATATTCTGAGTAATATCATCTCCCCATCGGAAAATTTTCAACCCCTTCTCAGACGATTGTACACCCCCAGTGTGCACACCCTCAGAGGGAGTAACCCCCTCTTTATTAGGAGTCACATCAGCCTCTTCCTCCCTGAATATTCAGAACAGTATCCCACCGTTGTTTCTACTTCCAGTGAAACTGATTGTCATATCCTCCTCTCCCAAGCAGAAGTTGGAAACTCTGTCACGGGGGGTGTACACCGTTGTGATATAGAAATTAACATCGTCCTCTCCCGGGTTTACATCAGGAGCAAGTCTATTAATCATTAATATTAATAATTATATTAATATTAATAATAATTATTGATATTAATGATCACAATAAAGAGAGTAAAAATGAATACTGGTTTAAAAGGTTAACCATTTGTATTCATAATTATTAGTAATATCACTATTAATAATAATATTATGATATTAGCAATTAATGTGACTTAAATCAATACCCAGTGATGCTGGGAATACAATAATGATTAGTATTAGGAACTAATAATATTATTTGATGGCATTAATATTAATAATTAATTGAAAGCAGGCATAATCATGTATTGAAAATCATTATCCATAATTAATAATGGTATCTTATGAATTTTTAGTATCATTGATAATTATTAAAATCGATCATTGATGATTAATAATCATATTATTATTCCTCATTCCACAGGAAGTGTAAACCTCCTTGTGATGCTGTTCTTAATAACCAGGGTCGGAAAGCAGGACTTTAGTTTTAATATCGCAGTAGGTGTACACTCAGCACGTGACACTGATCCTAATATGAACGGGGGTAGAGTATCACATGACTCCAATTATAGCAATGGATGGATAGCTACGTGGTAATATTGCTCCTAATATTCCCGGAAGAAGCCTTTGCTATTTGTCCGAATATGGCACTGAGGGGACAGTTTCTCTGAGATATAGTTCCTAGTATACGGAGTTGGAGAGGATGATAATAATTCACAGGATGTGTGCTCCCGCCCAGTGATATTGTAATTACTATCCTGGGAGGGAGAGGATGATATTGCACTCTGTACAGCAGGAGGCGTACACCCAGTCTGGGATATTGTTCTTAATATCCATGGAGGGGACAGGCTGATATTACTCGCAATGTGGCACAGGGGGGACATTCACCCTGTTTCATCCTGCTCAATATTCCAAGGCCGAGAGACAGATATTAATCTCAGTATCACAGACACTGGACAACCACTTGTGATACTCTTCCAAATATCCAGATCAGGTTGCCAGGAGTCACCCCCGGACGGCCCCCCTGACTTCTGGGAGCCCCATCGCGAGGGGATCAGGCACCCCCCGCGATCGGGCTCCCAGCCGCCAACCCAGGCCGGCCCCCCTGGCTTCTGGGAGCCCCCTCGCCGGGGGGTCAGGCACGCCCCCCGATCGGGCTCCCAGCCGCCACCCCCGGCCCGCCCCCCTGGCATCTGGGAGCCCCCTCGCCGGGGGGTCAGGCACCCCCCGCGATCGGGCTCCCAGCCGCCACCCCCGGCCCGCCCCCCTGGCTTCTGGGAGCCCCCTCGCCGGGGGGTCAGGCACGCCCCCCGATCGGGCTCCCAGCCGCCACCCCCGGCCCGCCCCCCTGGCTTCTGGGAGCCCCCTCGCCGGGGGGTCAGGCACCCCCCGCGATCGGGCTCCCAGCCGCCACCCCCGGCCCGCCCCCCTGGCTTCTGGGAGCCCCCTCGCCGGGGGGTCAGGCACGCCCCCCGATCGGGCTCCCAGCCGCCACCCCCGGCCCGCCCCCCTGGCTTCTGGGAGCCCCCTCGCCGGGGGGTCAGGCACGCCCCGCGATCGGGCTCCCAGCCGCCACCCCCGGCCCGCCCCCCTGGCTTCTGGGAGCCCCCTCGCCGGGGGTGCAGGCACCCCCCGCGATCGGGCTCCCAGCCGCCACCCCCGGCCCGCCCCCCTGGCTTCTGGGAGCCCCCTCGCCGGGGGTGCAGGCACGCCCCCCGATCGGGCTCCCAGCCGCCACCACCGGCCCGCCCCCCTGGCTTCTGGGAGCCCCCTCGCCGGGGGTGCAGGCACGCCCCCCGATCGGGCTCCCAGCCGCCACCCCCGGCCCGCCCCCCTGGCTTCTGGGAGCCCCCTCGCCGGGGGTGCAGGCACGCCCCCCGATCGGGCTCCCAGCCGCCACCCCCGGCCCGCCCCCCTGGCTTCTGGGAGCCCCCTCGCCGGGGGTGCAGGCACGCCCCCCGATCGGGCTCCCAGCCGCCACCCCCGGCCCGCCCCCCTGGCTTCTGGGAGCCCCCTCGCCGGGGGTGCAGGCACCCCCCGCGATCGGGCTCCCAGCCGCCACCCCCGGCCCGCCCCCCTGGCTTCTGGGAGCCCCCTCGCCGGGGGTGCAGGCACCCCCCGCGATCGGGCTCCCAGCCGCCACCCCCGGCCCCCCCCCCGGCTTCTGGGAGCCCCCTCGCCGGGGGTGCAGGCACCCCCCGCGATCGGGCTCCCAGCCGCCACCCCCGACCCGCCCCCCTGGCTTCTGGGAGCCCCCTCGCCGGGGGTGCAGGCACCCCCCGCGATCGGGCTCCCAGCCGCCACCCCCGGCCCGCCCCCCTGGCTTCTGGGAGCCCCCGGCCCGCCCCCCTGGCTTCTGGGAGCCCCCTCGCCGGGGGTGCAGGCACCCCCCGCGATCGGGCTCCCAGCCGCCACCCCCGGCCCGCCCCCCTGGCTTCTGGGAGCCCCATCGCCGGGGGTGCAGGCACCCCCCGCGATCGGGCTCCCAGCCGCCACCCCCGGCCCGCCCCCCTGGCTTCTGGGAGCCTTCTGGACCCCCAGCCTCTTTCTCATATTCTGAGTAATATCATCTCCCCATCGGAAAATTTTCAACCCCTTCTCAGACGATTGTACACCCCCAGTGTGCACACCCTCAGAGGGAGTAACCCCCTCTTTATTAGGAGTCACATCAGCCTCTTCCTCCCTGAATATTCAGAACAGTATCCCACCGTTGTTTCTACTTCCAGTGAAACTGATTGTCATATCCTCCTCTCCCAAGCAGAAGTTGGAAACTCTGTCACGGGGGGTGTACACCGTTGTGATATAGAAATTAACATCGTCCTCTCCCGGGTTTACATCAGGAGCAAGTCTATTAATCATTAATATTAATAATTATATTAATATTAATAATAATTATTGATATTAATGATCACAATAAAGAGAGTAAAAATGAATACTGGTTTAAAAGGTTAACCATTTGTATTCATAATTATTAGTAATATCACTATTAATAATAATATTATGATATTAGCAATTAATGTGACTTAAATCAATACCCAGTGATGCTGGGAATACAATAATGATTAGTATTAGGAACTAATAATATTATTTGATGGCATTAATATTAATAATTAATTGAAAGCAGGCATAATCATGTATTGAAAATCATTATCCATAATTAATAATGGTATCTTATGAATTTTTAGTATCATTGATAATTATTAAAATCGATCATTGATGATTAATAATCATATTATTATTCCTCATTCCACAGGAAGTGTAAACCTCCTTGTGATGCTGTTCTTAATAACCAGGGTCGGAAAGCAGGACTTTAGTTTTAATATCGCAGTAGGTGTACACTCAGCACGTGACACTGATCCTAATATGAACGGGGGTAGAGTATCACATGACTCCAATTATAGCAATGGATGGATAGCTACGTGGTAATATTGCTCCTAATATTCCCGGAAGAAGCCTTTGCTATTTGTCCGAATATGGCACTGAGGGGACAGTTTCTCTGAGATATAGTTCCTAGTATACGGAGTTGGAGAGGATGATAATAATTCACAGGATGTGTGCTCCCGCCCAGTGATATTGTAATTACTATCCTGGGAGGGAGAGGATGATATTGCACTCTGTACAGCAGGAGGCGTACACCCAGTCTGGGATATTGTTCTTAATATCCATGGAGGGGACAGGCTGATATTACTCGCAATGTGGCACAGGGTGGACATTCACCCTGTTTCATCCTGCTCAATATTCCAAGGCCGAGAGACAGATATTAATCTCAGTATCACAGACACTGGACAACCACTTGTGATACTCTTCCAAATATCCAGATCAGGTTGCCAGGAGTCACCCCCGGACGGCCCCCCTGACTTCTGGGAGCCCCATCGCGAGGGGATCAGGCACCCCCCGCGATCGGGCTCCCAGCCGCCAACCCAGGCCGGCCCCCCTGGCTTCTGGGAGCCCCCTCGCCGGGGGGTCAGGCACGCCCCCCGATCGGGCTCCCAGCCGCCACCCCCGGCCCGCCCCCCTGGCATCTGGGAGCCCCCTCGCCGGGGGGTCAGGCACCCCCCGCGATCGGGCTCCCAGCCGCCACCCCCGGCCCGCCCCCCTGGCTTCTGGGAGCCCCCTCGCCGGGGGGTCAGGCACGCCCCCCGATCGGGCTCCCAGCCGCCACCCCCGGCCCGCCCCCCTGGCTTCTGGGAGCCCCCTCGCCGGGGGGTCAGGCACCCCCCGCGATCGGGCTCCCAGCCGCCACCCCCGGCCCGCCCCCCTGGCTTCTGGGAGCCCCCTCGCCGGGGGGTCAGGCACGCCCCCCGATCGGGCTCCCAGCCGCCACCCCCGGCCCGCCCCCCTGGCTTCTGGGAGCCCCCTCGCCGGGGGTGCAGGCACCCCCCGCGATCGGGCTCCCAGCCGCCACCCCCGGCCCGCCCCCCTGGCTTCTGGGAGCCCCCTCGCCGGGGGTGCAGGCACCCCCCGCGATCGGGCTCCCAGCCGCCACCCCCGGCCCGCCCCCCTGGCTTCTGGGAGCCCCCTCGCCGGGGGTGCAGGCACGCCCCCCGATCGGGCTCCCAGCCGCCACCCCCGGCCCGCCCCCCTGGCTTCTGGGAGCCCCCTCGCCGGGGGTGCAGGCACGCCCCCCGATCGGGCTCCCAGCCGCCACCCCCGGCCCGCCCCCCTGGCTTCTGGGAGCCCCCTCGCCGGGGGTGCAGGCACGCCCCCCGATCGGGCTCCCAGCCGCCACCCCCGGCCCGCCCCCCTGGCTTCTGGGAGCCCCCTCGCCGGGGGTGCAGGCACGCCCCCCGATCGGGATCCCAGCCGCCACCCCCGGCCCGCCCCCCTGGCTTCTGGGAGCCCCCTCGCCGGGGGTGCAGGCACCCCCCGCGATCGGGCTCCCAGCCGCCACCCCCGGCCCGCCCCCCTGGCTTCTGGGAGCCCCCTCGCCGGGGGTGCAGGCACCCCCCGCGATCGGGCTCCCAGCCGCCACCCCCGGCCCGCCCCCCTGGCTTCTGGGAGCCCCCTCGCCGGGGGTGCAGGCACGCCCCCCGATCGGGCTCCCAGCCGCCACACCCGGCCCGCCCCCCTGGCTTCTGGGAGCCCCCTCGCCGGGGGTGCAGGCACGCCCCCCGATCGGGCTCCCAGCCGCCACCCCCGGCCCGCCCCCCTGGCTTCTGGGAGCCCCCTCGCCGGGGGTGCAGGCACGCCCCCCGATCGGGCTCCCAGCCGCCACCCCCGGCCCGCCCCCCTGGCTTCTGGGAGCCCCCTCGCCGGGGGTGCAGGCACGCCCCCCGATCGGGCTCCCAGCCGCCACCCCCGGCCCGCCCCCCTGGCTTCTGGGAGCCCCCTCGCCGGGGGTGCAGGCACCCCCCGCGATCGGGCTCCCAGCCGCCACCCCCGGCCCGCCCCCCTGGCTTCTGGGAGCCCCCTCGCCGGGGGTGCAGGCACCCCCCGCGATCGGGCTCCCAGCCGCCACCCCCGGCCCGCCCCCCTGGCTTCTGGGAGCCCCCTCGCCGGGGGTGCAGGCACCCCCCGCGATCGGGCTCCCAGCCGCCACCCCCGGCCCGCCCCCCTGGCTTCTGGGAGCCCCCTCGCCGGGGGTGCAGGCACCCCCCGCGATCGGGCTCCCAGCCGCCACCCCCGGCCCGCCCCCCTGGCTTCTGGGAGCCCCCTCGCCGGGGGTGCAGGCACCCCCCGCGATCGGGCTCCCAGCCGCCACCCCCGGCCCGCCCCCCTGGCTTCTGGGAGCCCCCTCGCCGGGGGTGCAGGCACCCCCCGCGATCGGGCTCCCAGCCGCCACCCCCGGCCCGCCCCCCTGGCTTCTGGGAGCCCCCTCGCCGGGGGTGCAGGCACCCCCCGCGATCGGGCTCCCAGCCGCCACCCCCGGCCCGCCCCCCTGGCTTCTGGGAGCCCCCTCGCCGGGGGTGCAGGCACCCCCCGCGATCGGGCTCCCAGCCGCCACCCCCGGCCCGCCCCCCTGGCTTCTGGGAGCCCCCTCGCCGGGGGTGCAGGCACCCCCCGCGATCGGGCTCCCAGCCGCCACCCCCGGCCCGCCCCCCTGGCTTCTGGGAGCCCCCTCGCCGGGGGTGCAGGCACCCCCCGCGATCGGGCTCCCAGCCGCCACCCCCGGCCCGCCCCCCTGGCTTCTGGGAGCCCCCTCGCCGGGGGTGCAGGCACCCCCCGCGATCGGGCTCCCAGCCGCCACCCCCGGCCCGCCCCCCTGGCTTCTGGGAGCCCCCTCGCCGGGGGTGCAGGCACCCCCCGCGATCGGGCTCCCAGCCGCCACCCCCGGCCCGCCCCCCTGGCTTCTGGGAGCCCCCTCGCCGGGGGTGCAGGCACCCCCCGCGATCGGGCTCCCAGCCGCCACCCCCGGCCCGCCCCCCTGGCTTCTGGGAGCCCCCTCGCCGGGGGTGCAGGCACCCCCCGCGATCGGGCTCCCAGCCGCCACCCCCGGCCCGCCCCCCTGGCTTCTGGGAGCCCCCTCGCCGGGGGTGCAGGCACCCCCCGCGATCGGGCTCCCAGCCGCCACCCCCGGCCCGCCCCCCTGGCTTCTGGGAGCCCCCTCGCCGGGGGTGCAGGCACCCCCCGCGATCGGGCTCCCAGCCGCCACCCCCGGCCCGCCCCCCTGGCTTCTGGGAGCCCCCTCGCCGGGGGTGCAGGCACCCCCCGCGATCGGGCTCCCAGCCGCCACCCCCGGCCCGCCCCCCTGGCTTCTGGGAGCCCCCTCGCCGGGGGTGCAGGCACCCCCCGCGATCGGGCTCCCAGCCGCCACCCCCGGCCCGCCCCCCTGGCTTCTGGGAGCCCCCTCGCCGGGGGTGCAGGCACCCCCCGCGATCGGGCTCCCAGCCGCCACCCCCGGCCCGCCCCCCTGGCTTCTGGGAGCCCCCTCGCCGGGGGTGCAGGCACCCCCCGCGATCGGGCTCCCAGCCGCCACCCCCGGCCCGCCCCCCTGGCTTCTGGGAGCCCCCTCGCCGGGGGTGCAGGCACCCCCCGCGATCGGGCTCCCAGCCGCCACCCCCGGCCCGCCCCCCTGGCTTCTGGGAGCCCCCTCGCCGGGGGTGCAGGCACCCCCCGCGATCGGGCTCCCAGCCGCCACCCCCGGCCCGCCCCCCTGGCTTCTGGGAGCCCCCTCGCCGGGGGTGCAGGCACCCCCCGCGATCGGGCTCCCAGCCGCCACCCCCGGCCCGCCCCCCTGGCTTCTGGGAGCCCCCTCGCCGGGGGTGCAGGCACCCCCCGCGATCGGGCTCCCAGCCGCCACCCCCGGCCCGCCCCCCTGGCTTCTGGGAGCCCCCTCGCCGGGGGTGCAGGCACCCCCCGCGATCGGGCTCCCAGCCGCCACCCCCGGCCCGCCCCCCTGGCTTCTGGGAGCCCCCTCGCCGGGGGTGCAGGCACCCCCCGCGATCGGGCTCCCAGCCGCCACCCCCGGCCCGCCCCCCTGGCTTCTGGGAGCCCCCTCGCCGGGGGTGCAGGCACCCCCCGCGATCGGGCTCCCAGCCGCCACCCCCGGCCCGCCCCCCTGGCTTCTGGGAGCCCCCTCGCCGGGGGTGCAGGCACCCCCCGCGATCGGGCTCCCAGCCGCCACCCCCGGCCCGCCCCCCTGGCTTCTGGGAGCCCCCTCGCCGGGGGTGCAGGCACCCCCCGCGATCGGGCTCCCAGCCGCCACCCCCGGCCCGCCCCCCTGGCTTCTGGGAGCCCCCTCGCCGGGGGTGCAGGCACCCCCCGCGATCGGGCTCCCAGCCGCCACCCCCGGCCCGCCCCCCTGGCTTCTGGGAGCCCCCTCGCCGGGGGTGCAGGCACCCCCCGCGATCGGGCTCCCAGCCGCCACCCCCGGCCCGCCCCCCTGGCTTCTGGGAGCCCCCTCGCCGGGGGTGCAGGCACCCCCCGCGATCGGGCTCCCAGCCGCCACCCCCGGCCCGCCCCCCTGGCTTCTGGGAGCCCCCTCGCCGGGGGTGCAGGCACCCCCCGCGATCGGGCTCCCAGCCGCCACCCCCGGCCCGCCCCCCTGGCTTCTGGGAGCCCCCTCGCCGGGGGTGCAGGCACCCCCCGCGATCGGGCTCCCAGCCGCCACCCCCGGCCCGCCCCCCTGGCTTCTGGGAGCCCCCTCGCCGGGGGTGCAGGCACCCCCCGCGATCGGGCTCCCAGCCGCCACCCCCGGCCCGCCCCCCTGGCTTCTGGGAGCCCCCTCGCCGGGGGTGCAGGCACCCCCCGCGATCGGGCTCCCAGCCGCCACCCCCGGCCCGCCCCCCTGGCTTCTGGGAGCCCCCTCGCCGGGGGTGCAGGCACCCCCCGCGATCGGGCTCCCAGCCGCCACCCCCGGCCCGCCCCCCTGGCTTCTGGGAGCCCCCTCGCCGGGGGTGCAGGCACCCCCCGCGATCGGGCTCCCAGCCGCCACCCCCGGCCCGCCCCCCTGGCTTCTGGGAGCCCCCTCGCCGGGGGTGCAGGCACCCCCCGCGATCGGGCTCCCAGCCGCCACCCCCGGCCCGCCCCCCTGGCTTCTGGGAGCCCCCTCGCCGGGGGTGCAGGCACCCCCCGCGATCGGGCTCCCAGCCGCCACCCCCGGCCCGCCCCCCTGGCTTCTGGGAGCCCCCTCGCCGGGGGTGCAGGCACCCCCCGCGATCGGGCTCCCAGCCGCCACCCCCGGCCCGCCCCCCTGGCTTCTGGGAGCCCCCTCGCCGGGGGTGCAGGCACCCCCCGCGATCGGGCTCCCAGCCGCCACCCCCGGCCCGCCCCCCTGGCTTCTGGGAGCCCCCTCGCCGGGGGTGCAGGCACCCCCCGCGATCGGGCTCCCAGCCGCCACCCCCGGCCCGCCCCCCTGGCTTCTGGGAGCCCCCTCGCCGGGGGTGCAGGCACCCCCCGCGATCGGGCTCCCAGCCGCCACCCCCGGCCCGCCCCCCTGGCTTCTGGGAGCCCCCTCGCCGGGGGTGCAGGCACCCCCCGCGATCGGGCTCCCAGCCGCCACCCCCGGCCCGCCCCCCTGGCTTCTGGGAGCCCCCTCGCCGGGGGTGCAGGCACCCCCCGCGATCGGGCTCCCAGCCGCCACCCCCGGCCCGCCCCCCTGGCTTCTGGGAGCCCCCTCGCCGGGGGTGCAGGCACCCCCCGCGATCGGGCTCCCAGCCGCCACCCCCGGCCCGCCCCCCTGGCTTCTGGGAGCCCCCTCGCCGGGGGTGCAGGCACCCCCCGCGATCGGGCTCCCAGCCGCCACCCCCGGCCCGCCCCCCTGGCTTCTGGGAGCCCCCTCGCCGGGGGTGCAGGCACCCCCCGCGATCGGGCTCCCAGCCGCCACCCCCGGCCCGCCCCCCTGGCTTCTGGGAGCCCCCTCGCCGGGGGTGCAGGCACCCCCCGCGATCGGGCTCCCAGCCGCCACCCCCGGCCCGCCCCCCTGGCTTCTGGGAGCCCCCTCGCCGGGGGTGCAGGCACCCCCCGCGATCGGGCTCCCAGCCGCCACCCCCGGCCCGCCCCCCTGGCTTCTGGGAGCCCCCTCGCCGGGGGTGCAGGCACCCCCCGCGATCGGGCTCCCAGCCGCCACCCCCGGCCCGCCCCCCTGGCTTCTGGGAGCCCCCTCGCCGGGGGTGCAGGCACCCCCCGCGATCGGGCTCCCAGCCGCCACCCCCGGCCCGCCCCCCTGGCTTCTGGGAGCCCCCTCGCCGGGGGTGCAGGCACCCCCCGCGATCGGGCTCCCAGCCGCCACCCCCGGCCCGCCCCCCTGGCTTCTGGGAGCCCCCTCGCCGGGGGTGCAGGCACCCCCCGCGATCGGGCTCCCAGCCGCCACCCCCGGCCCGCCCCCCTGGCTTCTGGGAGCCCCCTCGCCGGGGGTGCAGGCACCCCCCGCGATCGGGCTCCCAGCCGCCACCCCCGGCCCGCCCCCCTGGCTTCTGGGAGCCCCCTCGCCGGGGGTGCAGGCACCCCCCGCGATCGGGCTCCCAGCCGCCACCCCCGGCCCGCCCCCCTGGCTTCTGGGAGCCCCCTCGCCGGGGGTGCAGGCACCCCCCGCGATCGGGCTCCCAGCCGCCACCCCCGGCCCGCCCCCCTGGCTTCTGGGAGCCCCCTCGCCGGGGGTGCAGGCACCCCCCGCGATCGGGCTCCCAGCCGCCACCCCCGGCCCGCCCCCCTGGCTTCTGGGAGCCCCCTCGCCGGGGGTGCAGGCACCCCCCGCGATCGGGCTCCCAGCCGCCACCCCCGGCCCGCCCCCCTGGCTTCTGGGAGCCCCCTCGCCGGGGGTGCAGGCACCCCCCGCGATCGGGCTCCCAGCCGCCACCCCCGGCCCGCCCCCCTGGCTTCTGGGAGCCCCCTCGCCGGGGGTGCAGGCACCCCCCGCGATCGGGCTCCCAGCCGCCACCCCCGGCCCGCCCCCCTGGCTTCTGGGAGCCCCCTCGCCGGGGGTGCAGGCACCCCCCGCGATCGGGCTCCCAGCCGCCACCCCCGGCCCGCCCCCCTGGCTTCTGGGAGCCCCCTCGCCGGGGGTGCAGGCACCCCCCGCGATCGGGCTCCCAGCCGCCACCCCCGGCCCGCCCCCCTGGCTTCTGGGAGCCCCCTCGCCGGGGGTGCAGGCACCCCCCGCGATCGGGCTCCCAGCCGCCACCCCCGGCCCGCCCCCCTGGCTTCTGGGAGCCCCCTCGCCGGGGGTGCAGGCACCCCCCGCGATCGGGCTCCCAGCCGCCACCCCCGGCCCGCCCCCCTGGCTTCTGGGAGCCCCCTCGCCGGGGGTGCAGGCACCCCCCGCGATCGGGCTCCCAGCCGCCACCCCCGGCCCGCCCCCCTGGCTTCTGGGAGCCCCCTCGCCGGGGGTGCAGGCACCCCCCGCGATCGGGCTCCCAGCCGCCACCCCCGGCCCGCCCCCCTGGCTTCTGGGAGCCCCCTCGCCGGGGGTGCAGGCACCCCCCGCGATCGGGCTCCCAGCCGCCACCCCCGGCCCGCCCCCCTGGCTTCTGGGAGCCCCCTCGCCGGGGGTGCAGGCACCCCCCGCGATCGGGCTCCCAGCCGCCACCCCCGGCCCGCCCCCCTGGCTTCTGGGAGCCCCCTCGCCGGGGGTGCAGGCACCCCCCGCGATCGGGCTCCCAGCCGCCACCCCCGGCCCGCCCCCCTGGCTTCTGGGAGCCCCCTCGCCGGGGGTGCAGGCACCCCCCGCGATCGGGCTCCCAGCCGCCACCCCCGGCCCGCCCCCCTGGCTTCTGGGAGCCCCCTCGCCGGGGGTGCAGGCACCCCCCGCGATCGGGCTCCCAGCCGCCACCCCCGGCCCGCCCCCCTGGCTTCTGGGAGCCCCCTCGCCGGGGGTGCAGGCACCCCCCGCGATCGGGCTCCCGGCCGCCACCCCCGGCCCGCCCCCCTGGCTTCTGGGAGCCCCCTCGCCGGGGGTGCAGGCACCCCCCGCGATCGGGCTCCCGGCCGCCACCCCCGGCCCGCCCCCCTGGCTTCTGGGAGCCCCCTCGCCGGGGGTGCAGGCACCCCCCGCGATCGGGCTCCCGGCCGCCACCCCCGGCCCGCCCCCCTGGCTTCTGGGAGCCCCCTCGCCGGGGGTGCAGGCACCCCCCGCGATCGGGCTCCCGGCCGCCACCCCCGGCCCGCCCCCCTGGCTTCTGGGAGCCCCCTCGCCGGGGGTGCAGGCACCCCCCGCGATCGGGCTCCCGGCCGCCACCCCCGGCCCGCCCCCCTGGCTTCTGGGAGCCCCCTCGCCGGGGGTGCAGGCACGCCCCGCGATCGGGCTCCCGGCCGCCACCCCCGGCCCGCCCCCCTGGCTTCTGGGAGCCCCCTCGCCGGGGGTGCAGGCACGCCCCGCGATCGGGCTCCCGGCCGCCACCCCCGGCCCGCCCCCCTGGCTTCTGGGAGCCCCCTCGCCGGGGGTGCAGGCACGCCCCGCGATCGGGCTCCCGGCCGCCACCCCCGGCCCGCCCCCCTGGCTTCTGGGAGCCCCCTCGCCGGGGGTGCAGGCACGCCCCGCGATCGGGCTCCCGGCCGCCACCCCCGGCCCGCCCCCCTGGCTTCTGGGAGCCCCCTCGCCGGGGGTGCAGGCACGCCCCGCGATCGGGCTCCCGGCCGCCACCCCCGGCCCGCCCCCCTGGCTTCTGGGAGCCCCCTCGCCGGGGGTGCAGGCACGCCCCGCGATCGGGCTCCCGGCCGCCACCCCCGGCCCGCCCCCCTGGCTTCTGGGAGCCCCCTCGCCGGGGGTGCAGGCACGCCCCGCGATCGGGCTCCCGGCCGCCACCCCCGGCCCGCCCCCCTGGCTTCTGGGAGCCCCCTCGCCGGGGGTGCAGGCACGCCCCGCGATCGGGCTCCCGGCCGCCACCCCCGGCCCGCCCCCCTGGCTTCTGGGAGCCCCCTCGCCGGGGGTGCAGGCACGCCCCGCGATCGGGCTCCCGGCCGCCACCCCCGGCCCGCCCCCCTGGCTTCTGGGAGCCCCCTCGCCGGGGGTGCAGGCACGCCCCGCGATCGGGCTCCCGGCCGCCACCCCCGGCCCGCCCCCCTGGCTTCTGGGAGCCCCCTCGCCGGGGGTGCAGGCACGCCCCGCGATCGGGCTCCCGGCCGCCACCCCCGGCCCGCCCCCCTGGCTTCTGGGAGCCCCCTCGCCGGGGGTGCAGGCACGCCCCGCGATCGGGCTCCCGGCCGCCACCCCCGGCCCGCCCCCCTGGCTTCTGGGAGCCCCCTCGCCGGGGGTGCAGGCACGCCCCGCGATCGGGCTCCCGGCCGCCACCCCCGGCCCGCCCCCCTGGCTTCTGGGAGCCCCCTCGCCGGGGGTGCAGGCACGCCCCGCGATCGGGCTCCCGGCCGCCACCCCCGGCCCGCCCCCCTGGCTTCTGGGAGCCCCCTCGCCGGGGGTGCAGGCACGCCCCGCGATCGGGCTCCCGGCCGCCACCCCCGGCCCGCCCCCCTGGCTTCTGGGAGCCCCCTCGCCGGGGGTGCAGGCACGCCCCGCGATCGGGCTCCCGGCCGCCACCCCCGGCCCGCCCCCCTGGCTTCTGGGAGCCCCCTCGCCGGGGGTGCAGGCACGCCCCGCGATCGGGCTCCCGGCCGCCACCCCCGGCCCGCCCCCCTGGCTTCTGGGAGCCCCCTCGCCGGGGGTGCAGGCACGCCCCGCGATCGGGCTCCCGGCCGCCACCCCCGGCCCGCCCCCCTGGCTTCTGGGAGCCCCCTCGCCGGGGGTGCAGGCACGCCCCGCGATCGGGCTCCCGGCCGCCACCCCCGGCCCGCCCCCCTGGCTTCTGGGAGCCCCCTCGCCGGGGGTGCAGGCACGCCCCGCGATCGGGCTCCCGGCCGCCACCCCCGGCCCGCCCCCCTGGCTTCTGGGAGCCCCCTCGCCGGGGGTGCAGGCACGCCCCGCGATCGGGCTCCCGGCCGCCACCCCCGGCCCGCCCCCCTGGCTTCTGGGAGCCCCCTCGCCGGGGGTGCAGGCACGCCCCGCGATCGGGCTCCCGGCCGCCACCCCCGGCCCGCCCCCCTGGCTTCTGGGAGCCCCCTCGCCGGGGGTGCAGGCACGCCCCGCGATCGGGCTCCCGGCCGCCACCCCCGGCCCGCCCCCCTGGCTTCTGGGAGCCCCCTCGCCGGGGGTGCAGGCACGCCCCGCGATCGGGCTCCCGGCCGCCACCCCCGGCCCGCCCCCCTGGCTTCTGGGAGCCCCCTCGCCGGGGGTGCAGGCACGCCCCGCGATCGGGCTCCCGGCCGCCACCCCCGGCCCGCCCCCCTGGCTTCTGGGAGCCCCCTCGCCGGGGGTGCAGGCACGCCCCGCGATCGGGCTCCCGGCCGCCACCCCCGGCCCGCCCCCCTGGCTTCTGGGAGCCCCCTCGCCGGGGGTGCAGGCACGCCCCGCGATCGGGCTCCCGGCCGCCACCCCCGGCCCGCCCCCCTGGCTTCTGGGAGCCCCCTCGCCGGGGGTGCAGGCACGCCCCGCGATCGGGCTCCCGGCCGCCACCCCCGGCCCGCCCCCCTGGCTTCTGGGAGCCCCCTCGCCGGGGGTGCAGGCACGCCCCGCGATCGGGCTCCCGGCCGCCACCCCCGGCCCGCCCCCCTGGCTTCTGGGAGCCCCCTCGCCGGGGGTGCAGGCACGCCCCGCGATCGGGCTCCCGGCCGCCACCCCCGGCCCGCCCCCCTGGCTTCTGGGAGCCCCCTCGCCGGGGGTGCAGGCACGCCCCGCGATCGGGCTCCCGGCCGCCACCCCCGGCCCGCCCCCCTGGCTTCTGGGAGCCCCCTCGCCGGGGGTGCAGGCACGCCCCGCGATCGGGCTCCCGGCCGCCACCCCCGGCCCGCCCCCCTGGCTTCTGGGAGCCCCCTCGCCGGGGGTGCAGGCACGCCCCGCGATCGGGCTCCCGGCCGCCACCCCCGGCCCGCCCCCCTGGCTTCTGGGAGCCCCCTCGCCGGGGGTGCAGGCACGCCCCGCGATCGGGCTCCCGGCCGCCACCCCCGGCCCGCCCCCCTGGCTTCTGGGAGCCCCCTCGCCGGGGGTGCAGGCACGCCCCGCGATCGGGCTCCCGGCCGCCACCCCCGGCCCGCCCCCCTGGCTTCTGGGAGCCCCCTCGCCGGGGGTGCAGGCACGCCCCGCGATCGGGCTCCCGGCCGCCACCCCCGGCCCGCCCCCCTGGCTTCTGGGAGCCCCCTCGCCGGGGGTGCAGGCACGCCCCGCGATCGGGCTCCCGGCCGCCACCCCCGGCCCGCCCCCCTGGCTTCTGGGAGCCCCCTCGCCGGGGGTGCAGGCACGCCCCGCGATCGGGCTCCCGGCCGCCACCCCCGGCCCGCCCCCCTGGCTTCTGGGAGCCCCCTCGCCGGGGGTGCAGGCACGCCCCGCGATCGGGCTCCCGGCCGCCACCCCCGGCCCGCCCCCCTGGCTTCTGGGAGCCCCCTCGCCGGGGGTGCAGGCACGCCCCGCGATCGGGCTCCCGGCCGCCACCCCCGGCCCGCCCCCCTGGCTTCTGGGAGCCCCCTCGCCGGGGGTGCAGGCACGCCCCGCGATCGGGCTCCCGGCCGCCACCCCCGGCCCGCCCCCCTGGCTTCTGGGAGCCCCCTCGCCGGGGGTGCAGGCACGCCCCGCGATCGGGCTCCCGGCCGCCACCCCCGGCCCGCCCCCCTGGCTTCTGGGAGCCCCCTCGCCGGGGGTGCAGGCACGCCCCGCGATCGGGCTCCCGGCCGCCACCCCCGGCCCGCCCCCCTGGCTTCTGGGAGCCCCCTCGCCGGGGGTGCAGGCACGCCCCGCGATCGGGCTCCCGGCCGCCACCCCCGGCCCGCCCCCCTGGCTTCTGGGAGCCCCCTCGCCGGGGGTGCAGGCACGCCCCGCGATCGGGCTCCCGGCCGCCACCCCCGGCCCGCCCCCCTGGCTTCTGGGAGCCCCCTCGCCGGGGGTGCAGGCACGCCCCGCGATCGGGCTCCCGGCCGCCACCCCCGGCCCGCCCCCCTGGCTTCTGGGAGCCCCCTCGCCGGGGGTGCAGGCACGCCCCGCGATCGGGCTCCCGGCCGCCACCCCCGGCCCGCCCCCCTGGCTTCTGGGAGCCCCCTCGCCGGGGGTGCAGGCACGCCCCGCGATCGGGCTCCCGGCCGCCACCCCCGGCCCGCCCCCCTGGCTTCTGGGAGCCCCCTCGCCGGGGGTGCAGGCACGCCCCGCGATCGGGCTCCCGGCCGCCACCCCCGGCCCGCCCCCCTGGCTTCTGGGAGCCCCCTCGCCGGGGGTGCAGGCACGCCCCGCGATCGGGCTCCCGGCCGCCACCCCCGGCCCGCCCCCCTGGCTTCTGGGAGCCCCCTCGCCGGGGGTGCAGGCACGCCCCGCGATCGGGCTCCCGGCCGCCACCCCCGGCCCGCCCCCCTGGCTTCTGGGAGCCCCCTCGCCGGGGGTGCAGGCACGCCCCGCGATCGGGCTCCCGGCCGCCACCCCCGGCCCGCCCCCCTGGCTTCTGGGAGCCCCCTCGCCGGGGGTGCAGGCACGCCCCGCGATCGGGCTCCCGGCCGCCACCCCCGGCCCGCCCCCCTGGCTTCTGGGAGCCCCCTCGCCGGGGGTGCAGGCACGCCCCGCGATCGGGCTCCCGGCCGCCACCCCCGGCCCGCCCCCCTGGCTTCTGGGAGCCCCCTCGCCGGGGGTGCAGGCACGCCCCGCGATCGGGCTCCCGGCCGCCACCCCCGGCCCGCCCCCCTGGCTTCTGGGAGCCCCCTCGCCGGGGGTGCAGGCACGCCCCGCGATCGGGCTCCCGGCCGCCACCCCCGGCCCGCCCCCCTGGCTTCTGGGAGCCCCCTCGCCGGGGGTGCAGGCACGCCCCGCGATCGGGCTCCCGGCCGCCACCCCCGGCCCGCCCCCCTGGCTTCTGGGAGCCCCCTCGCCGGGGGTGCAGGCACGCCCCGCGATCGGGCTCCCGGCCGCCACCCCCGGCCCGCCCCCCTGGCTTCTGGGAGCCCCCTCGCCGGGGGTGCAGGCACGCCCCGCGATCGGGCTCCCGGCCGCCACCCCCGGCCCGCCCCCCTGGCTTCTGGGAGCCCCCTCGCCGGGGGTGCAGGCACGCCCCGCGATCGGGCTCCCGGCCGCCACCCCCGGCCCGCCCCCCTGGCTTCTGGGAGCCCCCTCGCCGGGGGTGCAGGCACGCCCCGCGATCGGGCTCCCGGCCGCCACCCCCGGCCCGCCCCCCTGGCTTCTGGGAGCCCCCTCGCCGGGGGTGCAGGCACGCCCCGCGATCGGGCTCCCGGCCGCCACCCCCGGCCCGCCCCCCTGGCTTCTGGGAGCCCCCTCGCCGGGGGTGCAGGCACGCCCCGCGATCGGGCTCCCGGCCGCCACCCCCGGCCCGCCCCCCTGGCTTCTGGGAGCCCCCTCGCCGGGGGTGCAGGCACGCCCCGCGATCGGGCTCCCGGCCGCCACCCCCGGCCCGCCCCCCTGGCTTCTGGGAGCCCCCTCGCCGGGGGTGCAGGCACGCCCCGCGATCGGGCTCCCGGCCGCCACCCCCGGCCCGCCCCCCTGGCTTCTGGGAGCCCCCTCGCCGGGGGTGCAGGCACGCCCCGCGATCGGGCTCCCGGCCGCCACCCCCGGCCCGCCCCCCTGGCTTCTGGGAGCCCCCTCGCCGGGGGTGCAGGCACGCCCCGCGATCGGGCTCCCGGCCGCCACCCCCGGCCCGCCCCCCTGGCTTCTGGGAGCCCCCTCGCCGGGGGTGCAGGCACGCCCCGCGATCGGGCTCCCGGCCGCCACCCCCGGCCCGCCCCCCTGGCTTCTGGGAGCCCCCTCGCCGGGGGTGCAGGCACGCCCCGCGATCGGGCTCCCGGCCGCCACCCCCGGCCCGCCCCCCTGGCTTCTGGGAGCCCCCTCGCCGGGGGTGCAGGCACGCCCCGCGATCGGGCTCCCGGCCGCCACCCCCGGCCCGCCCCCCTGGCTTCTGGGAGCCCCCTCGCCGGGGGTGCAGGCACGCCCCGCGATCGGGCTCCCGGCCGCCACCCCCGGCCCGCCCCCCTGGCTTCTGGGAGCCCCCTCGCCGGGGGTGCAGGCACGCCCCGCGATCGGGCTCCCGGCCGCCACCCCCGGCCCGCCCCCCTGGCTTCTGGGAGCCCCCTCGCCGGGGGTGCAGGCACGCCCCGCGATCGGGCTCCCGGCCGCCACCCCCGGCCCGCCCCCCTGGCTTCTGGGAGCCCCCTCGCCGGGGGTGCAGGCACGCCCCGCGATCGGGCTCCCGGCCGCCACCCCCGGCCCGCCCCCCTGGCTTCTGGGAGCCCCCTCGCCGGGGGTGCAGGCACGCCCCGCGATCGGGCTCCCGGCCGCCACCCCCGGCCCGCCCCCCTGGCTTCTGGGAGCCCCCTCGCCGGGGGTGCAGGCACGCCCCGCGATCGGGCTCCCGGCCGCCACCCCCGGCCCGCCCCCCTGGCTTCTGGGAGCCCCCTCGCCGGGGGTGCAGGCACGCCCCGCGATCGGGCTCCCGGCCGCCACCCCCGGCCCGCCCCCCTGGCTTCTGGGAGCCCCCTCGCCGGGGGTGCAGGCACGCCCCGCGATCGGGCTCCCGGCCGCCACCCCCGGCCCGCCCCCCTGGCTTCTGGGAGCCCCCTCGCCGGGGGTGCAGGCACGCCCCGCGATCGGGCTCCCGGCCGCCACCCCCGGCCCGCCCCCCTGGCTTCTGGGAGCCCCCTCGCCGGGGGTGCAGGCACGCCCCGCGATCGGGCTCCCGGCCGCCACCCCCGGCCCGCCCCCCTGGCTTCTGGGAGCCCCCTCGCCGGGGGTGCAGGCACGCCCCGCGATCGGGCTCCCGGCCGCCACCCCCGGCCCGCCCCCCTGGCTTCTGGGAGCCCCCTCGCCGGGGGTGCAGGCACGCCCCGCGATCGGGCTCCCGGCCGCCACCCCCGGCCCGCCCCCCTGGCTTCTGGGAGCCCCCTCGCCGGGGGTGCAGGCACGCCCCGCGATCGGGCTCCCGGCCGCCACCCCCGGCCCGCCCCCCTGGCTTCTGGGAGCCCCCTCGCCGGGGGTGCAGGCACGCCCCGCGATCGGGCTCCCGGCCGCCACCCCCGGCCCGCCCCCCTGGCTTCTGGGAGCCCCCTCGCCGGGGGTGCAGGCACGCCCCGCGATCGGGCTCCCGGCCGCCACCCCCGGCCCGCCCCCCTGGCTTCTGGGAGCCCCCTCGCCGGGGGTGCAGGCACGCCCCGCGATCGGGCTCCCGGCCGCCACCCCCGGCCCGCCCCCCTGGCTTCTGGGAGCCCCCTCGCCGGGGGTGCAGGCACGCCCCGCGATCGGGCTCCCGGCCGCCACCCCCGGCCCGCCCCCCTGGCTTCTGGGAGCCCCCTCGCCGGGGGTGCAGGCACGCCCCGCGATCGGGCTCCCGGCCGCCACCCCCGGCCCGCCCCCCTGGCTTCTGGGAGCCCCCTCGCCGGGGGTGCAGGCACGCCCCGCGATCGGGCTCCCGGCCGCCACCCCCGGCCCGCCCCCCTGGCTTCTGGGAGCCCCCTCGCCGGGGGTGCAGGCACGCCCCGCGATCGGGCTCCCGGCCGCCACCCCCGGCCCGCCCCCCTGGCTTCTGGGAGCCCCCTCGCCGGGGGTGCAGGCACGCCCCGCGATCGGGCTCCCGGCCGCCACCCCCGGCCCGCCCCCCTGGCTTCTGGGAGCCCCCTCGCCGGGGGTGCAGGCACGCCCCGCGATCGGGCTCCCGGCCGCCACCCCCGGCCCGCCCCCCTGGCTTCTGGGAGCCCCCTCGCCGGGGGTGCAGGCACGCCCCGCGATCGGGCTCCCGGCCGCCACCCCCGGCCCGCCCCCCTGGCTTCTGGGAGCCCCCTCGCCGGGGGTGCAGGCACGCCCCGCGATCGGGCTCCCGGCCGCCACCCCCGGCCCGCCCCCCTGGCTTCTGGGAGCCCCCTCGCCGGGGGTGCAGGCACGCCCCGCGATCGGGCTCCCGGCCGCCACCCCCGGCCCGCCCCCCTGGCTTCTGGGAGCCCCCTCGCCGGGGGTGCAGGCACGCCCCGCGATCGGGCTCCCGGCCGCCACCCCCGGCCCGCCCCCCTGGCTTCTGGGAGCCCCCTCGCCGGGGGTGCAGGCACGCCCCGCGATCGGGCTCCCGGCCGCCACCCCCGGCCCGCCCCCCTGGCTTCTGGGAGCCCCCTCGCCGGGGGTGCAGGCACGCCCCGCGATCGGGCTCCCGGCCGCCACCCCCGGCCCGCCCCCCTGGCTTCTGGGAGCCCCCTCGCCGGGGGTGCAGGCACGCCCCGCGATCGGGCTCCCGGCCGCCACCCCCGGCCCGCCCCCCTGGCTTCTGGGAGCCCCCTCGCCGGGGGTGCAGGCACGCCCCGCGATCGGGCTCCCGGCCGCCACCCCCGGCCCGCCCCCCTGGCTTCTGGGAGCCCCCTCGCCGGGGGTGCAGGCACGCCCCGCGATCGGGCTCCCGGCCGCCACCCCCGGCCCGCCCCCCTGGCTTCTGGGAGCCCCCTCGCCGGGGGTGCAGGCACGCCCCGCGATCGGGCTCCCGGCCGCCACCCCCGGCCCGCCCCCCTGGCTTCTGGGAGCCCCCTCGCCGGGGGTGCAGGCACGCCCCGCGATCGGGCTCCCGGCCGCCACCCCCGGCCCGCCCCCCTGGCTTCTGGGAGCCCCCTCGCCGGGGGTGCAGGCACGCCCCGCGATCGGGCTCCCGGCCGCCACCCCCGGCCCGCCCCCCTGGCTTCTGGGAGCCCCCTCGCCGGGGGTGCAGGCACGCCCCGCGATCGGGCTCCCGGCCGCCACCCCCGGCCCGCCCCCCTGGCTTCTGGGAGCCCCCTCGCCGGGGGTGCAGGCACGCCCCGCGATCGGGCTCCCGGCCGCCACCCCCGGCCCGCCCCCCTGGCTTCTGGGAGCCCCCTCGCCGGGGGTGCAGGCACGCCCCGCGATCGGGCTCCCGGCCGCCACCCCCGGCCCGCCCCCCTGGCTTCTGGGAGCCCCCTCGCCGGGGGTGCAGGCACGCCCCGCGATCGGGCTCCCGGCCGCCACCCCCGGCCCGCCCCCCTGGCTTCTGGGAGCCCCCTCGCCGGGGGTGCAGGCACGCCCCGCGATCGGGCTCCCGGCCGCCACCCCCGGCCCGCCCCCCTGGCTTCTGGGAGCCCCCTCGCCGGGGGTGCAGGCACGCCCCGCGATCGGGCTCCCGGCCGCCACCCCCGGCCCGCCCCCCTGGCTTCTGGGAGCCCCCTCGCCGGGGGTGCAGGCACGCCCCGCGATCGGGCTCCCGGCCGCCACCCCCGGCCCGCCCCCCTGGCTTCTGGGAGCCCCCTCGCCGGGGGTGCAGGCACGCCCCGCGATCGGGCTCCCGGCCGCCACCCCCGGCCCGCCCCCCTGGCTTCTGGGAGCCCCCTCGCCGGGGGTGCAGGCACGCCCCGCGATCGGGCTCCCGGCCGCCACCCCCGGCCCGCCCCCCTGGCTTCTGGGAGCCCCCTCGCCGGGGGTGCAGGCACGCCCCGCGATCGGGCTCCCGGCCGCCACCCCCGGCCCGCCCCCCTGGCTTCTGGGAGCCCCCTCGCCGGGGGTGCAGGCACGCCCCGCGATCGGGCTCCCGGCCGCCACCCCCGGCCCGCCCCCCTGGCTTCTGGGAGCCCCCTCGCCGGGGGTGCAGGCACGCCCCGCGATCGGGCTCCCGGCCGCCACCCCCGGCCCGCCCCCCTGGCTTCTGGGAGCCCCCTCGCCGGGGGTGCAGGCACGCCCCGCGATCGGGCTCCCGGCCGCCACCCCCGGCCCGCCCCCCTGGCTTCTGGGAGCCCCCTCGCCGGGGGTGCAGGCACGCCCCGCGATCGGGCTCCCGGCCGCCACCCCCGGCCCGCCCCCCTGGCTTCTGGGAGCCCCCTCGCCGGGGGTGCAGGCACGCCCCGCGATCGGGCTCCCGGCCGCCACCCCCGGCCCGCCCCCCTGGCTTCTGGGAGCCCCCTCGCCGGGGGTGCAGGCACGCCCCGCGATCGGGCTCCCGGCCGCCACCCCCGGCCCGCCCCCCTGGCTTCTGGGAGCCCCCTCGCCGGGGGTGCAGGCACGCCCCGCGATCGGGCTCCCGGCCGCCACCCCCGGCCCGCCCCCCTGGCTTCTGGGAGCCCCCTCGCCGGGGGTGCAGGCACGCCCCGCGATCGGGCTCCCGGCCGCCACCCCCGGCCCGCCCCCCTGGCTTCTGGGAGCCCCCTCGCCGGGGGTGCAGGCACGCCCCGCGATCGGGCTCCCGGCCGCCACCCCCGGCCCGCCCCCCTGGCTTCTGGGAGCCCCCTCGCCGGGGGTGCAGGCACGCCCCGCGATCGGGCTCCCGGCCGCCACCCCCGGCCCGCCCCCCTGGCTTCTGGGAGCCCCCTCGCCGGGGGTGCAGGCACGCCCCGCGATCGGGCTCCCGGCCGCCACCCCCGGCCCGCCCCCCTGGCTTCTGGGAGCCCCCTCGCCGGGGGTGCAGGCACGCCCCGCGATCGGGCTCCCGGCCGCCACCCCCGGCCCGCCCCCCTGGCTTCTGGGAGCCCCCTCGCCGGGGGTGCAGGCACGCCCCGCGATCGGGCTCCCGGCCGCCACCCCCGGCCCGCCCCCCTGGCTTCTGGGAGCCCCCTCGCCGGGGGTGCAGGCACGCCCCGCGATCGGGCTCCCGGCCGCCACCCCCGGCCCGCCCCCCTGGCTTCTGGGAGCCCCCTCGCCGGGGGTGCAGGCACGCCCCGCGATCGGGCTCCCGGCCGCCACCCCCGGCCCGCCCCCCTGGCTTCTGGGAGCCCCCTCGCCGGGGGTGCAGGCACGCCCCGCGATCGGGCTCCCGGCCGCCACCCCCGGCCCGCCCCCCTGGCTTCTGGGAGCCCCCTCGCCGGGGGTGCAGGCACGCCCCGCGATCGGGCTCCCGGCCGCCACCCCCGGCCCGCCCCCCTGGCTTCTGGGAGCCCCCTCGCCGGGGGTGCAGGCACGCCCCGCGATCGGGCTCCCGGCCGCCACCCCCGGCCCGCCCCCCTGGCTTCTGGGAGCCCCCTCGCCGGGGGTGCAGGCACGCCCCGCGATCGGGCTCCCGGCCGCCACCCCCGGCCCGCCCCCCTGGCTTCTGGGAGCCCCCTCGCCGGGGGTGCAGGCACGCCCCGCGATCGGGCTCCCGGCCGCCACCCCCGGCCCGCCCCCCTGGCTTCTGGGAGCCCCCTCGCCGGGGGTGCAGGCACGCCCCGCGATCGGGCTCCCGGCCGCCACCCCCGGCCCGCCCCCCTGGCTTCTGGGAGCCCCCTCGCCGGGGGTGCAGGCACGCCCCGCGATCGGGCTCCCGGCCGCCACCCCCGGCCCGCCCCCCTGGCTTCTGGGAGCCCCCTCGCCGGGGGTGCAGGCACGCCCCGCGATCGGGCTCCCGGCCGCCACCCCCGGCCCGCCCCCCTGGCTTCTGGGAGCCCCCTCGCCGGGGGTGCAGGCACGCCCCGCGATCGGGCTCCCGGCCGCCACCCCCGGCCCGCCCCCCTGGCTTCTGGGAGCCCCCTCGCCGGGGGTGCAGGCACGCCCCGCGATCGGGCTCCCGGCCGCCACCCCCGGCCCGCCCCCCTGGCTTCTGGGAGCCCCCTCGCCGGGGGTGCAGGCACCCCCCGCGATCGGGCTCCCGGCCGCCACCCCCGGCCCGCCCCCCTGGCTTCTGGGAGCCCCCTCGCCGGGGGTGCAGGCACCCCCCGCGATCGGGCTCCCGGCCGCCACCCCCGGCCCGCCCCCCTGGCTTCTGGGAGCCCCCTCGCCGGGGGTGCAGGCACCCCCCGCGATCGGGCTCCCGGCCGCCACCCCCGGCCCGCCCCCCTGGCTTCTGGGAGCCCCCTCGCCGGGGGTGCAGGCACCCCCCGCGATCGGGCTCCCGGCCGCCACCCCCGGCCCGCCCCCCTGGCTTCTGGGAGCCCCCTCGCCGGGGGTGCAGGCACCCCCCGCGATCGGGCTCCCGGCCGCCACCCCCGGCCCGCCCCCCTGGCTTCTGGGAGCCCCCTCGCCGGGGGTGCAGGCACCCCCCGCGATCGGGCTCCCGGCCGCCACCCCCGGCCCGCCCCCCTGGCTTCTGGGAGCCCCCTCGCCGGGGGTGCAGGCACCCCCCGCGATCGGGCTCCCGGCCGCCACCCCCGGCCCGCCCCCCTGGCTTCTGGGAGCCCCCTCGCCGGGGGTGCAGGCACCCCCCGCGATCGGGCTCCCGGCCGCCACCCCCGGCCCGCCCCCCTGGCTTCTGGGAGCCCCCTCGCCGGGGGTGCAGGCACCCCCCGCGATCGGGCTCCCGGCCGCCACCCCCGGCCCGCCCCCCTGGCTTCTGGGAGCCCCCTCGCCGGGGGTGCAGGCACCCCCCGCGATCGGGCTCCCGGCCGCCACCCCCGGCCCGCCCCCCTGGCTTCTGGGAGCCCCCTCGCCGGGGGTGCAGGCACCCCCCGCGATCGGGCTCCCGGCCGCCACCCCCGGCCCGCCCCCCTGGCTTCTGGGAGCCCCCTCGCCGGGGGTGCAGGCACCCCCCGCGATCGGGCTCCCGGCCGCCACCCCCGGCCCGCCCCCCTGGCTTCTGGGAGCCCCCTCGCCGGGGGTGCAGGCACCCCCCGCGATCGGGCTCCCGGCCGCCACCCCCGGCCCGCCCCCCTGGCTTCTGGGAGCCCCCTCGCCGGGGGTGCAGGCACCCCCCGCGATCGGGCTCCCGGCCGCCACCCCCGGCCCGCCCCCCTGGCTTCTGGGAGCCCCCTCGCCGGGGGTGCAGGCACCCCCCGCGATCGGGCTCCCGGCCGCCACCCCCGGCCCGCCCCCCTGGCTTCTGGGAGCCCCCTCGCCGGGGGTGCAGGCACCCCCCGCGATCGGGCTCCCGGCCGCCACCCCCGGCCCGCCCCCCTGGCTTCTGGGAGCCCCCTCGCCGGGGGTGCAGGCACCCCCCGCGATCGGGCTCCCGGCCGCCACCCCCGGCCCGCCCCCCTGGCTTCTGGGAGCCCCCTCGCCGGGGGTGCAGGCACCCCCCGCGATCGGGCTCCCGGCCGCCACCCCCGGCCCGCCCCCCTGGCTTCTGGGAGCCCCCTCGCCGGGGGTGCAGGCACCCCCCGCGATCGGGCTCCCGGCCGCCACCCCCGGCCCGCCCCCCTGGCTTCTGGGAGCCCCCTCGCCGGGGGTGCAGGCACCCCCCGCGATCGGGCTCCCGGCCGCCACCCCCGGCCCGCCCCCCTGGCTTCTGGGAGCCCCCTCGCCGGGGGTGCAGGCACCCCCCGCGATCGGGCTCCCGGCCGCCACCCCCGGCCCGCCCCCCTGGCTTCTGGGAGCCCCCTCGCCGGGGGTGCAGGCACCCCCCGCGATCGGGCTCCCGGCCGCCACCCCCGGCCCGCCCCCCTGGCTTCTGGGAGCCCCCTCGCCGGGGGTGCAGGCACCCCCCGCGATCGGGCTCCCAGCCGCCACCCCCGGCCCGCCCCCCTGGCTTCTGGGAGCCCCCTCGCCGGGGGTGCAGGCACCCCCCGCGATCGGGCTCCCAGCCGCCACCCCCGGCCCGCCCCCCTGGCTTCTGGGAGCCCCCTCGCCGGGGGTGCAGGCACCCCCCGCGATCGGGCTCCCAGCCGCCACCCCCGGCCCGCCCCCCTGGCTTCTGGGAGCCCCCTCGCCGGGGGTGCAGGCACCCCCCGCGATCGGGCTCCCAGCCGCCACCCCCGGCCCGCCCCCCTGGCTTCTGGGAGCCCCCTCGCCGGGGGTGCAGGCACCCCCCGCGATCGGGCTCCCAGCCGCCACCCCCGGCCCGCCCCCCTGGCTTCTGGGAGCCCCCTCGCCGGGGGTGCAGGCACCCCCCGCGATCGGGCTCCCAGCCGCCACCCCCGGCCCGCCCCCCTGGCTTCTGGGAGCCCCCTCGCCGGGGGTGCAGGCACCCCCCGCGATCGGGCTCCCAGCCGCCACCCCCGGCCCGCCCCCCTGGCTTCTGGGAGCCCCCTCGCCGGGGGTGCAGGCACCCCCCGCGATCGGGCTCCCAGCCGCCACCCCCGGCCCGCCCCCCTGGCTTCTGGGAGCCCCCTCGCCGGGGGTGCAGGCACCCCCCGCGATCGGGCTCCCAGCCGCCACCCCCGGCCCGCCCCCCTGGCTTCTGGGAGCCCCCTCGCCGGGGGTGCAGGCACCCCCCGCGATCGGGCTCCCAGCCGCCACCCCCGGCCCGCCCCCCTGGCTTCTGGGAGCCCCCTCGCCGGGGGTGCAGGCACCCCCCGCGATCGGGCTCCCAGCCGCCACCCCCGGCCCGCCCCCCTGGCTTCTGGGAGCCCCCTCGCCGGGGGTGCAGGCACCCCCCGCGATCGGGCTCCCAGCCGCCACCCCCGGCCCGCCCCCCTGGCTTCTGGGAGCCCCCTCGCCGGGGGTGCAGGCACCCCCCGCGATCGGGCTCCCAGCCGCCACCCCCGGCCCGCCCCCCTGGCTTCTGGGAGCCCCCTCGCCGGGGGTGCAGGCACCCCCCGCGATCGGGCTCCCAGCCGCCACCCCCGGCCCGCCCCCCTGGCTTCTGGGAGCCCCCTCGCCGGGGGTGCAGGCACCCCCCGCGATCGGGCTCCCAGCCGCCACCCCCGGCCCGCCCCCCTGGCTTCTGGGAGCCCCCTCGCCGGGGGTGCAGGCACCCCCCGCGATCGGGCTCCCAGCCGCCACCCCCGGCCCGCCCCCCTGGCTTCTGGGAGCCCCCTCGCCGGGGGTGCAGGCACCCCCCGCGATCGGGCTCCCAGCCGCCACCCCCGGCCCGCCCCCCTGGCTTCTGGGAGCCCCCTCGCCGGGGGTGCAGGCACCCCCCGCGATCGGGCTCCCAGCCGCCACCCCCGGCCCGCCCCCCTGGCTTCTGGGAGCCCCCTCGCCGGGGGTGCAGGCACCCCCCGCGATCGGGCTCCCAGCCGCCACCCCCGGCCCGCCCCCCTGGCTTCTGGGAGCCCCCTCGCCGGGGGTGCAGGCACCCCCCGCGATCGGGCTCCCAGCCGCCACCCCCGGCCCGCCCCCCTGGCTTCTGGGAGCCCCCTCGCCGGGGGTGCAGGCACCCCCCGCGATCGGGCTCCCAGCCGCCACCCCCGGCCCGCCCCCCTGGCTTCTGGGAGCCCCCTCGCCGGGGGTGCAGGCACCCCCCGCGATCGGGCTCCCAGCCGCCACCCCCGGCCCGCCCCCCTGGCTTCTGGGAGCCCCCTCGCCGGGGGTGCAGGCACCCCCCGCGATCGGGCTCCCAGCCGCCACCCCCGGCCCGCCCCCCTGGCTTCTGGGAGCCCCCTCGCCGGGGGTGCAGGCACCCCCCGCGATCGGGCTCCCAGCCGCCACCCCCGGCCCGCCCCCCTGGCTTCTGGGAGCCCCCTCGCCGGGGGTGCAGGCACCCCCCGCGATCGGGCTCCCAGCCGCCACCCCCGGCCCGCCCCCCTGGCTTCTGGGAGCCCCCTCGCCGGGGGTGCAGGCACCCCCCGCGATCGGGCTCCCAGCCGCCACCCCCGGCCCGCCCCCCTGGCTTCTGGGAGCCCCCTCGCCGGGGGTGCAGGCACCCCCCGCGATCGGGCTCCCAGCCGCCACCCCCGGCCCGCCCCCCTGGCTTCTGGGAGCCCCCTCGCCGGGGGTGCAGGCACCCCCCGCGATCGGGCTCCCAGCCGCCACCCCCGGCCCGCCCCCCTGGCTTCTGGGAGCCCCCTCGCCGGGGGTGCAGGCACCCCCCGCGATCGGGCTCCCAGCCGCCACCCCCGGCCCGCCCCCCTGGCTTCTGGGAGCCCCCTCGCCGGGGGTGCAGGCACCCCCCGCGATCGGGCTCCCAGCCGCCACCCCCGGCCCGCCCCCCTGGCTTCTGGGAGCCCCCTCGCCGGGGGTGCAGGCACCCCCCGCGATCGGGCTCCCAGCCGCCACCCCCGGCCCGCCCCCCTGGCTTCTGGGAGCCCCCTCGCCGGGGGTGCAGGCACCCCCCGCGATCGGGCTCCCAGCCGCCACCCCCGGCCCGCCCCCCTGGCTTCTGGGAGCCCCCTCGCCGGGGGTGCAGGCACCCCCCGCGATCGGGCTCCCAGCCGCCACCCCCGGCCCGCCCCCCTGGCTTCTGGGAGCCCCCTCGCCGGGGGTGCAGGCACCCCCCGCGATCGGGCTCCCAGCCGCCACCCCCGGCCCGCCCCCCTGGCTTCTGGGAGCCCCCTCGCCGGGGGTGCAGGCACCCCCCGCGATCGGGCTCCCAGCCGCCACCCCCGGCCCGCCCCCCTGGCTTCTGGGAGCCCCCTCGCCGGGGGTGCAGGCACCCCCCGCGATCGGGCTCCCAGCCGCCACCCCCGGCCCGCCCCCCTGGCTTCTGGGAGCCCCCTCGCCGGGGGTGCAGGCACCCCCCGCGATCGGGCTCCCAGCCGCCACCCCCGGCCCGCCCCCCTGGCTTCTGGGAGCCCCCTCGCCGGGGGTGCAGGCACCCCCCGCGATCGGGCTCCCAGCCGCCACCCCCGGCCCGCCCCCCTGGCTTCTGGGAGCCCCCTCGCCGGGGGTGCAGGCACCCCCCGCGATCGGGCTCCCAGCCGCCACCCCCGGCCCGCCCCCCTGGCTTCTGGGAGCCCCCTCGCCGGGGGTGCAGGCACCCCCCGCGATCGGGCTCCCAGCCGCCACCCCCGGCCCGCCCCCCTGGCTTCTGGGAGCCCCCTCGCCGGGGGTGCAGGCACCCCCCGCGATCGGGCTCCCAGCCGCCACCCCCGGCCCGCCCCCCTGGCTTCTGGGAGCCCCCTCGCCGGGGGTGCAGGCACCCCCCGCGATCGGGCTCCCAGCCGCCACCCCCGGCCCGCCCCCCTGGCTTCTGGGAGCCCCCTCGCCGGGGGTGCAGGCACCCCCCGCGATCGGGCTCCCAGCCGCCACCCCCGGCCCGCCCCCCTGGCTTCTGGGAGCCCCCTCGCCGGGGGTGCAGGCACCCCCCGCGATCGGGCTCCCAGCCGCCACCCCCGGCCCGCCCCCCTGGCTTCTGGGAGCCCCCTCGCCGGGGGTGCAGGCACCCCCCGCGATCGGGCTCCCAGCCGCCACCCCCGGCCCGCCCCCCTGGCTTCTGGGAGCCCCCTCGCCGGGGGTGCAGGCACCCCCCGCGATCGGGCTCCCAGCCGCCACCCCCGGCCCGCCCCCCTGGCTTCTGGGAGCCCCCTCGCCGGGGGTGCAGGCACCCCCCGCGATCGGGCTCCCAGCCGCCACCCCCGGCCCGCCCCCCTGGCTTCTGGGAGCCCCCTCGCCGGGGGTGCAGGCACCCCCCGCGATCGGGCTCCCAGCCGCCACCCCCGGCCCGCCCCCCTGGCTTCTGGGAGCCCCCTCGCCGGGGGTGCAGGCACCCCCCGCGATCGGGCTCCCAGCCGCCACCCCCGGCCCGCCCCCCTGGCTTCTGGGAGCCCCCTCGCCGGGGGTGCAGGCACCCCCCGCGATCGGGCTCCCAGCCGCCACCCCCGGCCCGCCCCCCTGGCTTCTGGGAGCCCCCTCGCCGGGGGTGCAGGCACCCCCCGCGATCGGGCTCCCAGCCGCCACCCCCGGCCCGCCCCCCTGGCTTCTGGGAGCCCCCTCGCCGGGGGTGCAGGCACCCCCCGCGATCGGGCTCCCAGCCGCCACCCCCGGCCCGCCCCCCTGGCTTCTGGGAGCCCCCTCGCCGGGGGTGCAGGCACCCCCCGCGATCGGGCTCCCAGCCGCCACCCCCGGCCCGCCCCCCTGGCTTCTGGGAGCCCCCTCGCCGGGGGTGCAGGCACCCCCCGCGATCGGGCTCCCAGCCGCCACCCCCGGCCCGCCCCCCTGGCTTCTGGGAGCCCCCTCGCCGGGGGTGCAGGCACCCCCCGCGATCGGGCTCCCAGCCGCCACCCCCGGCCCGCCCCCCTGGCTTCTGGGAGCCCCCTCGCCGGGGGTGCAGGCACCCCCCGCGATCGGGCTCCCAGCCGCCACCCCCGGCCCGCCCCCCTGGCTTCTGGGAGCCCCCTCGCCGGGGGTGCAGGCACCCCCCGCGATCGGGCTCCCAGCCGCCACCCCCGGCCCGCCCCCCTGGCTTCTGGGAGCCCCCTCGCCGGGGGTGCAGGCACCCCCCGCGATCGGGCTCCCAGCCGCCACCCCCGGCCCGCCCCCCTGGCTTCTGGGAGCCCCCTCGCCGGGGGTGCAGGCACCCCCCGCGATCGGGCTCCCAGCCGCCACCCCCGGCCCGCCCCCCTGGCTTCTGGGAGCCCCCTCGCCGGGGGTGCAGGCACCCCCCGCGATCGGGCTCCCAGCCGCCACCCCCGGCCCGCCCCCCTGGCTTCTGGGAGCCCCCTCGCCGGGGGTGCAGGCACCCCCCGCGATCGGGCTCCCAGCCGCCACCCCCGGCCCGCCCCCCTGGCTTCTGGGAGCCCCCTCGCCGGGGGTGCAGGCACCCCCCGCGATCGGGCTCCCAGCCGCCACCCCCGGCCCGCCCCCCTGGCTTCTGGGAGCCTTCTGGACCCCCAGCCTCTTTCTCATATTCTGAGTAATATCGTCTCCCCATCGGAAAATTTTCAACCCCTTCTCAGACGATTGTACACCCCCAGTGTGCACACCCTCAGAGGGAGTAACCCCCTCTTTATTAGGAGTCACATCAGCCTCTTCCTCCCTGAATATTCAGAACAGTATCCCACCGTTGTTTCTACTTCCAGTGAAACTGATTGTCATATCCTCCTCTCCCAAGCAGAAGTTGGAAACTCTGTCACGGGGGGTGTACACCGTTGTGATATAGAAATTAACATCGTCCTCTCCCGGGTTTACATCAGGAGCAAGTCTATTAATCATTAATATTAATAATTATATTAATATTAATAATAATTATTGATATTAATGATCACAATAAAGAGAGTAAAAATGAATACTGGTTTAAAAGGTTAACCATTTGTATTCATAATTATTAGTAATATCACTATTAATAATAATATTATGATATTAGCAATTAATGTGACTTAAATCAATACCCAGTGATGCTGGGAATACAATAATGATTAGTATTAGGAACTAATAATATTATTTGATGGCATTAATATTAATAATTAATTGAAAGCAGGCATAATCATGTATTGAAAATCATTATCCATAATTAATAATGGTATCTTATGAATTTTTAGTATCATTGATAATTATTAAAATCGATCATTGATGATTAATAATCATATTATTATTCCTCATTCCACAGGAAGTGTAAACCTCCTTGTGATGCTGTTCTTAATAACCAGGGTCGGAAAGCAGGACTTTAGTTTTAATATCGCAGTAGGTGTACACTCAGCACGTGACACTGATCCTAATATGAACGGGGGTAGAGTATCACATGACTCCAATTATAGCAATGGATGGATAGCTACGTGGTAATATTGCTCCTAATATTCCCGGAAGAAGCCTTTGCTATTTGTCCGAATATGGCACTGAGGGGACAGTTTCTCTGAGATATAGTTCCTAGTATACGGAGTTGGAGAGGATGATAATAATTCACAGGATGTGTGCTCCCGCCCAGTGATATTGTAATTACTATCCTGGGAGGGAGAGGATGATATTGCACTCTGTACAGCAGGAGGCGTACACCCAGTCTGGGATATTGTTCTTAATATCCATGGAGGGGACAGGCTGATATTACTCGCAATGTGGCACAGGGTGGACATTCACCCTGTTTCATCCTGCTCAATATTCCAAGGCCGAGAGACAGATATTAATCTCAGTATCACAGACACTGGACAACCACTTGTGATACTCTTCCAAATATCCAGATCAGGTTGCCAGGAGTCACCCCCGGACGGCCCCCCTGACTTCTGGGAGCCCCATCGCGAGGGGGTCAGGCACCCCCCGCGATCGGGCTCCCAGCCGCCAACCCAGGCCGGCCCCCCTCGCTTCTGGGAGCCCCATCGCCGGGGGGTCAGGCACGCCCCCCGATCGGGCTCCCAGCCGCCACCCCCGGCCCGCCCCCCTGGCATCTGGGAGCCCCATCGCCGGGGGGTCAGGCACCCCCCGCGATCGGGCTCCCAGCCGCCACCCCCGGCCCGCCCCCCTGGCTTCTGGGAGCCCCCTCGCCGGGGGTGCAGGCACCCCCCGCGATCGGGCTCCCAGCCGCCACCCCCGGCCCGCCCCCCTGGCTTCTGGGAGCCCCCTCGCCGGGGGTGCAGGCACCCCCCGCGATCGGGCTCCCAGCCGCCACCCCCGGCCCGCCCCCCTGGCTTCTGGGAGCCCCCTCGCCGGGGGTGCAGGCACCCCCCGCGATCGGGCTCCCAGCCGCCACCCCCGGCCCGCCCCCCTGGCTTCTGGGAGCCCCCTCGCCGGGGGTGCAGGCACCCCCCGCGATCGGGCTCCCAGCCGCCACCCCCGGCCCGCCCCCCTGGCTTCTGGGAGCCCCCTCGCCGGGGGTGCAGGCACCCCCCGCGATCGGGCTCCCAGCCGCCACCCCCGGCCCGCCCCCCTGGCTTCTGGGAGCCCCCTCGCCGGGGGTGCAGGCACCCCCCGCGATCGGGCTCCCAGCCGCCACCCCCGGCCCGCCCCCCTGGCTTCTGGGAGCCCCCTCGCCGGGGGTGCAGGCACCCCCCGCGATCGGGCTCCCAGCCGCCACCCCCGGCCCGCCCCCCTGGCTTCTGGGAGCCCCCTCGCCGGGGGTGCAGGCACCCCCCGCGATCGGGCTCCCAGCCGCCACCCCCGGCCCGCCCCCCTGGCTTCTGGGAGCCCCCTCGCCGGGGGTGCAGGCACCCCCCGCGATCGGGCTCCCAGCCGCCACCCCCGGCCCGCCCCCCTGGCTTCTGGGAGCCCCCTCGCCGGGGGTGCAGGCACCCCCCGCGATCGGGCTCCCAGCCGCCACCCCCGGCCCGCCCCCCTGGCTTCTGGGAGCCCCCTCGCCGTGGGTGCAGGCACCCCCCGCGATCGGGCTCCCAGCCGCCACCCCCGGCCCGCCCCCCTGGCTTCTGGGAGCCTTCTGGACCCCCAGCCTCTTTCTCATATTCTGAGTAATATCGTCTCCCCATCGGAAAATTTTCAACCCCTTCTCAGACGATTGTACACCCCCAGTGTGCACACCCTCAGAGGGAGTAACCCCCTCTTTATTAGGAGTCACATCAGCCTCTTCCTCCCTGAATATTCAGAACAGTATCCCACCGTTGTTTCTACTTCCAGTGAAACTGATTGTCATATCCTCCTCTCCCAAGCAGAAGTTGGAAACTCTGTCACGGGGGGTGTACACCGTTGTGATATAGAAATTAACATCGTCCTCTCCCGGGTTTACATCAGGAGCAAGTCTATTAATCATTAATATTAATAATTATATTAATATTAATAATAATTATTGATATTAATGATCACAATAAAGAGAGTAAAAATGAATACTGGTTTAAAAGGTTAACCATTTGTATTCATAATTATTAGTAATATCACTATTAATAATAATATTATGATATTAGCAATTAATGTCACTTAAATCAATACCCAGTGATGCTGGGAATACAATAATGATTAGTATTAGGAACTAATAATATTATTTGATGGCATTAATATTAATAATTAATTGAAAGCAGGCATAATCATGTATTGAAAATCATTATCCATAATTAATAATGGTATCTTATGAATTTTTAGTATCATTGATAATTATTAAAATCGATCATTGATGATTAATAATCATATTATTATTCCTCATTCCACAGGAAGTGTAAACCTCCTTGTGATGCTGTTCTTAATAACCAGGGTCGGAAAGCAGGACTTTAGTTTTAATATCGCAGTAGGTGTACACTCAGCACGTGACACTGATCCTAATATGAACGGGGGTAGAGTATCACATGACTCCAATTATAGCAATGGATGGATAGCTACGTGGTAATATTGCTCCTAATATTCCCGGAAGAAGCCTTTGCTATTTGTCCGAATATGGCACTGAGGGGACAGTTTCTCTGAGATATAGTTCCTAGTATACGGAGTTGGAGAGGATGATAATAATTCACAGGATGTGTGCTCCCGCCCAGTGATATTGTAATTACTATCCTGGGAGGGAGAGGATGATATTGCACTCTGTACAGCAGGAGGCGTACACCCAGTCTGGGATATTGTTCTTAATATCCATGGAGGGGACAGGCTGATATTACTCGCAATGTGGCACAGGGTGGACATTCACCCTGTTTCATCCTGCTCAATATTCCAAGGCCGAGAGACAGATATTAATCTCAGTATCACAGACACTGGACAACCACTTGTGATACTCTTCCAAATATCCAGATCAGGTTGCCAGGAGTCACCCCCGGACGGCCCCCCTGACTTCTGGGAGCCCCATCGCGAGGGGGTCAGGCCCCCCCCGCGATCGGGCTCCCAGCCGCCAACCCAGGCCGGCCCCCCTGGCTTCTGGGAGCCCCATCGCCGGGGGGTCAGGCACGCCCCCCGATCGGGCTCCCAGCCGCCACCCCCGGCCCGCCCCCCTGGCATCTGGGAGCCCCATCGCCGGGGGGTCAGGCACCCCCCGCGATCGGGCTCCCAGCCGCCACCCCCGGCCCGCCCCCCTGGCTTCTGGGAGCCCCCTCGCCGGGGGTGCAGACACCCCCCGCGATCGGGCTCCCAGCCGCCACCCCCGGCCCGCCCCCCTGGCTTCTGGGAGCCCCCTCGCCGGGGGTGCAGGCACCCCCCGCGATCGGGCTCCCAGCCGCCACCCCCGGCCCGCCCCCCTGGCTTCTGGGAGCCCCCTCGCCGGGGGTGCAGGCACCCCCCGCGATCGGGCTCCCAGCCGCCACCCCCGGCCCGCCCCCCTGGCTTCTGGGAGCCCACTCGCCGGGGGTGCAGGCACCCCCCGCGATCGGGCTCCCAGCCGCCACCCCCGGCCCGCCCCCCTGGCTTCTGGGAGCCCCCTCGCCGGGGGTGCAGGCACCCCCCGCGATCGGGCTCCCAGCCGCCACCCCCGGCTCGCCCCCCTGGCTTCTGGGAGCCCCCTCGCCGGGGGTGCAGGCACCCCCCGCGATCGGGCTCCCAGCCGCCACCCCCGGCCCGCCCCCCTGGCTTCTGGGAGCCCCCTCGCCGGGGGTGCAGGCACCCCCCGCGATCGGGCTCCCAGCCGCCACCCCCGGCCCGCCCCCCTGGCTTCTGGGAGACCCCTCGCCGGGGGTGCAGGCACCCCCCGCGATCGGGCTCCCAGCCGCCACCCCCGGCCCGCCCCCCTGGCTTCTGGGAGCCCCCTCGCCGGGGGTGCAGGCACCCCCCGCGATCGGGCTCCCAGCCGCCACCCCCGACCCGCCCCCCTGGCTTCTGGGAGCCCCCTCGCCGGGGGTGCAGGCACCCCCCCGATCGGGCTCCCAGCCGCCACCCCCGGCCCGCCCCCCTGGCTTCTGGGAGCCCCCTCGCCGGGGGTGCAGGCACCCCCCGCGATCGGGCTCCCAGCCGCCACCCCCGGCCCGCCCCCCTGGCTTCTGGGAGCCCCCTCGCCGGGGGTGCAGGCACCCCCCGCGATCGGGCTCCCAGCCGCCACCCCCGGCCCGCCCCCCTGGCTTCTGGGAGCCCCCTCGCCGGGGGTGCAGGCACCCCCCGCGATCGGGCTCCCAGCCGCCACCCCCGGCCCGCCCCCCTGGCTTCTGGGAGCCTTCTGGACCCCCAGCCTCTTTCTCATATTCTGAGTAATATCGTCTCCCCATCGGAAAATTTTCAACCCCTTCTCAGACGATTGTACACCCCCAGTGTGCACACCCTCAGAGGGAGTAACCCCCTCTTTATTAGGAGTCACATCAGCCTCTTCCTCCCTGAATATTCAGAACAGTATCCCACCGTTGTTTCTACTTCCAGTGAAACTGATTGTCATATCCTCCTCTCCCAAGCAGAAGTTGGAAACTCTGTCACGGGGGGTGTACACCGTTGTGATATAGAAATTAACATCGTCCTCTCCCGGGTTTACATCAGGAGCAAGTCTATTAATCATTAATATTAATAATTATATTAATATTAATAATAATTATTGATATTAATGATCACAATAGAGTAAAAATGAATACTGGTTTAAAAGGTTAACCATTTGTATTCATAATTATTAGTAATATCACTATTAATAATAATATTATGATATTAGCAATTAATGTGACTTAAATCAATACCCAGTGATGCTGGGAATACAATAATGATTAGTATTAGGAACTAATAATATTATTTGATGGCATTAATATTAATAATTAATTGAAAGCAGGCATAATCATGTATTGAAAATCATTATCCATAATTAATAATGGTATCTTATGAATTTTTAGTATCATTGATAATTATTAAAATCGATCATTGATGATTAATAATCATATTATTATTCCTCATTCCACAGGAAGTGTAAACCTCCTTGTGATGCTGTTCTTAATAACCAGGGTCGGAAAGCAGGACTTTAGTTTTAATATCGCAGCAGGTGTACACTCAGCACGTGACACTGATCCTAATATGAACGGGGGTAGAGTATCACATGACTCCAATTATAGCAATGGATGGATAGCTACGTGGTAATATTGCTCCTAATATTCCCGGAAGAAGCCTTTGCTATTTGTCCGAATATGGCACTGAGGGGACAGTTTCTCTGAGATATAGTTCCTAGTATACGGAGTTGGAGAGGATGATAATAATTCACAGGATGTGTGCTCCCGCCCAGTGATATTGTAATTACTATCCTGGGAGGGAGAGGATGATATTGCACTCTGTACAGCAGGAGGCGTACACCCAGTCTGGGATATTGTTCTTAATATCCATGGAGGGGACAGGCTGATATTACTCGCAATGTGGCACAGGGTGGACATTCACCCTGTTTCATCCTGCTCAATATTCCAAGGCCGAGAGACAGATATTAATCTCAGTATCACAGACACTGGACAACCACTTGTGATACTCTTCCAAATATCCAGATCAGGTTGCCAGGAGTCACCCCCGGACGGCCCCCCTGACTTCTGGGAGCCCCATCGCGAGGGGGTCAGGCAACCCCCGCGATCGGGCTCCCAGCCGCCAACCCAGGCCGGCCCCCCTGGCTTCTGGGAGCCCCATCGCCGGGGGGTCAGGCACGCCCCCCGATCGGGCTCCCAGCAGCCACCCCCGGCCCGCCCCCCTGGCATCTGGGAGCCCCATCGCCGGGGGGTCAGGCACCCCCCGCGATCGGGCTCCCAGCCGCCACCCCCGGCCCGCCCCCCTGGCTTCTGGGAGCCCCCTCGCCGGGGGGTCAGGCACGCCCCCCGATCGGGCTCCCAGCCGCCACCCCCGGCCCGCCCCCCTGGCTTCTGGGAGCCCCCTCGCCGGGGGTGCAGGCACGCCCCCCGATCGGGCTCCCAGCCGCCACCCCCGGCCCGCCCCCCTGGCTTCTGGGAGCCCCCTCGCCGGGGGTGCAGGCACCCCCCGCGATCGGGCTCCCAGCCGCCACCCCCGGCCCGCCCCCCTGGCTTCTGGGAGCCCCCTCGCCGGGGGTGCAGGCACCCCCCGCGATCGGGCTCCCAGCCGCCACCCCCGGCCCGCCCCCCTGGCTTCTGGGAGCCCCCTCGCCGGGGGTGCAGGCACCCCCCGCGATCGGGCTCCCAGCCGCCACCCCCGGCCCGCCCCCCTGGCTTCTGGGAGCCCCCTCGCCGGGGGTGCAGGCACCCCCCGCGATCGGGCTCCCAGCCGCCACCCCCGGCCCGCCCCCCTGGCTTCTGGGAGCCCCCTCGCCGGGGGTGCAGGCACGCCCCCCGATCGGGATCCCAGCCGCCACCCCCGGCCCGCCCCCCTGGCTTCTGGGAGCCCCCTCGCCGGGGGTGAAGGCACCCCCCGCGATCGGGCTCCCAGCCGCCACCCCCGGCCCGCCCCCCTGGCTTCTGGGAGCCCCCTCGCCGGGGGTGCAGGCACCCCCCGCGATCGGGCTCCCAGCCGCCACCCCCGGCCCGCCCCCCTGGCTTCTGGGAGCCCCCTCGCCGGGGGTGCAGGCACCCACCGCGATCGGGCTCCCAGCCGCCACCCCCGGCCCGCCCCCCTGGCTTCTGGGAGCCCCCTCGCCGGGGGTGCAGGCACCCCCCGCGATCGGGCTCCCAGCCGCCACCCCCGGCCCGCCCCCCTGGCTTCTGGGAGCCCCCTCGCCGGGGGTGCAGGCACCCCCCGCGATCGGGCTCCCAGCCGCCACCCCCGGCCCGCCCCCCTGGCTTCTGGGAGCCCCCTCGCCGGGGGTGCAGGCACCCCCGCGATCGGGCTCCCAGCCGCCACCCCCGGCCCGCCCCCCTGGCTTCTGGGAGCCCCCTCGCCGGGGGTGCAGGCACCCCCCGCGATCGGGCTCCCAGCCGCCACCCCCGGCCCGCCCCCCTGGCTTCTGGGAGCCCCCTCGCCGGGGTGCAGGCACCCCCCGCGATCGGGCTCCCAGCCGCCACCCCCGGCCCGCCCCCCTGGCTTCTGGGAGCCCCCTCGCCGGGGGTGCAGGCACCCCCCGCGATCGGGCTCCCAGCCGCCACCCCCGGCCCGCCCCCCTGGCTTCTGGGAGCCTTCTGGACCCCCAGCCTCTTTCTCATATTCTGAGTAATATCGTCTCCCCATCGGAAAATTTTCAACCCCTTCTCAGACGATTGTACACCCCCAGTGTGCACACCCTCAGAGGGAGTAACCCCCTCTTTATTAGGAGTCACATCAGCCTCTTCCTCCCTGAATATACAGAACAGTATCCCACCGTTGTTTCTACTTCCAGTGAAACTGATTGTCATATCCTCCTCTCCCAAGCAGAAGTTGGAAACTCTGTCACGGGGGGTGTACACCGTTGTGATATAGAAATTAACATCGTCCTCTCCCGGGTTTACATCAGGAGCAAGTCTATTAATCATTAATATTAATAATTATATTAATATTAATAATAATTATTGATATTAATGATCACAATAAAGAGAGTAAAAATGAATACTGGTTTAAAAGGTTAACCATTTGTATTCATAATTATTAGTAATATCACTATTAATAATAATATTATGATATTAGCAATTAATGTGACTTAAATCAATACCCAGTGATGCTGGGAATACAATAATGATTAGTATTAGGAACTAATAATATTATTTGATGGCATTAATATTAATAATTAATTGAAAGCAGGCATAATCATGTATTGAAAATCATTATCCATAATTAATAATGGTATCTTATGAATTTTTAGTATCATTGATAATTATTAAAATCGATCATTGATGATTAATAATCATATTATTATTCCTCATTCCACAGGAAGTGTAAACCTCCTTGTGATGCTGTTCTTAATAACCAGGGTCGGAAAGCAGGACTTTAGTTTTAATATCGCAGTAGGTGTACACTCAGCACGTGACACTGATCCTAATATGAACGGGGGTAGAGTATCACATGACTCCAATTATAGCAATGGATGGATAGCTACGTGGTAATATTGCTCCTAATATTCCCGGAAGAAGCCTTTGCTATTTGTCCGAATATGGCACTGAGGGGACAGTTTTTCTGAGATATAGTTCCTAGTATACGGAGTTGGAGAGGATGATGATAATTCACAGGCTGTGTGCTCCCGCCCAGTGATATTGTAATTACTATCCTGGGAGGGAGAGGATGATATTGCACTCTGTACAGCAGGAGGCGTACACCCAGTCTGGGATATTGTTCTTAATATCCATGGAGGGGACAGGCTGATATTACTCGCAATGTGGCACAGGGTGGACATTCACCCTGTTTCATCCTGCTCAATATTCCAAGGCCGAGAGACAGATATTAATCTCAGTATCACAGACACTGGACAACCACTTGTGATACTCTTCCAAATATCCAGATCAGGTTGCCAGGAGTCACCCCCGGACGGCCCCCCTGACTTCTGGGAGCCCCATCGCGAGGGGGTCAGGCACCCCCCGCGATCGGGCTCCCAGCCGCCAACCCAGGCCGGCCCCCCTGGCTTCTGGGAGCCCCCTCGCCGGGGGGTCAGCCACGCCCCCCGATCGGGCTCCCAGCCGCCACCCCCGGCCCGCCCCCCTGGCTTCTGGGAGCCCCCTCGCCGGGGGTGCAGGCACCCCCCGCGATCGGGCTCCCAGCCGCCACCCCCGGCCCGCCCCCCTGGCTTCTGGGAGCCCCCTCGCCGGGGGTGCAGGCACCCCCCGCGATCGGGCTCCCAGCCGCCACCCCCGGCCCGCCCCCCTGGCTTCTGGGAGCCCCCTCGCCGGGGGTGCAGGCACCCCCCGCGATCGGGCTCCCAGCCGCCACCCCCGGCCCGCCCCCCTGGCTTCTGGGAGCCCCCTCGCCGGGGGTGCAGGCACCCCCCGCGATCGGGCTCCCAGCCGCCACCCCCGGCCCGCCCCCCTGGCTTCTGGGAGCCCCCTCGCCGGGGGTGCAGGCACCCCCCGCGATCGGGCTCCCAGCCGCCACCCCCGGCCCGCCCCCCTGGCTTCTGGGAGCCCCCTCGCCGGGGGTGCAGGCACCCCCCGCGATCGGGCTCCCAGCCGCCACCCCCGGCCCGCCCCCCTGGCTTCTGGGAGCCCCCTCGCCGGGGGTGCAGGCACCCCCCGCGATCGGGCTCCCAGCCGCCACCCCCGGCCCGCCCCCCTGGCTTCTGGGAGCCCCCTCGCCGGGGGTGCAGGCACCCCCCGCGATCGGGCTCCCAGCCGCCACCCCCGGCCCGCCCCCCTGGCTTCTGGGAGCCCCCTCGCCGGGGGTGCAGGCACCCCCCGCGATCGGGCTCCCAGCCGCCACCCCCGGCCCGCCCCCCTGGCTTCTGGGAGCCCCCTCGCCGGGGGTGCAGGCACCCCCCGCGATCGGGCTCCCAGCCGCCACCCCCGGCCCGCCTCCCTGGCTTCTGGGAGCCCCCTCGCCGGGGGTGCAGGCACCCCCCGCGATCGGGCTCCCAGCCGCCACCCCCGGCCCGCCCCCCTGGCTTCTGGGAGCCCCCTCGCCGGGGGTGCAGGCACCCCCCGCGATCGGGCTCCCAGCCGCCACCCCCGGCCCGCCCCCCTGGCTTCTGGGAGCCTTCTGGACCCCCAGCCTCTTTCTCATATTCTGAGTAATATCGTCTCCCCATCGGAAAATTTTCAACCCCTTCTCAGACGATTGTACACCCCCAGTGTGCACACCCTCAGAGGGAGTAACCCCCTCTTTATTAGGAGTCACATCAGCCTCTTCCTCCCTGAATATTCAGAACAGTATCCCACCGTTGTTTCTACTTCCAGTGAAACTGATTGTCATATCCTCCTCTCCCAAGCAGAAGTTGGAAACTCTGTCACGGGGGGTGTACACCGTTGTGATATAGAAATTAACATCGTCCTCTCCCGGGTTTACATCAGGAGCAAGTCTATTAATCATTAATATTAATAATTATATTAATATTAATAATAATTATTGATATTAATGATCACAATAAAGAGAGTAAAAATGAATACTGGTTTAAAAGGTTAACCATTTGTATTCATAATTATTAGTAATATCACTATTAATAATAATATTATGATATTAGCAATTAATGTGACTTAAATCAATACCCAGTGATGCTGGGAATACAATAATGATTAGTATTAGGAACTAATAATATTATTTGATGGCATTAATATTAATAATTAATTGAAAGCAGGCATAATCATGTATTGAAAATCATTATCCATAATTAATAATGGTATCTTATGAATTTTTAGTATCATTGATAATTATTAAAATCGATCATTGATGATTAATAATCATATTATTATTCCTCATTCCACAGGAAGTGTAAACCTCCTTGTGATGCTGTTCTTAATAACCAGGGTCGGAAAGCAGGACTTTAGTTTTAATATCGCAGTAGGTGTACACTCAGCACGTGACACTGATCCTAATATGAACGGGGGTAGAGTATCACATGACTCCAATTATAGCAATGGATGGATAGCTACGTGGTAATATTGCTCCTAATATTCCCGGAAGAAGCCTTTGCTATTTGTCCGAATATGGCACTGAGGGGACAGTTTCTCTGAGATATAGTTCCTAGTATACGGAGTTGGAGAGGATGATAATAATTCACAGGATGTGTGCTCCCGCCCAGTGATATTGTAATTACTATCCTGGGAGGGAGAGGATGATATTGCACTCTGTACAGCAGGAGGCGTACACCCAGTCTGGGATATTGTTCTTAATATCCATGGAGGGGACAGGCTGATATTACTCGCAATGTGGCACAGGGTGGACATTCACCCTGTTTCATCATGCTCAATATTCCAAGGCCGAGAGACAGATATTAATCTCAGTATCACAGACACTGGACAACCACTTGTGATACTCTTCCAAATATCCAGATCAGGTTGCCAGGAGTCACCCCCGGACGGCCCCCCTGACTTCTGGGAGCCCCATCGCGAGGGGGTCAGGCCCCCCCCGCGATCGGGCTCCCAGCCGCCAACCCAGGCCGGCCCCCCTGGCTTCTGGGAGCCCCATCGCCGGGGGGTCAGGCACGCCCCCCGATCGGGCTCCCAGCCGCCACCCCCGGCCCGCCCCCCTGGCATCTGGGAGCCCCATCGCCGGGGGGTCAGGCACCCCCCGCGATCGGGCTCCCAGCCGCCACCCCCGGCCCGCCCCCCTGGCTTCTGGGAGCCCCCTCGCCGGGGGTGCAGGCACCCCCCGCGATCGGGCTCCCAGCCGCCACCCCCGGCCCGCCCCCCTGGCTTCTGGGAGCCCACTCGCCGGGGGTGCAGGCACCCCCCGCGATCGGGCTCCCAGCCGCCACCCCCGGCCCGCCCCCCTGGCTTCTGGGAGCCCCCTCGCCGGGGGTGCAGGCACCCCCCGCGATCGGGCTCCCAGCCGCCACCCCCGGCCCGCCCCCCTGGCTTCTGGGAGCCCCCTCGCCGGGGGTGCAGGCACCCCCCGCGATCGGGCTCCCAGCCGCCACCCCCGGCCCGCCCCCCTGGCTTCTGGGAGCCCCCTCGCCGGGGGTGCAGGCACCCCCCGCGATCGGGCTCCCAGCCGCCACCCCCGGCCCGCCCCCCTGGCTTCTGGGAGCCCCCTCGCCGGGGGTGCAGGCACCCCCCGCGATCGGGCTCCCAGCCGCCACCCCCGGCCCGCCCCCCTGGCTTCTGGGAGCCCCCTCGCCGGGGGTGCAGGCACCCCCCGCGATCGGGCTCCCAGCCGCCACCCCCGGCCCGCCCCCCTGGCTTCTGGGAGCCTTCTGGACCCCCAGCCTCTTTCTCATATTCTGAGTAATATCGTCTCCCCATCGGAAAATTTTCAACCCCTTCTCAGACGATTGTACACCCCCAGTGTGCACACCCTCAGAGGGAGTAACCCCCTCTTTATTAGGAGTCACATCAGCCTCTTCCTCCCTGAATATTCAGAACAGTATCCCACCGTTGTTTCTACTTCCAGTGAAACTGATTGTCATATCCTCCTCTCCCAAGCAGAAGTTGGAAACTCTGTCACGGGGGGTGTACACCGTTGTGATATAGAAATTAACATCGTCCTCTCCCGGGTTTACATCAGGAGCAAGTCTATTAATCATTAATATTAATAATTATATTAATATTAATAATAATTATTGATATTAATGATCACAATAGAGTAAAAATGAATACTGGTTTAAAAGGTTAACCATTTGTATTCATAATTATTAGTAATATCACTATTAATAATAATATTATGATATTAGCAATTAATGTGACTTAAATCAATACCCAGTGATGCTGGGAATACAATAATGATTAGTATTAGGAACTAATAATATTATTTGATGGCATTAATATTAATAATTAATTGAAAGCAGGCATAATCATGTATTGAAAATCATTATCCATAATTAATAATGGTATCTTATGAATTTTTAGTATCATTGATAATTATTAAAATCGATCATTGATGATTAATAATCATATTATTATTCCTCATTCCACAGGAAGTGTAAACCTCCTTGTGATGCTGTTCTTAATAACCAGGGTCGGAAAGCAGGACTTTAGTTTTAATATCGCAGTAGGTGTACACTCAGCACGTGACACTGATCCTAATATGAACGGGGGTAGAGTATCACATGACTCCAATTATAGCAATGGATGGATAGCTACGTGGTAATATTGCTCCTAATATTCCCGGAAGAAGCCTTTGCTATTTGTCCGAATATGGCACTGAGGGGACAGTTTTTCTGAGATATAGTTCCTAGTATACGGAGTTGGAGAGGATGATGATAATTCACAGGCTGTGTGCTCCCGCCCAGTGATATTGTAATTACTATCCTGGGAGGGAGAGGATGATATTGCACTCTGTACAGCAGGAGGCGTACACCCAGTCTGGGATATTGTTCTTAATATCCATGGAGGGGACAGGCTGATATTACTCGCAATGTGGCACAGGGTGGACATTCACCCTGTTTCATCCTGCTCAATATTCCAAGGCCGAGAGACAGATATTAATCTCAGTATCACAGACACTGGACAACCACTTGTGATACTCTTCCAAATATCCAGATCAGGTTGCCAGGAGTCACCCCCGGACGGCCCCCCTGACTTCTGGGAGCCCCATCGCGAGGGGGTCAGGCACCCCCCGCGATCGGGCTCCCAGCCGCCAACCCAGGCCGGCCCCCCTGGCTTCTGGGAGCCCCCTCGCCGGGGGGTCAGCCACGCCCCCCGATCGGGCTCCCAGCCGCCACCCCCGGCCCGCCCCCCTGGCTTCTGGGAGCCCCCTCGCCGGGGGTGCAGGCACCCCCCGCGATCGGGCTCCCAGCCGCCACCCCCGGCCCGCCCCCCTGGCTTCTGGGAGCCCCCTCGCCGGGGGTGCAGGCACCCCCCGCGATCGGGCTCCCAGCCGCCACCCCCGGCCCGCCCCCCTGGCTTCTGGGAGCCCCCTCGCCGGGGGTGCAGGCACCCCCCGCGATCGGGCTCCCAGCCGCCACCCCCGGCCCGCCCCCCTGGCTTCTGGGAGCCCCCTCGCCGGGGGTGCAGGCACCCCCCGCGATCGGGCTCCCAGCCGCCACCCCCGGCCCGCCCCCCTGGCTTCTGGGAGCCCCCTCGCCGGGGGTGCAGGCACCCCCCGCGATCGGGCTCCCAGCCGCCACCCCCGGCCCGCCCCCCTGGCTTCTGGGAGCCCCCTCGCCGGGGGTGCAGGCACCCCCCGCGATCGGGCTCCCAGCCGCCACCCCCGGCCCGCCCCCCTGGCTTCTGGGAGCCCCCTCGCCGGGGGTGCAGGCACCCCCCGCGATCGGGCTCCCAGCCGCCACCCCCGGCCCGCCCCCCTGGCTTCTGGGAGCCCCCTCGCCGGGGGTGCAGGCACCCCCCGCGATCGGGCTCCCAGCCGCCACCCCCGGCCCGCCCCCCTGGCTTCTGGGAGCCCCCTCGCCGGGGGTGCAGGCACCCCCCGCGATCGGGCTCCCAGCCGCCACCCCCGGCCCGCCCCCCTGGCTTCTGGGAGCCCCCTCGCCGGGGGTGCAGGCACCCCCCGCGATCGGGCTCCCAGCCGCCACCCCCGGCCCGCCCCCCTGGCTTCTGGGAGCCCCCTCGCCGGGGGTGCAGGCACCCCCCGCGATCGGGCTCCCAGCCGCCACCCCCGGCCCGCCTCCCTGGCTTCTGGGAGCCCCCTCGCCGGGGGTGCAGGCACCCCCCGCGATCGGGCTCCCAGCCGCCACCCCCGGCCCGCCCCCCTGGCTTCTGGGAGCCCCCTCGCCGGGGGTGCAGGCACCCCCCGCGATCGGGCTCCCAGCCGCCACCCCCGGCCCGCCCCCCTGGCTTCTGGGAGCCTTCTGGACCCCCAGCCTCTTTCTCATATTCTGAGTAATATCGTCTCCCCATCGGAAAATTTTCAACCCCTTCTCAGACGATTGTACACCCCCAGTGTGCACACCCTCAGAGGGAGTAACCCCCTCTTTATTAGGAGTCACATCAGCCTCTTCCTCCCTGAATATTCAGAACAGTATCCCACCGTTGTTTCTACTTCCAGTGAAACTGATTGTCATATCCTCCTCTCCCAAGCAGAAGTTGGAAACTCTGTCACGGGGGGTGTACACCGTTGTGATATAGAAATTAACATCGTCCTCTCCCGGGTTTACATCAGGAGCAAGTCTATTAATCATTAATATTAATAATTATATTAATATTAATAATAATTATTGATATTAATGATCACAATAAAGAGAGTAAAAATGAATACTGGTTTAAAAGGTTAACCATTTGTATTCATAATTATTAGTAATATCACTATTAATAATAATATTATGATATTAGCAATTAATGTGACTTAAATCAATACCCAGTGATGCTGGGAATACAATAATGATTAGTATTAGGAACTAATAATATTATTTGATGGCATTAATATTAATAATTAATTGAAAGCAGGCATAATCATGTATTGAAAATCATTATCCATAATTAATAATGGTATCTTATGAATTTTTAGTATCATTGATAATTATTAAAATCGATCATTGATGATTAATAATCATATTATTATTCCTCATTCCACAGGAAGTGTAAACCTCCTTGTGATGCTGTTCTTAATAACCAGGGTCGGAAAGCAGGACTTTAGTTTTAATATCGCAGTAGGTGTACACTCAGCACGTGACACTGATCCTAATATGAACGGGGGTAGAGTATCACATGACTCCAATTATAGCAATGGATGGATAGCTACGTGGTAATATTGCTCCTAATATTCCCGGAAGAAGCCTTTGCTATTTGTCCGAATATGGCACTGAGGGGACAGTTTCTCTGAGATATAGTTCCTAGTATACGGAGTTGGAGAGGATGATAATAATTCACAGGATGTGTGCTCCCGCCCAGTGATATTGTAATTACTATCCTGGGAGGGAGAGGATGATATTGCACTCTGTACAGCAGGAGGCGTACACCCAGTCTGGGATATTGTTCTTAATATCCATGGAGGGGACAGGCTGATATTACTCGCAATGTGGCACAGGGTGGACATTCACCCTGTTTCATCATGCTCAATATTCCAAGGCCGAGAGACAGATATTAATCTCAGTATCACAGACACTGGACAACCACTTGTGATACTCTTCCAAATATCCAGATCAGGTTGCCAGGAGTCACCCCCGGACGGCCCCCCTGACTTCTGGGAGCCCCATCGCGAGGGGGTCAGGCCCCCACCGCGATCGGGCTCCCAGCCGCCAACCCAGGCCGGCCCCCCTGGCTTCTGGGAGCCCCATCGCCGGGGGGTCAGGCACGCCCCCCGATCGGGCTCCCAGCCGCCACCCCCGGCCCGCCCCCCTGGCATCTGGGAGCCCCATCGCCGGGGGGTCAGGCACCCCCCGCGATCGGGCTCCCAGCCGCCACCCCCGGCCCGCCCCCCTGGCTTCTGGGAGCCCCCTCGCCGGGGGTGCAGGCACCCCCCGCGATCGGGCTCCCAGCCGCCACCCCCGGCCCGCCCCCCTGGCTTCTGGGAGCCCCCTCGCCGGGGGTGCAGACACCCCCCGCGATCGGGCTCCCAGCCGCCACCCCCGGCCCGCCCCCCTGGCTTCTGGGAGCCCCCTCGCCGGGGGTGCAGGCACCCCCCGCGATCGGGCTCCCAGCCGCCACCCCCGGCCCGCCCCCCTGGCTTCTGGGAGCCCCCTCGCCGGGGGTGCAGGCACCCCCCGCGATCGGGCTCCCAGCCGCCACCCCCGGCCCGCCCCCCTGGCTTCTGGGAGCCCACTCGCCGGGGGTGCAGGCACCCCCCGCGATCGGGCTCCCAGCCGCCACCCCCGGCCCGCCCCCCTGGCTTCTGGGAGCCCCCTCGCCGGGGGTGCAGGCACCCCCCGCGATCGGGCTCCCAGCCGCCACCCCCGGCCCGCCCCCCTGGCTTCTGGGAGCCCCCTCGCCGGGGGTGCAGGCACCCCCCGCGATCGGGCTCCCAGCCGCCACCCCCGGCCCGCCCCCCTGGCTTCTGGGAGCCCCCTCGCCGGGGGTGCAGGCACCCCCCGCGATCGGGCTCCCAGCCGCCACCCCCGGCCCGCCCCCCTGGCTTCTGGGAGCCCCCTCGCCGGGGGTGCAGGCACCCCCCCGATCGGGCTCCCAGCCGCCACCCCCGGCCCGCCCCCCTGGCTTCTGGGAGCCCCCTCGCCGGGGGTGCAGGCACCCCCCGCGATCGGGCTCCCAGCCGCCACCCCCGGCCCGCCCCCCTGGCTTCTGGGAGCCCCCTCGCCGGGGGTGCAGGCACCCCCCGCGATCGGGCTCCCAGCCGCCACCCCCGGCCCGCCCCCCTGGCTTCTGGGAGCCCCCTCGCCGGGGGTGCAGGCACCCCCCGCGATCGGGCTCCCAGCCGCCACCCCCGGCCCGCCCCCCTGGCTTCTGGGAGCCTTCTGGACCCCCAGCCTCTTTCTCATATTCTGAGTAATATCGTCTCCCCATCGGAAAATTTTCAACCCCTTCTCAGACGATTGTACACCCCCAGTGTGCACACCCTCAGAGGGAGTAACCCCCTCTTTATTAGGAGTCACATCAGCCTCTTCCTCCCTGAATATTCAGAACAGTATCCCACCGTTGTTTCTACTTCCAGTGAAACTGATTGTCATATCCTCCTCTCCCAAGCAGAAGTTGGAAACTCTGTCACGGGGGGTGTACACCGTTGTGATATAGAAATTAACATCGTCCTCTCCCGGGTTTACATCAGGAGCAAGTCTATTAATCATTAATATTAATAATTATATTAATATTAATAATAATTATTGATATTAATGATCACAATAGAGTAAAAATGAATACTGGTTTAAAAGGTTAACCATTTGTATTCATAATTATTAGTAATATCACTATTAATAATAATATTATGATATTAGCAATTAATGTGACTTAAATCAATACCCAGTGATGCTGGGAATACAATAATGATTAGTATTAGGAACTAATAATATTATTTGATGGCATTAATATTAATAATTAATTGAAAGCAGGCATAATCATGTATTGAAAATCATTATCCATAATTAATAATGGTATCTTATGAATTTTTAGTATCATTGATAATTATTAAAATCGATCATTGATGATTAATAATCATATTATTATTCCTCATTCCACAGGAAGTGTAAACCTCCTTGTGATGCTGTTCTTAATAACCAGGGTCGGAAAGCAGGACTTTAGTTTTAATATCGCAGCAGGTGTACACTCAGCACGTGACACTGATCCTAATATGAACGGGGGTAGAGTATCACATGACTCCAATTATAGCAATGGATGGATAGCTACGTGGTAATATTGCTCCTAATATTCCCGGAAGAAGCCTTTGCTATTTGTCCGAATATGGCACTGAGGGGACAGTTTCTCTGAGATATAGTTCCTAGTATACGGAGTTGGAGAGGATGATAATAATTCACAGGATGTGTGCTCCCGCCCAGTGATATTGTAATTACTATCCTGGGAGGGAGAGGATGATATTGCACTCTGTACAGCAGGAGGCGTACACCCAGTCTGGGATATTGTTCTTAATATCCATGGAGGGGACAGGCTGATATTACTCGCAATGTGGCACAGGGTGGACATTCACCCTGTTTCATCCTGCTCAATATTCCAAGGCCGAGAGACAGATATTAATCTCAGTATCACAGACACTGGACAACCACTTGTGATACTCTTCCAAATATCCAGATCAGGTTGCCAGGAGTCACCCCCGGACGGCCCCCCTGACTTCTGGGAGCCCCATCGCGAGGGGGTCAGGCAACCCCCGCGATCGGGCTCCCAGCCGCCAACCCAGGCCGGCCCCCCTGGCTTCTGGGAGCCCCATCGCCGGGGGGTCAGGCACGCCCCCCGATCGGGCTCCCAGCAGCCACCCCCGGCCCGCCCCCCTGGCATCTGGGAGCCCCATCGCCGGGGGGTCAGGCACCCCCCGCGATCGGGCTCCCAGCCGCCACCCCCGGCCCGCCCCCCTGGCTTCTGGGAGCCCCCTCGCCGGGGGGTCAGGCACGCCCCCCGATCGGGCTCCCAGCCGCCACCCCCGGCCCGCCCCCCTGGCTTCTGGGAGCCCCCTCGCCGGGGGTGCAGGCACGCCCCCCGATCGGGCTCCCAGCCGCCACCCCCGGCCCGCCCCCCTGGCTTCTGGGAGCCCCCTCGCCGGGGGTGCAGGCACCCCCCGCGATCGGGCTCCCAGCCGCCACCCCCGGCCCGCCCCCCTGGCTTCTGGGAGCCCCCTCGCCGGGGGTGCAGGCACCCCCCGCGATCGGGCTCCCAGCCGCCACCCCCGGCCCGCCCCCCTGGCTTCTGGGAGCCCCCTCGCCGGGGGTGCAGGCACCCCCCGCGATCGGGCTCCCAGCCGCCACCCCCGGCCCGCCCCCCTGGCTTCTGGGAGCCCCCTCGCCGGGGGTGCAGGCACCCCCCGCGATCGGGCTCCCAGCCGCCACCCCCGGCCCGCCCCCCTGGCTTCTGGGAGCCCCCTCGCCGGGGGTGCAGGCACGCCCCCCGATCGGGATCCCAGCCGCCACCCCCGGCCCGCCCCCCTGGCTTCTGGGAGCCCCCTCGCCGGGGGTGAAGGCACCCCCCGCGATCGGGCTCCCAGCCGCCACCCCCGGCCCGCCCCCCTGGCTTCTGGGAGCCCCCTCGCCGGGGGTGCAGGCACCCCCCGCGATCGGGCTCCCAGCCGCCACCCCCGGCCCGCCCCCCTGGCTTCTGGGAGCCCCCTCGCCGGGGGTGCAGGCACCCACCGCGATCGGGCTCCCAGCCGCCACCCCCGGCCCGCCCCCCTGGCTTCTGGGAGCCCCCTCGCCGGGGGTGCAGGCACCCCCCGCGATCGGGCTCCCAGCCGCCACCCCCGGCCCGCCCCCCTGGCTTCTGGGAGCCCCCTCGCCGGGGGTGCAGGCACCCCCCGCGATCGGGCTCCCAGCCGCCACCCCCGGCCCGCCCCCCTGGCTTCTGGGAGCCCCCTCGCCGGGGGTGCAGGCACCCCCGCGATCGGGCTCCCAGCCGCCACCCCCGGCCCGCCCCCCTGGCTTCTGGGAGCCCCCTCGCCGGGGGTGCAGGCACCCCCCGCGATCGGGCTCCCAGCCGCCACCCCCGGCCCGCCCCCCTGGCTTCTGGGAGCCCCCTCGCCGGGGTGCAGGCACCCCCCGCGATCGGGCTCCCAGCCGCCACCCCCGGCCCGCCCCCCTGGCTTCTGGGAGCCCCCTCGCCGGGGGTGCAGGCACCCCCCGCGATCGGGCTCCCAGCCGCCACCCCCGGCCCGCCCCCCTGGCTTCTGGGAGCCTTCTGGACCCCCAGCCTCTTTCTCATATTCTGAGTAATATCGTCTCCCCATCGGAAAATTTTCAACCCCTTCTCAGACGATTGTACACCCCCAGTGTGCACACCCTCAGAGGGAGTAACCCCCTCTTTATTAGGAGTCACATCAGCCTCTTCCTCCCTGAATATACAGAACAGTATCCCACCGTTGTTTCTACTTCCAGTGAAACTGATTGTCATATCCTCCTCTCCCAAGCAGAAGTTGGAAACTCTGTCACGGGGGGTGTACACCGTTGTGATATAGAAATTAACATCGTCCTCTCCCGGGTTTACATCAGGAGCAAGTCTATTAATCATTAATATTAATAATTATATTAATATTAATAATAATTATTGATATTAATGATCACAATAAAGAGAGTAAAAATGAATACTGGTTTAAAAGGTTAACCATTTGTATTCATAATTATTAGTAATATCACTATTAATAATAATATTATGATATTAGCAATTAATGTGACTTAAATCAATACCCAGTGATGCTGGGAATACAATAATGATTAGTATTAGGAACTAATAATATTATTTGATGGCATTAATATTAATAATTAATTGAAAGCAGGCATAATCATGTATTGAAAATCATTATCCATAATTAATAATGGTATCTTATGAATTTTTAGTATCATTGATAATTATTAAAATCGATCATTGATGATTAATAATCATATTATTATTCCTCATTCCACAGGAAGTGTAAACCTCCTTGTGATGCTGTTCTTAATAACCAGGGTCGGAAAGCAGGACTTTAGTTTTAATATCGCAGTAGGTGTACACTCAGCACGTGACACTGATCCTAATATGAACGGGGGTAGAGTATCACATGACTCCAATTATAGCAATGGATGGATAGCTACGTGGTAATATTGCTCCTAATATTCCCGGAAGAAGCCTTTGCTATTTGTCCGAATATGGCACTGAGGGGACAGTTTTTCTGAGATATAGTTCCTAGTATACGGAGTTGGAGAGGATGATGATAATTCACAGGCTGTGTGCTCCCGCCCAGTGATATTGTAATTACTATCCTGGGAGGGAGAGGATGATATTGCACTCTGTACAGCAGGAGGCGTACACCCAGTCTGGGATATTGTTCTTAATATCCATGGAGGGGACAGGCTGATATTACTCGCAATGTGGCACAGGGTGGACATTCACCCTGTTTCATCCTGCTCAATATTCCAAGGCCGAGAGACAGATATTAATCTCAGTATCACAGACACTGGACAACCACTTGTGATACTCTTCCAAATATCCAGATCAGGTTGCCAGGAGTCACCCCCGGACGGCCCCCCTGACTTCTGGGAGCCCCATCGCGAGGGGGTCAGGCACCCCCCGCGATCGGGCTCCCAGCCGCCAACCCAGGCCGGCCCCCCTGGCTTCTGGGAGCCCCCTCGCCGGGGGGTCAGCCACGCCCCCCGATCGGGCTCCCAGCCGCCACCCCCGGCCCGCCCCCCTGGCTTCTGGGAGCCCCCTCGCCGGGGGTGCAGGCACCCCCCGCGATCGGGCTCCCAGCCGCCACCCCCGGCCCGCCCCCCTGGCTTCTGGGAGCCCCCTCGCCGGGGGTGCAGGCACCCCCCGCGATCGGGCTCCCAGCCGCCACCCCCGGCCCGCCCCCCTGGCTTCTGGGAGCCCCCTCGCCGGGGGTGCAGGCACCCCCCGCGATCGGGCTCCCAGCCGCCACCCCCGGCCCGCCCCCCTGGCTTCTGGGAGCCCCCTCGCCGGGGGTGCAGGCACCCCCCGCGATCGGGCTCCCAGCCGCCACCCCCGGCCCGCCCCCCTGGCTTCTGGGAGCCCCCTCGCCGGGGGTGCAGGCACCCCCCGCGATCGGGCTCCCAGCCGCCACCCCCGGCCCGCCCCCCTGGCTTCTGGGAGCCCCCTCGCCGGGGGTGCAGGCACCCCCCGCGATCGGGCTCCCAGCCGCCACCCCCGGCCCGCCCCCCTGGCTTCTGGGAGCCCCCTCGCCGGGGGTGCAGGCACCCCCCGCGATCGGGCTCCCAGCCGCCACCCCCGGCCCGCCCCCCTGGCTTCTGGGAGCCCCCTCGCCGGGGGTGCAGGCACCCCCCGCGATCGGGCTCCCAGCCGCCACCCCCGGCCCGCCCCCCTGGCTTCTGGGAGCCCCCTCGCCGGGGGTGCAGGCACCCCCCGCGATCGGGCTCCCAGCCGCCACCCCCGGCCCGCCCCCCTGGCTTCTGGGAGCCCCCTCGCCGGGGGTGCAGGCACCCCCCGCGATCGGGCTCCCAGCCGCCACCCCCGGCCCGCCCCCCTGGCTTCTGGGAGCCCCCTCGCCGGGGGTGCAGGCACCCCCCGCGATCGGGCTCCCAGCCGCCACCCCCGGCCCGCCCCCCTGGCTTCTGGGAGCCCCCTCGCCGGGGGTGCAGGCACCCCCCGCGATCGGGCTCCCAGCCGCCACCCCCGGCCCGCCCCCCTGGCTTCTGGGAGCCCCCTCGCCGGGGGTGCAGGCACCCCCCGCGATCGGGCTCCCAGCCGCCACCCCCGGCCCGCCCCCCTGGCTTCTGGGAGCCCCCTCGCCGGGGGTGCAGGCACCCCCCGCGATCGGGCTCCCAGCCGCCACCCCCGGCCCGCCCCCCTGGCTTCTGGGAGCCTTCTGGACCCCCAGCCTCTTTCTCATATTCTGAGTAATATCGTCTCACCATCGGAAAATTTTCAACCCCTTCTCAGACGATTGTACACCCCCAGTGTGCACACCCTCAGAGGGAGTAACCCCCTCTTTATTAGGAGTCACATCAGCCTCTTCCTCCCTGAATATTCAGAACAGTATCCCACCGTTGTTTCTACTTCCAGTGAAACTGATTGTCATATCCTCCTCTCCCAAGCAGAAGTTGGAAACTCTGTCACGGGGGGTGTACACCGTTGTGATATAGAAATTAACATCGTCCTCTCCCGGGTTTACATCAGGAGCAAGTCTATTAATCATTAATATTAATAATTATATTAATATTAATAATAATTATTGATATTAATGATCACAATAAAGAGAGTAAAAATGAATACTGGTTTAAAAGGTTAACCATTTGTATTCATAATTATTAGTAATATCACTATTAATAATAATATTATGATATTAGCAATTAATGTGACTTAAATCAATACCCAGTGATGCTGGGAATACAATAATGATTAGTATTAGGAACTAATAATATTATTTGATGGCATTAATATTAATAATTAATTGAAAGCAGGCATAATCATGTATTGAAAATCATTATCCATAATTAATAATGGTATCTTATGAATTTTTAGTATCATTGATAATTATTAAAATCGATCATTGATGATTAATAATCATATTATTATTCCTCATTCCACAGGAAGTGTAAACCTCCTTGTGATGCTGTTCTTAATAACCAGGGTCGGAAAGCAGGACTTTAGTTTTAATATCGCAGTAGGTGTACACTCAGCACGTGACACTGATCCTAATATGAACGGGGGTAGAGTATCACATGACTCCAATTATAGCAATGGATGGATAGCTACGTGGTAATATTGCTCCTAATATTCCCGGAAGAAGCCTTTGCTATTTGTCCGAATATGGCACTGAGGGGACAGTTTCTCTGAGATATAGTTCCTAGTATACGGAGTTGGAGAGGATGATAATAATTCACAGGATGTGTGCTCCCGCCCAGTGATATTGTAATTACTATCCTGGGAGGGAGAGGATGATATTGCACTCTGTACAGCAGGAGGCGTACACCCAGTCTGGGATATTGTTCTTAATATCCATGGAGGGGACAGGCTGATATTACTCGCAATGTGGCACAGGGTGGACATTCACCCTGTTTCATCCTGCTCAATATTCCAAGGCCGAGAGACAGATATTAATCTCAGTATCACAGACACTGGACAACCACTTGTGATACTCTTCCAAATAACCAGATCAGGTTGCCAGGAGTCACCCCCGGACGGCCCCCCTGACTTCTGGGAGCCCCATCGCGAGGGGGTCAGGCACCCCCCGCGATCAGGCTCCCAGCCGCCAACCCAGGCCGGCCCCCCTGGCATCTGGGAGCCCCATCGCCGGGGGGTCAGGCACGCCCCCCGATCGGGCTCCCAGCCGCCACCCCCGGCCCGCCCCCCTGGCTTCTGGGAGCCCCCTCGCCGGGGGTGCAGGCACGCCCCCCGATCGGGCTCCCAGCCGCCACCCCCGGCCCGCCCCCCTGGCTTCTGGGAGCCCCCTCGCCGGGGGTGCCGGCACCCCCCGCGATCGGGCTCCCAGCCGCCACCCCCGGCCCGCCGCCCTGGCTTCTGGGAGCCCCCTCGCCGGGGGTGCCGGCACCCCCCGCGATCGGGCTCCCAGCCGCCACCCCCGGCCCGCCGCCCTGGCTTCTGGGAGCCCGCTCGCCGGGGGTGCCCGCACCCCCCGCGATCGGGCTCCCAGCCGCCACCCCCGGCCCGCCGCCCTGGCTTCTGGGAGCCCGCTCGCCGGGGGTGCCGGCACCCCCCGCGATCGGGCTCCCAGCCGCCACCCCCGGCCCGCCGCCCTGGCTTCTGGGAGCCCGCTCGCCGGGGGTGCCGGCACCCCCCGCGATCGGGCTCCCAGCCGCCACCCCCGGCCCGCCGCCCTGGCTTCTGGGAGCCCGCTCGCCGGGGGTGCCGGCACCCCCCGCGATCGGGCTCCCAGCCGCCACCCCCGGCCCGCCGCCCTGGCTTCTGGGAGCCCGCTCGCCGGGGGAGCCGGCACCCCCCGCGATCGGGCTCCCAGCCGCCACCCCCGGCCCGCCGCCCTGGCTTCTGGGAGCCCGCTCGCCGGGGGTGCCGGCACCCCCCGCGATCGGGCTCCCAGCCGCCACCCCCGGCCCGCCGCCCTGGCTTCTGGGAGCCCGCTCGCCGGGGGTGCCGGCACCCCCCGCGATCGGGCTCCCAGCCGCCACCCCCGGCCCGCCCCCCTGGCTTCTCGGAGCCCCATCGCCGGGGGTGCAGGCACCCCCCGCGATCGGGCTCCCAGCCGCCACCCCCGGCCCGCCCTCCTGGCTTCTGGGAGCCCCATCGCGAGCCTTGTGGACCCCCTGCCTCTTTCTCATATTCTGAGTAATATCATCTCCCCATCGGAAAATTTTCAACTCTTTCTCAGACGATTGTACACCCCCAGTGTGCACACCCTCAGAGGGAGTAACCCCCTCTGTAGTAGGAGTCACATCAGCCTCTTCCTCCCTGAATATTCAGAACACTATCCCACCGTTGTTTCTACTTCCAGTGAAACTGATTGTCATATCCTCCTCTCCCAAGCAGAAGTTGAAACTCTGTCGCGGGGGGTGTACACCGTTGTGATATAGAAATTAACATCGTTCTCTCCCGGGTTTACATCAGGAGCAAGTCTATTAATCATTAATATTAATAATTATATTAATATTAATAATAATTATTGATATTAATGATCACAATAAAGAGAGTAAAAATGAATACTGGTTTAAAAGGTTAACCATTTGTAATCATAATTATTAGTAATATCACTATTAATAATAATATTATGATATTAGCAATTAATGTGACTTAAATCAATACCCAGTGATTCTGGGAATACAATAATGATTAGTATTAGGAACTAATAATATTATTTGATGACATTAATATTAATAATTAATTGAAAGCAGGCATAATCATGTATTGAAAATCATTATCCATAATTAATAATGGTATCTTATGAATTTTTAGTATCATTGATAATTATTAAAATCGATCATTGATGATTAATAATCATATTATTATTCCTCATTCCACAGGAAGTGTAAACCTCCTTGTGATGCTGTTCTTAATAACCAGGGTCGGAAAGCAGGACTTTAGTTTTAATATCGCAGCAGGTGTACACTCACCACGTGACACTGATCCTAATATGAACGGGGGTAGAGTATCACATGACTCCAATTATAGCAATGGATGGATAGCTACGCGGTAATATTGCTCCTAATATTCCCGGAAGAAGCCTTTGCTATTAGTCCTAATATGGCACTGAGGGGACAGTTTTTCTGAGATATAGTTCCTAGTATACGGAGTTGGAGAGGATGATAATAATTCACAGGCTGTGTGCTCCCGCCCAGTGATATTGTAATTACTATCCTGGGAGGGAGAGGATGATATTGCACTCTGTACAGCAGGAGGCGTACACCCAGTCTGGGATATTGTTCCTAATATTCATGGAGGGGACAGGCTGATATTACTCGCAATGTGGCAGAGGGTGGACATTCACCCTGTTTCATCCTTCTCAATATTCCAAGGCCGAGAGACAGATATTAATCTCAGTATCACAGACACTGGACAACCCCTTGTGATACTCTTCCAAATATCCAGAGCAGGTTGCCAGGAGCCACCCCCGGCCCGCCCCCCTGGCTTCTGGGAGCCCCATCGCCGGGGGTGCAGGCACCCCTCCGCGATCGGGCTCCGAGCCGCCACCCCCGGCCCGCCCCCCTAGCTTCTGGGAGCCCCATCGCCGGGGGTGCAGGCACCCCCGGCGATCGGGCTCCCAGCCGCCACCCCCGGCCCGCTCCCCTGGCTTCTGGGAGCCCCATCGCCGGGGGGTCAGGCACCCCCCGCGATCGGGCTCCCAGCCGCCACCCCCGGCCCGCCCCCCTGGCTTCTGTGAGCCCCATCGCCGGGGGGTCAGGCACGCCCCCCGATCGGGCTCCCAGCCGCCACCCCCGGCCCGCCCCCCTGGCTTCTGGGAGCCCCATCGCCGGGGGTGCAGGCACGCCCCCCGATCGGGCTCCCAGCCGCCACCCCCGGCCCGCGCCCCTGGCTTCTGGGAGCCCCATCGCCGGGGGTGCAGGCACCCCCCGCGATCGGGCTCCCAGCCGCCACCCCCGGCCCGCCCCCCTGGCTTCTGGGAGCCCCATCGCCGGGGGTGCAGGAACCCCCCGCGATCGGGCTCCCAGCCGCCACCCCCGGCCCGCCCCCCTGGCTTCTGGGAGCCCCATCGCCGGGGGTGCAGGCACCCCCCGCGATCGGGCTCCCAGCCGCCACCCCCGGCCCGCCCCCCTGGCTTCTGGGAGCCCCATCGCCGGGGGTGCAGGCACCCCCCGCGATCGGGCTCCCAGCCGCCACCCCCGGCCCGCCCCCCTGGCTTCTCGGAGCCCCATCGCCGGGGGTGCAGGCACCCCCCGCGATCGGGCTCCCAGCCGCCACCCCCGGCCCGCCCCCCTGGCTTCTGGGAGCCCCATCGCGAGCCTTGTGGACCCCCTGCCTCTTTCTCATATTCTGAGTAATATCATCTCCCCATCGGAAAATTTTCAACTCTTTCTCAGACGATTGTACACCCCCAGTGTGCACACCCTCAGAGGGAGTAACCCCCTCTGTAGTAGGAGTCACATCAGCCTCTTCCTCCCTGAATACTCAGAACACTATCCCACCGTTGTTTCTACTTCCAGTGAAACTGATTGTCATATCCTCCTCTCCCAAGCAGAAGTTGAAACTCTGTCGCGGGGGGTGTACACCGTTGTGATATAGAAATTAACATCGTTCTCTCCCGGGTTTACATCAGGAGCAAGTCTATTAATCATTAATATTAATAATTATATTAATATTAATAATAATTATTGATATTAATGATCACAATAAAGAGAGTAAAAATGAATACTGGTTTAAAAGGTTAACCATTTGTAATCATAATTATTAGTAATATCACTATTAATAATAATATTATGATATTAGCAATTAATGTGACTTAAATCAATACCCAGTGATGCTGGGAATACAATAATGATTAGTATTAGGAACTAATAATATTATTTGATGACATTAATATTAATAATTAATTGAAAGCAGGCATAATCATGTATTGAAAATCATTATCCATAATTAATAATGGTATCTTATGAATTTTTAGTATCATTGATAATTATTAAAATCGATCATTGATGATTAATAATCATATTATTATTCCTCATTCCACAGGAAGTGTAAACCTCCTTGTGATGCTGTTCTTAATAACCAGGGTCGGAAAGCAGGACTTTAGTTTTAATATCGCAGCAGGTGTACACTCACCACGTGACACTGATCCTAATATGAACGGGGGTAGAGTATCACATGACTCCAATTATAGCAATGGATGGATAGCTACGCGGTAATATTGCTCCTAATATTCCCGGAAGAAGCCTTTGCTATTAGTCCTAATATGGCACTGAGGGGACAGTTTTTCTGAGATATAGTTCCTAGTATACGGAGTTGGAGAGGATGATAATAATTCACAGGCTGTGTGCTCCCGCCCAGTGATATTGTAATTACTATCCTGGGAGGGAGAGGATGATATTGCACTCTGTACAGCAGGAGGCGTACACCCAGTCTGGGATATTGTTCCTAATATCCATGGAGGGGACAGGCTGATATTACTCGCAATGTGGCAGAGGGTGGACATTCACCCTGTTTCATCCTTCTCAATATTCCAAGGCCGAGAGACAGATATTAATCTCAGTATCACAGACACTGGACAACCCCTTGTGATACTCTTCCAAATATCCAGAGCAGGTTGCCAGGAGCCACCCCCGGCCCGCCCCCCTGGCTTCTGGGAGCCCCATCGCCGGGGGTGCAGGCACCCCTCCGCGATCGGGCTCCGAGCCGCCACCCCCGGCCCGCCCCCCTAGCTTCTGGGAGCCCCATCGCCGGGGGTGCAGGCACCCCCCCGCGATCGGGCTCCCAGCCGCCACCCCCGGCCCGCCCCCCTGGCTTCTGGGAGCCCCATCGCCGGGGGGTCAGGCACGCCCCCCGATCGGGCTCCCAGCCGCCACCCCCGGCCCGCCCCCCTGGCTTCTGGGAGCCCCATCGCCGGCGGTGCCGGCACCCCCGGCGGTCGGGCTCCCAGCCGCCACCCCCGGCCCGCCCCCCTGGCTTCTGGGAGCCCCATCGCCCCGAAATGTCTACTAAAAATACAAAAAAAGAGAGAAAATGCCAGGTATGGTTGTGGGCACCTGTAGTCCCAGCTACTCAAGAGGCTGAGGCAGGAACATCACTTGAACTCGGGAGGTGGAGCTTGCAGTGAACCAAGATCGCACCACTGCTCTCCAGCCTGAACAACAGAGCAAGGCTCCATTTCAAAATAAATAAATAAATAAATAAATAAATAAATAAATAAATAAATAATAAATAATTAAAATAAGCCTCCCAGTCTATGGCACTTTGTCATAGCAGCCTGAATGAACTAAGACAGCTCAGTACGAATCAAACAGAAGGCCAGGTCACAGGAACCTAAAGGAAGTCCTCCTAAAAGCAGAATGACATCAGGGAAGAAGGAACAATGGCAGGAGGGGCAAAATAGGACCTCAGGGCTGTTCTAGGACACCCACGTCCCAGGCTGTGAGGCTACCTGTGGAGCTTGGCATCCTGCCAACCCAGATCAGTGGCACAGGTGCCTACCGGGAGCTGTGCAGCAGACCCCGTCTTTCTCAAGGAGCCTTCTCGGGACCAGTCTTCCGGACAGGCAGTGGACAAGAGCTTTACAAATGTCCTCACAATTGCATCCATGGGCAAGAAATTCCACTTCTAGAATCATTCTTAAAGAAGAAGAAAATGTTTAAATAAATAAATAAAACAATAAAATTAGACTCATTCTTGGAATGTTGCCAGGATATAGCTTACAAGATAGGAAAACAAGCTCAAATTATAGGAGTGTATTTAATAAAAGAAAAAAAGAAAGAAAAGATTAGAACAGTCAGAAGATGGTCATATTCTAGAAGAGCTGCAGGAATAAGGGAATTAAAAACAATATGCTCCAAAACCCTTTAGAGAAGGTATGCTTGGGCTCCAGACATTTGGCCTGGTTTTTTGGACAAAAGTGGTGAATTGGTCCTCTCTCCCTCTCTCTCTCCCTCTCTCTCTTTCTCCCTCTCTATGTCCTTCCCTCCATCCCTCTATCCATCCCTTTCTCTCTCTCTCCCTCTCTCTGTCTCTCCCTCCCTCCCTTTCTCCCTCTCTATCTCCCCCTTTCTCACTCTCTCTCTCTCTCCCACTCTCCCCTGCCCCCTTTCTCCCTGCCTGCTTCTCTGTCTCCTCCCTGCATCCCATACACATCATGGTAGAAAGGCCCCTTAGGATCATCCCACATCCTCTGTGGCCATCCACACCTGCCAACCTGCCCTCTGATCTGTATACTGTCCTGGTTTATTCTGCCCACCTGAAAAAGCTCGGCCATGCAGGTAGAAGATGCTGCTGTTCTATTTCCATGATGCCAAATGCCTAGAAATTAAGGGGAAAACGCATTCACCAAAAAAATGGGATTTTATGTTGAATCTTAGCATTTACTTCTGTTATCCTCCTTTTTTTTCTTTTGTTTAGGTCTGTGTCCTGGGAAGCTCTGGGATGAACATGACTCCTGAGCACAGACGCCGCCCTCACAGAGGTTCGTGTATGCTCGGCTTCATCCTCGGAACTTTACACTCACACTTGACTCGCCCACTTTACGTGTCTTTTTTTTTTTTTTGGCCTGACTTTTAGAAAACCAATCTGAGAATAAAGTTTAAAAAGAGAGTTTCTGAACCCTTAACTGAGGTCAAAATCTTGGAGTGAAAGCCAAAGATGCAGTGTCCAAGGAGTCAGGGGAATGGGGGCATCTTCGAACCCAGAATCAGTCAGCAGTGGGGAGAAAACAAGGGCTTCTATGTGCGGCTCCCTGATGAGCACTCGGAAAGCAAATGCGTTTCAGTCCAGAAGAAGGTCAAGTGAGGAAATGAGCTAAATGGGGCTTATTCCTTGCTCAGCCCTGAGACTAGGCTGGAGGCCCCAGGCAGGAGAGGGAGGGCCAGGCCCCATAAGCCTCTCCCCACGGAAAATGATGATGGGCCAGGAAGCTGCAGAGTGAGTCGACCTTCTTGCCCTCTCTGCAGAGGCCTGGCCCTTGTGAGTGAACCCCCTCACTCCCTCTTATTATTTAGTCTTGCTACTGTTGACATATTAAAGTTGGTGATCATTTGGAACATGAGTGCTAAACTGAATTTTGTTAATTCTAATAATTTATCAGAGCATTTTTATATTTCTAGGAAACAGAATTATACATTATCCTCAGAATTATTTTATCTTTCTTGTTAATAATAACAGTCCTTCAGTCGCCCTGCCTTCCCACTGGGTGTGAGTGCATCTCTGCTAATGTGGGGCATGAGAATGGATGCCAGAGGCAGAGCAAGCAGCTCAGAGGCCATAGCAGCTATTTATTTTTTTGTTTATTTATTTATTTATTTTGAGATGGAGTCTCACTCTGTTGCCCAGGCTGGAGTGCAATGGCGCGATCTCAGCTCACTGCAACCACCACTTCCTGGGTTCAAGTGATTCTCCCGCCTCAGCTTCCAGAGTAGCTGGGATTACAGGCACCCACCACCATGCCGGGCTAATTTTTGGTACTCTTAGTAGAGACGGAGTTTCACCATGTTGGCAAGGTTGGTCTTGAACCCCTGGCCTCGGGTGATTCACCCACCTTGGCCTCCTAAAGTGCTAAGATTACAGGCATGAGCCACCATGCCCGGCCCATTGTGGCATCTTAATCACAGAGTGAAGAAGGCCTGGACCCAGCGTGAAGATGATGAAAAGGGGGAAGAGCAGCTCTCTCACCTATAGTGCTGCCAGGCGCTTCCAACTTTCAACATAAGGGACACTAAATAGCTTTCCCAACGAAAACAACTGAGATGTTGGGTAAAACCTACAAAAATGCATCTTTGTAAGTGCATTACTGGGCTGGCATTGAAGGATGGAATCCACAGCAGTCGATAAGGAATTGGCGGGAACCAAAGTGGAATTTATTTTTCTGTTTAGACAGTTGCACAGAGGATGGGGCATCAGAAACAAAACCGGATGTCTCTCCAAAATGAGGTCAGAAATCTGACATCTTAGACTTAAAATAAAAGCCCACCTCAGAGCAGGAGCAGCAAGGAGAGCAGCTGTCCCTGCATTGGTGCTGGGTGGAGGGAAAACCACTGACCCTGAGAACCGATGAGAAACAGTCCTCCAGGAGTTCATGCTGGAAGACCTCGAGAGCATGGGTCAAATCGACGTGGCACCAGGCGGCTGCTAACTTCACCTCTACCCCATGTGAGTGAACATCTTTGCTGAAACAATGCAACCCTGTCCTCAAAATATCTCCCCACTTAAAATTCCAAGAAAGATAAGTCCCCGTGCAAAAAGTTACAAAACATAAGTAAACAAAGTACTGTGGATACATCCAATAATTCAAGAAACAAATTGAGCAGAGCCACAAAAATCCAAAATGTGGAAAAGATCAACTGCTGGCAAAGTATCCACTGCTGTTGCTCCCGTTAAGAGACTGTATTTCATAAAAAGCTAGACACGCCCCTCTGTGGCCTCACACTTGCCTTCTCAGGCATGTCTGCCCCAGAAATGCCTTTGCACTGCCTTCTCCAAGAGACACATACGGGGCAAGAATATTTAGGCAGTGATTGTAGACATAGAAAACACTTGAAAGCCACCCAAATACATCTCTATCAAGGAAAAAAGCTGGCATAGTCACATTGTGGAATATGATACAGCTGTGAAAATGAACTGCCGTTAGAAGCATCAGCAATGAAAAATTACAGTGAACAAAGGAAATTACTGAAAAATACACTGCTATTCCACATACAGTTCACAAACTATAACATATGACATGGCTGAATAATATACAGAGAAATGATATAACTTATGAAAAGCAAGACAAACATTAACACATTAGTCCTATGTCTGGGTGAAGAAGGGAGACCCAGGTGATGAAAGAAGGGCGCATTGTAGCCTTTCAAGACACTCGATGCTAACGCATGATGACAACAGCGCAATTATTAATCTATCAGATTATGCATTCAGTTTTGTTTGTTTGTTTGCTTTTGAGGCGGAGTTTTGCTCATGTAGCCCAGGCTAGAGTGTAATGGCACGATCTCGGCTCGCTGCAACTTCTATCTCCTGGGTTCAAACAACTCTCCCACCTCAGACTCCCGAGTAGCTGGGATCACAGGTGCCTGCCATGATGCTCAGCTAACTTTTTGTATTTTTTTAGTAGAGACGGGTTTCACCACATTGGCCAGGCTGGTCTTAAACACCTGACCTCAAATGATCCACCCGCCTCAGCCTCCGAAAGTGCTGGGCTTACAGACATGAGCCACCGTGCCCAGCCAAATTTTATAGACTCTTAGGTGTCATATATTTCATAATTAAACATAAAAAACTAAATGTTTACTGTACTTTGTAAATGAAAGAGCAATAAAAATTGTTGCAAACTTTTAAACATCAAACCTGTTGTATAGCTCATAGTGACCCTCCTATTAAGCTGTGGTAAGCTCCAATTGGTATTTCATTGTTATTTTCTAAAAACTAGGTGAACAGATGAAAAACAGAATTCAGTTTTAAAACAAGATATTAAGATAATGTTACTGGTTGAAAGTGTCCAGGTTGTTGGTGCCTTGAACCAAGAATTGGACGCAATGCAAAAATGGAGCAAGGAAAGAATGAAGCAGCAAAGCAGACATTTACGGAAAATGAAAGCACGCTCCACAGGGTGAGAGCGCCTGAGCACAGGGGGCCCGTTACTGAAGTTTCTAGGGCTTAAATCCCCTCTCGAGGTTTCCATTGGTTACTTGGTGTGTACCCTACGTAAATGAAGAGGATGAAGTAAAATTACAAAGTCATGTACTCGGTGTAAGCCCTGTGTAAATGGAGAGGATATTTCTTGTCATACCGCAAGAGTTTCCATTTGATTTCGTTCTCGGAAGTCAAGGTGAATCGGCCTTATGTTCCTGCCTCCAGACCCTTTTCTCCTGCCTCCGTGGAATGGATGGCAGGACATGGAAAATGGTTTTGTCCAAATGACATGTCCCAGGGCACTGGCAGCTGAGGACAAGAGGGAACCAGTTGGTGTCACTGAGGAACGCTCACCCGTGTCTCCACACCGCACAGAACAAAGTGAGTGTCCTTGTCCTGAACCCTCTGAAGTGAGTATCTCGCCTCAGGGCTTTCATGAAACCCTTTTTAGGAGAGGCTCCTTCTCTCTCCTTCTGCAGCCACAAGGCAGCAGGGATAGCCCCTCTCTCGCTGAAGTTCTTCTTAAAAAAACAAAGAGAATAAAATACTAGAATTAATGTAATGAATAATAAAATAATGAAAATGAAAGTATGTTTCACAGAAGCAGCTCTGGAATTTCATGTATTGGTGGCATTAAAAGCAGAAAATGGGCCTATAGGCCTGGCGGGGTGGCTCATGCCTGTAATCCCAGCACTTTGGGAGTCTGAGGCAGGTGGATCACGAGGTCAGGAGATCGAGACCATCCTGGCTAACACAGTGAAACACCGTCTCTACTAAAAATACAAAAAATTAGCCATACATGGTGATGGGGCCCTGTAGTCCCAGCTACTCGGGAGGCTGAGGCAGGAGAATGGCGTGAACCCGGGAGGCCGAGCTTGTAGTGAGCCGATATCGCTTCACTGCACTCCAGCCTGGGCAACAGAACAAGACTCGGTCTAAAAAAAAAAAAAAAAAAAAAAGAAAAAAGGAAATGGGCCTATAGAGCTCCATTTAATGGCAAAAAATTAAGGAAAGAATAAAAAGACTCTGCTAATAATGGTGACGTGAGCTGCTCATATTGTCATTTTCTCTGAGACCTAATATTGGGGAGGAGGTGGGACCACCTGCCACCAGGCTCCAGGTGATTTTCGGGCTGTTCCCCCAAATCACTGCAGCCTCTTCCCTGCTGGTCCCTTGATCCTGCTGCTGTGCCGGGCGTCCTGAGTGGCAGGAGGCACCTCGGCAGCTTCCAGTGGGATAGGCCTGTGGCATTCTGAGCCTGAATGCCGTGATCACTAGGAAGTAAGGAGACACAAGCAGGAAGGGTTCAGGGATGGAGCGGCCGCTTCTCAGGGATCAGTCTCGGGCCCGAGCTGAGAAGAATCCCCTTTCAGGACGATGGCTCCAGGCTGAGGTCAACGCTGTTTCTGTGCGTTATGATGACTGACCTGCATCCACAGGGAAGCGTATCCGGGCTCCTTTTTCCCAGGCAATGTTGGGAATACCTTGAAATGGGCACTGGTGGATTTCAATTCCAGCCTTCCAGAAGCCACTCCAAATGGAAATGGAGCTAACGGATGCAGGTGGAGTAAGTAAACAACTTTAGGTCCCAAACAACAATTTTCACATACAATATAGTGTACAGGGAAAAATAAAGCCTTGGGACCCCAACTCACAGCCAAAACGGAAAAAAATCATTAAGTTGGAAGCTGAATCATGCAAGAAACTGCCTTTCCTTTTGTTCCTAAGCAGATAGTTACAGATAGCTACATCTCCACAGGAAGCTGGTCTATGTTCACCTTATCTTATATAAAGGCTTATGTAGAGGACTGATTTACCGCATGTGAGATGAAGACGTAACTGATCCTTCCCCATCTGCTCTCTTTCTCTTGCAACCTGAGGAAGACCACAGGTTCCCTCTCTCCCCTCCTGCCCACCATTTTCCTCCAGCCCACCCTTCCCCTCCAGCCCACCCTTCCCTCCTGCCCGCTCTTTTCCTCCAGCCCAGCCTTCCTCTCCAGCCCAGCCTTCTCCTCCAGCCCGCCTGGAAGAGGAAGAGGTCTGCAGCTTACATCAGAATCTCGAAGTTGACACCCAAAAAAGGTAAAAGATCCTGCGGGATGCTGGCATATACAACTAATGAGATAACGCTCTGGGTGTACATCCTAGCATACAGGAAGAGCATTCTTGTTCATGGCGGTGGTTTCAAATATTTCAGTGAGTTTTCCCTTGAATGCCTCAGTTGGGAGCCACTTCAGTTCAGCGCAGGAGGCAAGGGAGCTTCAAGGACTGGTAGTTATGAATTCAAGCTTATACACAGTGACAGATCACAGGTCTGTGGAAGATACTGGTCAATCAATATACAGAGGTAGCATTCCATAACTGAAGCATAGGGCATATCTGACTTCATCTGACAAGGCTAAAATCATGATTATTTTTCTAACTGGGAAATTTATGTAACTTATTTGCCAATAAACAACCATCTCTCTCTCCCCATTTTCTGACATAACGCTAGTCGTTAGAGAAATGTTCCGATGATGTTCATGAAAGAACAAACCAATGTCTTCCGCTTTAATACCACCTATTTCACACATATGACTCTTGCTGCTTCCATGTGACACTAAAAATATCGGGAGTGCCAGGAAGTCTCTTTAATCATCGTTCTCCAACGTGCTCAGGAGATGAAGTCATTCTGTGAAGTGGACTTCAGTTGACACCACTGAGAAAATGTCCTAGAGAAAGTAAAACTTGTAGTGGCCTCATACTTTACAGAAATAATCCAACTTCTTTCTTTCATTTCTTTCCGGTTTTTGGACATTAATTGTAATTGGTTCAGGGCGACCTGTTTCTGCATCAAAGTCTTGGGAAGCTTCCATCTGTTTTTATATTATATTATATTATATTATATTATATTATATTATATTATATTATTTAGAAATAGAGTCTCACTGTGTCACTCAGGCCAAAGTGTAGTGGTATGATCACGGCTCACTGCAGTCTCAACCTCCCAGGCTCGAGCCAATCCTCAGGCCTCCACCACCTGAGTAGCTGGGACTGCAGGTGTGCCACCATGTCCTGCTAACGTTTTATTTTTATTTTTTTTTTTGTAGAGACAGGATCTCGTTATGTGGCCAAAGCGGGTCTCAAACTCCTGGTCTCAAGCAATCCTTGTGTCAGCCTCCTAAAGTGCTGAGATTATAGACATGAGCCATGGCACGCAGCTGATTTATTAGTTTATTTTCTCAGAACTCTATGCAACCTGATTCTTAATACATAAGGAAAGAGAAGCCAGTCAAAAGTGGAAGTAGTTGCACACAATGAAAGTGTCATTTGGCACTTAGACAAGAGAGGCGGATTATAAAAATGAAAGATCTACATGTCGCAATTGGCTGTGGGCTTGGACTCCAGCACTTTTTATTTTTATTTTTTTAGGAGATAGTGTCTCACTCTCTTACTCAAGCTGGAGTGCAGTGATATAATCATAGCTCACTGTTATCTCAAACTCCTGAGTTCTAGTGATCCTCCTGCCTCGACCTCCCAAGTACCTGGGACTACAGATGTGCCATCGCTCCAGGTAATTTTTTTTTTTTTTTTGAATTTTTGTAGAGACGAGGTCTCCCTGTGTTGCCCAGGCTAGTCTCAAACATGTGACCTCAAGCAATCGTTCCCCCTTGGCCTCTAAAGCACTGGGGTTATAGGTGTGAGTCACTGTACCCGGCCAAGAAACCAACCCCACCTGTTTTCTATATAAAGTTTAGCATCTAGATACGAGGCAAAATAAGTTTTCAAGATCAAGGAGTCTGAAGGGAAGCTGCTGGGAGGGGAATGGGCTCAAGGCAGCGTTTTCTGGTCTACAGTTTTGCTTATTCTTGGACTTTCCAAAGTCCTGAAAGAAGCAGAAGGAAAGTGAGAAGAGAGGAAGAGGCAGGAGGAAAGGAGGAGGGCTGCACCTCTGCGGTTGCAGATTAGCCCAAGCCGGCTCAGTGGCTGGGAAGGAAGGGAGGAAACCCCCAAGGCCGAAGGTGGAGTCAGAGTCCTGGGTCCAGCAGAGACTGGACAGGAGGAGGGTGCCGGGAGCCAAAGACCTTCCTGCTAGCACTGCAACCTCTTAAACTGCTTAGGCTTTTATCTAAATTTGATATGTCCGCATTTTGTAGACCTCCAAACCAAGTCACTCAGGGTAACCCAGACAGGAAGGGGAGGATGATAGGAGAAGGTGCCCCACCTGATGATGCCCTTCTGGCTTTTATCCATTCCTGGGAATGACTCTTTCTCCAACTCGGGGGATACCCCTATGGGAGAATACAGTGGCGTGGACCAGCAGTGGAGAATTCCAAGTCCAAAAAACGATTGGCATTTTCAAGGAAAGTAAGAAATCATCCTGCATATATGAAATATTGGGAAAAAGGTTGTTACTAATAATTCTCAAGCGACCACTCTGGTGAGACTGGGTTTCTCTGGGGATGTGTGGAGCAGGGTGTGTGTACCGTGTGAGCACATCCCACCCTTCAGACTCCTTCAGCTCCTGTCTACTGTAGCAGTCAGAGGGCAACTCCTGTCCTCATCTCCTCTGAGTGACCCACTCACTCATTCACTCACTCATTCATTCACTCGTTAACTCATTCACTCACTCACTCATTCACTCATTCACTCCTTCACTCGCTCACTCACTCATTCACTCACCCTTTTACTCACTTGCTCATTCATTTACTCATTCACTCACTCATTCACTGACCCATTCACTCACTCACTCACTCATTCACTCACCCATTCATTCACTCATTCATTCCCTCATTCACTCACTCAGTCATTCCCTAACTCACCCTTTCACTCACTCACCCATTCACTCATTCACTCACTCATTCACTCACTTATTCACTCACTCACTCATTTCCTCATTCATTCACTCAATCATTCACTCACTCAAATCATTCACTCATTCACTCACTCATTCACCTCTTCACTCACTCATTCACTCATCCTTTACTCACACACTCACTCATTTATTGACTCATTCACTCACTCACTTGTTCATTCACTCACTCAATTCTTCACTCCCTCATTCACTTGTTCGCTCACTGACTCATTCACTCACTCTTTCCCTCACCCATTCACTCACTCACCCACTCATCTGTTCACTCACTCATTCACCCACTCACCCATTCACTAAGTCACTCATTCATTCACTCACTCACTCATTCATTCACTCACTCACTCACTCATCACTCATTTATTCCCTCGGTCACTCACTCATTCACTCACTTATTCACTTGCTTATTCACTCACTCATTCACTAAGACGCTCATTCATTCACTTACTCACTTATTCACTCACCCATTCACTCACTCACTCATTCACTCATTGACTCCCTTGGCAATTCATTCACTCACTCACGGTCACTCATTCAGTCATTTACCCACTCACTCACTCATTTCTCCTTCCCTCATCCACTCACTCACTCATTCACTGACTGACACTCACTCACCCATTCACTCATTTACTCACTCATTTACTCCTTCACTCACTCACTCACTCACTCACTCACTCCCTCCCTCCTTCATTCATTCATTCAGCAGCACCCATGACAGGTTCACTCTGTCCTGGGCTCTGCTGTTGCCCTGGGACTGCAGCAGGGAATAGTCAAAGATCTCTGAATCCACGGCATTCAGAGTTCAGCCAGGGGACCTTTCGAGAAGCCCAGCAGATAGGTGAAATGCCCCATGTGTGACACTGACGAGGATGTTTTAAGAGCAGCAGGGAGGGAACAGGAGTGTGCGTGGAGCCCAAAATTTCTAAGAGGGTGATCTGGGGAGGCCTCACCGTGCAGGAGACCTTGCAGGACAGACCTGTGGAAAGTGGGCAGAGTCGGTAGGGAGAGGAGGGCCTGGGTTGAGGAAAGAGCAGGCTAGGCCTGAGGTTGTCGGGTGCCTGCATGGGCCTCTGGGCAGCACCAGGATCTGAAAGGACCAGAGGACAGGCCAGTGTGGCTTGTGTGGGGTCTGTGACTCCGAGTCAGCAGAGAAGATGCCTGAATTACATCCTGATAGGTGCACCCTGACTTTGAAGCTGAGGACACCCGAGACATGGAGGTGGGGTGGAGGTTGGGGCAGAGCAGGGGATGAGGAGGGAGCCTGTTCCGGTCCAGGTCAAAGGTGGTGGCCTGGCCCTAGTGGCTCCAGATGCAATGAAGAGCCAATGGGGACTTTCCTGAGGGACTTAGATGCCAGGGTGGAAGAGCACTGCAAGGCTTCAGCCTGAGCCCCTGGGAGGATGGAGTCACCAGGAGCTGAGGTAAGGAAGACTGAGCGATGGGGGGTTGTGTGGGGGGTGCAGAGGCCTGAGCTCAGTTTGGCCCCTGCAGATTTGAGATGCCCACTCCATGCACAGGCCGAGACAGCAGAGAAGGGGAAGAGACTGCAGCTCAGGTAGCCCTGGGATGTGCAGCCCCACATGCTGGGGCACTGGGTCATGGTGTCCTCATGGCTGGGAGCTGCTTCCCTCCTGGGATGCCAGAACTCCTTTAGGGCACATCGGCAACTCCTGCGCTCACCACTGAGGGGAAGTGGGAAGGGCAGCTGTCCCTATGCATGTTCTCCTTCACCTTGTCCTAGGCAGGTCCCAGGCAGCACCACCCTCCCAAGTGGCTCCCCTTGGCCGCTGTCTCTAGTGTTCACAGCCAGACCCTAGAAGAGGGCTGGACTCAGCGGCTCACTTCTGATGAATAGAACCAGGCAAAAGAGATGGTGGTCTCTCCTGAGATTGGATTGGGAGGAGCTGAGGTTCTGTCCACTGGAACTCTCCCCCTGGCTCTTGGTAGGTGCTAGTTCTGGCAAAGCCAGTCACCCGCCCAGGGCAGAGGGCAACCTGAAGCTGATGCCACAGAGAGACTGGGGCCTTCAGTCCAACAGCCTGCAAGCAACAGAATCCTGCCAGCAACACAGAAGTGAGCATGGAAGCAGCTCCTCCCCTGATGAGCCTGAGCCTTCAGAAGACACAGCAGCCCTAGGCAGACACCTGCTGCAGCCCTGGAGAGCCCCTGGGGCAGAGGGCCCAGTGAAGCCTGCCTGAACTCCTGGCCCAAGGAGTAATCATTCCTGGGGTATAAGTGTGTGCTGGTGTGGGCCTTTGGAGTAATCTGTCAAGGGACAATAAAGAACAAGCACACACCTCAGGTCCTACTGGGTGGAAGCTGTACGGTCAGCACGGCATGTAATATCTTCCTCTTGAATTAGAAGATTCATTGCTAAGGCCAAAGTTAAAAAAAAAAATTAAAAACCTCTAGTTGTAGCAACATTGAAATACATGACTTTCAAAAAAAAAAAAAAAAAAGCCATAGCTATTCTTTTCCATCTTTGCTACAGGTATATATTAATATATGTTAATTCCCTGACTGACTGAGCAAGGGGCCAAACTCATAAGAACAGATGTGTGAGGACCGTCAGTGACCACCCTGACCCCAGCCCTTATACACAGACAAACTTTTGAACATAATCCGTAACCTTGGGGGTCTTGACACTCTAAATTTTATTGTTTTTCATTAGCTATTTCTATTCCCTAAACAATACCTGTTCATCGCAGAGAAAAATGGCATTGCCTATACTAAGCAAAAGAAAGGAAATAAAATGCTCAGAAACATTTACAGATGTATGCAGACTCACACACACACACACACACACACACGCACGCACTCACACACAGGCTCGCACTGCGTCTAGGCCTGCCTTTTCACTTATTTGTATGTCCTGAACATATTTCCATGTCAGTAGACACATATCTTTGTAGCGGTAACAGCAACTAAATATTATTGCAGCGCATATTTTTACCATCATTTATTTAACTCATCATGTTTGAACTGTTAGGTTGTATCTATCATTTTCTGTATTACAGACAATTTGATGACAAATGACCAATCCCCTAATGTTCAATATAAAAATATCAATTGTATAAGGAGATAACGGGTATTTGGCTAAAATAAAATTCAGTGTGGCCCACCTTCTCCACATGTAACATGCTCTAAAAAGGCATGAATAATTAAATTAGCCCTTCTATTCTCCAGCACAGATCCTGAGCCCAGCTGTGGGTGCAGGTGCTTAGAGCCTCGGTCTCCTCTTCTGCCCGCCAGAAGGCAAAGGCCACTCAACTGCCACCTTAAGACAGCCAGGATTCGCCTCTCCCTTTTAATTAATAGAATAATGCTCAGGTTCACTGCATGAGAGCAGCGCTCTCTGACTTTGCATTCATCAGGATAACCTAGGTGGTTTGTTTAAAACTACACATTTCCTGGCTGAGCTCCCAGAAACTGGACTTCAGTGGTTTAATGGGGGTGTGCATAGGACAGGTGATTCTGAGGACCACGAGGGGTTAGGAATTTCGCCGTTAATTCTGGCCAAGGGAGAGATTAGACTATCCAGCATTGTCTGCAGCATATATTTTTTTTCCTCTTTTGCAATGAATATTTGATGCTCAGCGGGATGAGCCCCAGGATGAGGCACACATCCAAGAAAAATCCATGCCTCTCCATCTTTTCCCCAGGATTGCCCTTTGGTGAGACTCTCCTTTGCGATTGCTTCACTTTCCCGGGTTCATAGAACAAACCTCTTCTTAGTCTCTTTTGTTGTTTCCTATCTGTTCAACAAACACCCACTGCGCAGGACCATCCTCCGGAAAGCCCTCGAGTGGGGCCGTTTGGGAGCCCTTCTTCGTGGGGTGAGCACTGAAGGAACCGGGATCCCATAAGCCCGTGCTTTTGTAGGGGCTGCTCCCTGTCCCATCGCAGGTAACTGGCACCAGGCTGTTAAGCTGTGGATGGGCAACTGGCACAGCGCTTTGGATGTGCGTATTTCAGCACGTGGAGTTGGCCGGTGAAGTCAGCCGAGGTCGGCACAGCGTACAGCAGCGCGCCTGTCCATAGGGAGGAAGCGTCGTCCCGCCTCCCCGCCAGGTCAGTCCCGTTGCGCCTCCTCCTATCCCACTCTGACTTTCGCGCGCCCATGCGTCTCTGAGTGTAGCGCCCCGATACTCTCCCCCACCCCAAGGATTCTTCTCCCTACGGGACGAGCTGGGGGCCCGGGAGCGCCACAGACCCCGTGGACCCGGGAAATCGCAGCTTCGTCATAGCTAAGCTCGCCGCGCTCAGCTTTTCCCACCACCTGGAGGATCCACTCTCCGTGCGTCCTTCCCGACCTCAGGCTGCAGAGAAAACGTGGGGGCGGGGATCGAGGAAGCCGCGCGCAGAGGCTCCTAGCGCAGCCCCAGGAGGAATCCTGCCGCCACCAAGAAGCTGTGCGCGCGGCCGGGCTCGGCGCTGACAACAGCCGGATCTACCGGGCCTGCCGCGAGCCTCCGCGTCCAGGTGGGGTCTCCGCGCCCCAATTCCACCCCGCCCCGCCATCGGCGCTCCCCGCAAGTGCGGGGTTTCCACCGGCCCCGGCGTTCGCGCCCACTCACGGTCTCCCTTGCCCCACCCCCCCCGCCCCGGGAGATGCTCCCGGCGTTCTATTCCGCCCTGCCTTGGCCCGCCCAGCGAACGATGTGACCCCGCCCCCTTGCGGTCTCCCCTCCCCCGGTCGCTGCCCCTGCCCCCACCTGTGGCGCTCCGGGCATCTCTAAAGGCCCCAACCAGAGTCCTCCAACCCACCCGCAAGGGTAGCACACCGGCAACGCGGCCCCACCCCCAGGGACTCCGCCCACTTGTGGTGTTACCCCCGCCTCCGCGACCTCACCCACCGCTAGCGCGGCAGCCACCTACGACGACCCCCGCGTAGGTCCTCCTGCCCACACCCGGCCCCGGCCAGCCCCTGCCCCTTTCTCTGCCCCTTTCCCTGCCCCTGCCCCTGCCCCTAGCCGCGCCCCACCCCCGCAGCCCCTCCTGTGCGCTTGGGCCCCGCCCGTCAAGGCCCTTTGACGCTAGGGCCGGGCGGGGGCGCGGGCGGGGCAGCGTTTCCGAGTCGGGCGCGCGCCGGCAGGGTCTCCATTGCCTGCTGCGCACCCGGACTAGCGGCTGCCCTCGGCCTCCTCGTCTTGGACGCGGAAGACTCCCGGGCCCCCAAGGGCTCCTTGCGGAAGTTCCTGGAGCACCTCTCCGGGGCCGGCAAGGCCATCGGCGTGCTGACCAGCGGGGGACATGCTCAAGGTGCGCGCCCCCCTCCGGGCGGCGAGGGAGGGACGGACGGAGAAGGGGAGAAGAGGGAGAAGGGGAGAACAGGGCGAAGGGGATGGGGGAACCGGGCAGAAGAGGGGGAAGCGATGGGAGGACCCGGGGAAAGGTGGGGAAGCGATGGGAAGAACTGGGGAGAAGAGCGGGGAAGCGATGGGAAGAACTGGGGAGAAGCCCGTGCCCGGGAGCGGCAGGGGTACCTGCGGGGCGGCGGGAGCCGGCAAGGCAGCCCCGGGGTCCATGCCGGGTGGGGCGGAGGAGGAAGGAACATGGCGATAGGAACCTCCATTCGGAAAATAGTGAGCTTTCCACCCTCTCCGGTTTATGTTTTAAATTGAGCCTGGTAGAGGGGGTCGCCTGGAGCACCTTCCGGGGTCGTTCTGCCTCTGAGCTGTAGGATGGGGCCGGGCTTCCCCTCCGAATCCTGGGTACAGCGCGATCACTTCTTAAGTTGCCCCCGCCCCCCAACTCCGCCCCACGCCACCCCCCAGCTTGTCGAGGAAGAAACGGCCGGATCCCGGCGGGCCTCCTGTCGCCTCGGGCCCCCCGCGGCGTGGGCGGGGTCCCGGCTGCTGCAATGCGGGAAACGGCAGGGGTGCTCTGGGTTCCCGCCTAGCGTCTCCGAGGCAGTCAGGCAGCCCCTCGCGTTTCCGTTGGAAGATTTTAAAAAAGGGTTTCCTGCGCTCGCATGTGCTGTCGCCTTCCGGCTCGTGACAAAACCGAAAACTAAAATGGGTCCCAGGCCCTCCCCGCCAGCCTCCGCGGACGGGAAGGAGCAGGAATCGGGGACTCCGGGACGTCAGTGGCGCTGCAGCGCGGGCTCTGGGCTTCCCCTGTCCTGTAATGTGGAAAGGGCTCTCCAGGAGGGGCCGAGCCTGGGCCCACGACGCAGGCGCTCCGGGAGGACATTTAACATTGAAGAGCGAGAGGTGGTGGAGACTGCGCTCCCCAGGCCCCGGGTGCACGTAGGGGCACCGGTGCCCAGGTTCAGGAGGCTGAGGCCTTCTTGGCCAGGTAGCCTTGTTAAATCTATCTGAAAATCACAGATAACTAAGTATCAAGTCGTCACAGATCATTTTAGTATCCTGAATGAGATGGCTACGGAAAACATGAAAACGTCGTTACTGGTTACGTGCATGATGCATCCAAAACATTGTTACCTGCACAGTGGCAGCACTGATATTTGTGGGCTTTTGAACGTGTGGACTGGAGTGTTAAGAGCCCTTCAGAGTTATGACAGTAGTTTGATTTGAATGTTCTTTTCTTGGCGAATAAATGCTGTACATTGAATTTACCCAGGAAACTAGGAAGGTGAACCCACACGAAGGACACAGGCCTGTGGGCTGCTCCAGGCGCCCTTAGGGCGTTGCAGGGCCTGAGCCATGCGCTTCCTGCTCAGCCTCCTGAGAGCCGTGACGGCGTCTCTGTTCTGCCTCACACTGGACCCGCTAGTTTCATATTCTTGTTATGGTTCCGAGGCTACAAGCGGTTGGATTCTGTGAGACACTCTCTGTCTTCCTCCTCCGGCTGCTTTCAAATGGGTCGTCTTTTTTTAGAACTGATTTTTTAAGCAGTGATTGATGGGGTGAGTTGTAGTGCTGTCCTGAACTGCGGAGGAGCGCATTGAGGAACCTGGGTTTTGATGCTGTGCACATCAGCAGAGTCACCAGCCCAGGGCCCTGTCAGTCCCATTATTAAGCTCATTTCTTGCTCTTGTCATCGTTACTCAGACGCCTTAAAAAAAAAGCAAACTCCTGCTTACCGTCACTGGCTGAGTTTGGCAAATGGGTGTTTACCCTGGAAAGAGGGGCATTTTGTCCTCTGGAACGTCTAAGGCGCCCTTTGGTGAGGTGGTCTGTTTCTGACCACTCTATCCCGTGGGCGTCCTTCCTACTTCCACCTTCCCTTTCCGAACGCCTCCGCCTCCAGGGCTTTAACTTTCCTTCTGTGTGTGTGCCACGCAGAGGTTATGACTGTTGTGCCAGTGCCCTGTTTTTTCTCTTTCTTTCTTTCTTTCTTTCTTTCTTTCTTTTCTTTTCTTTTCTTTTTTCTTTCTTTCTTTCTCTCTCTTTCTTTCTCTCTCTTTCTCTCTTTCTTTCTTTCTTTCTTTCTTTTTTCTTTTCTTTTCTTTTCTTTTTTCTTTCTTTCTTTCTTTCTCTCTCTTTCTTTCTCTCTCTTTCTCTCTTTCTTTCTTTCTTTCTTTTTTTCTTTTCTTTTCTTTTCTTTTTTCTTTCTTTCTTTCTTTCTCTCTCTTTCTTTCTCTCTCTTTCTCTCTTTCTTTCTTTCTTTTCTTTTCTTTTCTTTTTTCTTTCTTTCTTTCTCTCTCTTTCTCTTTCTTTCTCTCTCTTTCTTTCTTTCTTTCTTTCTTTCTTTCTTTCTTTCTTTCTTTCTTTCTTTCTTTCTTTCTTTTTCTTTTTCTTTTTGCTGAGGGCCCAAAACTTGCTGCATCTCAAAAGAAGCAATTGCATCCATTTGTTCGCGATGAGCATAAACTGCTCTTTAAGGGAGACTAATTGGTAAACCCGGCTGCTGTGGGTAGAAAGACAGAGGTGGGTGCGGAAGCAGGGCTCTGCCTCTTGGAAGCCTGCACAACCTTCCTGCTTTCTTTCTTCAATATCCGCGGGGGTGGGGGTGGTTAATTTTAATAAGCCCTGGAAACCAACAAAGCAGGAAAGTGCTAAGACATTGAGGTGTGAGATTTAAAATGACAACCAGCAGCCTCTCATTCTTCCTTCACTGAGGAAGGAAGGAACCAGTTGCCTCTTCGTTTTGGGGCTGCAGGGTATGTTTGGCAGCGACACTGGCCCTTTGTGCTGTGTGACTCATGAATTGAGATAGTTCTTTACTAAGTGTTTTGTGCAGTAGGTATGAAAATGGGGAAAGAGGGAGCACTGTCCGGGGTGGAGAGGCGTGGAGAGACGCTGTGATACATAGCGAGTCCTTTTTTTCTGGGCTCCTGGTTTTCAATCTTTTTCTTCTTTTTTTCCTAACAGCTTGAAAGATGATTTTTGTGTCTTAATTAAAAGATTGAAGACTGTGGGTCAGACCCAAACTAATTCCATTGGCATCAAAGAAAAGGATTCTTTACATATTTATCTATAGGCATAATTAATTTTTTAATTTTTTACTGAATTATCTGGTTAGTCAAATCATACATTAGAGAAGTAATATTAAAAAATAAAAAATGTATCTGTAAACATATCCCCCTTCCATTCCAGTCTTTGTCTCTGTGTAATTTTAGAACCTTGGGCCATGATGTACATAGAGTTTATATTCTTTTAATATCTTGCTACTTCATTGTTTTCATGTTTAATCTTTGGGTTGATGTATCACAGGTTACTTGACCGTTTCTTACAGGTGTTTGGTTTAGTTTTTTTTTTCCCTTAACGCTAATGTAAATTTGAGTGTTTGGATGGTAGTTTTAGCAGAATTTAAGGCAGAGTCTCAGTTAGGGTGATGGATCGATTTATAGTCCCTAGTTTGAGGAGGGAGGTGGCAATATGCCCTTTCTTCTAAAATTGATATGTTAAATCACAATGGACATTTACATGATTTTGAGCACTTGGGACTCCCCTGGGGTTCACTGTTATTGCACGGTCAGGGCTGGGGATCTTCTGCTGGAGAGGCCCCCAGCGTGCCCAGCGCAGGGTCCTGAGTGTGTTGCTGCAGGACAAGCTCTGGGCTTTGCCCTGCAGTGGCCGTCGCTCTGGGAAGAGCTGGCTGCTCCAGGAATGAGGCCTATGCTCTGAAGCTCACAGTCAGCAGACCAGCAAAGGTCAGCACAGATGACCTTATATGAATCATTCATTTAACAAGCATTCATGGAATACACATTCCATGCAGTTGGAACTTAGAGTGGAAGGCCATCAGTTCACTGTTGTCTCAGCAGAACTTTGTCCCTGGGTCCCTGTTGAACTTAGAGTGGAAGGCCATCTGCTCACTATTGTCTGAGCAGAGCTTGGTCCCTGGGTCCCTGTTGAACTTAGAGTGGAAGGCCATCAACTCACTGTTGTCTGAGCAGAGCTTGGTCCCTGGGTCCCTGTTGAACTTAGAGTGGAAGGCCATCAGCTCACTGTTGTCTGAGCAGAGCTTGGTCTCTGGCTCCCTGTTGTAGCCTCCGCTCCTAGGAGGTGCACGGTGAGTGTTGGGGGACCCTCTCCAGGCACAATTGCTGAACAAGGACCCCTCCCAAGGGTGTCAGCCCTAGGCCCTGAGCTCTGAAGAGGAGGAAGGCATTCCTGGAGCCATCTCCCCTTCTGGATACTGAGCTCTGCACAGAGAGAAACTCTTCCACATTCACTGCAGTGAAGTTCATACTTTAGAGACTGGGGCCTGCATTCCCCAGAATTTCCATGGCCACAGGTGGTGGCTGCACCATGCGACTGGTGTCTATGTTCCCTGGAATTTCCATGGCCATAGATGGTGGCTGTACCATGTGACTGGGGTCTGCATTCCCTGGAATTTCCGTGACTGCAGGTGGTGGCTGCACCATGCGACTGGAGTCTGTGTTCCCCAGGATTTCTGTGACCATAGGTGGTAGCTGCACCATGCGACTGGAGTCTGTGTTCCCCAGGATTTCTGTGACCACAGGTGGTAGCTGTACCATGTGACTGAGGGTCTGCGTTCCCCTGAATTTCCGTGGCCATAGGTGGTGGCTGTACCATGGGAATGAGGGTCTCTGTTCTCTGGAATTTCCATGGCCATAGGTAGTGGCTGTACCATGCGACTGGGGTCTGCGTTCTCCAGAATTTCTGTGGCTGCAGGCTGTGGCTGCACCATGCGACTGGGGTATGCATTCCTCGGAATTTCCGTGGCCATATATGGTGGCTGTACCATGTGACTGAGGGTCTGCATTCCTTGGAATTTCCATGGCCATAGATAGTGGCTGTACCATGTGTCTGAGGGTCTGCGTTCTCTGGAATTTCTGTGGCTGCAGATAGTGGCTGTACCATGTGACTGAGGGTCTGCATTCCTGGAATTTCTGTGGTCGCACATGGTGGCTGTACCATACAACTGGGGTCTACATTCCCTGGAATTTCCTTGGCCACAGGCGGTGGCTGCACCATGCATCAGGTCCTCTGTCTCAGGAGTTGGTGCCATTGTCTCTGTTACTCCCTCGCCTGACACACAGAGGCAGTTCCTGACTTTATCACTCCCAGGAAACACACAGGCATCTGTTTTGGATCCTTGTTTTATTTCCCCATCACATTTCTCATCAAAGGGAAATTCACATCCCTCTAAAGCTGAAAATGGTGTGGGGCCCCCTGGTGGTCTTTCCAAGGCATTATCAGCAGGTAAATTAGATCATGTGGGCCAGTGTACCTGAAATGAAAACAGAAAGGTAAGTCGTGTCACTAAGCTTTGGTGGGAGATTCAGGGTCTTTGTTAGTGGCAGAATCATCCAAAGTAAGTTGTTTGTTCACTGCAGATCTAGATGGTTGGCTGTGTCAGGATTAAACTTAGCCAGTGTCGACAGAGTGTCGCTTAATCCCTCACGGAAGCGTGTCAAGTACATTGAAGAATAGCTGCCAAGTCTGCTATTGTCGGGAGAGAGGCAGGTACGTCTCTCGCTTAGCCCAGTGCTGCAGGAGGTCAGGCTCACGTCAGGCTGTGCGTGTGAGTGGGTTGGATTTTTAGCACTCTGGGACGGTAAAGCACAAACATCTATTTTTAACTTGTGGGTGACCTTCTTCTGTGCTGCTTGAGTCTCTGTGGGCCTTTCTGTTTCCTTCCTGAGGAGTCTGTGCCAGGGTCCCAAGCGTTCTCTGGGCTGCACCTCCGCGCCTGCCCAGTGAGGAGCCTCCTCCTGGTGGCTGTGGGACTGGGCTGGGCCCACACTGTCAGCATCGTCTGGGGTAAGCAAGCCCGTCCTTCCACACCTCAGTGTCCCCAGCTGTTGAACAGGGCTAATCAACTGACCGTCAGGATTAATGGGGATCAGATGCGCTCATCTCATAGCCCTGCTTGGTAAATAGCCACTTCCACTCTGTCCTCCAATGTGCTACTCTAGACTTTTGCTTTACCTCCATTTAGCCAGGTGATTCGAGGTGACAGTGACTATCAAGAGGGATGTACAGAGGAAACCAGTGGAAGAGAGCTCGAGGAGCAGACATGGGCGCAGGGAGCACAGTGCGGGGAGCACGGCTGCAGGGAGCATAGGCATGGGGAGCACAGATAGGTGTAGGGAGCATGGGCGTGGAGAGGACGGGTGCGGGGAGAACGGGTGTGGGGAGCACGGGCGTGTGAAGCATGGGTGCGGGGAGCACGGGTGCTGGGAGCACAGGGCATGGAGAGCATGTGTGTACTTGCTCTGCTCTGACAGAGGCTGCCGAGCATGTACTCTGTGCTCAGATGGGTCAGAGCCTCAGTGCCTCTTTTTAAAAAAAAAAAAAAAAAAAATCTTTTTTTAAAGATAGGACTTCTGTCTTCCTGGTGGCCCCTTTTAGTCGATACTCTTTTAAGCCTGCTTTTCCAGAGAAAAGCTAGGAAGGATGGCCTATATAGGTTCCAGTCTGGGCATATCTGGAAGAATGGGTCTTTTTTAGGTTTGAGTCTGGCGTACCTGGGGACATCTTTGAACCTCCACTCAGAGTCCCAGAACCACGTGTAGAGGCTCCCCAAATGTCTGCTGGGACTTTCCCCTCTGCTCGCGGATGATGAAGAGCAGAACCTCACCCTGCCACGACCTCTGGGGTCCTCCTTCCTGGAGGGCAGTGCCTTGGTGACCAGCGTGTGTAGGAGTCTGAGCTGGCACCTTCGGGCTATGCTGTGCAGCGGGGGCTCATGCCATGGGGCATTCTTGTGTTCTGCACCGGGACTGGTGACGTTGGGCATCCTCGTGCAGTGTGGACCACATGAGGTGCACATGAGCCAGACAGCTCCCGGAATTCGGAGCCTGGCTCTGTCTCAGGCCACCCACCTGTCTGTGGCATTTCTGAGGGATTGTGGGGACCGTATGAGTCTGTGTCCCCACCCTCACTGGCTGGACACCTGTGCCAGGCTGGAGCTTTATGTTTCACCATCCCCTGTTCCGAGTTGTGTGAATATTTATTTTCATTACCTACTCTCATGAGCTTTCCTTTTTAAAAAAAAAAAAAATCGGAGACAGACTTTGAAGTCCCCTGGCCCCACCGTTCGTGGACCTAATGGTATTGCAGAAATTATGACTTCAATTATGTATAATAACTGGGGCTACTTTAAAAGTCATGTAAAGGAACAAGGTGGAGTAGCCATTTCAAGCTGTACATCATGCTGGATTCTTAAGTGAACATTATCAGGGTTTCAACACGTTTTCTCTTTTTATTTACTTTGGAGAATATAATGGATGCTCAGAAGCTGTTGGGATTTAGTAAGAGGAAGTTATCCTTAAGAAGCTATTTAAGCAAGGGGACAGTTGGAGTAAACGTAAATTATGAACACACACCTATTCCAAACCAGAGAAATAAAAGCATCAACTTTACTGGGGTTGAAACTTGGGTGCTAGTGTGTCTTTCCTGCCCACAGTGACTGTGGCAGTGCTGTGGGCAGGAAATTCTGGAAAGAAGACTCGGTGCCAGTGGTAATTTTTGTGACGATTCATTTGCTTTCAGCTCAAGTGACTATAGTCTTACTTGCAAATGGCTAGGTCTCCACCAATGGACCACAACACTGACAAAGGACACATGAGAAATGACCCTTGGGTTTTTAACAATTATTATTTTTAATGGACACATTATAGTACATATCCATGGGATACAGTATGATATTTCAATACATGTTTTTCGTGTGTAATTAGCAACTCAGGGTAATTAGCATGTCCATCATCTCAAACATTTGTCATTTCTTAATGCTGGGAATATTTAAAATCCTCTCTTCTAGCTGCTTGAAAATATACAATAAATTGTAAACTATAGTCACCCTACAAGGCTATAGCACACTAACCCTTATTTTTACTATCTAGATGTAATTTTGTATCCATTAGACAACCTCTCCCTTTCTGCCTTCCCGCCGCCCTTTCCTGTCTCTAGAAGCCACTGTTCTACCTTCCGAGGGTAGAATATCGTTTTCCTCATAGAGATCTTTAACCTTCTGGGTTAGATTTCTTCTGAGGTATTTTTATTTTTATTTTATATTTTTGTAGTTAAATGGGATTGCTTTCTTGATTTCTTTTTTCACTGGCTCATTGTTGGTCTATAGAAATGCTACTGATATTTATATGTTGATTTTGTATTCTGTAACTTTACTGAATTTGTTTATCAGTTCAAAGAGATTTTTGCTGTAGTCTTTTTTTTTTTTTTAATATATAAGAGCACATTGTCTGAAAACAGATAATTAGAGTGCCTCCTTTCCACTTTGGGTGCCCTTGATTTCTTTCTCTTGCCTGACTGCTCTTGACTAGGACGTTCAGTGCTGTGTTGAATAGGAGTGGCACAAGTGGGCGTCCTTGTCTTTTACAGATCTCAGAGAAAAAGCTCTTAGTGTTTCCCCATTCCCCATTATGTTAGCTGTGGGTTTGTCACATATGGCCTTTATTGTGTTGAGGTATGTTTCCTTCAGTGCCTCGTTTGTTGAGACTTTCTATCATGAAGCAGCGTTGAATTTTATCAAATGCTTTTTCTGTATCTATCGAAATGATATTATGGTTTTTGTCCTTAATTCTGTTGATGTGATGTAGCATGATTATTGATTTGTGTTTGATGAGCAATCCTTGCATCGTGGGATAAATCCCACTTGATCATGGTGTATAATCTTTTTGATTTGCTGTTGGATTCAGTTTGTTAGTATTTTGTTGAGGATTTTTGCATCTGTGTTCATCAGGAATATTGACCTATAGTTTTCTCTTTTTATTGTGTCCTTGCCTTATTTTGGTATCAGGGTAATGCTGGTCTTGAAGAATGAACTTGGCAGAATTCCCTCCTCTTCAATACTTTTGGGATAGTTTGAGAAGAATTGAAATAAAAATGTGTAGAGTTCAGCTGCGAAGTCACCTAGTTCTGGGGTTTTCTTTGTTGGGAGACTTTTTATTATTACTTAGTCATACGTGTTACTCATTATTGGTCTCTTCAGGATTTCCGTTTCTTCTTGGTTCCATCTTGGTAGGTTGTACGTGTCCGGGAATTTATCCATTTCTTCTAGATTTTCCAATCTGTTGACATACAATTGTTCAAAATAGTCTGTAATGATCCCTTGTATTTCTGTAGTATCAACTATCATTCTCCTTTTCTGTTTCTAATTTTATTTCTTTGGGATTTCTTTTTGTTTGCTTAGTGTAGCTAATGGTTTGTCTATTTTATTTATCTTTTCAAAAAACCAATATTTTTTTCTTCATTTTTATATTTGTTAGTTTCAAGTTTATTTAGTTCCTCTTTGATCTTTGTTATTTCTTTTCTTCTACCACTTTTGGATTTGATTTGTTCTTGCTCTTCTAGCTCATTGCAGTTCGTTGTTAGGTTGTTTATTTTAAATCTGTTTTTTAAATGTAGGAGTTCATTGTTATAAACTTTCCTCTTAATACTGCTTTTGCTGTATACCATAAACTTTGATATGTTGTGTTTCTGTTTTCATTTATTTCAAGAAATTTTTAAATTTCCTTCTTCATTTCTTCATTGACCCATTGGCTATTCAAGGGCATATTGTGTAATTTCTATGTATTTATACAGTTTTGAAAGTTCTCCTTGTTGTTGATTTTTTTTTTAATTAAACTTTTTGTTCTAGAGTACATGTGCACAATGTGCAGGTTTATTACATGTGTATTCACGTGCCAAGTTGGTATGCTGCACCCATTAACTCATCATTTACATTAGGTATATCTCCTAATGCTATCCCTCCCTCCTCCCGCCTCCCCCCTCCCCACAACAGGCTCCAGTGTGTGATGTTTCCTTTCCTGTGTCCAAGTGATCTCACTGTTCATTTCCCACCTATGAGTGAGAACTTGCGGTGTTTAGTTTTCTGTCCTTGCGATAGTTTGCTGAGAATGATGGTTTCCAGCTCCATCCATGTCCCTACAAAGGACATGAACTCATCCTTTTTTATGGCTGCATAGTATACCATGGTGTATATGTGCCACATTTTCTTAATCCAGTCTGTCATTGATGGACATTTGGATTAGTTCCAAGTCTTTGCTGTTGTGAATAGTGCCGCAATAAACATACATGTACATGTGTCTTTATAGCAGCATGATTTATAATCCTTTGGGTATGTACCCAGTATTGGGATGGCTGAGTCAAATGGTATTTCTAGTACTAGATCCTTGAGGAATGACCACACTGTTTTCCACGATGGTTGAACTAGTGTACAGTCCCACCAACAGTGTAAAAGTGTTCCTATTTCTCCACATCCTCTCCAGCACCTGTTGTTTCCTGACTTTTTAATGATCGCCATTCTAACTGGTGTGAGATGGTATCTCATTGTGGTTTTGATTTGCATTTCTCTGATGGCGAGTGATTATTGTAGCAGGACTAGCCGCAGACAAAACATGATGGGAGGCTACATGCATCAGCTAACAGAACAAAACGTTTTACAGTGCTTTCTCAGACAATGTCTGGAATTTACAGATAACACTAGTAGTTTGGGTCAGGGGTTAATATTATTATTATTATTTTAACCACCAGGGCCAGGTGGTGGTGCCAAGGTCGTCTAGCTATTTATCTTACTTCTGTTTCCTTCCAACTTTTTGTTTTCTCCCCCTTCTCCTGTCTTATAAACTAGGGAAAAGGGGAGACGGGGAAAAGTTGGGAAAGACAACAGGAGAAGTGGTGGTCTCATTCTATATTATGAGCATTTTTTCATGTCTCTATTGGCTGCATAAATGTCTTCTTTTGAGAAGTGTCTGTTCCTTGTTGTTGATTTATAGCTTTATTCTGTTAGAGTCTGAGAATATCCTAGATGTTATTTCAATTTTAGAAAAAATGTATTGAGAATTCTTTTGTAGCCTAACATGTGGTGGATTCTAGAGAATGTTCCATGTGCTGAGGAGAAGAATGTGCATTATGTATCTGTTGGATGAAATGTTCTGTAAATGTCTGATAGGTCCATTTGGTCTACACTGGACTTTAAATTTGATGTTTTGTTGTTATTTTTTGTCTAGATGACCTCCAGTGCTGACAGTGGGATTTTGAAGCTCCTACTATTGTTGTGTTGGTGTCTCCCTGTCTCTCTCTGTCTCTCTCTCTCTCCATATATATATATATATATATATATATATATATACACGCACACATATATATATGTGTGTGTGTGTGTGTATTTATGTATATATAAATTTATTTGAGACAGAGTTTTGCTGTTGTTGCCTAGGCTGGAGTGCAGAGGTGCAATCTCAACTCATTGCAACCTCCACCTCCTGAGTTCAAGTGATTCTCCTGGCTCAGCCTCCCAAGTAGCTGGGATTACAGGCATGTGCCACCATGCTGGGCTAATTTTTTGTATTAGTAGAGAGAAGGTTTCACCATGTTGGCCAGACTGGTATTAAACTCCTGACCTCAGGTGATCCACCTGCCTCCACATCCCTCCCAAAATGCTGGGATTATAGGCATGAGGCACTGCGCCAGACCTCTCTTTCTATTTAGATCTACTAATATTTGCTTTACATATCTGAGTGCTTTGTTGTTGGGTGCACATATACTCGTAATTGTTATATCCTTTTGCTATTTTGATCTCTTTATTATATAATTACCTTTTCTTCTCCTTTTTACAGTTTTTGACTTAAATTGTGATTGATCTGAAATAAATATGGCTACTCTTGCTCACTTTTGATTTCCATTAATGTGGAATGTGTTTTTCCATCCCTTCACATTTAGTCTATGTGTGTCTTTGCGGCTGAACTGAGTTTTTTGTAGGCAGCATATAGTCAGTTTTTCTTGTTTTAAAGTCATTCAGGCCGTCTGTATCTTTTAATTGGGAATCTTGGGATTATTTTGCTATTGATATCACAGTCCAGACATTAAGATTTTCTCACTTAAGTTGCTTTACACAAATTAATATGAAGAGGAAATAGAGTTTTTCTTTTGTCCTTTTGAAGAGAGTGATGGATTATTATTTTCACTTCATGCAAGTGAGGGACTCACCATGCCTGTTGGGATTTTAGAATTTCTTTCCTGTTATTAGGAACAGCAATGATCTGTAATGGGTTCCTGGAATCATCCAGTGATGGTCTGAATATCTTAAAAGTTTCCTTTCATGTCTCATTTTCTATTTCTCCCCTAGTAGCCATGCACCTGGGGCAGGACCTGGCCTTACATTTCTTTGGTTTCTTGATGATTTTTTAGGTTTAGTGTTTGACACAGTTAGGAGTCTGGATAAAATCAGCCCTTCTGGGAAGTGTGTAAGTCAAACAAGGACTTTCTGGTGACGTTATACAGGTTTCCCATGCCCCATGAGTACAGGAATAGCTCCCTGGGGAAGGAGAATGGGCACATGATGGCAGGGAGCCATTCTGGGATGGTCCCATCGTTCTGCAGGAATTGTCATGCAGGAAGAAGAAGCACGTGGTGACTGAGCTGGTAGTGATTCTGCTGATAGTTTTGATCGTTATGATTTGCTCCTGAAAGGTGATGTGGGATGAACTGCAATATTTAGAATGCTGACATTCCTTGAAACAAAGATATAGAAAAAGGTTTATAATTGCATGATGCCTTGTAGTTTTCAGCTGCTCTCATGTGGATCCTTTTTCGTGCTTCTGAAATGCTTTCCCAGGAGAGAGCGTTGTTCTTTGTATATAGATGAGGAGCCTGGGTTTCAAATGGTTAGGAATTCAGCACACGCATTGGAATCTTTAGTTTCCTGGAACATTTTCTATTCAAGTATAGACCACATGGCCTCTAAAGGCTGGCTCATTCTTAACACCGCGATTGGTTATCCAGCCTCACGTCTGGGGTGGGTGGCAGGAACTCCACAGCCATCCTGGGTGCTCTGGGGTGGGGTGGCTGAGCTGTGGCAGCTCCTCCCAGCTGAGCAGCAAGGCTGGGGAAAGCTCATTCCATTCCCCTTGGTTCTAACCAGGTAGAGGCTTACACTGCACGTTTCCTTAGCTGGGAACCTTTAGAACTTTACATTTAAATCTAATCTGTGATCCAGGGGGTAGACACATGGGTATTCACTGTACAATTCCTACATTTTTTGAATATTTAAAATTTTTTTTTATATGTGTCATGGACGACAAAAGAAATGAGACCCCTTTGAGTTAGCTTTTCTGTATAGCATCTTCTAGAATCAGGAGGCTGGACAGGGTTTAGTTTCATCAGAAATCTGAATCTTTCTGGTCAAGAGACGGCACTATTAAGTTCTTGGTTGTGTGGTTTCTGGGAAAGAAATATTCTAAATGAGTTCCAGGAATCACCTCTGTGGGATTTCTACAGGAAAAATGACCACTCTTGAAGCTTCGCTGTCACTAACAAGAATAATGGTGACGGTTTCTAAGCTGTCTCCAGCCAATCTTTAGTTCTTTTATGCAGAGTGCTTTTATTCCAAGTGAGGTGCCCTTCTGTTTAATAGTGACCTGCAGTTATTACAGGGACTGCAGCTGCATTTGATGGACGTGAACCTGTTCATCTCTGGCTCCCCAGCTTCGCCTCTGGGGTGCGTGGCAGGCGCTCCACAGCCATCCTGAGTGCTCTGGGGTGGGAAGTCTCTAGGGGGAGTGGACAGTGCATGGCCAGGACGTTCCTGTCCGACGTTCCACACTGGTGTGTGGGCGTCTCTGCCCTGTTTCCTCCGTCCGTGCATGTGTGGCGTTTCCTCCGTTCGTGCATCTGTGGCCTGTTTTCTCCGTGTGTGCCTCTGTGGCACGTTTCCTCCATCCATGCGTCTGTGGTGTTTCTTCCATCCGTGTGTCAGTGGCATTTCTTTCGTCCCTGCGTCTGTGGCACTTTTCCTCCCTCCATGCGTCTGTGGCGCTTTTCTTCCCTCCGTGCGTCTGTGGTGTTTCCTCCGTCCGTGCGTCTGTGGTGTTTTCTCCGTCTGTGGATCTGTGGCGTTTCCTCTGTGAGTCTGTGGCCTGTTTTCTCCGTCCACGCTGAAGGCCGTCACTTCTCTCTAGTCACCACTTACTGATCGCTCCCTGTTGGGGTCCGTGCCGGGGGTGGTGGAGAATGAAAGAACACACAAAAGACAAAGACACACAGAGAACATGGCGGCCGCGCTCAGAGCCTCCACCTCACTTTATTTATACTCCATAAACCCCACGTCAGCAGAAAGAATGCAATGCAAAACAAACTTTCTTTTCCCAGATGTAACCTTCTACTCAGTTCTTTGTTTCTATGCTCTTCCTTATCTGCCCGCCTTCTTGGCGCCTACGGGAGTTCATTAAAAGTTCAATTGGAGATACTGTCCTTGAGCCCTATCTATTCTCAGCATACTGCTTTCAAAGGCCCCTGCATTTCCCCCCCCCCTTTTTTTTTGTTTTGCCTCAATCCTAAAAAGGTAGCCCATATTTGTTCTTGTGTTTTCTTTTGTTTTTGGAGGCGACGGAGGGAGCATCGAATCACCAAAAGAAGTAGACCCAATCCAAGTGCCCAAAGCAATATACTTCCAGAGATTGTAGAAATCCATATCTTCATCTGGGTCCATGGGTTAAAGCAAGTCGCTGACCCAGCTCCTGAAGGGTTACAGTTCCGGACAACACATGTAATTGTTGTTGAAATGCTTCGGAAATGTTCTGAGTGAGCTCTTGGATGTCCAAACTAATATTTTTATGGCCTACTAATAATTTTCGGATTACAGTCCAATTTTGAGAGATGTTAAAAGGCACAGGCGTTACACAAAATTGAGTGGAGTTCCAATCACATTGTAATGTCATCCGAGTACTGAGTACAGTGAGCTGATCTCCAAGCCATGTCAATGCTTGCTCCATGTTGTCCAATCTTTCAGCAAGTTGAGAATCAATGTTTCGTTGTTGAAGCCATAACCGGTGAGATTGTTCGTGCCATTGCTGCATAAATTCAGCATTTTGTATGCTTTGACGAAGAGCGAGTCCTGCTATGGCTGCAGTGGAGACCATGGCGACAAGGCTCATCACCGAGGCAATTATAAGTCCAAGGGCACGGAGGGTTCACTGGAGAGAAGTCCAAATATAAGTCTCAGGAGGTGATGCCCCCCATGGTCACGTAAGGTTAACAGGTAGCCAAATTTCCTTACGAGCCCTGAGGATATAAATATCCTCAGTAAAATTGTGCCACCAGGAATGATTGAGGCAAGACAAAAATGTACACGTATCTGTACTATTAACAATCCCCGTAAGATTATCCCATGTCAAATTTCCTGCTAATAATAGGTGGGGCTTACGGACACAAGAAATAATATATCAGGAGGTATTCCGATATAACTGAATATGAAAGGAGTTATTTGGGTTAGAAAGATTAAGGGGCATATTCCCCACAAAAGTGCTAATGGCATCGCCTGCAACTAACAACTTCCAAAAATAACTCTGTACTTCAGGCCTCCTTCACGCCATACCAAGGTTTCATTACTGTTAGCAGCAATACTTTTATTTACCCAGTGTCATTTCAAAGGTATGTGACTAAATTTTGTTTGAAAATCACCGTGCACACTTCAATCAGTTATTTGCATCCCGTTGTATTCTAATAAAATCCGGGGTTTAGTTCCCCGACATTATTGTCACTCCAGCACCTCAATATTAGGAGAAACGTCTAGAATAGGACAAAAAAGTAAAGAACTAGGAATAGTTTCATTACTATATACAGTATGATTATATTAAAAACTTCTAGTTACAATAATAACAGTATTAGCAGCCACATGACTATGATTATAACGAACAGCCCAAGCTTCATGTGATTTTCGGAGACAATGAGGACTATTTCCCATACATATTGGAAGTCCTTCCACTCCAAATTGGTATGTGCTGATTATAATTGCTGTTTCCCGTTCTATGTTGTCCTTGTCCATATGGGGGATGGCATCCAAGTAATGTTATTGGTGAAAACCTTAATTTCCGCCTCCTCTCAGGCGACTCCCTGATACAAGGGTGGAAAGGGAATATAAGTCCAATATTCATACAAAGCCTCACTAAGAGAAATAAGTCTCCCGCCGAGGCACATCTAACAAAGGAAGAAATGCATGCTGAATCCAGTTTTCTTTTCAACAGGGTTTCAATCATCTTGTAGGAAACAACTCAGGTCCACTCCCTGTAAGGACAAGAGCATAGCCCCGTCCCTGTTTTAGAACTTGCCCTTGAACATGCTTACCTTCTTCATTAGGATACCAAACCTTTAAACTGTCAGCAGGGACTATCACCGAGGGAGTTGAGGAAAGATGGGTTACGACAGCAGAGTCTTGCAATTGTCTCCATTGATTCAAAAAAATTAAGGTAAAAAGAACCTTCAAAATCTGGTTTCAAAATCTGGTTTCTGGGGGGCTCATTTCCCCCTTTTTGTTTTGTTTTAATAGTTAAGTTTTTAAAGTTAAATTTGTGCGCTCAATGATGGCTTGACCTTGACTGTTGCCCGGGATACCGGTGATATGTTGAATATTGTATTGCTGTAAGAAAACTTGTAATTTACGAGAGACATAGGCAGGGGCATTATTAGTTTTAAGTATGAGGAATGCCCATGATGGCGAAATAAGCTAAGAGATGAGTAATAACAGAAATGAGAAAAGGTATCAATGGTATGATGAACATACTTTAATCGTCTAAAAGAAGGGACACCTCGTGGATTAACCCCAGGTTGGAAGGATGGAATGCTCAAAGGAGCACAGGAAGGACAAGCTCGAATAAGAGAACGAGCTTGTTTATGAGTTAAATGAAACCATCGTTGAAGGCCAGAACTATTAGTGTGATGTAGAGTATATTTTTGTTCTGCAGCATGTAGGTGGCCGATTAAAAGCAAATCAATCTGAGTATTACCATGAACTAATGGCCCAGAAAGTTGAGAATGAGAACGAAGATGAGTGATGAATAAAGGAGCTCGACGTTGGCTCAAAGTAAAGGACAACAAAGAAAATAATTTCTGAAGAGAAGAAGTAGTACAAAGAGGTAAAGTGGCCTGAGAAATATAAGAAGTAACATAAACGGCGTATTGAGAATCACTAACAATGTTACAACCAGTAGTAGGGAAATCAAGTAAGACCATGAGAATAGCAAACAATTCTCCCTATTGCACCGAGGGATAAGGATAAACTGTAACTCAAGATTGATGAAGCTTCTTGCCAAGAATCAGAAGTTGCAAGAAGATAAGTGATCTGACTATGAGTGAATTGAGAGATAATTAAGGAAGGATCTCCTCCCCAAAGTTGTCGACAGTGATGCCGTCCTTTGATGATCAGTTCAGCTAAACGATCGATATAAGTAGCCAAGCGTTTAGATATTTTATTGGACAAAAAGATCCATTTTAGTGGTCGACTAGTTTGATGAATCATTCCTGTGGGAGAAGGTAAAGTATGAAATAAACAAAAGGAAGGGCCTTTTGAAGTTGCTCTTCAACAGGCTGGAGTTCCTGTAAAGCCAAAGGAGTTAAATGCCGTGAGTTGTCCAAGTGACTGTCTCCTTCTAGAATAGAAAAAAGATGTTATAACTGATATGTTGGTATTCCTAAAACAGGACGCATCCAATTAATGTCTCCTAGAAGCTTTTGAAAATCATTTAATGTTTTTAAATGATCACGTCGAATTTGAATTTTTTGGGGTCGAATATTTTGTGCCCCCAAGGTATAACCTAAATATTGATAAGAAAATCCAGTTAAATTTTTTCTGTGGCAATATTAAGTGAGTAGAAAGAAAGCTGAGTTTGTAATGATACAAAAGCATCTTGCTGCTTTTCTCTGGTTTTAACTTTGTGGGAAAAGGGCAGGATTAGGAAGACCAGGCTGTAAACTTTCCCTAGGTTTAATGTAAACATTTATAATTTTAAGACAAGACAAAGACAGGAATTCCATGCAGAAATACGTGGCTTTATATTCCTCTCGGCCATTTGTTTTTTGACTTACTCTTTTAGAGTCCTAAGTATTTCTTTAAATAATAGTCACTGTTTCACCTAAATAGGAGTGGTGGCTATGAGTTTAAAGGATTGTAGCCCATTTTGAACATCTTATTTTTGGCAGCTGAGGAAATATGAGGAATGTTTAAAAAAGCAGCAAATTGTTGTGAAAGATCTTGTTCCCAAAAATTAATATTGATAGGAACAATATAAAAATTAAAAAAAACACTTGACCTTGTTGACCTTTAGGACCGACACAGGTTAAAGGTTCTACGTCTTGATAAATCACAGAAGCAGCACCCAAGCCAGTGAGTATAATTGAAACTTGTCTTTTTTCCCATTGTATAGGCCACTAATTTAAACAAATAATAGACATATTCACCCCCGTATCAATTAACTCTTTTAAAACTATCCCATTAATGTGCAATGAACATAAGGGCTTTTGATTAGAAACTAAAGTTTCCCAAAAAACAGTTTTTTCTGTGCTACGAAACCCTCTCTATTGAGAATACGTTCCCCTGCCTCTAGGCGTATAAATTGTGAAACTTGTACCAAAATAAACATTTTATTAGTAATATCATGTCCTTTTGGCAAAGGGCCACACACTCTAATAGCTAATTTATATACTCCTCTATTAGGAGACAAAGTATAAGGCTGAGTAATAGCTAAGTCAGCAGCGGCGCTCTGCTTAGTTGCCGCATAAAGCTGAGAAACTGGGGTAAGGTGTGGGATCCTTAAGGAGGACTTGAATTTATTCCTTAATGTTGTAGGCCATTGCTCACTGAATATTGTAGTAGACTTCTATTGTAATTGTTGGGGCCCCAAGCCTGTGGGCCCCGGCTCCCGTTTCCCAGGAGAGGAGACAGTAAATTTCCACTTTTATCAGTTTTGGAACGACATTTATTTGTCCAATGTCGACCTTTACCACAATATTTGTACACCTCTGAAGGCAGCTTTCTGCCTTGAGGGATAAAAGTGTTCAATTTTTATGACATTCTTTTTTTTGAAATGTCTAGGTTTACCACACTGCAAACAAACACCTTGTCTGTTATTTCCTTTTAAGGCTTTAGACAAAGCTCCAGCAAATAATTGAGCATCATAAATAGCCCCTCCAACACTAACACAAGTTTTAATATATTTATCTAAATTGGCCCCATTGGCCTTTAACGATTTTAACAATTTTTAACAGTCAGCATAAGCATTTTTAAAAGACAATGTTTATAACACAATTTTTGAAGCAAGGCCAGCACCCACAATTTTGAAGACAGCATCCTGAAGACGGGCTACGAAATCTGAATATAGTTCATTTGTGCCCTGTAAAATCTTCACAGAGGAAAGGGAACATTTTCCTGTTATCTCTACCTTATTTCAGGCCCTTAAAAACAAAGTCTTGATTTGAGTAAAGGCAACATCATCTAAACCAGCCTGAGCATTAAGAGTAGCATATTGGTCCGTGCCTGTGAGTTGTTCCTCAGTGGGTCCAGGGGGATCACACATAACATTTTTTCTAGCCTATACATGTGCCTTGTTCATTTACCAGCTGTGCAATTGTAACCACTGAGAACGATCAAGAAAAGCCTTCCCCAAAGTCTTCCAGTCTATAGGAATTATCAAATTTTCTGATGAAAAATATCAAGAAGACCAAGGATAAAAGGAGATTGAGGTCCATAGTTAGAAATGGCAGCTTTCATTTCTTTTTAAAAATTTAATTTGTAAGGCATTAAATTGGACATTATTGCCACCATTTGAAAACTGAGCATTAGGAGCAAAAGAAGCACAAATAATTGGAAACAGATCCAGCTCCTTAAATTTTTTTTAATTAAAAGTATATATAATATATAATAATACTCATATCCCCAAATATAAAGAATCTCAACATATTAATAAGAAAAGGCAAATAACCCAACCAAAAGTAGCAGAACAAAGAAATGACAATAAACCTATATGTCTAACATCATTACTCACTAGGAAATATGTATATTAATACCAAATTGAGAATCATTACATACACAATACAATGGTTAAAATTTAAAAACACAGAAAATATCAAGAGGTAGTTAATGTATTAAGCAGCTCGAATATTCAACTTCTGTTTGGAGTGTAAATTGGTGGAACCTATGCACCCCTATAACATAACAATTTCCTAGCTGGGGTTATTAATACTATATTAATATTAATAGTTAATATTAATGTGTTTATTTATTGACTATTGAAATACTCATAATATTTTAACAAACAATAAGATATACATATACACTGGTTTTAACATATTAAACAGGTGTTTAGTATAAATTTAAAGTATGTCTGATGTGAACAGGGCTTCAACTTTGCCAAACAAAGGTAAAGATAAGGAAGCCGGGGGGTTGGAGGCACTGGAAAATCCTCTTTTAACAGGGCAGAAGGAAAAGAAACAGGGAAAGCTCGCAAAGGTGAATTAGAAGAATATATCTGTAATATTTGTTGAAGCATTTCCATAATACACTGCATGTCAGAATTTCCCTTAGAAGAAGGAAGAGCTGGCTTTTTCTCTTCTCCCCCTTTTGCTACCCCCCCCCCATCCTCTGTTATCCTGGCACAAATGGGCTCCATTTCAGATTTATTTTATTTTTATTTTTTCCAAATCCTCAGATATCTTTCCTCCTGTGGCTACATTACCACACTCTGAATCAGTCTCAAGTAACTCTAATGTCTGAGTGATAGAGTCACACAAGGTCCACAATTTTAGAGGCATAATATCCCCTAACTGGAGAGCTCTAAGCAGAGTTTTTACTACCTGTAACCATTCTCTGCGATTCAGCTGCACTTTAGTCTGATACTGAAACCAGTAACAATGTTGTTCAACATGGGCAAACCATCACTTCAAAGTCTTTTTCTTTCACTTTTACTCCTATAGACAGCAACAGTCCTTGAAACAGCCGTAAATATTCTGAGGCCAGAGAGATGGAATTCCCCATAATGAAAGCTTAAGAAGGTTCCCCTTAACAATATCCGGGCCTTACCCGCCCCTAGGGGGTTCCCCTTCTTGTTCTCCCCTACTCACCCGTGCTGACCCTGCTCGCTGCGCCACTTGTTGGGGTCCGTGCCGGGGGTGGTGGAGAATGAAAGAACACACAAAAGACAAAGACACACAGAGAACATGGCGGCCGCGCTCAGAGCCTCCGCCTCACTTTATTTATACTCCATAAACCCCACGTCAGCAGAAAGAATGCAATGCAAAACAAACTTTCTTTTCCCAGATGTAACCTTCTACTCAGTTCTTTGTTTCTATGCTCTTCCTTATCTGCCCGCCTTCTTGGCGCCTACGGGAGTTCATTAAAAGTTCAATTGGAGATACTGTCCTTGAGCCCTATCTATTCTCAGCATACTGCTTTCAAAGGCCCCTGCAGCTCCCTGTGTGCTGAGCCTGTGTCAGGCGTGTGGCGTGTGTCACCTGTGTGGCAGGGGTTTGCGTGACACACAGGGACACACGCTTGGGGAGCTGCAGTGATGGGGTCATAGCCACGCAGCTCAGCCCTCGGCCTGAGGGTCTTGGTGCCCACCCAGCTCTTCCCGAAGCAGCCTCAGGGCAGATCCCAGCTCTGCTTTCTCTCCTCGAGATACCTCATGAAGTAAACTAAGCAAATCGAAAGTAGGAAACAGTTGTGAAATGAGGCCTGGTTTCAGGTGTGTGTGGTCATTTCTCTTTACATGTTTACTTCACATACCCCAAATGATATACTTTCCAGCTGGTATAACAATGAATTACCAGCCATTACTGGTACAAAATTCCAGGAAGGATATTTGAGGAGGGCATAGTCTCAAAAACATGCTTAATTTTCACAGTTGTGATTTGCATGATAAAGCTGTCAGGACTGTGACCTTCTTTTGTTATCTTATTTTTATTTTTAGATCCTTGGGAGGAAGTTATTTAGTGATTACTTATAATTGTGAAAATAATGTAATGATTACAGAATCTCATTAGAATAAATATTATATTTTCTGTTCCTTATGTCAATGAAATCATCTTAATCCAGGCCGATGTTGGCAGGAATTGTCACGTTTAAAATGGGTAAGATATTTATGTGATGTGACGACCTCCCGTATTGTCTCTGGAACATATCAGAACTTTCATCTCAATTCTCACTTGTTGACACCCTACCCTGTTTTGTAATTATTCGTTTGCATCAGAATTTTGAATCCACGTACCTGAGATGATACTTACGTATGCATGTACGCATGCATGTGTGTGCATGTGTGTATGCGTGTGTATGTGCGTGTCCACGTGTCCATGTGCACGTGTATATGCATGTATGTGTGTGCATGTGTACGTGTGTATATGTATGTGTGTATATGAGTGTACGTGTATGTGCATATGCGTGTGTATGCATGTATGTGCGTATGTGTGCATGCATGTGCGCTCATGCACACACGTGTACATGTGCATGCACGTGTGCACGTGCATACACGTGTATGTGTGTATGTGTATGCACATATGTACACACGTGTGTACATGTATAGGTACGTGTATGCATGTGTATGCATCTGTGTGCACACAGATATACCTTTTCCTTTCATACAGGCTGTTTTGAGTATTGCTGTTAGGCAGTGACAATTTTCTGTTTCCTCAGTCAGAAAATGGGTAGCTCATCATTAATAAAGATGAGCATTCAACATCAGGAATAACTAAATACAAATGAAATTGTCATATTAAATAAATAAATTCCAAAACAAAGGCAATGTTCTGTACTATGTGTTCACATTGAACTTTCTTATAAAAATTGGTGTGAATGTTTCCCACTTATTGGAAATCACATGACTAGTTTAAGCCAAAACGTGGAATATTAATTAATTCTATTTTCAGATCACTTTTGCATATTTATGATTGATCTGTTCTGCTGTTCTGGAAGCTCTGAAAACCACTCTGTCTTACTCTAGCTGATGCCACGGTTGTGAGAATTCAGGGAAACAAGGTGTTTGCCAGTTTAAGTATTTTAGATCTCAAACTGCCTCTTTTCTGCATCATAAACCAGTCTTAAAGAAAGACATAGTGTGACTTGTAGTGGATTATGTCAGTTTTATTTTCTGTGGCTGAATCATCACTCTACGTTGTGAATTAATGTTATTTTTCAGATCGTCTTCATAACACAGGGAGGTTCTCCAGTGTTGAGTGCAGGTTCAGTGAAAGTACTAACACTGTTACTACGGACTTAAACAGACTTGTTTTCTGAGGTGATAACCTTGGAGTCAGGCATTCAGTGTCCGCCCATCTCTTGGTTCCGAGTTCTCGGTCCCCTCCCGCTCTCCTCCCCCTGTACCCTTACTACTGTCTTACCTTCTTTTTGACTCCTAGGCCCTCGGAAGATGGTGTGTTGGGGGCAGGTGCCTGCTGTGAAACTTTGATAACTTTGGGAGAGAACTTTTTCTTTGGAGCAAGACCCCTCTCAATAAACTTTCAGTAGCCTGAGTATCATCTGTTGTGTGAACTATTTGTGGAAAATGTTCAGCATTTTTCCTTGGATTTTGACTGATCTTTCTCCACCTGCCAGTTTCTTCTCAGTTTGCCATGTCTGTACCCTCACCAACCCGTTCCAGCCCTGGTTACGTGTAAAGTATTTGAAGCAGAACTCTGCAGATGAGAGAGTGTGTGTCACCACCCCGAGTTCCCTTCCTGGCCTCTGAGTGTCGGTTGTGTTTTGTTCCGAGGGACGACTCTGAGGCTCCTGGCCCCTGTTTTGGAGCACCCCACAGCAAAGTGGGTGTAAAATGAAAAATGGGTTTATGCTGTATTATTATAATTCATAGAGTAGATGATAAAAATGCTTGAATCTGAACAGCAGCTGAAAATGAGGACATGGTACCAGTTTGAATGTTGGACGACTTTCTTGAAAAAAGCTTTCATCAAATTTAGAAACTGTGCGTGTGCTGTTTTCTATTTCATACTTAGAATCTGTATAGTGTGTGTTGTATGAATGTGTTGTATGAGTGTGTTGTGTTGTATGTGAGTTGCAGGGGTTGTATGTGTGTTGTATGTGCATATTGTGTTGAGTTGCACTTATTGTATGTTTGAGTGTTGTGTGTTGTATGAGTGTGTTGTACGTGTATTTGTGAGTTGCATGCTTTGTATATTGTATGAGTGTTGTGTGTTGTATGTGTGTATGTGTATGTCGTATATGAGTTGCATGTATTGTGTGTGATGTATGAGTGTTGTGTGTTGTATCAGTGTGTTGTACATGTGTTTATGTGTTGCATGTGTTGTGTGTTGTATGAGTGTTGTGTGTTGTGAGTGAATTGTACATGTATTTGTGTTGAGTTGCGTGTGTTGTGTGTATGTTGTATGTGTTATATGTTGTATGAGTGTTGTACGTGCATGCTGTGTTGTGCGTGAGTTGCATGTGTTGTATGTGTTGTATGAGTGTATTGTATGTGTATGTTGTGTTGTGAGTTGCATGTATTGTGTGTACATTGTATGAGTGTTGTGTTGTACGAGTGTGTTGTACGTGCATGTTGTGTTGAACGTGAGTTGCATGTGTTGTACGTGAGCTGTATGAGTGTGTTGTATGTGTATGTTGTGAGTTGCATGTATTGTATGTATGTTGTATGAGTGTTGTGTGTGCATGTTGTGTTGTGAGTTACGTGTGTTGTGTGTTGTATGAGTGTTGTGTGTTGTATGAGTGTGTTGCATGTGCATGTTGTATGTGAGTTGTGTGTTGTGTGTGCTGTATGAGTGCATTGTTCATGCGTGTTGTGTTGTATGTAACTTACGTGTGCTGTATGTGTGTATGAGTGTGTTGTACGCACATGTTGTGTTGTGAGTTGCATGTATTGGTTATGTGTCGTATGAGTGTGTTATAAATGCACATTGTGTTGTGAGTTGCATGTATTGGGTATGTGTTGTATAGGTTGTGTGTGTTTGTGTGCAGTGTGTGTTGTCAGTGTTGTATAAGCACATTGTACATGCGTGCTGTGTTGTGTTGCATGTGAGTTGCATGTTGTCAGTGTGTGCCATGTGAGAGGCGGGGCATCCACATGACTGCTCCTCAGTGAGTCCTGCCTTGCAGCCCCTTCGAGCTTGTATCTTCCCGAGCAGCCTAGAAGCAGCAGCCTGTTTGCCTCTGCCCCTCCCCAGGAGACCTCAGCCAGGTCCTGTGCTCAGCCCCCCGCTGGGCAGTCTGCCTCTCTTGTCTCTCTCTCTTCTCTCTCATCGTCCTCCTGCGCCTCCTCCTTCTCGGGACCTGCATCCTTCCTCTGTGCTTCCTGGCAAGCCACACCTGGGACGTTGGAGTTCAGGCTGTCCTCCAAACCGTTTGCTCCTCTCTGAAGAGCGCCCCCCCTTGACTGGCCGTGAGCAGCTGGAGTGGATTGCAGGGAAGGGAGGTGGGTGTTCCTGTAGAGACGCCAGGGTCTTACCTGGGGAGAAGGGAGCCTGCACTGGGCAGGCCGCCCTCCTGAGGAAGGGGATGGGGTGGGAGGAGGCTTTCGTGGACAAGGGGCCCACCTCCTGCCCTCCTTCCCTCTATCCCAGTCTGTTGTGAGGGAGGGCGGGACCCTAGGTGATTTCTATGCAGATCTTCAATTATCCACGCTGTGAAACAAATACTTCTGTTTTTAAGATCAGAGGAAATCTCCTTTGTTTGTCTGCCTTTTATTTTATTTTACGTTATGTTTTTTTGAGAAGGAGTTGCCCAGGCTAGAGTGCGGTGGTGTGATCTTGACTCACTGCAACCTCCACCTCCCAGGTTCAAGCAATTCTCCTGCTTCAGCCTCCTAGGTAGCTGGGATTACAGGTGCCCGCCACCACATCTGGGTAATTTTTGCATTTTTAGTAGAGATGGGGTTTCACCATGTTGACCAGGCTGGTCTCGAACTCGTGACCTCAAGTGATCCACCCGCCTTGGCCTTCCAAGGGGTTGGGATTACAGGCGTGAGCCACCGTGCCCGGTCTGTCTGCCTCTTAGTTAGAACCTGTGCATTTTATGTTTTACATTTCACTTTTCTGGGTCAGAACAGTAGTGTTTCTTTTTCGTAGTGTTGCGATGAATGTCCTTTACGATTAGGAGACTGGGTTGGCTGCCCACTGGAGAGTGGTATCACTGGGTCAAGGTCACCATCTGCCCCAGCAGCGTCCAGAGTGTTTAGAGTCTTTCCTGGACGTAGACACCCTTTTGTCTGACGTTCAGATAAAACCAATCACTGCATTCAGTTAATCAAAGAGGTCAGAGCTGGGAACCGTTAGTGCACATCCACCTCTCCCGAGGGTGTTCACGCCTCTTCCACGCGGGGCTAGGCTGCTGCTGAGCATGGTTCTGCTGGCTGTGGCTGTGGCCTCTTTCCTCAACCACAGCCATCGCAGGCCTGCCACAGTTTTTATTCTTCTAGAAGAGAATAGGCAACACAAGAGAAGCAAGGTATGTTAGATATGAAACCGTTAAAAATTATTTCCTCAAACATTGTATATATTTTTTGCTCACACCTAATTTGATAGCAATTTTAAAAAGATTAAAATGAAAAAAAAATTCCCCTATATTAAGTCTTTGAAAGGCATCCAACTTAGTTTTCATACAATTATTCACTCTTTGGAGTCATACTTTATTGGTTTCAGTAATGTGTAAGAAATGCACCAGCATAAACAGATTTAGGAGCAAACAGCAGCTTCGTAATTATAGTTCAGCTCGTGGGGCCCAGCTGTGGGGGTGCAGCCTGTGCCTGCCTGTGCACCAATAGGGCTGGTCACCTTGAGCATCTGGGAGTGTCTGGGTAAGTGAGGTCTGGGCAAGGCAGCATCCACACACCTGCGTAGTTCTCACTTTGTCCACGTTATCCGACAATGCCACAAAATTATCAAGTAAGTGTTCTCCAAGCGCATATTCAGTTAGTGTTTGGAAAGTGCATAGGTACCTCATACAGCACCTTTAAGAGGAACTAGGAGCCCAGGAATGAGAGCGGGTGTGAGACCTGTACTCTCTTTGCATAGATAAAATATGCATGTGCATATCTGAGGCCAGAAAGTTAGATTGGGGCCAGAATGTGGAAGTCCTTACCTGTGGGATACTAGGGAACCACTGAGGGTTTCGGAGAGAATCGTGTCTCTGATGTGCGGCATGCCGTGGAGCCGGGGGGTGACAGGGCAGGCTCATGCAGGGCACTCGCCGTGGCCGGAGGAGGAGAGAAGGCAGCCAGTGAGCTGAGCAATTCGGTGCCTGGGTCAGGAGGGGAAGAGGGAGTACAGGAAGGCGGATAAAGCTGCGAGTCTGCACCCCGAGGTCGCCGTTGCGCTTTGCCGGAAATCAGGAGAAGCAAGTGTGGACCTGACTCAGAGATACTTAGAGACACCACTGCAAGCTGCAAGTTTGGAAATACAGGAGGAGGCTTGGGGGAAATCTGGAGCAGGGAGCATTTGGGAGCCTCTTAGGTAGAAGTGCACGTCAAGTAGCCAGCGTGTGAGGCGTGCATGTCTGGAGAGAGGAGGCCAAAGGAAAGCCCACATTTGGAAATGGAGGAAGGGTTGGAAGACCCAGAGAAGGCCCTGCTTAGAGTCCAGAGAAGAGCTGGATGGCGCAGTTCACGAAAGCCCAGAGCCGAGAGTTTCCAGGAGAAAGTCCCAAGTGTTGCTGAAAACCAGGGGGCAGGACTCCAGTTGGAGCCTGTGAGGGGAGCCTGGCGGCCCTGATCCCTGAGAGCAGCCAGAGCCTGGGTGTCATGGTGGAACTGGGTGGGAAGTGAGTGCAGGAAGCAGGTGGAGATGGTCCTTCAAGGCCTGGTGCTTCACACAGGTAGCCAGCTGTGGACCGAGACACAACTGGAGAGGGGCCTGAACCCAGAGCATCTCCAGGTGGAGGAGGGAGCCAGGAAGGGCAAAGGTATCCGGAAGAAAGGTGGCAGGCATGGAGCCAGGTCCCCAGGGAGGCTGCAGTCTTCTTTCCCTGTTCATGGACTGGTTGTTGGTTATTTTGAGTTCTCAAAGTCGTCCACTCGGTGCGGTCCAGAGAAAGTTCCCAGGGTCTCAAGCCGGAGCAGGCCTTGTGCTTTTCCGAACACTGTGCGTGTTGACTCAGGGTTACCGTCAATGGCTAATTCTAGCGTGTCTTTTGTTGAAGTCTGCAGAAGAGCCTCAACCAGCACCGGCTTTTGAAGAACTTAGAAAACTTGTGTTCTTCTGATTCTGGGATTTTTGCCTGAAATGCCTCGTATATTTTTGGCTAGGTGTTGTTAGCACTTGTGTTACAGCATTTGGAGCTCTGTAGTTTTGTGATGTGCTAGCTGTGAGGATGTTTAAAATTAGATTCCTAGAAATCAGGTTATAGGAGCTCTCGGCCATGCTTCATGGGTTATGTTTTGACCCCTCATAGTGGACCCCGTTGCAGTGGCTATTCTTAGTATTTGTGGAACACCTGACTGGTGATGCTAGGAGAATGTGATTTGTTTTCTTTGTAAGTCTAAAGTCTAATGGCCTTGTAGAGTCTTTATACCCATCTCTTATAAATCAGCTTTAATATACTTGAAAATGTCCTCATTGTGCCCTTGAAAAGCAGGCTCACATTTTAAAAGTCATCCTTTTAAAATCCTTTTCTGCAGCCTGTGCCCTTTGTCTGTTTTGTTACCTTCACTGCAACATCATGAAACAGGGACAAGGGCTAGAATCTGTTTCATACACAGAACTTGAAACAGGGACAAGGACTAGAATCTCTGTTTCATACACAGAGCTGAACTGTGCTGAGCGACCTGCTATGCTGACGTCTGTTTCTGTCATGAGAGGGAACCCAGGCCTCTTGACTTTTCCTTTTGTACATTTTCAAAAAGAATATTTTTTCCTCTCTTGGGTCCATTCCATTGTGGGATTCTCTCCTAAGGCTGTTTCTTTGCGTTCCATTTTGACAAGTATGATTTAGTTTCCGAGATGATGAAAGGGCAGTGAAAAGGCCTGGGAAAGAGAAAGCAGGAAGAGAAGGAATTATCTCATGATTTCAGTCAGAAGGAAATCACTCAGACAGAAACGCTATTCCAAGTGGGTCAGATCCCAGGAAGTGGGATTGAATAAGTGACATGGTATCGCACAACTCTGTTTTACATTCTTGCTGTTGCCAGGGGTAACGAAAAGAACGAGTATATTCATTCCGAGGTCAAATATATATCTTTGCTGACTCTGACTATAATTAGCAGAATTCGTTCAGTTCAAGTTTGAGAATACCTTTACAGAAGAGGGTCTTCGTGCCCATGTGCCTATTTCTATTTATATGTTCACACGTATTGGAGTATAAATGTGTGTGTGCTGTGTGTGAGACCTCATTATTTGAAACAAGAAATGTGCAGTAGAGCTTGTTAATTACGGGAAGGTACATTTGGGGGATAAACCACTTTGTTTAGAATTGAATAATGGGGTCTTTGAGGGATGTATATAAGTATGTGTGTTTGCATTTATGTGTATGAAAGTGTATATTGCATGTATATGTGTTGTGCATGTATGTGTGCCTTTGCGTGTAATGTACATGTGCATGCATGTGTATATGTGTGCATGTGTATTTGTGTTGCATGTATGTGTGTGCATGTGTTACATGTTTAGGCACGACTGCACATATGTGCAAGTAGGCATGAATGGATGCTCATGTGTATATAGTTATACATGTATATTTGTGCATGTTATGTCTACGCATTTACATATGTATGTGTGTCAGAATGTGTACGTATATGCATGTGTGTTTGAGTGTTGTGTGTATGCTTGTGCGTGTGTGTTTGAGTGTTGTATGTTTGTGCGTGTGTGTTTGAGTGTTGTGTGTATGTGTATGCATGTGTTATGTGGTGGTATTATGTGATTATGTGAATGTGTGTGCATGTGTGAATGTATGTATTGCATGTAGGTGTGCGTGTCCATGTGTATGTGTGTGTGTGATATGTGTCTGTGCATGCATGCATGTGCACATTTGATTTGTGAATCCTCTCTGGGAGGGGCATGTTCCTGGAGACAGTGCATGGGATCCTCCGCTGTCCTCTCAGGGAGAGAGACATTGTGAAAGTTCGAGCCATTAGGTAAACATGCCTGATGTTCTATAAAATATATATTTAAATATACCACTGGGGTTAAATATATGTTAAATGGGTGCAAAGCTGTTATATTGCATTAAAAGTCATGTTAGTACTTCCTGGTTAAAGGCTTTGTGAATGATTTCCTGTACATGGGACATAATACACCACACAGAATTACAGCGGGTCAATGGTATTTGCCAGGAGGTCTGGCTTATGATTGGTATTTCTAGTTGCAGACATGCAGGTTGAGCTTTGCTGGACTCAGAGGAGGGTCATTGACTCTGCCCACTGAATGATACCAGCGTCTCTGCTGCTTCCTTTTTGTGCCGGCTTCCCAGAGCTGGGACAGACAGCTGCTCTCAGACGCATTGTACTTTTCTCTCCATAAAAATCTGCAGCATTTGTTAGCAGTCCAATAGCAGACCGAGTGGCAGGTCCAAGGGCAGGTCCAGCGTCAGGTCCAGCATCAGGTCCAGCGGTAGGTCCAGCATCAGGTCCAGGAAGAGGTCCAGCGGCAGGTCCAGGGGCAGGTCCAGCGGCAGGTTCAGCCAACTTTCCACATGACCCATGTGAAAATGTACCCTCTCCCTTCCATTTTTTAAAGCAGTAGTTATTAGTAGAGCCTACTGCCATTTCTCCTTGAGCTCCTCACAGTGGATGGTAAGCATTTGCTTTATTAAAGCAAAGTTCCGTGCTCTTTGTGCTAAGTCTCCTCTGCCTTTCTGTGAGAGGCTAGAATTGGGATTGACCCTCAGCTGTGCCAGAGCCTTGGTACCTGTCTCAGTTCTGGAATCTATTCTGTGCTTGTTGCCTTCCATCCACCGACAGCCGTCTGTCTTCCTGTCACTCCTTCAACACGGAGTCCAGCAGAGTGCACACAGGTGAGCCTGTGTGAATGCTGGTTTTGTAGGATCTTATCGGGACCTTAGTCATCTTTTCACTAGGAAACCAGACACTGCAAAGGACTTAAAGAAAAGCCCAAAGAAGCCGTATCAGTAGAATCATAGAGACAGAATCCTACAACCATAGGAAATGGCATTGATTATCATGAAATGTGCATTTATGTGAGGCATAGTAAAACATCACATTTCTTACTGGGTAAGAGCTTGGAAAAGAGATTATGAAAGTATAACTGACTCTACTCTTGTATCGTGGAACATGGTAAAATGATGCAAGGTATTGTATAGAATGGAACAAACAGAATAGAATTATATAGAGTAGCGCAGAATAGAACAAATAGCATAATGTTATATAGGGTAGCATAGAATAGAAGAAACAGTGTAACATTATGTAGTATAGTATACAATAGGAAAAATCGTATTACATGGTCTAGAATAGAACAAGTGGGATAGTATTGTAGAGTATTCAGTTGAACTAATGACGTAGTATTGCATAGCATAATACAATCTAGATTAGAACACACAGCATAGTATTAATATTACGTAGTGTGGTGTGGAATAGTAGAGTCGCATGGCACAGAACAGAGAGGATAGTGTTCTGTAGCACTGATGCAGGAGTTTTGCTCTTTAGCTCAGCTGGGTCCAGGTTCTTGTCTAATGACCAGGAAGAAACAGGCACGGGGACATCGAAGAGTGAGTGCAGTGGAACTCGTTAAGCTAAAAGTTAAGCTCTCAGCGAAAAGAGGGGTCCTGAGAGTAGATTGTTCGTCGCCCCCTTCCCAGTTGACTACAAGGGCTTTTATGTAGAAGCTGATGGGGCTGGGCTCGCTGTCTAAGGAGCAAATATTCACCCCATTCCCTCGTGTGCATGGGGACCCTTAGTCTGCTGTGAGCATGTTTAGGCGAGCCCCCCGTGCAAGTCCCCCTATCTGCACAAAACATGGACTGGAGGCTCTCTGGGACCCTTCCCTTACTGTCTGCCTACAGCAAGCTGGCTAACTCCTTTCTGTATAGAAGAAAATAGAATAGAATAGAACAGATAGTACAGTATTTTATAGTATGGAGTGAAGCTGTAGTATTCTATCATAGAGAATGGAATAGTATCGAATAGAACAAACAGATCGTACTAGTGTAGTATAGAATAGTAGCCTCATGCAGCACGGAGCAGGGTTGTGCTCCCTATGTACAGAGTGTAACCACCAGGAGAGCGTTCTTCAGTGGGGCGTCACTGGCCCTTCATATTTCTTTGGTTCTGCGGAAATGAGGAGAGGGAGTTAAGAGAGGGGGAGGAGGTTGGCTTTCTTACTTTTAAGGCGCTCATTACTTCTTGGGGATCATTTGATGGTCCCCTTTGGTAGTATTCTGTGAAGCAGTCTCTGTACTCTGTGTAGGGTGAAATGTGGGGCAGTCTGTGGACTCTGTGTAGGGTGAAATGTGGAGCAGTCTGTGGACTCTGTGTAGGGTGAAATGTGGGGCAGTCTGTGGACTCTGTGTAGAGTGAAATGTGGGGCAGTCTGTGGACTCTGTGTAGGGTGAAATGTGGGGCAGTCTGTGGACTCTGTAGGGTGAAATGTGGGGCAGTCTGTGGACTCTGTGTAGGGTGAAATGTGGGGCAGTCTGTGGACTCTGTGTAGGGTGAAATGTGGAGAAGTCTGTGGACTCTGTGTAGGGTGAAACATGAAGCAGTTGAGAAAGGATGAAGTCAGAAGTAGCTCAGCAGAGATGCACCAACTCTTACCTGGGAGACTGTGGAGCAGTCTGTGGACTCTGTGTAGGGTGAAATGAGGTGTTTTATGTAAATAGTTGTCTCATGCCTGGCACATGGCAGAGCCTCCGTGGATCTTGCCGTCATGAACCCTCTGATAACTTCTCTACAGTGCCCTCCACACTATAAATACCACCCATTGTGGGAAGTCCGGGCCTTTTCAAAGGCTGGGTTTCATTTTAACAAAATTGGAATGCCCTGCATATTTGGAATGGCCAGATCATCCTGCACTTTTGACTTCACCTGTCCAGCTAGGTACACCTCCCTGCGTGCTGCCAAGGTTTACGGCGGAATTCCCTGACGCCACTACCCTCACTGCCTGCACCTGAATCTGCTGTGGGGTCATTTCCTTATTGGACTTGTCTGGGGACCTCCTGAGGGGTGGATGGGTGAGGACTGGGTTATCTGGGGAAGGTGTTCATGGCATTCCTGTTTGCAGTCTGTGTCTCTGTTGGAAGAGATGCTTTTAGCACATCCGTTAATCCAGACGTGATTAGCAAGGAGTGTCTCTCCCAGGTAAGAGTTGGTGCATCTCTGCTGAGCTACTTCTGACTTCATCCTTTTTTAAGTCTGTTACAAAGAGAACTTTGGTTTCTCAAGGTTTAAGAATTAATGTCAAAGAGCAATTTAGTGTTCTTTTTGAGTCACCAGCCTTGCTGTGGATGATCCATGAGTCCTTGGTGGTTAGGGCCACAGCACAATCGGTGGGCCGTCTGTTCCCCACCCTGGTGGATACTTTCTCACCCAAAGAAATGTATTCTGTTAACATGTCTCAATTAGAATATTTTAGTAGGAGACAGAGTTATGGCTCTTGTTTTAATTTGTAATAGATGATTACTGTAGCAGGGTCAAGGTTGAGACTTGCAGTGTAGCTCATGGAAAACATTGATTAGAAACACCCAAAATATATCACCAGCTTTGTTGCTGCAGCTCCAAGGGACTAGGAATGCATATATATTTTTTCTTTTGTTATTATTTATTATTTTTATTTTTGAGACAGAGTCTTGCTCTGTCACCCAGGCTGGATTGCAGTGGCATAATTTCAGTTCACTGTAACCTCTGCTTCCAGGGTTCAAGAGAATCTTGTGTCTCAGCCTCCCAAGTAGCTGGGATTACATGTGCCTGCCACCATGCCCAGCTAATTTTTGTATTTTTAGTAGAGACAGGGGTCTCACCGTGTTGGCCAGGCTGGTCTTGAACTCCTGACCTCAAGTGATCTGCCAACCTTGGCCTCCCAAAGTGCTTACATTACACACATGAGCCACTGTGCCTGGCCACCATGATCATTTTAAATGTGGCACTGAATATCTGCCTTTTTTTTTTTTTTTTTTTTAAGAAGTGCAAATGTTACCTCTCACACCTCTATTCTGTTGCTGGCCTGGGCTGGCCAGCAGGGTTCCCAGGCTCGAGGCCATGTCTGAAGTGTTGTTGGACAGTGTGGATCTGTGACCCCTTGGTCTTTGGGGACGTGGGGCACCCCGAGACACCCACAGTCTTTCGAGGGCTTACGGCTCTGTGTGTGGCTGCTATGAGGCAGCTTTCGGTGGGGAGGAAGGAGAGCAGAGCCCATCTGTCCTGGTGCGGAAAATGCCCAAGAAACTAAAGAAATGGTACAAAAAAACATTATCTGCCCTGGTGCCATTTCTGTTAAAAAAAAGAAAAAATTCACTCTGAATGTGGCTCTGTGCTTGAGGAGGATAGAAAATACCTGGAAAGGCGCAGAAAGTGTTCTTATGGGGTCAGCGCTGGGAAGTGGGATGGGAGGCTTGGGAGTGTGTGCAAAGGAGGACGTGGCGTACTTTATTCTTGTTTATTTGGTAGAGCAAGTGATGAAAGTGAAGCTTGAGTGATCAGAGCAGCTCGGCCTGGCCATGGGTAGATCCCAGCATGTCCCGCCTCCCGCCTCCAGCTGCAGCTGTTTCTCAGTCACAGATGAGACAGGTGGCCTGAGGCTGTGGGCCGAGGAGGGGCAGCTCGGTGTCCTGAGCACCTGACTGTCCAGGCTGCTCTTGGGCCAGCCTGAGGGAAGGGGCGGAGGAGAGCTGGGAGGGTGCACAGTGCGTCCTCCTCCCCCGCCCTGGGACTGAGGTAAGCCCAGGCTGCTGTCAGGATGGAGGAAGATGCCCTCAGGACGGAGGAAGAGGCCGATGGAGTTTGGTCAGCAGCCAGTGTTGTCTTTCCCACAGGGCTTACGCAGTGCGCCAACTCGCAGGAAAACACTCTGCTTTAGTTTTTAAATTTTGCTCATTCTCTTTATCGAGCTGGTCATGATAAGATTTGGATATTGTTGGTAGGAATCAGTGTCAATTGCATACAGTTGACTCTTGTCCAACACAAGCTTGAGCTTTGCGGGTCAACTTATAGGTGGATTTTTTCAACCAAACTCAGGGAGAAAATACAGTGTTCTGCCACGTGAAACGCATGTTGGCGGGCTGATTCTTTGTACACGCAGAAAATACAGCGTTCCTGCCATGTGAAACGCGTGTCGGAGGGCCGACTCTTTGTACACGCAGGTTCGGCAGGTCCACCTGTGGGGCTTGAATGTGCCTGGATTTGGTGTCCATGGGGTCCTGGAACCGACTCCCTGAGTCCAGCGAGGCTGGCCCCGGGATCGACTCCTTGAGGACAGCGAGGCTGGCCCCGGGACCGGCTCCCTGAGGACAGCGAGGCTGTTTCTAGTAGCAGGTGGTTTATTTTGTGTTTTCCCCCTGGCTCCACACCCCGTTCTCAGAGACACGGCTGTCACAGGGGGACCAGCTGGGGCAGGGGAAGAATGGAGGGCACCTGGTAGAAGTGGCCGTGGACTCTCTTAGGAACGATAACCGTGACACCTACCGTAGACGAAGATGTTGTTGGTCTGCACTCTTCTCGTGTTGGTCTGGGGCATACAGTGGCCGTGGGCTGGTGTGGTCCACAGCCCCGGGCTCCGTGGTCCCTGACCCTGAAATCCCATCCGGTCCTGTGTCACCTTGGGCCAGCTGTCTCCTGAGGGGAAGGGAACAGGGAACAGCCCTCCCCGCATGGCCTCCCCAGCACCACCCACCCCCAGGACCTCCAGTGTTGACCCTGCTGGGGGCTCCTCTCTCCTGGGGGGACCTTGTCCCAACAAGAGGACTCCATGGGCTGCAGGAGGTGTCGAGCTATTTTCTCTCCTGGAACTGGGTTGCTGGCAGCTCCCAGATGCAGGAGGAAAGGCTCAGAAGTGCCTTCATAATAAGGAGTTGTTGACGTGAACTTTGGACAGCAAACACTGCTTACATTTCCTTTTCCATTTTGATGCGTTAATGGTGTGCGGCAACACCGTGACACACGGGGATGCAGGTGATGGGTGACCCCCCCGCAAGGGGGCCATGCACCTGTTTGATAAGAAGGCATGCTTCTCTTACTGCAAATAAAAACTTTTAATGGTTTTCTGCCAGAAAGACCCTGTCTTTATGTAGGATACATAGCGGATCATTTGGCAAGGGATTGGGGATTTGGGGTTAAACTAAAAACAAATTAATTTCATTTTGTAGCACTCTGAACGCATTTGAGTTAATTATTCATTGAGAATTTGAATAGCACACACTGTTCTGACTTCCATTTTCCCCCTAATGAACGGCATTTGCTGTAACATGACAAAACCCTTAGTCTTAGAATTACTGGGTAATGTGGAAAAAGTCAAAGTTGGTTCTCTGTTGTTTTGCTTTAAGGAAATTATATTACTTTGCAGCCACTTAGTTTTCTCCTTTCCAGTAAGAAAAATTGCTTTCTTATTACCTGAAAATTCGTGAAGGTCAAGGGGACACAGGCTGCAGTGCATTAAAAGCCACCATCAAATGTGGACGTGGACCGAGTTTTCCCCTGTTCTCTCCCACCATCAAATGTGGACGTGGACTCAGTTTCCCCCTGGTCTCGCCCATCATCAAATGTGGACGTTGACCCAGTTTCCCCGTGTTCTCGCCCATCATCAAACGTGGATGTGGACCCTGTTTCCCCCGTTCTCTCCCACCATCAAATGTGGACGTGGACCCAGCTTCCCCCTGTTCTTGCTAACCATCAAATGTGGACTTGGACACACTTTCCCTCTGTTCTTGCCCACCATCAAATGTGGGCACGGATTCAGTTTCCCTCTGTTCTTGCCCACCATCAAATATAGATGTGGACCTAGTTACCTTCTGTTCTCACCCACCATCAAATGTGGGTGTGGGCCCAATTTCCTTCTGTTCTTGCCCACCATCAAATGTGGACATGGACTCAGTTTCCCTCTGTTCGTGCCTACCTTGCCACCATGGCTCATTTCACAATCACTCAGGAAAGGAAGAAACATTATTTTTAATAGGCATAAAGGCAGTTGTTTTTAACCTAAGGAACAGGACATAATTCCAGCAATGGAAATGACCAGCCGAGTGGGTCTGTGTGAGGTTTGGAAGAAAAAAAGTATTTTAAGTTCCCCTCTCTGTGTGTGCCCACCTCCCCCAGTTGAGAGTCACAGATTTAATTACTTTAATTTTGAGCTTAAAATAATTTGACAACCTAACAAAAACTACTACAGTCCTATAAAATTCTACTGTGTGTTTGGTTTTTCAGTTGCTTTTCTGAATATGGTAAATGAATGCATTATGAGTTGTTATTTTAGTAATTGCTGTAAAAATTAATGTATGTTATAACCAAGTGTTATAAAGTTAATTTAGCACCAAAGGAAAGCTAAAGCTGCATTGATTTCCCAGTGTAGTTGTGCATAACAACGGCTCCATGAGGCAGGCGCTGTGACCCTGCAGTCTGGTGGGAGCAGGTGCCACCTGGCTGGTGCGTTCGCTGCCCGTCCCCTCTTGCTGCCAGGCAGCTTTGCAGTTTCCAGGCTATGCGGGAGTTGAGGCCGGTGGTCAGTAAGAGACGGTGGGGAGTTGGGTGGTGCAGGTTGATGTGGGGTGGAAGGAGGCGTGGAGAGCCTGGGGAAGCCTGGACAGCAGCTCCGGTACCTGCACAGGGGAGCAGGGTGCAGCGGCACGGGACAGTGAGTAGCTCCCGGAAACAGCCCTTGGGGTTTCTATAGACGAGTCTGTCTTCAGCTCTGCACCCCTTTCCTGCTGAGTCCGGGTGGAGAGTGGAGGCGTCGAGCGCTTGTTTCTCCAGGTGAGGGCCCATCGGACACAGCCAGTGTTTCCTGGAGTCCCCTCACCTGGGAACGTGCCCCTGCTCTTTTCAGAACAAAACAAATCTTAGTTAAACTTGACACATCACCTTTCCAGAAGGTGTTTAAGTCTGTATGCCTGTTAAGTCACCTAACTTTAAAGAGTAATGATACAATATGCTTCTTTTTAGGGGAGAAAACCTAGCTGATTTAAAAGATAAAATCAGAGGTTGGGGTCGCAGCATTTTGGAGGAGACTTGGTTTATGTCCTAGTGGGCAGCAGTGTTTCCTCAACTATGGTGTTTGCTCTATTATTACATTACAGAGGTGACACTTCAAACATAAGGAAATGGAAGTCAAAACAGCCCCCCCCCCATTCAGAGATAAACGTTATCAACATATTCATGCACTTCCTTCTGCTGTTTTTGCTCTTCACTTTTTATTTTAAGGCCACGTTCGTAGGATGGATATATAATTGTTTATGGTGACTTTAAAAGCACCTTTCTTGCTAAAAGGAGTATTTTTTCAGTCTGGAAAATTTAGACAACATGTTTTGTTTAAAACTTAATTATAATACCACCGTGAAGTCATCAATGTTTTTATACATTTTCTTGGTCTCTTTATGGACTTAATAGATACAATTTAACAAATTGGAAATAACGTAATTTTATGCATAAAATGTTTCTTGGCATTAGAGATGGAGCAGAGAGGAGGCACAGGGCTTCCCGCTGGCTGAGGTCCTCCCAGGGTGTGACCAGCAGCCTCCCAAGTTTAGGGTCTGCACGGAGTAAGATTTCTAAATTGCCTTACACCACAACCCCTGCAGCCACGCATCCCTTTGATAAGGGGGTGTACTCTGATAGATTTTTCAAGACAAGAGTTTGCTGGATCTGAGGCTGTTTCAGCTGCTTCTGGAGACGGCAGCTCTGGGACGTTTGTGCCAGCTCTCCCTCAAGACCCCACGGATGCCACATCCTCATCTTTTGGAACCCAGTGTTGTAGAGGAGAAGTCTGAAGCCAGTTTGATTTTTGCTTCTTGGTAGGAAACTGATGTTTTCAGGCTTTTCCCCTTTATTTCCATAATGAAGATGATGTCCCACCTCATCCAGAGGTGTGTTTGTTACCTTGTCGGGAATGTCCAGCCCTTATGTGCCCCTTCAGGTCCTCGGTCCCTTTCTCAACTTCCTCGCAATCCTCCCCATCTCATCCATCTTCACTGTATGTAATTCTGTTATTTTTTTCATTTTTGTGCTCACTTTCCCATGCGACTTTTGTTCTTGTTTCACAGATGCCCGTGCCAAACTTTATGTCTGGGGCTCGAGGGTCGTGTTTTATTCTGTCTGCCTCTGCATGTACTTTTGAGAAGTGGGGTTGGAGGTTGCCCCCCAGGTGCTGTTTCAGCTGGACCTGCCCAGACTCTGTGAATTGGGGGCGTCGGGCAAAGCCCATGTGGCTCTATGGTGGGCCGTGTTGCTGAACTGTACATCTGAGGTTTGGGGGCCGTGTTTCATTCTGTCTGCCTCTGCATGTACTTTTGAGAAGTGAGGGTGGGGGTTGCCCCCTGGGTGTTTCAGCTGCACCTGCCCAGACTCCCTCAAGTGGGAACGTCGGGCAGAACCCGTGTGGCTCCACGGTGGGCTCTAGTGCTGACAGAGCAAGAAGCCGCACTCCCAGGACGTGCTTGCAGCTGTGGGCAGGACTGGGATTGTGACAGGATCATTTCCTTCTCTAAAATACATCTCAACTGTTATCCAGAGGGTTGGCTGCAGGCTTTCAACAGCTTCACTCTTCTTAGTGACCAGGAGACAATTCACTAAACAGAGTTGCCGTCAGGGTTTAATTAGGAATTTCTGCGAGTGGCTGGCGGTACAGCTCCCTCCGCAAGCCTCCTGCAGCCTCCCCGTCCCCACTCTTGGGCCCAGCCACCTGCATTGGTCTGTGGAGGCTGCACATTCTCTGTTCTCCTAAGGGGCTCCTGGACTTCGGGACAGCCTTGGTAAGTTGATGTGTAACTCCCAGTCTCTTCTCTCTTTAAGTAAGTACGTTCAGGAACCCTGATCTTCTAAATTGTTTCATCTTTGTAAAACAGCCACAGTTTCCTAAGCCACCTTGTGTCTGAATGTGAATCACTTGTTATTTTTCACTGCAGAATGAACAGAACTGGAATCATAAGATTTAGAAGGTGATGAAAAGACAGAGGTTAGCGTATTCCATTTTCTCACCTTTTCCTTACACTTTTTCCTTAAATGCACCCCTCGTATGTCTGTGAAGTTCTTCCCAATTCTGTAAAGTCACTCCATCCTCAAGTGGAACATTTGTGAACAGTAACAAGTATTGATGTGTACACCTCTGCAACCCCGCTGGAATTAATGCTTTTTATTTATGAATGGATGGTCATCAGATGGCCAGAGGGATTCCCTGTGAATTGCGGGGGTCCTCATGCCTGCTTGTGAGTGACATGCACATGGCGAGGGCTAGGGAATCTGAGTCTCTGTGATTCGAGTAGTGACATCGTTTACGCAAGGCAGGTGGATGACTCTTTGAGCTTGGCATGCTCCTGGGTGGCACAGCACAGCTGACATGGAGTGGGGCAAGGGCTTGTTCCACGAGTTTCTGTGTTGTTGTTGTTGTTGTTGTTGTTGTTGTTGTTATTTTTTTTGAGATGGAGTCTCTCTCTGTCACTCAGGCTGGAGTGCAGTGGCGCGATCCAGGCTCACTGAAAGCTCCACCTCCCGTGTTCACACCATTCTCCTGCCTCAGCCTCCCGAGTAGCTGGGACTACAGGTGCCCACACCACACCCTGCTAAATTTTTTGTATTTTTAGTAGAGACGAGGTTTCACAGTGTTAACCAGGATGGTCTCGATCTCCTGACATTGTGATCCACCCGCCTTGGCCTCCTGAAGTGCTGGGATTGCAGGCGTGAGCCACCGTGCCTGGCCTGTTTTTGTTTTTTTGAGATGGAGTCTTGCTCTGTCATCCAGATTGAAGTGCAGTGTCATGATCTAGGCTCACTGCAACCTCCACTCACTGCAACCTCTGCCTTTCAGTTCGAACAATTCTCTTGCCTCAGCCCCCCTAGTAGCTGGGATTACAGGCATGTGCCACCATGCCTGGCTGATTTTTGTATTTTTAGTAGAGACAGGATTTTGCCATGTTGGTCGGCTGGTCTTAAACTGTTGGCCCCATGTGATCCACCCGCCTTGGCCTCCCAAAGTGCTGAGATTACAGGCATGGGCCACTGCACCCGGCCCTGTGTTTGACTCTTAAATCTTCTTTTTCTTTTTAATATTTCTGTTTCTGGACGGCCACTCAGTGGATATGGAGGAAGAGTTCACAGATGTCCGTATTACATTTCTTACTTAAATTAGCCTCCCTTGAACACTGCTATAGGGTACAGATGCATGAAGGGCTGAAAGGGTGGTTGCGTCCCAGTAAGTGTGAGCGTGGAGCTGGTCTGTGAGACCCCGGTGCCAGTGAAGGCACCCGTGTGAGATGGCCTGGGATGGGGGTGTTCAGAGCCCTGACCGTGGCACACACCCTTCAGCTTTGATGTTTCAGGCCATTGCTCTGGTCATCAGTGAGCAGAAGGTCTAACAGCAGTGATATTTATCACTAGCTGTGTTGGCCAGTGTGTTAGGAGGGTGAACCTGTTTGACTTAAGCTGTTTGACGGGTTTGCATTTAAATAGAAAACTGGTGACCTGGTGCCTGGACGCTTGCTCTGTGACTTGCCCTACGTGGCTTCTCCCTCTGGTATGCGTTAGATGAGATGGGCGTGTTTAGGGTGGTGTGGCCCTAGACTAGAAATGCAAACCCTGCCTCACCCCAGATCTGCCCCACCCCAGTGTGACTTTTGGAGGTGGAGGCCCAGCATCCTTCACCTGCCCTCCAGGGTGATGCTGAGGATGCTGAGGTTTCAGAGCGCTGCTTTGTTGGCACTCCAGCAAGTCCTGCTTAAAGAGGCCAGGATCTGAAATGGCAGGTTACCAAATTGTATAGCAGAAAAATAGAAACGTTTCCTTAGAATGGGCGTAGGAAGAAAAATGATTTCCTTCACCATATCTGGAAAAGATTTCAAATTAGCAGGCACTATTTGGAATTATTAGTGGTCTCCTGTATTTCTTATCTTTTTTTTGTTTTTTGTTTTTTCTTTATTTTGATACAGGGTCTCACCCTGATGCCCAGGCTGGAGTGCAGTGGTGCAATCTTGGCTCCCTGCAACCTCTGCCTCCTGGACTCAGGTGATCGTCTCACCTCAGCCCCCTGAGTATCTGGGACTACAGGCACGATACCATACCTGGCTATTTTTTTTTTTTTTTGTAGAGACGAGTCTTGCTATGTTGCCCAGGGTGGTCTCAAATTCAAGCATTTGTCCTGCCTCAGTCTCCCAAAATGCTTCTGTACCCCTGACCCAACAAGGAAGGACAAGAGGCGTGAGCCACACTCCTGGCCTCCTGTCTTTCCTTGTTGGAGCAGGGATGTAGAAGCACTTGCCGCAGCTGACTTGAGTATATCTCGTTTTGCTTTGTTTTCGTCACGGGTAACCTGGCAGTGCTGTGCACCAGTGCTGCTGGCCAGCTGTTTTTTCGATGGACTGGCAGAAAATCAAACTGAGACCCGGGTTCCTTTCTCCCCGGGTACTGACCAGGTGGGAGAGGAAGGACGTTATCTGAGTATCAACTTCATGAGAGCTGGTGGGGAAACGTCAACTTTAAGGTGCCTGGGATCTAAGGCATGGAACCCAGAGTGCAGCGGAACATAGGGGATGTAGCCTTGGGAGCAGAGACGTGCGGGCCAGTGCCCTGGTTCCTGGCAGGTTCTGAGTGCAAGAAAAGGTTAGTGACCCAGCCGAAGTCACGGAGCAACCTGCCAAGACCTGCCTGGATGTGTGGCTGGCATCTGTGCTGGCCCCAAAACTGCCCATTTGGGGATTCCTTGCAGTTTCAGACCCATCTAGGGGTCCGGAGAGGGTCCCAACCATGACCTCAAAGAACGAGGTGTTGCCTTGAGATCCTCCAAGGTGAGGGTAGGAATTTTTTTTTTTTTTTCAATTAGCAATAATTTGTTGTGAATGATCTTGGACCTATTTTCCACTTCTTTGTATAGGAAGAGAGACAGAATAAAAAGTCTCAATGTGCCAGATGCCATGTAATGAAGTCGTGGGGTTAACATTGTTGATTATTATGTAACATCACGTTAAGTGGAACATATTCACACGTGTCCACAGCATGTGCGTGTGCCCAGTCCGATGAGCACGTTGGGTTGGGGTCGCTGCTGGTTCATGCAGCCCCTCTGGGTGGTGCTTTCTCTGTGACTTCCCAACACCTTTGCTGCTGCCTCTGTTGGAGTTCAGCCTTGACCAGCCTTGCTGCCACCAGGTTCTCGGGGCCTGTGCACCCTCTTCCCCGCGCGCACCCTCTACCCCACGTGCACCTTCTTCCTGGGGCACACCCTCGTCTCCGCGAGCACCCTCGTCCTCCGTCCTGTCCACCCGGGGTCTGCTGTGTGTTTCTACTCAGCCCATGCCTGCCTCTTGCTGTGAGCTCAGTTTATTGAGGTGCGGTGAGAAACCAACAGAGGGGAGCAGTGTCCCAGCTTGTCAGGGCAGGAGGGAGCCTTGGGCATCTCTTCCCCAACTCTGGCGACCCACCCTTCGCGATATAGTGCTGGGGAGAGAGGTGAGTTCTAAAGGTAAGACGGCCGTGATTTCCTGAGTCTTAATTACCTAACACTGGGTCATCTGCCATGTCGCCTCATCGAAGGGCACCTCTAGAGACAAAGCAAAGCCTCTGGTGGCCGTGGGCGGGGTGGCCATGCCTGTCTGTGGGTTCTGTAGAACCTACCCAAAGCCCCTCCAGCCGTGGGGATGTTCAGGCACTTGCCGCCTGTAGGAAGTGTGCGTTAGCCACGTGGTAGGTGCGGACGCCTGGAGGGATAGGCACAGGCCCACAGGCGTGGTGAGTGTGGGAGATTTAGCCACGTGGGGACGTGTGGCGGGATAGGCACAGGACCACAGGCGTGGCGGGTGTGAGAGAAAGTGCACAGAGTGCCCAGCAGATGGCGTGTGGTCAGCGGAAGCCGTGAACACAGGCCGGGCTCGGGAGACACATTTGGAAATACACTTTAAGCAACATCAATGGATAATGCTGCGATTTGGTTTCCTCCCGTGGTCCAAAACATGTTCTAGAGATGCCGCTGCTTTGTGTGTACCTGAGACAAGGGTCTAAATGTATTAGGGCCTTGATGTAATCTGTAAGACAGGTACAAAATGCCTATTTCAACGAGGCACTGAACAAGAAAGCGTGCTCTATTCAGTGCAATGAGAATGCTTCATTGTCATAAGCAAAGTAAAATGCCTCCAAGGCGAGCTTGCCATGTGTTTAATGACCTTGGACACGAGCCTCCTAAACCTGCCAGAAAGTGCTTCCAGCGTGGCTTCATGCAGTGGTTTCATGCAGTGGCTTCAGTGGAGAATGTGCATATGTGGCTGATACTGAGAGCTGCGCAGCACCCTCCTGACCTGACGCATGCCCATGTGTGGACCGTGAGCCGGGCAGCACCCTCCCGACCTGACGCATCCCCACGTGTGGGCCATGAGCCGGGCATCCTGACCTGACAGGTCCGCATGTGTGGACCATGAGCCGGGCAGCACCCTCTTGACCTGACGGGTCTCCTTGTGCCCATTGTGGGACCTCCGTCAGTCAAACAAGTGACACATGTCAAACTGAATGCAGGGAGGAGGGTCCAGGATTGCACGCAGGCTCCATGTCTCATCCTTCTGAGGCCTTCTGGGAAGCCAGGAGGGCAGTGGGGTCTTTTGCGTGTTTCCTCCTGGTGGCTATGAATTTGTACCAATGGCTTTTTGCAAAAGGGCCCGGAGGCGGAATCAGACCCTGTCTTAGAAAGGATGACGTCTTCACGGGCACCTCTTTCCGCCACTCTAGTGCTCCTGTGATTTTTCAATATGTACACCCTGCAGACTTCAGCCTGTTGGTGTCTTGGGGGAATAGATACCAGGATTGTTCCAATGTGTGCAAACCTGAAACAGGAATTTCTCTGCATTAAGTTGGTCACCAAAATGGGAGGTAAGGGGAGAGGGGAAGGAACTTCTTGGCCTCATCAGCCCTTTTCTTGAAACTCACAGTCAAACTTTGTCAAATTCTAGATGATGGTGCTTTAGTCGATGCATTTATGTATGTTATGTCTCGTTTTCTGAGTATGGTGCTTCGAGAATTTAAATATTAAGGTGAAATTGCCATGCACGGTTGAATTGGCACCATAATTTGACTCTCTGTAAAGCCTTTTGGTTTTCTGTTAGAGTGACTTACCATTTTTTGAGTTAACTGAAACAAACTCTGCTGTCAGCACGAAGGAACCACTGTCTAGTTAGGACATCCAATTAAATAGAATTCTCCTAAATAGAGCGTGCTCTTTTCATAAATTTTAAAAATTCATCTATTCATCAAACACATATTGAGTACTTATCACCCTGGTTGCTAGTCACTGTTCATATATATTTTTAAGGAATTACTTCCACCTAGCTCTGAAATAACATTGTATTTAGAATTTAGCCCAGAGGTGATTAAGCATGAACTTTTCTCAGCAGTCTTGTTTTCATTTTTACTTGATAACATGTTCTCAGACTCGGTGCCCAGCTGACGTTACTGTGCATTGCCCCAGGCACACACCTGGCCGGCGCTGTGTCTCTGGGGCTTTAGAGCAGGAAGGAAGGGCTGCCAGGTGTCTGGCCCTTCCATGTTTCCCTGGGGGAAGGATTAGGCCTTGGGCAGGAGTCTTGGCTTGTCTTACTGGATTAGCTGGTGTCATTCAGTCAGCTCTGCCTTGGTGTTAAGCTCTGGACTGACTCTGACCTCTGAATGGCAGAGGAGAGGATGGCGTTTTAGAATCAGTCATGCAGACCGGGGCACCCAGCAGGTCTCGGATAAAAAGTGGTGGCAATTGATCACTTCCCTTTTTGGGAGAACTGTGTGGATTGACTCAGACCTCTTTCTTTTGATTTTATCTTGAGACTTTGCAGAAGCAAAAATGCCTTTAAAAAAAATTAAATGATGGGCTTTTGTAATGTTTGTGTCTCCCCAAGATTCACAAGTTGGAATCCTCACCCGCGAGGAGATAGTGCTAGGAGGGGGAGCTTTGGGCGGTGAGGAGGTCTTGAGGGTCTCATAAATGGGATTTGTGCCCTCAAAAAAGGGACTACAGAGAGCTCCCTCGCTCCTTCCATGGTGTGCAGACCCAGTGAGAAGCGCCGTCTATGAACCAGGAAGCCCTCACCAGGCAAACCTGTCAGGCCTTGACTATGGACTTCCCAGCCTGAGACTGAGACTGAGAGCTGTGAGAAATGAACTTGTGTCATTTGCCAGCCCCTGCCCAGCCTGTGGTGTGTTGTTAGAGCAGCCTGGGTGAACGAAGGCAGGTCGTGAATTTTCTGTCATGCTTTCTGGCTTCAGATACTTGCTAGGGAGATGTCACCATCTTACCCAGGTGGAAGTGTCTGGAATCAGACGTTCCGTTATGATTTGACCTTGTTCTTGCCCCACGCCTGTGCCGTTCACACCTCCTGGTGTCTCGGCTGCCCGCGGCCCCTCCAGACGTTTCTGATTCGGGGTGTGGTGCTGGTCGCGGCCGTGTCGTCAGTGACCAGGAGTAGGAGCTCGCGCCCCTCGTGAAGCAGCAGCCTCACCCGGAAGCTGCCGAGAAGCATTTGACAGAAGGTGATCGCGCCTCGAGACTGAAACTTCCTGTTTACAGGGAATGGAGGTGCATAGTAGGGAATTTCATGATGGCCCTAGAAACAGATGCCTCTGGGGTAGGGGATATTCTGCAGGACAATGCAATGATCTTCTCGAAAAGTGAAGATCACAGATAAAAGGGGTGCGAGGCTGTCCCTGACTAAGACGGGGAAGGAGAGTCACTCAGCACAGTGTGTGGCCCGGATAGAAAAGACGTTTTCGGAACGATTGTGCTACCTGAACATAACCTGGACAACGATGCTCTGAAATCATTCTTGTCTGCCGATGATGGTACTGCGGCTGCAGAGGGGCCTTTATTCCTAGGGAACGTGTGCCTGAGGACTCGGTGAGGCAGCAGGAGCCTCTCACCTTCAAGTGGCTCCAGAGAAGAAACAAATCTGTCTCTCTGTCTGATCTACAGAGAGAGTGAGAAAGCAAATCTAATGAAATGTTAGCAGTTGTTGGAGCTCCACGTGGAGAAAACTTGACCACTCGTTGTACTGTTCTTCCACTTTTTAAATATGTTTGAACATTTTCATAATGAAAATGTGGGAAAGTAAAAATAAATCTGGAAATTAGAACGGAAGTGAGCCCAGCCGAGAGCTCTTGGGTTCAGCCGGGAAGAGCCAACGGTCCGTTGGTGTTCTCTCGACTCGTCGTGGGGATTTCCTCCTCCTGGGTTCACCACCTAGTTTTCCTTGTGATAGTTATTTTACACATAGCTATGAGCATAGGTGATACTGAAAACACACGTTTAGTGTGGTTTGTCATTAAGAATTTGGAGAACTGGCTAAATAAACCACTTGTACAGAGTTGAGATGAGCACCACCTGCCTCAGCGTCTGTGGTAACAGCTTCATTTGGGTGCAGAGCTTGGCAGAGGTTTGAGTGACTCTGTCTCGATGGTCCTCTGTCAGAGGACAAGGTTAGGCATCACCACCGAGGGCCCTGTTGAGCCTCTGGGCTGGAAGTAGCCTCCCCCTGGCTGGTGAGGCAGCCTCTGAGGGCCTTTCCTGACAAAGCCCTTCACTGAGCTGCAGTTTGGCCATCTCTGCCCTCACCTCCCCGACTGCAGGGCCTCGAGGTCTCACCACCTCCAGCCTGAGCACCCAGTGCCCAGGGGCAATTTCCCACCTTCACTGGGGGCTCAGGATTCTGGCTCCCGGGGCAGTGCCCGCAGCTGGGCCCCTCCTCCTGGGCTGGGGGTAAGGCTGGCCACGGCCTCCTGCTATGTCCCACTGGCCACTTCACCGCAGCTGCAGCCCTCACTGGGTGGCCCCTCCTGCTTCTGTTGGATGAGGAGATGCAGGCCTTCACCGAGGCTTCCTGGCCTCGCCCCTGCTGGCCCCAAGGCTGTGCCGCTTCCCTCTTCCCAGCCCCTGGTCTCTGTACAGTGTCTGTCCAGGATGTCTGTCCATCTGTCCTTGACATTCTGTCCAGAAGCAGCCACTGTCATCTTAGTTTGTGAGGGGCGAGCAGAGCCCAGGTGCGGTCGATGTGGAGATGCTCATGCACTTCAGTGTGCAGGGAAGTGAGTTCCTTCATATCTACAGCCTCTGCACAGCCAGCTGGGAGCTCACCCCATTCACAGGTGGATGTGCCTTGTTTTTTGGCCCAATCACCTGCATTAACTCAGAAGAATCACAGTTCCCTGCTTTTCTGTCTTTCGTGACCGTCCACCTCCCTCCTCTGCCTGGGGCTGAATGGTGGGGTCTGTCGTGGGTTCGTGGGACCCTCTGTTCTTGTGCGGCCACCAGGAACTGTTATCCGGGCTGATTCCACAGGAGGAGTTTGGGGTGAGCTCCTGAGCGAGAGTTGGGAAGACTGACGTCGGTGTAAACCTTGCTTGTTCATGGTTATTCCTCTCAGTCTTCTTAAATTGTGAAAAATTGGGGACCATTTTGAAATATGGATTTAGGTATGGATTGGTGAGGAGAGAACGTTGATCTAATTGGGTTTACGTTGTGTGTGATAATTTTACACTATCCTTGGGAAAAACTGAAGATGTTGACAGGGTCATGAGAATCGTTTCTTTCTTTCTTTCTTTCTTTTCTTTCTTTTTTTTTTTTTTTTTTGAGATGGAGTCTCACTCTTGTTGCCCAGGCTGGAGTGCAATGGTGCAATCTCGGCTCACTGCAAACTCTGCCTCCTGGGTTCAAACAATTCTCCTGCCTCAGTCCCCCAGTAGCTGAGATTATAGGCGCTCACCACCACGTCCAGCTAATTTTTTGTATTTTTGGCAGAGATGGGGTTTTGCTCTTAAAGGCATTGTTCATTAAGTATTAATTGGTGGCCTGCCGTTGAACTAATGTTAGTGTAGTGCTGACATCATCAGCCATGGCAGAAACTTACTTGGCATCCCTGGAAAAGAGGGCAGGGAAGCATAGTGCCCTGATACCACCTCATTCTCCAGTGCTACTTCCAACTCTGAGCTGATGGTCATTATGAGTGGATCTGCCCTGGACAATTAGTTTAGTGCAGCTGCCTTGGACAGTCAGGTTAAAAGTAACAAACCGCCACAAAACTCAGCTAATAAAATGTGAGGAGAGACATGGGGCACCAGGAAAGGGTGAGGCCTGTCTCCCTGTGTGCCATCTGTGTGGAGCCTCAGTACCTAGGGGACAGCGTTTACACAGAGCCCCAGGTTTTTATTAGCATTTCCCTGAATAAAATGTCACTTGTGAGCTGCGGACTGGGAGGCTTTTTCTGATTATTAGGTTTCGTAATGTGGGATCATCAGTAGGCAAGGTGGGCCTGAGGGCCATAGGATCTGGAGACTGTCCAGGGCTGCTTTCTGGGGATGACAGGCTTGTCCCTTCAGCAGTCAAGACACCAAAGAGAGTCTTTCTGAGAATAAAAGAGAGAAGCTTTTAAGGGAAAAAGCAGTTTCTCTCTCTGTTTGGGAGTTGAGTGCATTTTTCTACATTTACTCGGAGATGTTCCTTGGTTCCCACCATGTGCCATCGCCCCACTATGGGGTAGGGTCACCCCACCGCGTACCTAACCCAGGAAAACTCCTCTGCAGTTATTTCAGAGGCTGTGTGCATTTCTCTTGCCTCAACGGGTAGAGTGAGTTTTTCTTCCTACTGTTTTTAGTCAGTTTTCTTAATCTAGCCTGTTACTGGGATAAGTTCCAGAGACGAGCAGTTTTAAAAACAATCTTTGTACGTTGCGTAGAGAGCAGTCCACCTGTAACCAGTGTGTTCCTGGAGGTACCGCAGTGGCCTTGGTTACGCGAGGGCCCCGTGGCTCAGGATGGGCCGAGGAAGGAGTGCGTGAGCAGTGGGCACTGGCCGGAGGCAGGGGAGGCGTGGCCACCTGTGGCTCGAACTCCCCCCATCCACTCTACCGCACCGCTGGGACGTGAACATTCTCGCCCTGGACGTTTTGTCTGAATGTTCGGTGCCCAGGCTCTTGGGTACACAGGCGGCCCCGGGTTTTATTTCAAAAGGGTGTCATGAACAGTGAAGTAACCCACGTGCCTAAGCTTTGATTGACATGAAGGAATGTAGAGGCTGCTGAAATCCTGGTCATTTTAGAACAAAGTATTTTATTAACAGTTTTCTAAAAGAAAGAAATCATTAAAAAATTGATCCCTGTTGAGGTAGAAGGATCTCGTCCTCATGCTCCTCAGTTCCTTCCAGAATCAGCTTCCAGTTCAGCTGCAGAACAGGTTCTGGTGGTGGCTGGAGCAGCCCAGGCACGTGCCGTCGGGTCTAAGTTCACACTGGTGCCCGTGTGGTCTCCAGTTACGGTGCGGGCCGTGGGGTCTGAGTTCACACCATTGCCCATGTGGTCTCCAGTTACGGTGCTGGCCATGGAGTCTGAGTTCACACTGGTGCCTGCGTGGTCTTCAGTTACAGTGCTGGCCATTTGTGCCTTTCTGGGAAGTTAGAAGGAGGATCATTTCATCACGTCTCTGTCCTCCCACACCTGATCTATGCTGGGCCACCGTGAATTCTTCCTTTTAACTGTTTCTCTCATCACGGGCAACACTGGTGTTCTGTGGTCAATGTTTGCCATTTCTGAAAACGGATTCTGTGTTTTTTTATATAATCACCTGGTCTCTTTTACGAATTTCGCTTTTCTTTAAGAAAATCATCGTGCTTTTATCTCTTCAATCTCAACTCTGTTCCCTGACACAGGCTCTTACCAGCTCGAAAATTAAAAGTAATCTTTGATTATACTTAATACTTTCTAAAGTTTTCAAAAGTTTATCAGCATGTGGGTTACTGAACATTGACTGTTTATTTAATGGAAAATTAGATTCTAAGTAGAGTATTAGAGTGAAAATGATCTTTTGATTTTATTAAAATATTCAGGTAAAAATATGAAAATGCCTTCGCCAAACTTCATGCCTGTGTAGCGTGAAAACATTAAGCTGCTCTCTGCTCCCGGGAATGCATGAGTAGAGTATGTGTTTGAAAGCGTCATTCCAGTCTTAAGTTTTAGGTATTCTTAAAGGGGTTGGCTGGAGAAGTGACATTTAGCATTGAGTGAACGTTTGACAAAGATTTGTCTCGATATAAAAATAGTTAAAAACAATCTTTAGTGTTTCCTGTCAGGGTTCACCCATTAAAGAATGGTCTTGTAAAAAACTCATCGAGAGTGTCGGCGCCCAGAGGTGCTACCTTGCCCACAGTTGTGTCATCTGCTGTCACCAGGCGACACGCCCAGCGTTTAGCTGCACGTCAGATGTGGCCACGGGGCCACAGGACATCCCTGCGGACGGATGTTCTTATGCAGATTAATGAGGATGGAGACCGCTGCAGAACTGTAAGCCCCCCAGGGGCTGACGGAAGCCTGGGAATACCCGAGACACCAGAGTCGCTGCTGCCCTGGGTGGAAGGAAACCTGCCCTGGAAGATGGGAAATGCAATAAGGAGAAAGTACCAGGGTACATGATGCTGTGAAAACGGAGATGTTTTAATTAAATTAACAATTAAAATCATTTTAATTATGTGAATTATTTGAATTCATGTTAGTTCTTTTTAGGAAATTAATACTTAAAGCAAGTTTGTTTTCTGAATTGTTTGATTTAATTGAGTCAGCACAAGAGTTAGCATTGATATCTGACCCTCTTCCAGGGTTGGGGCAGAGGAGATGGGGGCAGAGGAGACAGGCCTCCCACCCGCTTTCCCCTGGAGCTCAGCCAGAATTTCCCATTGAGGAGCCCTCAGCTCCCTGAGAGCCAGGAGCTCTTGCGGAGAAGCCGCTGTCGGCATGCCACCCGCTTTGATGGCCCTGCTCTGCCATCCCTGCGCTCCAAGGGCCGGACCCTGCCGCTGCCTGTGCCAGACGGGTCTCAGGGAGGTGCCAGCCAGGGGTTATGCATGGCGGGGCCTGGGCATCGCTGTCCAGATTCCGTGGCTGCCGGTTTCATTCTCTCGCTGTTTGTCCCCCTAGCAAGACTCATGAGGTTCCTTGAGGACAAGACCCCCTCCTGCCACCTGGTCTGTTTCCTGAACGTTCTCTGCACGAGTACAGCCCCGGGATGCAGCCCTCGGGAATCAGGGTGTCGGCCATAGTAGGGCGGGTCGCTCTGCTGGGCACCATGATGGATGTTAACCGCTGTGCTTCACTTCGGGGACGTGTTTAAGTACAAAAGTAATTTTAAAATTTCACCATTATTTCAAGACAGCTAAGAGCCTATTAGCACAGAATCCCTGGTCTGAATGAAATCAAACGGTTCTTATTAATTATTCATGATGCCACGAATATGTAGCCTTATTTTTTATAATTGCCAGTCTGTATAATTAACCTTTCATTTGGTTAAAGTACTTAACACTAAGTAGAGCTGTACTTTCAACTGTTTATAAAGCATATGGAAGAATGTTTAAATGTTTAATTAGAACCACTTTTTTTAGTTTCATAGAGAATTTTTTTTCTTGTCAACGAGGGTCTTTAATTATTTAAACCAAAAGAGAAAAACAGACCAGAAAAGAAAAACATCTAGTAAAGCTCGGAACTGTGAAGGTGGCATCATTCCGTTAGTCTCGGATTTTGCTTCCTGGGTTTGTGACGTGGTCAGAGTCCTTGTCTTTGATTTCCTAACACAAGTTGTTAAAGTTGGAAGTGAGTGTGAAATTGAGTTAGTCTAGCTTTATTCTTTCACGGATGAGAAGTGAATTATCTTCAGCAAGGTGGGTGCAGGCGTGGTCCCCGGGGGTCACTGTGGTGAACAGGCCGCCCTTGTGGGGAGCCAAGTTCGTCATCACTGGGACAGAGCCCAGGACACTTCCCCAGCTGGCCAGCCTCTTCCTAGAACCTCACACATTGCAAAGGATGGAGTCCAGATCTATACCGTGAAGAAACGAGGGTGGTTACAGAAAGCACCACGATCTCAGCTGAGTGGCTCTGAGCACCCCAACGTTGGGGCACCTCAGCATCCTGTGTGGCTCAGGCTGTGCCCAGCAGGGAGGCCGGCCCGATCGAGCTGCGGTCTCCACCCTGAGAGTGAGGGCTCCTTCCCCCAGCGCGAGTTAAAGCATCATGTGTCCACCTGTGCAGTGGCTGGTCCCAGTGGCCCTGGAGGGCTGAAACCCTGGGTCCCGCCACTGGTCCGGGGCATCCGTTTCCCCTTCCTGCAGTTCCTGTGTCTGTGTGTCCAGGGGGCTCCGATCCCTGTCTTAGGACCATGGCTGAGGGGTCAAGTTCACCCGCTTTGGAGCTGGCCCGGATCTTGGTTCTGTGGATCCTCGCTGTGTGGCTCTGGAGCAGTTCTGTCCTCAGGAGATGGATCCTCACAGCCGCCTCTTGGGGCCATGAGGAGAATTAATAGGACGACCCCCGGGTAGCTGCTCAAAGCCCTGTGCGGGGCCAGCCCTGTGTCTCCACCAGTTCCTTTGCTCTGTGCTCCCCCCCACTGTCACATCGCCAGCCTTTATTTCCTTTTCCTTAGACCCAGACAGCGAATGCTCCGCTGGTCTTGGCAGCCCCTTCTCTAGTCTATCCTCAAATCACTTCCTGACGGACAGCCATGACTAGCCATCGGCGTGACCAAAACCCCACAAAATAGAACACAACTTTCCTATTAAGCTGTACAGAGCTGTCCCAGCCCCACTTCCCACAGGCTGGCCTCATTCACCATGGGATCCGTGGTTCTCACCTGGGGCTGGGGGTGCCCCTGGCATCTGGTGGGGAGTGTCAGGGATGTCCCTCCAGGCCCAGTACAGTCCCCCAGCCAGTGGCCGGCAGACAGCAGCACCCAACCTGATGTCCCTGTGGCTTCTGGTTCCCCGAGGCTGGCTGTGCTTTGCTGCCTCTACATGCTCTCAGACGTGTGCCCTCTCTCCACCTTCACTGGTTAGCAGTGTTCCATCCATTAGAGCTCAAAGCACTGCCTCCCGGCAATGCAGCCCCTTCTCCTGGCCTGCCGTCTGCCTGTGCCCCACGGTCTGTACCGTGTCCTCACGGACCGATCAGAGCGAGGCTCCCAGGGATGGAAAGGTTCCTGCTTGTGTCTGCTTGTGTCTCTGTCCCGCCTTCTCTGGACCCGGCACCGTGGCCTTTGCCGACAGAGGTCTTGGGTTGATTGTCAGCGAAGCAGACAATCTATATGGCTCTAAATGGCTGTGAACATGCTTGATTGGGTTATTTTAAAAATAGTTGTATATGTAAACATTTGAGTGTGACACAGGTGGATTTTTGGGCTAATGGTCTTGTTCTTCAGGGAGTAACCACAGGCCCATCTACAAGGACCATTTTCAGCTGATTTATGGAACGCTGTTCTACCTGGTTAATTTTCAACGTTATCTCAGCCTGAGAGGTAGGTCAGCATGTGACGAAGTTCACTGGTTTGAATCCTAATCTGCTCCTTAGGAGCTGCACCTTCCATGCCTTCGTTTCTTCCTTGGTTAGGTAGGGAAGGTATGAGCTACCTCAGAGTTGTGAGTGAGGCCTGCATCGAGTGACCGCATTAAAGTGACAAGGACTGCACCCGGAGTGTTGATATTTAAAGACCTTTAAGGCCGGGCGCGGTGGCTCAAGCCTGTAATCCCAGCACTTTGGGAGGCCGAGGCGGGCGGATCACAAGGTCAGGAGATCGAGACCACAGTGAAACCCCGTCTCTACTAAAAATACAAAAAAATTAGCCGGGCGCGGTGGCGGGCGCCTGTAGTCCCAGCTACTCAGGAGGCTGAGGCAGGAGAATGGCGGGAACCCGGGAGGCGGAGCTTGCAGTGAGCCGAGATCGCGCCACTGCACTCCAGCCTGGGCAACAGCGTGAGACTCCGTCTCAAAAAAAAAAAAATAAATAAATAAAGACCTTTAAACATCGCGATGCTGCATTTTCGTACCCAGGTAAAACAGCAAAGTTCTTTCAGATGCAGACACAGACCCTCGGTGAGGTGGGGGGCTGATGGCAGGAGGTGGACCACCGACCCTGTAACGAGGGCGTGGTCTGTTCGAGGCTGAACGAAGTGCACATCATTGCATGTACCACGGAAGTCCCTCTCGTGAAGTCCTGGAAGGGTCCATGTGGCTGAGCCGTGTGGTCTGTCCATGACGTCTGGCAGGAGCAGAGCTTTCGGGTGCAGCCTTGCTCTTGTGCGCACAGCCCTCAACGATCTCAAAAGTCTGAGGCTTAAAGCAGGCTTGGGGTTTCCTTACACCTCCTGGACATCTAATTTGCCTGGCAAACATGTTTTTCTTGGGTGTAAAGGTGAAGGAGTGGGTGATTCTGGTGAAAGTGTACTAATTACTGCACTTCTGGGTCAGTGGCGCTTGGTTGAAGACACTATCTGCCCTGGATGGACATCTCTGGGATGGTGAGAACCGGTGGCTGGATGTCGCGGGGTTGCCAAGAAGATGCCAATTTTTTCCTTTTTCCTGAGTAACAACACCCTACTTTGTTTAGGGAAGCAGCACACCCAGCTGAAAATCCAATTCTCTTGTACGGCGGAGCGGCTGGTGACACAGGTCCAGATGCTGGGATGCTGATGGGGGGTCCTGGAGTGGGAGGTGTCAGGAGGCTTTCCTGACCCACAGCAGCCCTGGGCCCTTGTCCGGCCTTCTTGCCCGGGGCATGACACCTGGAGGGAAAGCAGCTTCGGGGGCCCGAGGGCCAGAAGGCAGAGTCCTGGCGTGTGAGGCAGGCCTGGGCCAGGCTCCTCGGAGGATGTCACAGACCTGCTGCCCATGCAGGGACCACCCACCTCTGAGCCCCACGCAGATTTTCCTCCATAGCCGAGTGAAATCCTGGTACAGCCAGTGAGGCAGTCAGAGGCACCTTTTGTGGAAGGAGGACAAAGCTGGAGAGAAAGAGGTTTTCCTAAAGGCACAAGGCGCTGATTCTGCGTTAGGGATAATTCCTAGGAGTGTGGTTGCTGGTGGGTGGAAAACTAGCCAGAGAATAAGTGGGAGTGGCACTTGCTGGTATTTAACTGATTCGTTCACGAATGGTCCGAACAGTTCCAGTGAAAAGAACATTTCGGACACAGAAGTTTTCATCCTGCCTGACAATGAGCATGACCGTGGGCTGTTCCATCCTTCCTGGGCGACAGTGAGAGGGTCTCAGGCCCTTCCGGCCCTGTGCTGTGCCCCATCCCAGGGTGTGTGCCCCATCCCGAATAGGCTGGAATGCCTCTGGGTGCAGCTGAGCCTCTTGAAAAGGGAAGAGACATGTGATGTGCTCTGGCTGAACAGGAAAACGAGGGAGGACAGGGAGAGGGGCCTGGAGGTGAGTAGGATGGTGAGCAACACTGGGGACAGAGGAAGTAGGGTAACACCAGGTACAGGGGGACGGAGGGTAAGGCCGGGGACAGGGGCATGGAGGGTAACGCCGGGGACAGGGGATGGAGGGTAACACCACTTCTCCAGGTGCCTTTGGGGGATGCTGCCGCCTCTCGCACCCCAGAGTGAAGTCAACAGGATTCTGTCCCGAGGAGCCCCAGAGCCTGGCAGCTGGGATTGTCGCAGTATGAACCACTGTTCACTAGCTCTGCACCCTGGGACAGGCTCCCTGGTGTTTCCACCCTGTTTTCCCATCTGGACAGTGGGACCCTGAGTGTCCCCGTCCCAGCTGCGCCCAGAGCCCTGGACTCCAGCGTGTCGTCGGCACTCATTAGCGTTTCTTTTGTTGTGGTCCGTGGACGAAGTGGCTCTCTCTTTGTGTGTTCACAGCCCTCCTGCTCACTTTACCTTCTGGGAACACTTTTTACATAGCTTCGTATGTGGGGAGGACTCGAGTGATTAATGGAATGTTTCATCAGGTGCAGTTCTTCTGTTTCCCAGTTTTGACACAACATTTGGTGAAATTTCCAGGGACTCCTGTGGTCAGCCTCACGGTTTCACTCTGTCACTTTCTAATGCAGTAGTCTTTGGGAGTCTTTTCAATTAAGCGCCATCATTTAAAAATAAGTTTTATAATATGCAGTTTCAGGTTAATTCTTTACCTTTGTGTCTCAGGCAGTACTACCTACCTGTGAGTAGTCACAAAGGTTCACGCAGTTTTCTCTAGCTGTCCCTAGCTCGTAGCTCAGCAGGTCCCTTCAGATGAGTCAGCCAGCTGTGTACCTGCATGTTCAGGATACTTGTCAGGGGCCTTCCTCAGAGCAAGACCGACGCTCACCTCATCCTTGGGACTTTGGAGCCCGCCCTGGAGAGACTCCAGCCACGTCCAAAGGGGCCGTCCGGGTCCCACAGGCTGGTGGGAGTGACTTCTGAGCCACTCCAGACCACACTTTGTGTTCCTACACCCCACAAAGCCACTTAAAGTGCCATGTTCTGGTGCTGTGTGCCTCACCAGTGTGCCACACAAGCCTGCACGGGGATCTGAGCGGGCGCTGCCTTCCTCAGGCTATGCTGGAGTTTTGGGGCAACTGGAGCACTCGTGGCTGTCATTCTCGCCACTGTCTGGGCTTCCCTAGAGGGTCTCACCTGCAGCGTGAGGACCACATCGGCAGCCACTGAGGAGCCGCCAGGTGCAGCGTTGGTCCCACTCAGTCCTTCTCGACTTTGGTGAGAGAGTAGACAGCAAAACTTCAGCTGGGAGCCCCAGGCCTTCTCTGCTTGGGGCCCTGGGACTGACATAGCACAGATCCTGCCATCCACGTGCTGGGGGCCCCGCCGTGCGGCTCCCTCCTCTGGTCAGGGGCTGCACCCTTGGGCTGTGCAGCTCCTGGTTCTCACACTCAGGGGCCCAGGGAGGGTGGTGGATGAAGAGAGAAGGAGAAGGGTGGCAGTTTGAGCCCAATTGTGTTGGCTTCATCTTCCGCCTCTTGTCCCTAAGTACATTGGCAAAGTTTTCCAGGTGAAAACTCAGAAGGGATTTTTAATGACTGGAATCTGTGAATTCCATGGAAGCCAAGTCTGTCCACCTCTTTCACCCACCTCATTTCTCCCCGTTGGGGCTGATTTTGGCAGCGTTCATAGGGGCAGGGACGGAAGGGGTGGGGGCCAGCCGTCGGCCCTGTGTCCCTCCCTTCCTCCCCTCAGCGCCACAGCATTTCGGTGTCATCCCCTTCCGTGCACGCGTCCTCATGAAAACCAAGTGCGGCTGGAGGGAGATGCCTGCGCCCACTCCCGTGACCTTCCCGGCCGGCCTGGCTGCAGCGGCCCCTCGGCAGGCATCTTTCTGGTGCTGCCTCCGTGCCCCTCCCATCACCTGATGCTCGTGTTCCTGAATCTTCACGCGTGTGCTCTGTGCAGCCACCTCACGGGCTCCCTGGGAAGGAAGACAGTGTCTCACGCCGGTCAGAATGCTCTTCTCTGTCCACTGAATAGTCCAACACAGAATCATTCCTCTGTGATTATTTGTGCTTTGTTATGTAGAACTGGAATAAAGAAAAAGTGAATTTAGACATTACAGCCATCAGGTTGAAGCTTAGTAATTGCATTAGGGAATTAAATGGAAGCATTTGAGCTTCTCGAGTTCTAATTCCACATCTTCGTATCCCCATCACCCCCCATACCCAGTGTCTAACAGAGCTCTTGGTCTAGGAGTTTCTTGATAAATGCTTACTGAATTGAACTGGACTGAGCTTAACATTCCCACCCAGAGTTAGAAGCCAGTCCCTGAATAAATTGCATTTAGAATATGAGTTTGATGTTACTGTGGTAAGGGGTATCCTACACGTCATAATTCCTAGTCAATATCGGGTATTTAGTCAAATAGACTCAAGTATAAAGAAGCATAGGCCCATCTGGCAAAAGGGCAAGGCACGCTGCTTTAGGTCCAGGTCCCCAATATCAACTATGAAAATAAAACGTCAACTCCAATGACAGCCCTGTCCTCAGCTGGTCACTGTTTATGCTAACAATTACAAACAGCTTGAACTTGCTGTCCTGAGAGGCAACACACCCTCCATTCTCTCTGCAGTGTAGCTGCCTTGGTGGATGGAACATGCCCCTCCTCCCTCCCTCTCCCTATCCCTCCCTCCCCCCTCCTCTCTCCCTCCCTCTCCCCTCCTCTCTCCCTCCTTCCCCTCTCCTTCTTCCTATCTTCTCTCACCTTTCTCCCCCCACCTTCTCTCCTGGACAAGGGGCAGAAGAGAGGAGATCTCCGGAATCTTCTGCTTCATCCAAGCAGCTTGGGGGCAGCATCAACAGCTGCAATTTGGCTGCCCCAGCAGGTGCCTCAGGGCAGCCTTTCTAATGGGAATCCTGGAATCATGTCTTTCCTTAATGTGTCCTAAAGGCTGGAGGACATGAAGTGAAACAATGCTCCATGCTCAGTCCTGTGATTTTGTGTAATTATTGGACTTACTTTGAAATTAAAGTAAATGATACCCAAGGTAGAGCATGAAAAAAAAGAAAAAACAGGCTATGGTGTTTGAAAAACAAACAAAACCATTTGGTTTGTTGGTTTGTTCTTAGACCTTCACAGGCTCCTAGGTCACACGTTTCAGTTTCTTAGCAAGTGGCATTCTCTGCAGAAGCTGTGTCAGTCTCTGTTTGATGATGTCAGCCACAGCAGAAAGAAGCACTCCGTAGGCCCCGTGCTCAGCACCTTGGCGTGAGCTCCTGCCATCTTCTGTTCATGCTCATCACAGCTCTGTGCAGTGGGCATCCTCCTGATCCCTGTGGGAGGATGGAGGATGGAGGCGGAAGGGTGAGTGATGGCAGGATCACATGAGGGGTCTCTCCCGAGGTAGGGAGGGGAACTGGCCCAGGACCTTAGTGCCCATCGCATCCTTCTTCCTCCTCCTCTGCCTCTCTGTGACTGTTTGACTCAGGCTGCAGGGACAGACATGAGTATGTGCAGAGCCTGTGTGCACCCCTGGGAATGTGTGCTCATATTGGCAGGGAGGGATGTGAGTGTGTACAGAGCGTGTGTGCACACCTTGGCGGTATATGCCGGCGTTGGCAGGGACAGATGTCAGCGCGTATGGAATGTGTGTGCACACCTTGGGGATGTGTGCTGGCATTGGCAGGGACAGATGTGTACAGAGCGTGTGTGCACACCTCGGGGTGTATGCTGTCATTGGCATGGACAGACGTGAGCGTGTACAGAGCGTGTGTGCACACCTGGGGGTGTGTGCTGGTGTTGATAGGGACAGATGTGTACAGAGCGTGTGTGCACACCTGGGGGTGTGTGCTTATGATGTTTTGTAACCGGCAAATACGTGGCCTGTTGCATCGGGCGGCCCTGCGCCCATGCTGAGCCCGTCAGTGGCCCTCGGGTTGGGGTCTCCATCTGCCCAGACAGCACTCGAGTGGCTTGAGGTTTCAGATTCTTCCTCTACAGATACTTGGGCTTCCTCAGGACCAAACATCAGAACCAGCCAACTGCAAACTACAAGAACGTTCAAATGCATCTTCAGTAGGAAAAACAAAAGCAATTGGAAAAATTTTCCAACGTGACCCCGTGGTTAAGCCGTTAGATACTCCAGCCAACAGATTGAGTCACTTTAAAATTCACACCAATTAAAATGGTTGTGAGAGTTGCAAAGCTTTACCGCTAAACCTTGAAATAATTGAAGCATTCTGCTCCACTTGCTTACAAACTAGAGTTGGGGATACCTTTCAGTCCAAAGTAGCAACCTTCTAAATCCAGCTTAGATGCGAGGCTCCCACTGACACAGGAAGAGACAGTGGCCCTTGATTATTCTCCTGTGTTCAGATACTGTGTCATTTCTTTCTTTCTTTTTTTTTTTTTTTTGTATCCTGATCATCACTTCTGCTTTTCCAATTCAAACTAAAGGAAGGGAGTTTAGTTCTGTTTTGGAGAAGCTGTGGTTAGTAGTTTCTTTTCATGGTTTGCTTAATCTCTTAAGTCTGGTGCTTACATTACCCAAATAGACTTTTCTTTAGTACGACAGTGCCATAACCCAGGGCTTCTCCCTCCATATCTGCTCCCCAGGGGGCTCCCTAGGAATGGGCGCTGGAGATCCAGCCCCCCTCCATGTGCCATTTTCTTTGAGTCCAAGGTAGCTTTGGCTCAGAAAAGAAAAGAGGCCTCCGGGTTAGGTGCCTCTGACTGCTAGCTTGTGAAATGTTTAATGATAAGGCGACTTCCAAACTAATTTACACATTGATAGTTGTAGCTTGAAGTATCACCGCAGTCATAAGAACAAGAAACACTCCCATAAAGTAGATAAGCAGAAGAAAGCCATAGAAGTTTAATAAAGCGCAAATAAAATGGTGTTGTAAGAATGTACAGTGGGAAATGCTCTCAGTCCAGCCAGATCCAGCTGTGGCGTCAGTCCAGCTGTGGTGTCCTCCTGTAAAAACATTCAGCCACATGTGGCCCTGATCGCAATCACTACTCTGAATTGTGATCCAGAATGTTCTTGGGGGCCGATGCTGGGACTGTTCCAGCAGTTCAATCTGATTGGGCGTCACGGTGGTGATGTGCTTAGCGCGGCCAGCTGGGCTGAGTGGTGGCCACCCGTGCACTCGCCACGTGCAGCCGTTATTCTGGTGATGGGGTTGCATGCGCCCCGGCTTGTCCACCTGGGCTATTAAAGTACTGGGAACCCAACCGCGGGCGGTGCCTCCCGATATGGGAGCTGTCTTTTTTATCCAGGGCCCTGTGGCGCTGCAGAACCCTGCTGCCAGTCTGAGCTCACAAGGAGGTACCGGAGGGCTCTGCTGGGGCATGGAGGTCCCTGAGCAGGTGGTCACTTATTGCTTGTGGAGTGGTCCATGGCCTGTGAGTTTATTCTCGGGGTTTGTGTGGGCGAGGTTAAGCAGTTCACAGCTGGGCACTTACCCCTTACACAGGTGACACTAGTTAAAGTGGAATCTATATTAGCTCACACGGGAGTGTGTGAGGAGCTGGGAGGGTGGGGAGGCTTGGCCTTAGCACTAGATTCCCGGGCTCCTGACATTTCTGCGTCTTCCAGTTGAGGGGCCGTCAGAGCCGCTGTGGGTCCTGAAGACAGTGGGTGTCATATGTACCAGGGGATGCAGAAGCCTCTAGAGGCTGCGGGAGGCAAGGAGACGGTGGCTTCCCCAGAGCCAGCCCTGTCGCCACTTCGACGTTAGATGGTGGGACCTGTTTTGGACTCCAGCTTCCAGAAATGTGAGAAAATAAGTCAGAGTTTAGGGCGCTAAATTTGGGGTGATTTAGTGGAGAAATAGAAAACTAGCCCACAAATGTGCACGCATTGAAATGTGCTCTGTCCAGGTGTTCACAGTGGTGTGAGGGAGATGGCATCATGGTTCTGGGAACTGTGCAGTTTTACTGAAGGAAGGGGGCTCGCCACGCCTTTCCTCATATAACTGAAGGTATGTATGCCTGCCACACTGCCCAGGAGACAGGGACTAGAATTCTGACTTTATTTCTTATGGGAACCAAGCCACAGTCAGAACACGGTGAGGGCCGAGACGAGCTTCCTACAGCCTGAACTGGGAAGAGGAATCGCAAGTAGTTTGTCTTTTTCTACACAGACCTGTCCTTTTCAGGTTTTGTTAAGTTTTGGAAAAAGGGAGAAGCCAGGCACACCTCGGCGAGGGACAGTGTTTCTGGAGGTGGTGCGGCTTCAGCCTGAACGTGGCCGTGTGGTTGGGAGGCTCAGAAACTGCCCTCCAAGGGCACTCATCTATTCCTTATTGCAGTAATACCTCGTTTACAGAAATCCACAGAAATTACAGTGCGGGAGGCTTCTGGTCTGGATGGGTTTGTGTGGACCGAGGTCACGGGGTGTTGTCCCAAGTGCTAATCCTGATCTGGCAGAGGCTCTGTTCCCAAATAATTATTCCACAGTTTCAGAGCCTATATCTGAGTGATAGTCTTTTAACTTTGTTGCATAAAAGGAAACAAAGTATGTCTTGGGGGTCTAAAAATCCATGTGGTAATCATGGCTGTAAACTCATACCTGGGGCTTTGGGATGGAGTGAAAACCACCGTCACCTGGCGTGGACGCTGCGTGGTATTTTTAGCATGGTGGCCTGCTCGTGCCTTGAACTCTATCTGCAGTGTGAGCAACAGCTGTGCATTTGAGAAATGTGGACAGGTCAGCTTGCTCCTCCAGGGGCCTGCAGGCATCCGGGTGAGGGGCCTGGGATGAGGCCACATCAGTGGGAAGGAGCTTGGTTGTGTCAGCAGATATGTCTGCCTCTACAGGCCCGCAAGCCAGCCAGAACCCAGTTTTCCTTAGGTCATCTAATGCCAGAAAAAACCTGTTTCTTAGAGATTCTCATAATTTATATTAATGAACCATTTGACCGTACATAAAATGTTATAAATGCATGAGGCTTTACAACTTGGCAGATGTGTAACTCACATGTCGTTGTACCAAACTGTTGAAGATATTTGTTTCACTTGAAGGTTGTTAGCATTTTATGTGCAAAGCAAATGCCAGTAGCATTTTGAAGGAGTATTTTGGAATTTTAAACACAGTGGGATAGTGCTGGGTCTCTGGGATACTGGTGAGGTGGACGTGACCTCAAGCTCTTGTAGCTTGCAAGCAGGATTGCTAAATTGTCACAACTGCGGTGCTGGAAAGTCAAAGTGGATTTCTGTAAATGAGGTATTAGTGCAATAAGGAACAGGTGAGTGCCCGTGGAGGGCAGTTTCTGAGCCTCCCAGACACCCCAGGAGGAAGCGGGGGACGGGGGCAGTTACCCACCAGAACCTGGACGGTGAAGCTGGGTTTGCTGGTGGCCCTGCTTGGCAGGTCATTACATGCAATAAGAAACAGGTGAGTGCCCTTGAGAGCGGTTTCTCGGCCCCCTTCAGAACCGCAAGTGGAAGACGCTCCAAGGTGGGGGGTGGGGGTTCGGTTAATCCACAGGAGCCTGGATGGTGGAGCTGGGTTTGCTGGTGGTCCTGCGTGGCAGGTCATTACATGCAATAAGGAACAGGTGACTGCCCTTGAGGGCGGTTTCTCGGCCTGCTTCGGAAATGCAAGTGGAAGACGCCCCAAAGTGAGGGGGGGCTGGTGGTCGGTTATCCAGTGGGGCCGGATTTGCTGGTGGCCGCTGCGTGGCAGGTCACGGCGTGGAGCGATGGGAGGGGAGTGGAGTGGAGTGGGAATAGAGGATGCACCCTCCACAGCTACTGCTGGGAGTTGGCTCTGGTAGCAGAAGGGGCATAGATAGAGGGATTCCCATCAGGGGCAACACGACTGGGGTCCCACGTGTGGTGGATGCCGAGGTGTGGCTATATGTAATCTCAGTCTGCACAGCCGTCCTGGTGAGTGGGTTCAGTTACCTTCCCATCTCACATTTGAGAAATCTCGGGGGCTCACATCACAGCTAGGTGGGTTGGAACTAATGTCTCAGGCAGGACGTTGGCCCCAGAGCCCAGATCTTACCCGCCCCCGCTCTTTTCAGTCCACCAAGCTTGTAGAGAGGGTTGTGTGGTGGTGGGTGGCGGCTGAGAAACCAACACAGTAGAAGGCGGGGAGGAACTAAACCAGGCAGGAGACACAGGCAGTGCTTGGGAGGTCTGCACGGGGTGTGGGTGTGGGAGACACCTCTGGGCCAGTGAACCCCGTTCTGTGCTCCTGGCTTGCCCAACCTTGGCCCTCAGCCACATGCTGCGTGCTTTAGGTGAAATCTCAGTCGCTCGTGTGGTGCGGGCATCTTTTCTCCCTGGCTTTGCCTCTCTTTAAATCACGGAGTCTCAGTGGGGATGGCGGGGCGGATGGTGGTCCATGGAATTTGCCCTCCACCTCCTCATCCTTGTCCTGTCCTGTCTGGCCTGTTTCCTGAATCTGTGTCTCTTCAGAGCCTGCAAATGAGTGGAGGCCACGACAGCCTCTCGCTGACCGACCTCTCAAACTTTTATTCATCAGAATAGTGTTAAATGCCGATTCCTAGGCACCCCCATTGGACTCTACGCCTGCCTAGCATGGGTACTTTGGGGGAAGGTACAGAGGATTGCTGGGCTGTTCCAGGGGGGAATTTGCATTGTTGAATGTCTATTGTGTTCCTTCCAGCACTCTACTTTCCACGCACACCTGGCATTAAACCTGGAAGACCTCTGGGTGCTGTGCTGGTGAGGAAGCCCCGGCTGGACGAGGGGCTGCTGGGGCTCGGACTTGATTCCCGGGCTGGGGGCTGGGGGCTGCGGGCTTATTCTCTTCAGTGGGTCTGCTGATGAGATGCCCTGAGAAGTCCTGCTGTGCACTCAGGGGAAGGTGCAGAGACAGGCTCAGAAAAGACAGAACATGGATTTAAAAATTCCTACTGGAAAATCTTTTATGAGCAAAGTAATTTGCATCTAACTGAAGACAATCATTGCTTGAATAATTGGTTTGTTTACAAAGTTGGTCCTATGAACAGATTAAAGTTTTCATTCATGCCTTATCTATAATGTGAATAGGAGCTATTACCGCAACTTAAATTAGCTTTAAATTTCGTATCAGATTGCAGTCCAGATTACAAACGGCTGCTTGATAATCTAATTGATAAAACGGAGGAATTTAGTGCTTGGAACCCAGAGTGAAGGGATCGGAATTGCTTTGGTTTCTCAAAAGGGTGTTGACTGAGTGGTGACCTGGGGTGAAGAGAAGTGGCTAGAGTCATTACACTCGAGGAGATGATCTGCCCCCGCCTTTCTCAGCTGTCTTCTGGACAAAACAAAGGGTGATAAATGGAGAAAATTCAGCACTGAGTTCGTCTATGCCCTGAGCTTCTCATACAGTCATTAATGGGCTGTATCTGTGAAGCCTCCATACAGGCACAAAGGAATTAGGCTAGAGTAAGGCGGCCCGCGACCTCTGGCGTCTGGACCGCGTGTCACTTCCTAAAGCCCTTTTGGGTGAAATGACAGTGGCAATGTCGTTGTTCGGAGGAGTGTAATCTCACGTATGAGATGCAGATTTTAAATGATGCAGATTTTAAACACCAAAGTCAGGAAGCTTGGTGGGAGTGGCTGTCTTCCAAGTGGTTTTCTGTGCTGCCATGGATGAGGCGTGGATGTGTCATCTGTTGGTGAGATCCACTGGTGAAGGGGCTAAGCAAACCATGGAGGTCGGGGGTGTGAAGCTGCATCTCTTCTGGCATCCCAAGGAAATACATCTTGTAAAACTTGTGAATTTGACCCTGACCCTAACCCCAACCCTGAGTGTTGAAGTCTGGTGCAGTGTCTTGAGCCCTCTTCTGCATTGAGGGTGAGTGACTGTAAATGACCGATTCCTCAGTGGTGAAAGTTCAAATGTAGCTTCCCTGAGGAAGCCAGACCTCGGTCACCCGTATCTCCATTGTAAACACTGCGGCCCCTACGCGGGTGGCTGCAAGTTTCCAGGCCTTCCTTGGAGAAGCAGCCGTGAGGTGCTTGATGATTTGATAACATCAGCCACCTTCTGTCTTCTGTCTAATCACGGTACAAATGATTCTCCTACAAGGAAATGGATCTGGTTTCTTCCTGATCGTTGGAAGAAGCAGCCTGCCTAGGGACTCCACCGTCCTCTGCACTTTCACAACGAAGCCTGTGTCTGTCTCCAAGGAGTGTCACGTGTGTCGTGGGACTCGCTTCCTTAATTCTTCCTGCTTTTGAGGGCTCCGGTAGCTCTGCCTGTTTCACCCGGGATGAGCAGCAGGTGGTCTCTGGCTACTGTGGGACTAGGGCTTGGGGGTGCATCATCACATCCGGTGGCCTGTCCAGGTGGGCATCATTGTCTTTTGCCTGTTGCCTGAGGCAGCTGTGATGCCATGGGGGTCATGCTTGTCAGGGCCAACCCAGTTCTTCCCGTGTACACCTCTCCTGCTGGAGTGCCTTTCCTTATGATGACTTGTTGAATTAACGTGGAGAATGCAGAGAGGCTCTGGGCCTCTCTCTCTCCCATTCTTACTCCCTGGAGCTGTGAAGCCCGACAAGGGAGCCCATAGCCAGAGGCTCCTTTAAATTTAATTAGAATAAAGATTTGATTACATAGCTAAACACATTTGAAAAGAACTTCACAGATTAAATTCCAGATTCAACCCTTCAGGCCCAGTGGCCACGTTTTGGGGCTCAGCAGCTGTAGGTGGCTGTTGTCTTTCTGTGTTGGCTGAGCAGATTGGGGCGTTTCCAGTTCAGCAGGCAACTCTCTTGCATGGCTCTGCCTGTGGTGAGGGCACCTAGGCTGGAGAGCCTCGTGGGGATCCCTTAGGCCTCCGGCTGCAGCCAGGCTGCACGGTTCCTGTGCCCCGGGTCCTCTGCAGGCCCAGATGGATCCCACCACAGAGCCAGCACTGCTAGACTTGGGTACTGTGTGCAGACAGCAGAGGGTCACGTCCGGGCCTTGCAGGGGCTGGGGTGACTGGCCTCCTTGGCCAGGCTTCTGTTTCCGAGTCTTCAGGGGAAATGCATCCACCATCCACCATCCACACCGTGCACCAGAGGAAAACTGCAGGCTTCTCTGTGGATGGTGAATTGAGATCATGCAGAGTGACTAGCTTTGGGCTCCTGAGCAGCGTGGAACCTGATACCTTTAGGTGGAACCTGACATGCCTCCATGTGTACATGGCAAAGAGAATGCAGCATTGTCAGCTTGAATCCAGATATGCTCCCGTTTTGAGGTGGAACGTTCTGGGAGTATTGGCCATTGGTGATTGTGTTGCCGTGGAGGACTTTGAATGCAGGCACTGGTTTGGGATAACCCTGGTTTCCTGGTCCTGTATGTGGGCATCCCTGAATATCCCGGACTGGAGGAAGGCAGGGCAGATGGGAGGGTGACAAGAGGTGTCAGGTGTTTCCAGCTTTGGGGACTGATGCCATCAGATGGCCGAGATCAGGATGGTGGTGGCCAGGGACCAAAGCAGGGGTGCGTGGAAATGCCATGTTCCTCGGAGCATGGGGAGGACCTCTTGAACTCTATTCCTGGGCAACAGTTCTTCCATTCTCAGGAATCTGTGCCATTGTAATTGAGTAGCAAATTCTGTAATTGCTCTAATTACTTACTGTTAAGTCCCCATGCCAATTACCATAAATTAGCAACAGTGATAACAGTTTGCCTGGTCAAACCTTACCAAGAAAAACCAGTGGACCTAGTTTTAGTTGCCTCCAGTTCCCTCCAAATCAGATTCCTTAGCAGCTTGTGTCCCCACACTTGCTGCAGTTCCTCCTGGGCCTGGCAGGCACATTCCAGACATTCACATCTCAGCTCAGATGCAGGCGTGCACATTATTTATAGAAAATGGCACTGCGCTGTGATCGGCTTGAGCTGACGTTCTCTAGGTGGGAGGTGGAGGTTCAAAAGTTCTAATGGGATGAAATTAGAAATATGAATTTTAAAAATTCACGTGTTATGAACTCTGTTCAGTGATTTTCTCTGAAATGAGAGACTATTTGCAGATGAGGCAGTCAGCCTGCAGCTCTCCTTAAATCTGTCCTAGACCTCGATGCCGTCCTTCGGCCTCTTCCTGGGTGTGGGGTGCTCTGCTTGAAGCAAAACCAAAGGAAAGAACGTGGTCTGCATCACTACTGCAGCCAGCTCAACGCGCACACCCACTAGGAGGGGCGTTTGCTCACTTAACATTTTAAATGCATTTAACATTCAACCAGCAAGTCAGCCAGTGCTTTCTGTAAGCAAGCTGCCTGGCTCATGGGAACCTGACACTTGACTTTTTGGAAGAGAGTACTTGCTTCTGTGGAGTCTCAATATTTGTCTCATTTCTTGAGACTCTGCTGAAAGTGATGAACGTGACTAATTAGGACTTTTTTTTTTTTTTTTTTTTTTTTTTTTTTTTTTTTTGTAAATTGGGCCACAGAGCTCTCTAGGCAGAGTCAGGGGAGTAAACGGCTGTGAAAGATGCCGCCTGATGTGAGCCACGGCCAGGCACTTTGGAACCTGGGATCCCATCTCCAGCCTTTCAAAGGACACAGACGAATATAAAATGCAGATGGGAGAGTTCATAATTTGGGCATCTCTGTTCTTTTGAAATCAAAGTGCAAAGAAAAAGTTTTGCCCATACTTGTTTTTCTCCTGAGGTTTTAAGATTTTCTTAACTGCTTTTCTCTTCCCCCAATCCTTGAGGAAGTTCTATCTTCATATCTTCTTAAAAGATATGGTTAAATTCAACACTGAAATATAAAAACATGCTTTCATATTTTTCTTTAAACTGAGGTATCTGACATTGGTGAAGAACTAACTGGGAGTATTGGTTTATTTTTATTTTTTTGAGACAGTCTTGCTGTGTTGCCCAGGCTGGAATGCAGTGGCACGATCTTGGCTCACTGCAGCCTCACCTCTTGGTTCACGCCATTCTCCTGCCTTAGCCTCCTGAGTAGCTGGGATTATAAGTGCCTGCCACCATGGCTGGTTCATTTTTGTATTAGTAGAGACGGGGTTTCAACATGTTGGCCAGGCTGGTCTTGAACTCCTGACCTCAGGTGATTCGCTCACCTTGGCCTCCCAAAGTGCTGGGATTACAGGCACGAGCCACCACACTCGGCCTGGGATATTCTTGATTATAATTGTAACATATCCCTTTAATAAAAACAAAACAGAACAACAACAACAAAACAGCTGTCTGAAAAGTCTCGAAATTAAAGAGCTCACTTGGACAGGGATTTGGACACCAGTTGAATGGCCCAGCACACCATAGTTACATGGGCCACTCGGCCTGTTAGGTCCTTAGGGTATTTGAAGTCATATGGATATTTGCATTTCTGCCTCTGGATATCGTGTTAGTATTCGGCTAGTGTTTGAGGGCCAGGCTCAGATCCGGGAAAACAAGAGCCCCTGCCCTCACGGCACTTCTCTTCCATGTGTGTGTGTCAGGAAAATAGAAAGCATAAGATATTTTTTTCAATGAGCTGGGAAGATGGAAAAACAAGCTTAAGATGTTTACTTGTTCAGAAGAAGGGAAGTGCAAGGAACACTCAGCTTTGTTGCTGCTGAAGGAGGCCCCTGGTGGAGGCTGTTTCAGAGGTGGGGTTTCTCTGAGAAAGGTGGTAAGAGGCAAATAGGATGCCCCATCTGGTTTGCCAGAGGTGGGGAAAGTTAGTATCCCCAAAACAGCTTCAGCATTCTGGCAAAGCTTTGGAAAACCAGCTACGGTGTAGGACCTTGTTGGCCGCTGGGTAGAAGGAAAACATTGCTGGTCCTGAGGACTGTACTGTTGTTCCACTGCTATAAAGAACTATCTGAGGCTGGGTAATAAGGAAAAAAAATGTTTAATCGGCATACAGTTCTGTGGGTTGTACAGGCTTCTACATCTGGGGAAACTTACAATCAGAGTGGAAGGTGAAGGGGAGGCCGGCATGTCTTCACATGGCTGGAAGGGGAGAGAGAGTGAAGGGGAAGGTGCCATGCACTTCCAAACAACCAGATCTCAGGAGAACGATCATGAGGACAGCACTTGGGGGATTGTGCTAAACCATTAGAAACCACCCCCATAAGTCAATCACCTCCCACCAGGGCTCACCTCCAACATAGGGTTAGAGTTCAGCATGAGATTTGGGTGGGGACACACAGCCACACCATGTCAGGCTTCCCATTCTTCTCCTGCACGTGCTTCGCAAATGGTTCTGTCATTGGTTTTTGTTTCTGTTGATACATGATATACGTACATATTTTCAGAGTGCATGTGATACCTTGATTCACCCCTATATTGATGAAATCTGTGTACTTGGGATGTCTTTCACTTTAAATAGTTTCTTTTCCTTGTGCTGGTTATGTTAAGTTATTCTCTCCTAGCTGTTTTGAAATACACAGTAGATGACCCACTGCCATCCCCCTGCTGATTTATCAATAGTAGGTCTCGTGTTCCCATTAGGCTGTGTGTTTGTGCACATTACCAGCCTCTGCCCATCCTGCTTATGAGTGGGCTCTGCTGGGCCCTGTTGACCACCTACTTTTGGCCTCCATGAGGTCTGCTCTCAGCTCCTGCTTATGAGTGAGAACATGCGCTGTTTCCTTGCTTGACTCGTTTGCTTAACGTAATGTCCTCCAACTCCATCCATGCTGCCGCGGATGACAGGGCTCTCCGCTGTGTGGTGGAGTATTGCTCCTGTGTGTGTTCGGGCCACGTTCCCTTCATCCCCTGTTGACGGGCACTCAGGTGATTCCAGACCTTGGCTACTGTGGATGGAAGCTGAGAGCAGTCACTGGCTTTATACTCGGGGGACGTGAGCCACTTTGATGTTCTCAAGCAGCCTATCCCCAAAGCCCTCCGTAGAATGCCGCATTCGTTTGTACTCATGGCTTCTTCCACTAGGATGAACAGCTGGGAAGGGGCTTTGAGTGAATGCTTGGGTTTCTGTCTTTAATTGGTACCCAGCTACACTGGCCAAGTAGGGGTCCCAGTGGCCCTGGACACTACCTCACATAAGGTCCAAAGATGCAGTTAGGTTCTTTTTTTAACTTAAAAAAAAAATGCTTTTGACCTGGGTAAGCTATGGCATTATCAGTTAGAGTTTTTCATATTGGAAAGGTGTATATTTTATTTTCTAAGAAGGAAAGAAATCCTGTTAAATACTCTAACCACAGATTAAATCATGTCAAGGAAAGAGGTACTATTTTGGGGGAAAATTACCCCTTCATGTCAAAGATCAAGGAGATGACTTACATTGTTTAATTGAGTTAATTATGAAATCTTAAGTGGTTTTAAGAAGATGAGCTGTGGATCCTACAAGACATGAGACTGATACTGATTTAATGTTAGTCAGCCCTGACAGAATGTGGCTAATATTTAAAGCTTGCTCCAGTATTGCTTGATAGATTGTAAGTTAATGTAAAGATCTGTTTGATGCTTTTATTTTACAAAATATTATTGAGAAAAAGTTTGACAGCCAAGGAACGGCCTTCAACCAATTTCTTCCTAATTTCTATCACCAGAAAATTTTGTCCTGTTAATTCCAGAATTTACTTTTGGAAAGTTCCCGTAAGGAGAGCAGAGGTATTGGTGGTTGAATGGTGACTTGAATTTAGGTGAAGATCGTTAAATATTTCATAGTCATGTTTGTCTTGGTGGTTTTAGCAATTTTATATTAAACTTAGAACTGTGAGTCAAACCAAATCTGTTCTTTTGCTTTTGTGATACTCCTTTGTATGACTATACTGGTAAAGAATGATAAAATGTGTATTGGGTATTTTTTCTGTGTAGATATTAGGATTTTTAGGGGAACAAATTAATCATTCTTCTAATATACACTGTGCTGTGTGTTGGGTCCTTTGTATATTAGTTGAATCACTCTAATGAGGACCACTTGAAAGTCTGTTTCTATAGCAGATCTTTTATATGTTGACTTGTGTTATGCAAAATCCTTCATCCTCTAAGAAGACTAAGCAATGGGTTGGAGGAAAGATTTAATCACCCATTAGGTCTATTCCGAATGCCCAGAATTGAATGCAAGTACTAATTATGTTTTTGAAGTGGTGTGTGTGTGTATGGGTGTGTGTAGTGGACTCCTTTTTAGGTCATGGGAGGGAGGTAAAGCGAAGATGAGATTTGCTGATGAACATTTGTGCACATGCTAGTGGAGAAGTCATATGACTTGACTGCACCTGCGTACTCTGATTTTGCTTTCGTTAGTGTCCGTAGCCACAAGCCTCAACTGCCTCTGGGACCCACCCTGAGGGGCTGTGGTGAGGGTTATTATAGAGTCGTGCGTCTTAGTGAAGGGCACAAACGGCCTTGTGGGCCTACTTTGGCTTTGTTTGAACGTCTAGATTGTTAAACTAAGTTTAACATTTTGAGGATTATAAATTGTGATTCTTGTCTAAGAAGAGGTTTCTGTTGTCTCTGAAGACAGGAGCCCCAATACAGAGGGTCCCTGGCTCCCAATTGTTACATATCTGATTTTTTTTTTCAACCTTGTGATGGTGTGAACTAGTCACACTCAGTGCATTGTTTGGCCCAAGATGGGCTGCCTCTGGATGAACCCGTTGTAAGTTGAAACTATGATGTCAAATGCACTTTCTATTTAGGATATTTTCAGCTTACGCTGGGTTTATTGGAACAGTTTCATCCCATGGTAAGTCAGGGAGCATATGTGCTCATAAAAGTGGAGACGATCTCATAGATACCGTGAGATATAATGTCTCTGATGTTATAGAGATACGATGAAAACAATCAAGTGGGACTTGGAAGCCTTGGAGGGACTCACATGGGCGGCTCCTGGAATGCAATCTTGAGCGCCACTGGCTTCTGGATGTGACATCTGTACCTTCTGCTTAGCCCAGTGTGTTATCGGCTGCTCTCGAGGGCAGAGAGGTCCAGCGTTCCTGTGTTTAGGTATTTGAGCTGCCTTAAGAGGCTAGGTCAATTCTCACTGGTGTCTTCAGGGCTTTAGGCCTTCTGAACAAGCAGGAGGAAGCACGACTTTGTAGAGCTTTGGAAATCTCAACGGACTTCAGGGCCATCCCCTTTGGCAGGAGAGAGCCACACTGGAGGCGAGCAGGGTGCCGTGCGGGCCTCTGCTGGGCCCAGGCATGTACGGACGTTGTGAGGGCCACAGGACACAGATCGGTCTTGGTTCACAACTGGCGTCGATGGCCACGCAGCATTTCTGCCAGGTACATGAGTGCGGGGACTTGGGTTTTGGGGTGTGCGTCCTGGTTGCCTAGTTGCTTGGAAGACCCCCATTCAGACCCCAGCCTGAGTCACCGTGACAGGCCTCCTGCTTCACACGCCACACGGAAGCCGTGGCGTCGGTCACTGACGTCCACCGGGTGTCAGATGTGCGTATGTATCTTCCTTGGTCTCGGGATGTGTCTTGTTTTGAGGTTATAGTAAACGTTCTTTACAAGGGGTTTTGGATTTTTTATGTTTGCAAGGAGGCAGCAGGGAGTGCTTGAGCAATGAGATCCCCTTTCCAACCAATACAATTTCAGATCCCAGCAGGTAATTAAGGCAGCGGAGCTGTGGGATCACCTTTGCAACCAATGAGAATTCAGATCCCAGGAGGTAATGACGGCAGCGGGGCGGGTGGCAGAACCCTGAACTGTGGCTGTTTCTGGTGTCTTGCCCCGCGGACAGAGCGTGCTGGGGCCTCCGTGGTCCTCTGTGGGGTGAGTGGAGCGCATGAGCTGGGTGCTGCTGGGCCCTGGCTGGCTCCCCAGCCCGGGGTTTATGCAGGACTCGTTAGACAACTTGGAACCCAGAAAGCAGCACGAGGAGAACGGGATTGTGCCTTTCTGGATCCTTGGTGCTTCCCAGTCTCAGACACTGAGTAGGCTCTGAGGGGTCTCGCCGGGAAGACTTGCACAGTCGGCCCCCAGGGTGGAGTGGGGCTGCAGCGGGTCTTGCAGGAGCTGGAAGTGGGGGTGAGTGTCTCGCAAGCGGGACCTTTCAAGTGGGCCCAGCAGGATGCATCTGTGGAAATGGTGCCACCTAACGCAGGGCTGCGGCCAGCAGGACCTGAAAGGCTACAGCGGGCTGTGTTTCTGCTCTCTCTCGAGTCTCTGCACGATTTTCCTTGGTTTTTGTCTGTTTGGAGGACGCTTCCCCCTTTCTTGCGCTTACCTAGCCCTCTGAGCTTCTTTGTTGAGTATGACAGCCCTGAGAAGGCATTTTTATCGCATAATTGTGTTATCCTGGTGGCTGGATAAATGACCTGCAAATGTGGGTGACTCAGTAGCTCTGAGGGTGTTCAATATCCAAGACAGAGGTGGGAAGGAAATGTTCAGGCAGGCATCAGAGGATCTGTTCTCTGCTTTACACTGGGGCCCTGGTTTGCTGACAGTCTTCACACTCGATCCAAAATGGGGGATAATGAAGTCTCACGGATTCGGCTTCAGCTGAGAGCTGCCTCCAGCACAGTCTTGTGTGAGTAACAGTTTCTATGTTTGGTGCGAAGGGCGGGCGTCAGTCAGTTGATCTTATTTGTGGTGGTGCTTATGGTGGGTTTTCCGTAAGGAATGTAGACTTTATTAGCTTTGGCAAGGGAATCCTGAGTGATAAATTGGAAGAATGTCTCAGGAAATTCTGGAACCTGCAGTGAATCTGGAATCTGTATGAAATTGAGATTTGGATTCTCACGATTTCCTAATGCTACCCCGAAACCCAGTAGTTGAGACAGTCGTAGAGCTTCAGTTGTGCTGCCCCGGTTCCCCATTTTAAAAGGAACACGTTGCTTTCCTCTAGAATGTTCTGAGCTCTGAGTGCTGCCGGCAGAGTGACCAGCTCTCTGCATCAGAGGGGAAGCCAGGGCTGCGTTCACGGCGTCGCGGCAGCCGGGAGCTGACCCTGGACTTCAGGCACGTGTGATGCTGACCATTTTCTGTAAACTCCAAGGGTGTAGTGGTCTCCTTGGCCGTTTACAGTCTTCTGAAGCTTTTGATGTGTCTGCACTTTGTAGATTTTTCAGAAGTAGACAGCCTTTTCCCACACCCTTGGGCTGAGTTTCGTCAGAGGCTGGTGTGTGGGAAGCACCACACCCACATTCTGACAGGGAAGACTCTGGTGCCCAACTGAGGTCAGAGTGGAAATTTGTTCTTCCTTCCCTCCAGTCTGGTCCAGCTGCTCCCTGCTTGGCCAGAAGAAAATCATGCTTATTCAAGTCGTAGGCAAACCCCCGAAGTCAAACATTTGTCTTTTTTCTTTTTTCTTTTTTTTTTTTTTTTTTTTTTTGAGACGGAGTCTCTCTCTGTCACCCAGGCTGGAGTGCAGTGGCCGGATCTCAGCTCACTGCAAGCTCCGCCTCCCGGGTTTACGCCATTCTCCGGCCTCAGCCTCCCGAGTAGCTGGGACTACAGGCGCCCGCCGCCTCGCCCGGCTAGTTTTTTGTATTTCTTAATAGAGACGGGGTTTCACCGTGTTAGCCAGGATGGTCTCGATCTCCTGACCTCGTGATCCGCCCGTCTCGGCCTCCCAAAGTGCTGGGATTACAGGCTTGAGCCACCGCGCCCGGCCTTGTCTTTTTTCTTTAATATGCCCATTTAGTTTATATGGAATGATAGCTAGAAAAATGCCTTTTAGGGGAAAATTAATTTCCTTAATTACAGAGAACTTTTTGGATAAAAATCAGGAGGCTATTTTGTAATAAGATCTAGTTAAATACTACAGTGGAAAGCTCCTTATATTTGATCTTACACTTGGGCCCTGTGTGCGTGTCCGCATGCTCGTGCTCATGACGCCAGGCGCAGATGTGAACTACGGGCACAGTACATACTTTCTGGTTGCTTCTTTGAACGTCTTATTGCTTGACCTCTCCGACTCAAATGTTGAGTTATGTTGATTCTGTTCAGAATGTTTATCCCTCCGTCTAGGGTCCAGTCGTCTTTCAGGGAGGAACCGTCTTCCTCATCTCTGTCTCCTACAGTATTGTATATTTAATAGTCAAATATTTATAGGTTACATGGGTGACTGATCTGTTCATTAGGAGGAAAACAATGCCAATTTTCACATCATTAGAATGGACTTGTTAAATGATTGTTAGTATAATGAAGTTTCCATGGCAAAAGAGGCTTTGCAGATGTGAGTGTAACGGACAGTGAGATGGGAGAGGACCCTGGGTTGTCCAGGTGGGTCCAGTGTCTTCACATGTGCCTTTTGAGAAGGCAGTACGAGGGTCTGCCTCAGAGGAGGAGACCTGAGGACGAGATAGAGGCCAGAGGGCTGTGGGGGTGAGGGCGAGTGTGGGGCAGGGGCAGGGTCCGGAGGGGTGCAGGGCTGAGGCCGGGGCAGTGGTAGGAGGGGTGTGGGGCTGTGAGTCAAGCTGCATGGTGGCTTCTATGAATTGGGAGACTCCAGGCAGGAATACAAGCTACTGACCCCTTGACTTCAGCCCTGGGACTCCTGACTTCCAGGGCTGAGAGGAGGTTTGCATTTGTGGTAATTTGTTGCAGCAGCAATAGGAAGCTAATGCATTGTATCTGTTCTTCACCTCCAAACCTTTGAAAAGTGACCCTGTTGTATCGGCCTTTTGTGTGCCCTAAATTCTAATGAGATGGTTTGTAGGAAATAATGGACACAAACGATGGCAGAACACAAAGTTGGACAGAAGCAGTGTCTTCTGTGGTTCTGTAGTTTGGGTCTGGGAAGTTAGATTTCGGTCAGAGTGTGTGGTCTTGTTCAGCGTATACCTGGAGTACTTGTTCAGAGCTCCTGGGGGAGTGGTCTTTAACACTGTTAGGATTAAAACTCCAAGCACATCAGGGCCAGAGTTCCTGAGTCAGTGTTAGGCGACCTTTGAATAAGAGTTGGCATGTAGAGTCTGCCCACTTTACTAGTATGAAGCAGCAAAATCTTTTTTTTTTTTATTTTTTGAGATGGAGTCTCGTTCTGTCACCCAGACTGGAGTGCAGTGGCGAGGCCTCGGCTCACTGCAACCTCCGCCGCCTGTGCTCAAGTGAGTCTCCTGCTTCAGCCTCCAAATTGCATGATTTATTTTCCTGTTTTATATACTTAGTATGTGAAAACTCTGCAAACTTTATGAATACAAATGACATGCCAGAACTTAGGAGAATCTGGTATTTTCCCATGCAAATTAGTAGTGATGTGGAATTCCTGGGCTGATTTGGTTTTATAAGACATGGGGCAGATTCTTTGCCTTATTTCTGTGGAACTAACAATTGTTAATCACCCAGCACTCTTACCTCCCCCAACAGCTCAGGTGAGGGGGGTGTTACCCCCACTGTCGTGATGAGAGGCAGGAGACTGAGGCTTAGATGAGCAGGTGACACATTACTGTCCAGCCCCACCCACCCTGTAGTTTCCTGCCATGGCTCAGCTGTCTTCCTGCAAGAAAGGACAGACACCCTGGTGCTGGGTAGAATTCCTTGTGAACCCCTTTCCATCCTCCAGGGAGTTCTTGCTTTAGAGTGGTGGCTCATGGGGAGTCCTCTGGCCCACTGAGAAAGTGACTCATGTTGTGACATTACTGTCTCTGTCCGGCTGCTGTCGATTGGGTGATTTGTAAAGAGACATTTATTGCTCACAGCTCTGGAAGCTGGAAAGTCCAAGGTCAAGGCAGTCCAAGGTCAAGGCACCTGCACATCTGGTGCCCCAGGGCCTGTGGCTCACAGACGGCAGCATCTCAACAGGTGTTGCGTGGCAGCGGTCGTCTCGTCAGAACTCACGTGGTGGAGGAGCAGGAGGGCTCCTCTAGGCCTCCCAACAAGGACACCAACCCCAGTCCTGAGAGCAGGACTTCCCAAAGGCCCCACCTCTTAATGTATCCCTTCGGAGATGGTTTCAGCATGAGGTTTTGGGGACATTCAGGCCAGAGCCATTGCTCTGCTGTGGTGTTAGGGCTGCATGGCATCATTACTGCAGCAGAGCCACAGCTTCTTATCTGCATTTGCTGCAGGAGGAAGACGCAGGTGCCTGTGCAACTTGGGGTTCGGTGCAAGAAGTGGAGACTCTGGGAATCTTAGCAGGAGGAACTTAAGGGCTTTGAGAACTGACACTTTAGGACTGTAGTTTTCTTCAGACTGTAAAAACCTTGGTGTGTGACAATACTGAACATTGCCTGAGCCCTGTGATCCTGTAAAACAGTGATTGTTAAGACATTCCCCCTCCCCACAACTGCGCCCCCACTTTTACTGCAAGAAGCCCCTTCCCATGTGGCTTAGGCTGACTGGCGGATGACCGTTTACCGAGGACAAGACCAGATACAGGCCTTCAAACCCCCCTTCTCTGCCTTATAAGTGATTAGCTAAACTGCCTGTTCCCACTGATCAATCACTTCCCACCTTGAAATGGTTCTTCGTGGTGCAGTTGCGACTAGGGGGGTGGACTTGTCTTTGACTGTCGCCTTCCACAGAGGACAGTTAGGGTGGGCAGGAAAGAATTCTCTGCTACAGGTCTGCATTCCTGGCTGTTTCCAGAAGTGGGAATTCTGGTGCCGTGGAGTCTGCGAATGGATTTCTAGTGTCCCAGCTTCAGGTGGAGTTGAAATTGAGTGAGGCAACCCACCACACCCATCTGGAGCCAGGAACTAGAGCCATTTTTAAAGTGGCAGTTTCTCCATAAGATTACCCAAAAAACGCGCTCAGCACGTTTCTTTCTTTCTCATATGCATTTGGCCATCTAAAATGGGAATGGTGGTTTTTTGGAGCATGGATGTAGTTTTAAATTTTGAGTATTGTAAACCTTAATGTAGCTTCTTAAAATGTTTGCCTGATTATCTGGAGATTTACTAAACCTTTGGAGTGGTAATAATGAGTTGATCTATATGACTTTGCTTTCTATGATGCAATGAAAGTACTCTAATTAAAACCTCTGCAGTTGGGTCAGCAGGCGATTGGCCAAAACAAATTCTGCTTTTTGGGTTTCTTTAACCAAACAAGGGAGTAGAGTGTAGGCTGAAGTGGCAAATTCATTTCAGAGCACGCCAGAGCCCTCAATGATTCAGCAGCCTTCTCAGGTGAACGTGTAACGTGCCGTGAGTCTTGGCAAGCCTGGCTACTGAAGTGTGCACGTGACACCACAGAGCCACACCTAGGAAGATGTGGTTTCTGTAACAAGCTTTGGAAAACCAAAGTTCAACTAAATTATCCAACTTTGTTACAGAAAAAGCTTAGACCAGATGGCCAAAGACCTGATTGTTTCATGGTTGAGACATGGTTATAAAATCGCCCTTACTTGGTGCCAATCAGTGTTGGTCCACAGTGATACTCCTCCAACCTCACTGAAGAGTTTGGAGACTGATATGAGACTGTGAAAATCTCCTTAAGGTGAAAAGGGCTCTGGGGCACCCGGGAATATCCGCACACCCGTGGCCATTCCCCTATAAGGTGGAGAGGACGGCTGGGTCACGCGGGAGCATCAGCACACCCGTGGCCATCCTCTTTAAGACGGAAAGGGCTGCTGGGGTGCCCCGCAATATCTGCACACCCGCGGCCATTGTGGCTGTCCCCCTTTCTGCTCAGTCACCTCTGTGTTCCCGCATTCAGGCTTTGGGACACTCATGAACAGCTCATCCCCTGGGCTGGTGAGGAAGGAGTGGGAGGTTGTTCTGAGGCTCTGTCACTGTCTGCCCTGTCATGAGCTGGGCAAGGCAGTGGCAGTGACCCTGGAGGAGTCTGGTCAGTGAGGGCTCCGGCAGGAAGTGCTGAGGCTTGAGGTGACTCTGCCAGTCGTAACCAAATGTCTTCCCTCTTATTTCCATGATTCCTTCTCGTTCTGCACCTTGCACTGCAGAGTCTCTGTGTATCTATAAATACACATGAGTTACGATACAGGTGTCTCTTTCCCCTCTGTCTGCGGCTGGGCCCAGGGAGTGAAGTGCAAGACCCCCTTACTGCTGGATGCCCACCAGCACGAGGCACTGCCTGCCCTGCTGACGAATGCCTACAGCGAGTCCTGGAAGCCGCCTCCTGAGCACCTGGCCTGTTGACGGTGTATACGGGAGACAACGGAGCTCCCCTTGCCCCACCCTGAGCAGAGACTGGGGAGGCGGCGGCAGCACTGCCCCCATGGTGCATCCTTGGTGCATGGAGGAAAGTCTGTTCATGCTTAAAACACAGCCCATCCTCTCAAAAGCAGGATGACAACCCCATTTACTTCTGGAATCTTAAAAACGGGCCCGTCTCTTTGAGAGAAGAACATGGCATGTATGTGTGTACCTCCTTTGTTTTTTTTTTTTTGAGACAGTTTCCCTCTGTCACCCAGGCTGGAGTGCGGTGGTGAGATCTCAGCTCACTGCAAGCTCTGGCTCCCGGGTTCATGCAATTCTCCACCCTCAGCCTCCCAAGTAGCTGGGACTACAGGCACCCGCCACCACGCCTGGCTAATTGTTTGTATTTTTAGTAGAGACGGGGTTTCACCGTGTTAGCCAGGATGGTCTCGGTTTCCTGACCTCGTGATCTGCCAACCTCGGCCTCCCAAAGTGCTGGGATTATAGGTGTGAGCCACCACGCCGGGCCGTATGTGTGTACCTCTTTACAAGTCTTGCCTGACCTTCGCATTTAAAAATTACTGAAAAACTTAAGGATGTAACTGACAAGAACTTTATAGGTTTCTCCAAGGAAAAATTTGGAAAAGTTAAGTGAACCCATGATGTGTTTTATTTCTATGAGTCCCACACTTGGATTTTTAAATGTGGGCAAAACATCTGTATGTTCTTCAGCCTGATTTCCGTGGAATCGTGAATGAAACGTGCTGAAGTTGCCGTGCGGATTTTGTTATGTGGCGGTGACAAGTGGGGCTGGTCATTAAACAACTGGAGGAACCCTGTCCTTTCTGTGCTCCTGTTGGACACTAGGCACGTGCTTGGGTGTTTTCTGTGTGTGTGGACAAGATGACGACAGAATTTCCAGATTCACACGGTGGTATCTTCTCCCTTTTCTGTTAAAACGTGTCTTCTGCTGCTTCTACATAGACCAAGTGTTTCTTTCTCTCGCCTGTCTACATAAACGCTGTTTAACAAAAACCGTATTGTAGACATGTGAAGCTGAATTCCACATGATCAAGCAGATAGAGATGACTGAGTATACTGTTTTGTGGAAGGAAGGTTTAAAATGATTTTTAGCTTTTTCCCTGAAATAGGGAATACTTTTAACTTTTTCCCTGAGATAGGGAATAATGAAATGGGAAAATAATTAAATTTTCCCATGTAATTGTTAGATTATATTTAATTATTAGATTATTCATGTATTGCAAGGGAAAAAGGAACTAGATCACCCCATGTACCCAAATGAAAATTTAAAGGGTATGGGCGAGTTCATTTGAACTCCTTTAATTTGTTTTTGTTTGTTTGTTTTTGACAGTCTCACTCTGTTTCTCAGGCTGGGTGCAGTAGTGCAATGACAGCTCACTGCAACCCCAACGTTCTAGGCTCAAGTGATTCTCCTGCGTCAGCCTCCCCAACTGCTGGGATTTACAGGCGTTAACCACCACACACAGCTTATCACCTCTTGGAGACTAGCTTTGAGTTTGGGCATTCACTGAACTATATTTTAGTTAATTCTCAAAGTTTGTCACTGTTTATCTTTAATTTGCTAAAAATCTACATGTATTGTAAAATGCGTTACATTTCCTTAGCATTCACGGATTCCCTGTTAGTGGGGCAGAGACACAGAAGGGCAGAAGGCGTTCGGACATCATCAGGGTTGCAGTTGAGTCCTTGCCCCGAACACACTGGAGCTCTGGGCTCTGTGGTCCCACGGGGGTCCTCTGTCCACTGAGGGGGACGGGTTACCTGGAAGGTCCCTCCAGCCTCTGCAATTTTGCCCTTTTCAGGTTAACATCTCATCATTGTCCTGGACAGCACTGCCTTTCGTTCACTGATCCACGAGTGAACAGCTGGTCAGTGGCCAGTGCTGCTTCCTTCAGCTGGGAGGTGGTGATGTGATAACACTTCCGTGGAATTTGGTTCTTGGTGTATTAAGGGTTCAGTTGTATGTTTATTTTTAATCTGCACCTCTGAATTGGTCTTTTGATTGCAAAGAGATTGCTTACTGGATTTGTTTCTGAATATTTGGTGGATAACAGGAGAACCTTGCTTATCTGTGTGTTCATTTAGTGTGTTTTTGCCAGGCATTTATATGGTTGTGTTAGCCCTCAGCCCACTTTCTGTGTGTGGTGGAGTCATTGAAATCATTTATGTGAAGTCTCTCCTCTTTTAAGGCCAGAGGACGTGGGGTGGTGTCTCCCTAAACTAGGGGGAAATGGCATTGTTCTGCCCTCCTCCCTGGGAATGCTGGTGTTTCCAGGTCTCTGAACTTGGCTCCCACACTGGGAGAGTAGCTGTGGCTTCTGGAGCCCGTTTTGTGCGGGACTGACTCCTTCACTTGCTTTATTCCCCACTGTCTTTGCTGCTTGATGACGCAGGGATGAGGGAGTTGGGCCCAGGGGCCTTGCCTGTGCCTGAAGGGCCCGATGCAGAAAACTCCTCATGGGAAGGATGTTCCTTGAGGGCAGCTTTTGGAGTGTTTTCCTACTTTTAACTGAGAAGCAGCTATTCACATGGTTCTATTCTGCTGGTGTGTTTCAAAATAACTGGTGTAGAGTTGTGAAGATGTCCGAGACACCCATGATCCACTCCGGGCCAGTGCAGGACATTGAGCTCAGAATCCTTCAGACCATTCAGATGCCAAAGATTCTTGCTTGGTTATTCTCAAACTTATGAGAATCTAAAACGCGAGCCACGGTATGGATTTTCTCTTGAGCCCCCATGACTTTGCCTTGTATTTTGGGCATGAATGACTTCATCAAGGGGAAAGAATTTGAGGAAGGAGCCTCTGAGGCTAGGAGGGGGTGGGAAGGGGCGGGGGGAAGAGGAGGGAAAAGGAGCTATAGAGGGAGGAGCCAGGCTGGGGCTGGGGCGTCTCCCCATGATGCTCCCACACGCCTGGCGCGAGGCCCCAGAGACTGACTGATTTTCCCACAGACAATGTGTATGATTGCATGTCTGTTTTGTGGGCTGGCCATTTGGATTGAGGGAATGTCTGTGTTGTGATTCCTTATTGATTCGAAGGTTGGAAAGGTTTGTGCTCAATACAGGGGTCTCTTGGTGCGATGGGAAAATGTGATCGCAGCCGCCTTCGGGGTGGGGAGAGCCCTCGAGGCCCTCAGTGGTGGCCGGCGTCAGCCTTCGCTTCCCTGGGTGAGCTGCCCTCAGGGTGGGAAGGGAGGTCCTCGGTGGTGGCCGCTGTTGGCCTTCGCCTCCCTGGGTGAGGGCTGCTCCATCCCCGGCTCTCCGACTCCTTGCCTGGCACCTTCCTCGTTGGAGGCCGTGATCCATCAACTTTGTCCACGCGTGTCCTGCAGACTAATGCTGACTGGAGGTTCAGGAGTGGTCAGAAGAGGCCAGAGGAGGCCCTCGTGATGCGAAGCTAAACGTTTAATGATGGCGCTGTTGAGTGCATGAGCCGCATCAGCCCAAGAGTCTGGGTAAGAGGGAACCCCGCGGGGTGGAGGGAAGACTGGACAGATGGGTGCTTTCCTCGGCCCCTGGGAGCACGGCCAGGTCCACGCTCAGACCTCCTGGTTTCTCCCATATTTCCATCAATAGCAAGGGAAGGACTCGGGGCAGAAGTAGTTCAAGGGCCTCTAAAGACTTATGTAATTGTTAATAGGCCTACTTTTATGCTTTCTTATGTATTAAGAGCAAATCATGATACAAACTCATTTCTGTTTGAAGAAATCTTTACTGCTCTCATTTTTGTGGCAAGCAACATTGATTCTTTGCTTAGTGAGCGTTAGTGCCCTCCTGCCCAGTGCTGCTGCCTGGCGTGTCCTCGCACACACCTCTGTCCATTGGTCTCCGTTCACCTTTCCGCCTAGAATTGTAGGAGGGGCGCTGGGATCTTAGGGCTAGAAAGAAATTCTGAAGACCACTTTTAGGGGCGGCTTTTAGTCAGGGCTTCCAGAGAGACAGCCAGCCGGGTGTGCGTGTGTCTCCAGGGCGAGGCTTGCTGCAGGGGCTACAGAGTCCAAGAAGCCCCAGGACCCACAGGCTGCAAGCTAGAGTCCTGGGAGGGTGTGGCTTGAAGACTTGAGAAGCGGAGGGTGCGGATCCCACCGTGGTCTGAGGAGCTGAGACCCAGAAGCACGGGCTGCAGAAGACAGATGTCACTGGCCCATCAGCCAGACAGGTGGAGTGAACCCAGTTTTCCCCGCCTTGCTGTTTTACTCGGGCCCTGGGTGGATAGGGTGGTGCCCCCCACGCCGGCGAGGATGGGTCTCCACTCAGTCCAGAGGCAAACATGCATCTCACACAGAAATAATGCAGAACCAGCCATCTGGGCACCCCGGGCACGCTCAGGTTGATGCACAAAACCAACGCCGCGCGTGGCCCTGACATCTGTGTGTTCGCATCACTCCACACACATTGCTCAGTCATCGCCTCGGTGAGTTTGTAAGCTCGTTGTGTGGTTCTGGGGCTTTTCGTCCTTGGTGATGACAGGCTCCCCACTGCCCCAGCTCAAGTATGGAAGGTGATGGCACCAACGGCTCCTTGTTTCTCAGACACTTGAGTGGGTGCTCTGTGCAGCCAGTTTCACCTGCAGCAGCATCTGTTCCCTATGCCGATTCCATTCGGAGTATGTGCCTCCCTTCTGTTGAGGGTGCAGCCTTCTTTCAGGGAAGAACTGTGTCCTGTTCGCCTATATCGCCTGTGGTGTATCTCATGGCTGAATAAGTAGCTATAGGATACCTCGGTGGCTGAATGATAGGTTCATTGGAAGGAAAACTTTATATATTTTTTTCTTTTTGGGATGGAGTTTCACACTCAACGCCCAGGCTGACGTGCAATGGCACGATCTTGGCTCATTGCAAACTCTCCCTCCCGGGTTCAAGTGATTCTCCTCCCTCAGCCTCCCAAGTAACTGGGGCTACAGGCTTCCGCCACCATGCCTGGCTAATTTTCGTATTTTCGTTAGAGAAGGGGTTTCACCATGTTGGCCAGGCTGGTCTTAAACTCTTGACCTCAGGTGATGCGCCCACCTCGGCCACCCAAAGTGCTGGGATTACGGCCATGAGCCTCTGCACCCAGGAACTTAATACCGTTTTTTTTTTTTCCTTTAAATCGTAATGGGCTTGTTAAATGCTTACTTTTTTTTTTTTTAATTTATTATTATTATACTTTAAGTTCTAGGGTACATGTGCATAACGTGCAGGTTTGTTACATATGTATACTTGTGCCTTGTTGGTGTGCTGCACCCATCAACTCGTCAGCACCCATCAACTCGCCATTTACATCGGGTATAACTCCCAATGCAATCCCTCCCCCCTCCCCCCTCCCCATGATAGGCCCCGGTGTGTGATGTTCCCCTTCCCGAGTCCAAGTGATCTCATTGTTCAGTTCCCACCTATGAGTGAGAACATGTGGTGTTTGGTTTTCTCTTCTTGTGATAGTTTGCTAAGAAGGATGGTTTCCAGCTGCATCCATGTCCCTACAAAGGACACAAACTCATCCTTTTTGATGGCTGCATAGTATTCCATGGTGTATATGTGCCACATTTTCTTAATCCAGTCTGTCACTGATGGACATTTGGGTTGATTCCAAGTCTTTGCTATTGTGAATAGTGCCGCAATAAACATACGTGTGCATGTGTCTTTATAGCAGCATAATTTATAATCCTTTGGGTATATACCCAGTAATGGGATGGCTGGGTCATATGGTACATCTAGTTCTAGATCCTTGAGGAATCGCCATACTGTTTTCCATAATGGTTGAACTGGTTTACAATCCCACCAACAGTATAAAAGTGTTCCTATTTCTCCACATCCTCTCCAGCACCTGTTGTTTCCTGACTTTTTAATGATCGCCATTCTAACTGGTGTGAGATGGTATCTCATTGTGGTTTTGATTTGCATTTCTCTGATGGCCAGTGATGATGAGCATTTTTTCATGTGTCTGTTGGCTGTATGAATGTCTTCTTTTGAGAAATGTCTGTTCATATCCTTTGCCCACTTTTTGATGGGGTTGTTTGTTTTTTTCTTGTAAATTTGTTTGAGTTCTTTGTAGGTTCTGGATATTAGCCCTTTGTCAGATGAGTAGATTGCAAAAATTTTCTCCCATTCTGTAGGTTGCCTGTTCACTCTGATGGTAGTTTCTTTTGCTGTGCAGAAGCTCTTTAGTTTAATGAGATCCCGTTTGTCAATTTTGGCTTTTGCTGCCGTTGCTTTTGGTGTTTTAGACATGAAATCTTTGCCCATGCCTATGTCCTGAATGGTACTACCTAGGTTTTCCTCTAGGATTTTTATGGTACTAGGTCTAACATTTAAGTCTCTAATCCATCTTGAATTAATTTTCGTATGAAAAAACTGCTTTAAAGTTCATATGGAACCAAAAAAGAGCCCGCATCTCCAAGACAATCCTAAGTCAAAAGAACAAAGCTGGAGGCATCACGCTACCTGACTTCAAACTATACTACAAGGCTACAGTAACCAAAACAGCATGGTACTGGTACCAAAACAGAGATATAGACCAATGGAACAGAACAGAGTCCTCAGAAATAATACCACACATCTACAGCTATCTGATCTTTGACAAACCTGAGAGAAACAAGAAATGGGGAAAGGATTCCCTATTTAATAAATGGTGCTGGGAAAATTGGCTAGCCATAAGTAGAAAGCTGAAACTGGATCCTTTCCTTACTCCTTATACGAAAATTAAATGCTTACGTTAATGTTTATTTTTAAAAATGTTATCTGTGACCTTTCAGCTTTTCATAGCACTTCTCGTGTGAATATTTTAAAAAGGCCCTTTAGTCGTGGGGGAGAAGGAGGTTATCCCTTTCAGCAGAGGGAGATGGAAGAACAGGCCCTGGTGGGTCTGAGCACAGGCAGTCACCCCAGCCTTGGTGCTTGCTTAGGTCTGTTCTCCGTTCACCGTAGCCGCATCCACTCTCATTGTCAGCTTAAAAATAAGCTTTTTCGTCTTTCTAATCGGAACAGTTAGTTTGTTAACCGTCACATTAAGGTATCGAGAATGATGGCTTTCAGGCCTCAGATATGACACAAGTAATAAATGCAGCTGACCCTGAACAACATGGGTTTTGAGCTTCGAAGGATCACTTATGTTAATTTTTTTTCCAACCAAACCCTTACTGAAAAAACCTGGCTTTGTGGAGGGCCGACGTTTCCTACATGTGCTTCCATAGGGTGGCCGTGGGGTCCTGTGGATACGTAGATTTGGGTAAACTCGGGGCGTGTTCTGGAATCCATGTCCCTGTGTATACAGAGGGACAACTGCAGCTTTTTAGAAGTTTGTGTCCTGCCTTGTCCTAAAAAGGTTCCAAGGTGGATGCAAAATTATTTCATTCCTTTGGTTTTCTTGGTGGGATATTGATGTTTATTCTTCAGTGTCTAATATCCTGAGTGAACAGAGTTACCGCTTCAGGAACAAAGCCAGTCTGGAAACACATATTGAGATATCCACCTTTTCTTCATGGTTTCACAAAAGGCCATGATCATATTTTATTCAGTTGAACTGTAGGAAACTGCCAATATTTGCTGTTTTTGGCCTACAAAATGGCAAGTTCGTACGATATTAAAAACAAAGGCTTCCTGGATGGGGAAAATAGGAATCGGTAAGAACCTGAAGTTCTCTGTCATGGCCTCTGAGTCACAGGTAAATAAACCTGCGTGAGGGGGAGTTGACTGTACAGTATTTTCCTTCTGTTTTGATACTGTCAGAAAACGGTCAGTTCCAATGTGTTGGGTCCCTTTGCCTCAGCTTTGCTGCAGAAGGGACTTGCCATTATACCTCTTGTTCCCAGTGCCCAGGAGGCTGATGCCACATAGAAGACCTGCAGGTCGGTGGATGTGAAACAGGCATCGGACACGCTGTGCACCTTGGGACGCATCTGAGAAGTGTGTGCTTGCAGCAGATCTGAGGTGAGGGCGTGTTCCATCTCCTCTCCCTTCTCTGGCTTTGCAGGTCTTTGAAGTTGGTCCTGGAAAGTGAAATTAGTTAATGCTGATTTAAGCTCCAGGTCAAAGCCTGGGGGCCGAAGAGACCCGCCCTTCACGAGGGGTGTGAAGCATTGGGCCCTCCCATCAGGAGGCAGCAGGGACTCGAGAAAGCCCCACATGCCCTCCAGTTCCCTTATGTTGAAATTTTTTGTACTCGGCCATGCCGGGTCATTTTGGGAGGTGAGTAGGGGATTCACATGGGGGTGTGCAGTATTCTTAGGTGTCAGGTGCGAGAGTTGAATTTGCAGAAGCTGTGCAGATAGGAAAGGGCCTGGCAGGGAGTGCTGTTTACACGGAGCCGATTTAACGCGAGGTCTGTGCTCTACCTGGGTCCGTGTCTGACTGCTGTCTCCCAGTCTGCAACAGGACGTTGACGTGACTTGGCGCCATCGTCCCACTCTGTGTAGATGTCTGAGGATCTGTGCGCAGCTGCTCTGTGAGAATGCGTTGTGATAATGAACTGAGAAACAGTGAACAAACCCTGAATTGGTTAGCACTGGTTCCACGGCCACTTCTGCTGTGGTTGGAGTCATTCATAATAAAGTGTGCTGGACTGCTATGCAGAGCTCTGAATTTCAGAGGCCCTTTAACTTGGCAGCTAACCAGTCGCTTCCTTCAGAAGACATTTGAGTCCCCTTTACCTACCAGGGTGACCCTGGGAGTTTGAAGATGAGTGAGACAAGCCCTCTGTGTCTTGTGGATTTTACTGTCCAGAGGGGAGACAGATGTGGATGGTGAAGGAGGCCCTATCAGAGGTCAGTGCATGTCAGTTTTGTTTCTTCAGCACTTGCTGTGTTCAGGCGGTGCCCCGGGCCATGTGCAGAGCATCTGGGGACCCTGCCCATGGCATCCCAGGCACAGCTAGCATCTGCGCCATCTTCATACTTGGCCTGAGTTTTGGGGAAGTACCGAGGATGGCTTCTGCCTTTGCTGGAGAGAGTTGGAAGTCAGGGCAGCCCTCCACAAGGAGATGATCGCCAGCTGATTCCTCAAGAAAGAGAGGTGGTCCCCACATGGGTAGAGCAGGGCAGCATGTACAGACCTGGGTGTGGGTCTGGGGCATGTGCATCTGAGTGGGTTCTGCTGGGAGACAGCAGGGGTGAGGTGTGAAGGCAGTTGGAATTTACAGGATAAATTATCACTAAGGCGATGCCTGGAAAACATAAAATGGGGACTCTCTGGGGGTAAACGTGGACTTAGGGTGACCCTGGGCGTGGGTGTTTTCAGGCTCTGAAGGCAGAGATTTAGGAAATTGGGGCAGAGCTGAGCCCCAGACGAGGATGAAGACCACCCTTGGGATGTTGAATGAGACAGGGGTGGAAACCCAGTGAATGTCATGGGGGGTCAGTCCAGCAGGCAGGCAGCAGAGGAGACCGGTGTCCTCAAAGGCCCCTTGGGCCTACCTCTCAAAGTGCTGGGATGACAGGCATGAGCCACTGCTCCCTGCTGATACTTTTAAAATTTCTAAGCTACTCTCTCTCATACCCACTCCCGTATTTTTTTTAAAAAACCAGGTTTATGGCTATATTTTTTCCAAGGGAACCAAACAGTTACCTGTTTGAAGTACAAATAACACCGTGTTTAAAAACCGAAAATGCCACTTTGCATAGAAGTTTCCAAATACCCAGTTGGTTTGAGCCTTGCATTGCAGTGTCACTACCTGCTCTTAAATTTCTACCCGATGTATAGATAGCGAGACAGGGACGGCTCGTACATCTTCAGGTTTCAGTTCTACTACCTTGGGCTATATTTTCATTTATTTTGGCACAACTGTGGGTGTGGCAAGCAATGCCAGGGTATTTATTTTGAAGCGTTTCCAATAACAGTTGGGAAGATTTTCACATTTTTAGAATTTTCATAGTAATAGTTATAATTGACAAAGAATTTAAAATTGTGTAGTCATTATTTTGCTTTTTTCTAGATGTGCCCCGAAACAGGGTTGCTAACTATCATTCTACATCACAGGATTAATAACAGTACCCTTTTGGAGCAGATGCCTGTAATCAAGGAATTCTGCCTAGTCAGTTCACTTTAAGCGTGTTTAAAAGGTTGTCTTTATCCTAGTTGGCACCTGTGGCTATAGTTTGTTTTCACTGCTGAAGAATATTCCACGATGGAAGCCGTAATTCATCTGTTTTTCATATCGGTGGACATTTGGATTATTTTGGGAGGGTGTGTATGTCTATTCAGCCTTCATTTTTTCAGGATTTTTTGTAGAAGATAATGTAACAGTGTAACATCCTCTGCTAGGGAGCCAACACGAACCCTGATTACAGCCACACAGACTCTCACACAGACTCTCAGGCCTTGTTACCAACACACAGAACCATTTTCTTAAGTTGAAACACAGTAGCAGAACCTGAAGCCATGTGAACGGTTCCTCCGATCTTACACTTGGAATTCACTTTTTATTACTATGTCTGCTAATTAGGAAGCATATCAATTATACAGAAATCTGAGAATGTAAAATTATACGTTTATAACAGAAAAAACCTTATTTAATAGCCCAGAACACATGGCTATGTTTTTCCCTCATGCCCCACCACTGTTTTCTTTGCTTGAAATGGGAAATGACACTTGAATGCGGTTTTCTAGCGACTGTTAGCCTGGCATAGTTCTTCAGAGACAGAGGATGTAAAGCACATGGAGAATTTCTGTTTGTGGAATGTGATTTCCCGGTCGCCTCATTCAGGCTGTCGCCGCCTTCCCCTCTGGCCGCCTGCATCGTGGGACGTCTGAGAAGGTCCCTGTTTCATCCTCTGGAAATTCTGAAAAGGAAGGAGAGGAGGGTGTGCAGGGTGTGGTGCATTTGTGTTGGTCTTCCAGCTTTTATTTGGAGTCTCCGCTACCTTGGTTCCTGCCTTTATGTCCCTAGCTCGTGGCTTCATCCTTGTGTCTAACTCACAGGCAGACAGATGGAAAGGGAAGTTGTATTCAGCCAACAGCTTGATCTTATTCTCAAGGCTTAAATCGACTGGGTATTTGGAGACTTCTGTGCAAATGGGCATTTTTGGTTTTTAAACACCGTGTCTTATTTGTACTTGAAATGGGGTAACTGGTTCTCTTGGAAAAAATATAGGCATAAAGCTGGTTCTTAAAAAAAAAAAAAAAAAAAAAAAGGGAGTGGGTGTGAGAGAGCGGCTTAGAAATTACACCAGTAATGGTCGCGAGTGGTGGCTTATGCCTGTAATTCCAGCACTTTGAGAGAAGGAGGCAGGTGGATCCCCTGAGGTTAGGAGTTCGAGACCAGACTGGTGAACATGGTGAAACCCCGTCTGTACTGAAAAGATGAAAATTAGCCGGGCATGGTGGCAGGCACCTGTAATCCCAGCTACTTGGGAGGCTGAGGCAGGAGAATCACTTGTACCCGGGAGGCAGAGGTTGCAGGGAGCCAAGATCGCACCACTGCACTCCACCCTGGGCGACAGAGCAGAAACACCATCTCAAAATAGAAAAAAACCAAAAAACTAAACAAAACAAAAACCCGGTAATGAAAACCTGATTGCATCATCTGTGATGGAGATGGCGGATTATTTCATTTTTAGTGACAGGATGAATTGGATATGTTTGCAGTATTGATTTGACAAGGGAAATGGTGAGAACCAAATGTGCCGCCCAGCTTGGGCCTCGCCGTTGGCAGAAGACCGTGGCGGGCAACAGACTGGAGACTCGGAGACCGAGGGGAGAATTCTCATGCCTTGACGCTGGTGCAGTGTGTGCTTCTGGACTCCTGCTGGAGGGAGCTGCCCCTTTGCCTTGCAGGCTTTGGTGCAGTGGAGACCTTAGGACCTGCCCCTCCTGGCACACCTGTGGGTGTGGCGAGCAGTGCCAGGGCTGAAGCACAGGTGCTGAGCCCGGAACGTGGGACGGGAGAGGCTGCACACGCCGGCAGGAGTCTTCTCCAGCAGCCGGGGGTTTCCGCAAGGGGGCGGGGCGTTGGTTTTCCTCCTTGAATTTGGGTGGAGAGGGTGTCCTGGGGTGCTGTCTGCACTGGTGTTGCTCTGAGGTCAAGTTGTGGCCCCGAGTCCCTGTCCCTCTGCAAAGTGAGGGTTTGCCCATTTTCAGGTCAGATTTCCCTTGGGTCCGGGTCTCTAGGAGTGGGGCGCATTCCAAGGGGGCGTGAGCACGGTGGACGCCCGTGGGCCTCTTCCTCTCCCCTCAGCTCCTGGGCTGTGTGTGAAGAGCTGCCCAGCGGAATCACCCTCCTGCCTGGTGTTTCATTCACCAGAAATCGTTCTCACTGTGGACTCTTGAGTCAAATGTAATCCAGGAATGGAACGTGCTGTTGCTGGATGCCACACACAGCATCAGGAGCTTAGTTGGGGATTATATGATCTTACCCCACACCTTAAAAGTAAAGACTGTAGTTGTCAGGCGTCTGAGCCCAAGCCAAGCCATCGCGTCCCCTGTGACTTGCACGTATATACGCCCAGATGGCCTGAAGTAACTGAAGAATCACAAAAGTGCAAATGCCCTGCCTGGACTTAACTGATAACATTCTACCAGAAATAAGTGAAAATGGCCAGTCCTTGCCTTAAGCGATGATTTTTGTGTGTGTGTGTGAAATTCTTTTTCCAGGCTCATCCTGGCTCAAAAAGCTCCCCCACTGAGCACCTTGTGACCCCCACTCCTGCCCGCCAGAGAACAACCCCCATTTGACTGTAATATTCCTTTACCTAACCAAATCCTATAAAACGGCCCCACACTTAGCTCCCTTCGCTGACTCTTTGGACTCAGCCCGCCTGCACCCAGGTTAAATAAACAGCCATGTTGCGCTCACAAACCCTGTTTGGTGGTCTCTTCACATGGATGTGCATGACAATAGTTAAGGGGATATTGAAGTCTTTGGCAGCTCCAAGAGCCTTTTCAGTTTGTGTCGGGCCATTGTAGGCAGAAGGAAATACTTGCTTAGAGACTCTTACAGAAATGTTCGGTGCAGTGCCATTAACTCATGGAATAAATGTGTAACTTTCCATGGCAGACCTCTGGAAAGAGATGCTCTTTGAGTGCACCCTGGCCTGCTCGCTACAAGAATCGGCCGTGTCACCCCGCTTTCCGTGGGCCTGCAGGTGTGCGTGGTCCATTGCCCTGCACTGTGGCCATGGAAGGGAAGATGATCTGGAATGCTGGCGACAGTTATCGGTGCGTGTTGATGTGTGCTGCTTTCTACAGGGGAGAACATTTCTGTTTAATAAACATCTCATCTCGATGATGACTGCAAGATATTTGAGTCTCATTCAATAGTGTTTCTGGGTTCCTTCTGTTTTTATCTGCTTTCTAGCACTAGGCAAGTGAAGACATGGAAAGTAAAAACCCATCGAACTTGTAGAGACATGGTGTTGTGGAGGAGCAGACTGTAGCCTCTGGCTCTGTTTAAAGATTGTAGTAAACCTCTTACCTGGCACGGTCAGGGTGTAAATTATCTTGTTTAATCGGAATGTGTATGAGTCAAAGCTGGCGCCTGCATTGTGGATGAAATACCAGATTTTAAGGGAACATGTCAATGTGCTGTAAGATACCAACAAAGTTCCTCACTGAGGTTCTGCGCGGGTTCGGAGCAGCTGGGCCTTAGGTCACCAGGGTCGTCTCTGGGAGCAGATGCTCAGTGTGGGCATTAGTCACTTAGCCTTTCCAGAGCCGAGGAGCAGCTCTCTGTGGTGGTTTTTGGAACCTGTATTTTGAGTCAGTTTGTCCCACTTGACTCGAAGTTGCCGCGCGATTTCAGACCTTTGCCTCCACCGTGCGCTCGTTTTCTTGTCCCCTGATAACTGCCTCGGTTGCCCCGGCCTGACATTTGAGCCTCGTCGTTCATGGACACAGGTTCCGTGGTGGGGCAAATGCCGCGACTCCGGCTTGCACAGTTCTGTGACTCTCACCATGGCTTATCACATCACTCCCGGGATCTCCCGTTTAGAGGAAGAGTGTCCCTTTCCTGCAGGCCCTGTGTGGTGTGGAAACCACCCCTACCTACCTTTCTCCTGTTTGAACTGTACCGTGAAGCTATTTCTGTTCTAGTCAACCGTCAGAATTTAAGGAACAGTGATTTATGTAACTTATCACACGCTTCTGAGCAATTCTTTATGAATTTCATTCTGTTGTGAAATTATTGCAGTTTTCATGGCTATGCTGGTCTCATGTTGTGGCCCTTGAAATGAATTCCCTTCCCCATTGTGTGTTAAGGTTGTGCCTGGGAGCTGTTGAGGCCTCACCTCTGCTTAGGGCAGTGGCTTTGCTCTCCTGACAACAGGAAGAATCTTATTTAGAGCACTTCTAATGTAGTTTTTGCTTCCAGACAGAGTTACTTTTTTTCACAGAGACAGCCACTAAAGTCATAAATTATGCTGAGGATGCACACACACGGGTCAGCTGACAGAGTGGAGTCTAGAACAGATCCAAAGATGCAAAAGCAGTTCAGTGGAATTTGAGTCTTTTCAACAAATGGTGCTGGAATTATGGGACAGCCATATGCAAAAGAGTGAAAACAGGGAGAAATTTCTGTATGAAAATTAAGGTGGATCATAGCCCTGAATGTAAAATACCAAACTACAAAACCTGCAGAACAAAGGGAAATTGTGGAGACCTAGGGTGAGAGCTCTTAGCCATACCATGATCCATAATCAAGGAAGAAAACAAGTAGGTAAGACTCATCAAAATTAAACTTCTAATATAAAAGACACCCCTAGGGAATTGAAGAGACACATTTTCGATAGATGGGGAGAAGATGTCTACGAACCATGCAGCCGGCAAAGGACTCGTATCCAGAATGCACAGGACTCCCACGGCTCATGACAGAGAACAAACCACCTGACTTAAAAGCGGAAGAGACCTGAACAGATGCTTCGCTGAGAAGGACGGGAGGATGGCCCGAAAGCATCTGAAATGACCTTCAGCGTGACTGGTTGCACCCAGATGTGCACCGAAGCCGCAGTGAATTTGTTCACACCCCTGCTGGAGCGCCTGACTAAGGTCTTCCGACAGCCCCAGGTGCTGGTGAGGACCGGCAGTCGGGACTCCTGTGCGATGCTGGGGTTCAGCACGGTGCAGACAGCTTGGCGGTTTCTTACAAAACTGAACTCACACAAACGTGGGTCCCAGTGACCCCAATCCTGGGTATTTACCCTAGAGAAACAGAATCTGATGTTTAAGAAAAACTGTGCCCAGATGTTAATAGCGCTGTCTATAGTTGTCCAAAACAGGTTACAATGTGCCACAGCCATATGTGGAATAATAAATACCCAGCAGCCCCGAGGCCTGGCTGTTGATCACAGGACACCCTGGGTGCACCTCCAAGCACGATGCCCAGGAAATTGTGATTTTGCGAGTGTTTTGCCACAACGCTCGCAAAAGATAGACCCGAGTCATGGGAGGACACGGAGAGGGTGGTTGCTGAGAATGGGAGGGTATGCTTATGAGGCCCCGTGAGTGGGTTTGGGGCTGTTGGACTGTTCTGCTTGTGTGATGATGATTATGGGAATATTTGTGCCGAAATTCACAGAACTGAACACTGTCCACTTTACAGTAATTTTTAAAAAGTGGTAATATGCTCATTTTCGGTACTGTTTTTAATGGAAGATGGAGTTTGCAGATGATTTGTCAGGGCAAGCCTGTCTCAAGAGTTTGTAGACGATTCGTTAGGGGCCTATCTCAGGGCCCTTGGGTTGGGTTGGGTTGGGTTGGGTTGGGTTGGGTTGGGTTGGGTTGAGTTGGAAAAGCCTTCTCTGTTGTGGGCAGTAGTACGGGGCGTGGAAAGGATATTGCCAAGGAAACATGTAGAATCCTTTGAGGAAACGTGTATTTCTAACTTGCCATAAGATAGAATTGGAAATTGTAATGGTTTTGTTTTCTAGAGTCTTGGTAGAATAGGGAAGACAGTGTAATAAAAGCTAATTTTGAAATGAAGAATTTTAAAGATTTTCAACAGCAATTGCTCTAGGAAGTCACCCTGGAAATGTTTTTAAAGATGTTCAATAGCAATAGCTCTTGGAAGAGTCACCCTGGAGTTGCTTCTTGAGCATTGGTTTCCTGGCTGTATCTTCCAACTTTCATTTTTAAGTTTTGCTGTGAGTTGGGGATGTGTGGGAATAGCCATCCCAGCCCTGCAGGGGGGTGCATGTGCCCCGAGGCCTGAGGCACTGTTTCAACCTAGCTTGCAACATGGGGACTCTTGTCAGTGGCTGGAGTAAGAGTACCAGCCTGGCAGGCTGGGGGGAGCCCCAGGGTGGTCTGGGCACTGTCCTCCCTGCCTGCAGGATGGCAGCTGGAGGAGCTCGAAGGCTGCCTGCCTCGTGGCTGTCAGCGCAGCAGCCCCTCCTGGCCCTGGAGCAATCTTTGGGTCCATGAGTCTCTGCACCAGGACTTGCCTCCTGGGACCTCCGCCACTGTCCTGAGGGCCCTGGTGCCACTTTCCCGGTGGGACCCAAGCCTCAGGCAGCTGCGACCCCAGATTCGGTTGCTTTCCCTGCCGTCTCATTGCAGCACGAGTGCTCATCTCACTCAATGTAGAACCTCAGGTTCCTTCAAGATCCCCAGAGATGGAATCTCCCAATTTAACAAGATAGTTGGTGACAAGATTTGAGCGGCACTGATTTAACTCAGCTTCCAGAGTTTAAGTTCCCAAGACACAGTCCTGCTCCTTCCCTGGCCTCATCCTGTGTGGCTGGTGTGGATGCGGGGTTTCCGGAGGGTGGGGCTGTGGCAGGTCAGCAGCCAGGGGGATGGCTCATTATTGATCGCTCAATGCCTTGAGGATAACTAGGATTAATGACCTTTATAGGGCTGTAGGTTTGGAGTATATATATGTGTGTGTGTATATATATACATATTTAAACGAGGTGGACACGGTTATCACTGCATTTTTCTGACATGAAACTTGGAGAGCAGAGGGTTTAGGAAACTCCTGAAGCCGCACTGTCAGCGGGACTCGGGCGGTCTGGCCTTAGACCCTGCACTGTTTGCCCCTCACCACGCTGTCAGCAGATCCGGGTGGTCTGGCCTTAGAACTCACGCTGGTCGCCCCTCCCTGCCACGTTGTGGGGTTTTTCCTGCTTCTGGGCAGCATTTGATAGCTTGTGAAACAAGACCAAGACTTACTATGAGTGGATTTGCCATTATCTGAGATCCAGAACGTTTCCTGGACCTGGCGTTGCCGATGTCACGTAAGGGAAGGTAAAAACATTTTCATTGTGGTCACTGGGGCTCCGGAAATGGTATTTTTCCCAGTGAAAGTTTACTCATAAAAATCTATTAACTCAATACTATGTGAACAGGAAGAAATGTGTTGGGCTCTAGTTAAATGTCTCAGAGCCACAGAAGTAAATGAGGGCACCTTCCGAGCACAGCCTCCCGGAAGAGACCAAGGACGTTTGTCTGGAGGGTTTGCCATGAAGCAGGACTTGGGCAGGGCTGGTCTGCCTAGGGAGGCCTCTGCCATGATGTAGGTTAGTTGAAGTAGTTGACGGGTGGTGGCTTGAGGTCGGTGGTCCCCGAGGAAGCCCCTAGCAAGGCCGGTTTCCGTGGGATGGAAAACTGCCGTTCAGTGGCTGTAATCTTGGCTTCACGGGTCTGACATACAATCCTGCCCTCGGATACTTGGATCCCAGCCAGGGCAGATGGCCCTGAAAGGACATTCGGACTGTGATGGCTGCACCCATTCTCAGCATCTGTAGGGTCTCCTATGTATGTCTGTGTTTCCATTTTCTTTTAGCACAATTTCTCCCAGTGAAGTCGTGAGAAATAGAAGGAAAGGTGGAATGAAGATGTGATTGAGGAAAGTGTGGTGTGGTCTTCGACCTTATTTTGCCTTGGTTGGTGCTCAAGAACTCCACCTGACCTCAGAGCTGAGCGTTTCTGCCAGGAAGTCCTGCCTTTTATCCTACCTCGAGGCCTGTTGAGACACTCCAAGAAGCTTCGTTAACAAATTGCCTTTTCCTTTTACAGCAGTTGGATATATTTGCAGCAAAACAAAGGAATAACCCCCCAATATGGTGATGAAATGCATTTAAGTATAGATAGCATTCAGTCTTGAAGGGCCTGAGATTTTAATCATCTTTGGGTCATGTAACAAGTGGTGTTGGTGATTAAAATCTCCTGACAGCTTTGTTCTGCCACGTTCCTCAGTTTTGAATGATGATCTTCCTGGTGTTGTACCTTGGGAGGGGCGTTTGTGTCAGTAGAGAGCAGAGTGGTGGTTCCCAGAGGCTGCGAAAGGACAGAGGTGAGGCCCCTGAAGGACACTGGTCTTCCTGGTTTAGGGGTTTGGGGCTCAGCCACCTTCCTGTGTCCGTGTAAATTATACCCAGGATCATTTTCACTCGCCCCACTTTAGTTGAGTATTGGAGCTTCAGGATATGTGTGCCCACGTCACCTGGGCCGTGATCCTGGAGTTGGGTGAGACTGATTCCCGGGTTTATAGAATTACTCTGGGATTATTGAAAACAGAAGCACTTAAGGCATTCATAATGCTATTTCCTGAACGTAATTTATGTTCAGTTCTTCAGAAACATTTATCTGAGGAAGCATCTATAATTTTTGTTTTCTGCCACTCAGTGCTAGAAAGAATTGTGCAACACTCAAGTGAGTGGCATTATTCCTCTCCCTCCACCATGCAAGCAAGATTAAAGGTACCTCTGGCTCCCCTCAATCTTCTCATCTGCAGGGTGCCTGGCGTGGCAGTGTGCTGCCTTCCGTCTTCTTTTTGGGGAGAATTAGTTGTGTTTGTGTGTGCTGCTCAGCTCAGCCTCGTGCAGTTGTGTGGGTGAGGAGCTTGGATGCTAGGTGACCCTCCCAGGCCTGCCTCCCACCTCCCTAGGCCTTGTTCTAAACTGACAGATAAACAGTGTGTTTTGGAAGAGGACAGCAGCAGGGCAGGAGAGAGTTTGTTCAGACTTTCTCCTTGCACTGACGTTTGAGCCTTCATCCAGCCTGGGCACTTTTACAGAGCTGCGTTTGTGTGTTGCAAACCATTCCCTCCCAGTAACCGTGCTTTCAGAGGTTTGGAAATGTGACTTAACTCATCTTCAATTTAAAGCATACTATCAAATTTTAGTGTTGAAACTGATGTATTTTATGGCCTTTATTTGATTTCTCTTGATTTTTTTTCCCATATGAGACAGGGCATCTTAAGGGAGACAGCCTGGTGTTGGCCGCCTTTCCTAAGGATGGAAGTGAATTCTGAAAGCCCTTTATGTAGGCAGCGAAGGCCTCTTTTATTTTGGCCTAGTCAGGTATATAATTCTTTTTCTCTTTGGTTTTTTTGAGACAGGCAAAAAAACCTTTTTGTTGCCCAGGCAGTGGTGTGAGCACAGCTTACTACAGCCTCAACCTCCCAGGCTCAAGTGATGTTCCTGCCTCAGTCTCCTGAGTAGCCAGGACCCACAGGCACATGTTCCATGTGTCCCCATGCCTGACTTAGTTTTGTATTTTTTGTAGAGATGGAGTTTTGCAATGTTGCCCAGGCTGGACTTGAACTCCTGGACTTAAGCAGTCCAGCTGTCTCAGCCACCCAAAGTACTGAGATCACAGGCATGAGCCACCGTGCCTGGCCAAGTGTGTTTCTAATTTCAAAATTAAGAGGACACCCATCCAGTTAATTACATCTCTATTGGAACATGCTGCTTATAGTGCATTAGGAAAAATCATCCAGAACTTGGAAAAGGAGCTGGACAGACACAGCCCTTCGAGGTTGTCCGATGAACCCCTGGGGTCTTTAACTATCTGGAGGGATGTACCATGTCAGACTCACTGTTGTCGACCGGCTGAAGCCCAGGTTTCATGAGGTTATGTGTCAGCTTGTAGTACTTTCTCTGGCAGAGATGCGAGTGACTTCTGCTCAGTGACAGGCTCATCTCAGGGACTTCATGGCCTGAGGGACGGCAGCCTGTTTGAGCTGATCGAGCAATCTCGCACTACCCTTATTTTCTGAAACGCCTATGAGTGACTTCTCACACGGTCTTTGAAGCGGCTTCATGCCCGCGCTCCTTGGTAATGATCGAATGCTTTTTTTGACCCCTCATCCCTTTCTTTGGGGTGTTCCAGTCTCAGTTCTCATGATGTGTTCTGCTTCTGCAGGAATTTCTGAAGCTGCTGACTGTAGAAAGCACTGAGGAGGCTGTGCTCCCACCCCTGTGAGCCTTCCAGGCATCATCCTCTCCCCTTGGTGAGGCAGCGTCCATGACACACCGAGGAGGCTGTGCTCCTGTCCCCCGTGAGCTTTCCAGGCATCCTCGTCTCCCCTCCAGGAGGACAGGAGGAACCTTTCAAACCCTTCTTAAACTTGTTTTCATGTCTTTGTTTTAACAGTTTTCTTTGCATCGTCTCCCTTATCCAGAAGTGAGGGTGAACGCTGAGTTATTCACGGGAGTCAAGAAACCACACGCAGCCCAAAGTGACGTTTGTTTCCCTGAAATGATTTGTGTGTGTTCACCTTAAAATGCAACTCAGTAAAACAGGTGTGTTTTGAGGAATGACTTTAAATTACGTAGGTAAAAATGTGACAGTTAAATTTCATCATCTGTGTGGGTGTCCACAACCCCCTTCTGTGATTGCGTGTGAGTTTGTGACTTGTGGTTATTTTTGAAGAAAGAAAATCTGTTGTTGAGGACTTCAGATGGTGTGCTGGGATTGTGTAGGGTGGACATCGGGGGCTTCAGTGTGTGGCTTCCTTGAAGAGGTTCAAATTAAGGCTGAGAGTCCCTACTCCAAAATGCTCCAAAACCTGAAACATTCTGAGCTTCCTCATGACACTCGAAGGAAATGCTCTTTAGAGCACTTTGGATTTCAGGCTGGGGATGGTCAACTGGAAAGTGAAATATTGCAAGACCCTTCTGGCCCCAGGAGCTTGGATAAGGACATGGAGGGGGCCTGTGCCAGGTATCCCTGGAGTGCAAGGCAGCCTGGGCTCTCTGAACTGGTTTTTTGTAGGAGCCACAGAAGGGAAAAGAGGGTCAAAGTGGCCACGCCTGGCTCCTGAGAAGGCTGGACCAGAAGGAGGTGGATGCGCGGAGGACAGCAGTTGAGTCCCCAGCGTCCGGGACTCCTGTCCCTGGTGGAGTTGAGAGCCTCCTCTAGTTGTGGCCTCTCCGCTGTCAGCAGCCACTGAGGCCTGAAGGGAGAGGGGGCTGAGGAGAGGAGGAAGGATAGGCCTGCTTCTGGAGAGGGCCAGCATCGGCCTGTGCTAGCCTCGTTTGTTACTCCTGCGTCCAGTGTGCACGGCCGTGCCTCGTGGTGTAGCGGTTCCCGGGATGCACAGCGCTCTTGTCTGCAGTAACGTCTTTGTCTCCGACCCTTGGAGGCAAGTTACCTTTTTCTCCAGTGAAAAGAGGTAGAAAATCTTACAGAAATGCATTTGCTCTAATGTCTGTTTTCCGATAAGACATGGTCGCTTAGGCTAAATCTTTGTGAGGTCAAGACAGGAGGATCACTTGAGGCCAAGGGGTTGAAGACCAGCCTGGACATCATAGCAAGACCCCATCTGTATAACAGAAGTTAGCTGAGTGTGGTGGTGCGTGCCTGTGGTCCCTGGTACTCTGGAGGCTGAGGTGGGAAGATCACTTAAGGCTACAGTGAGCTGCTATTGCTCCACTGTACTCCAATCTTGGCGACAGAGCCAAGACCCTGTCTCAGAAAGAAAAGTTAAAAAAAATCCAGAAATGTCATTTTCTTTTAAAATCATCCCAAAAGAAAAATCGTTTTTTTCTAAGAATGTAAAGGGTAACTGATACGATTCTTTCCTTGCATTGTTTCTCCTTTTCGAATATTTACAGTAGTCCGTCCACATCGTCTCTCATCTCATTACAAAGCAGCAGGTGTCTTTGAGGTTAGTGGTGTCTCTCTGTGTCGCACCTTGGAGAACAGCCAGCATGAAACCTCTTACCACGATCGTGCACATCGTTTGTAGTCCCAATTAAAATCCTCTCCAGAGACGCCTGTGCTGCTTATTATAGCAGAACTTTGGTTGTGCTGAAATGTGCATTCAGCTAATGGTTTTAAGTTCATATCTGAGATGATGCTGTATAATTCCTGAAGCATATGGGATCAGTAATGATTGAAGATAATTCTGGCTGGTGTCATTTGGAGAATATTTTTCACTTCAAGTTAAAACTTCCTTCGCGATAGTCATTTTGGGATTCATTTAACTATGTGCTTTATTTCATAGCTCAAATTTTCATTAGTCATTTCATACCATAGGATTTTGAAAGCAGATTTGGCAAAACCTTTCTAACAAAATGTTTGCTTATGATGTCCCAAGGAACAGCACTCAGAATTGCTGGTAACTGTGGTACATTTTAAGGCTGATGATAGAAGTCACTTGAATGGTAAGGGCTGCTTTGTGAGGCAGATGGGGTTTGAATCCCGACCCTCCTGATATGCAAGCCCTGACCGTGGCCTTCTCTCCTCTCCCCTGGGAGATGGGAAGGTGCCAGCATCTACCTCACAGGCCGTCCTGAGAACCTGGGACTAAGGGCTTGTGTTCCTCTTGCAGGTGGCACAGACGTGGGGGCTTGACGATACACACACTGCAGGCTGCCAGTGTCAGGGTAATCCAGTTTTAGTCATAAAGGTGGGATTTGCTTTGCTCCCCTGCAGACCAGGTGCGGTGCTGCTGTTGTAGCAGGTGTGTGGATCCTCTTGGGTGGTCCTCAGGTGGACAAGGAGTCACCGATTCGGATTCCCAGTGTTAGATGTGAGGGGACCATGGACCTCATGTGTTCAGAGGGGAGGAGTAAAAAGCTTCCCTTGTATTTCCAGAACTGTCTATCCCAGGAATGCCAAACCACTGGCTTTCACCTGACGCTGTCGTAGGTGACACTGTCTGGAAATGAGGACTCATGTTCCGCATACTTGAGCCAGTACCCGTCTCCCTCCAGGGCCGTGGCCCAGCCCTCCTCATTTCGCTGGGTTGCCAGCCTGGGGATCTGTAAGCCCAGTGACGTCTCCGGTCTCGGCCCCCGCTCCCCCTGGGGACAGGAGGTGGCTTCAGGAGGCTGGTGATGAATGCCTGAATGAAGCCGACTTGTGACTGCAGTTCTAAGGGCCTCCCCGCGTGTTAGATGTCAGTAAATGACACCTGTGTGTGGATCTCATGTGATGAGAGAAACAGTGGGGGAAACCAAAGCTTGTGGAGTCTACAGGTTCTGAACTTGGAGGTGTGTGCACCTGTGTACTTGGTGAGGGGTGTGACGTCCGGAATGAGTGTGCACGTGTGTCACGTTTGTGCGTGTGTGGTTGAGTGTATTTAGCAGGTGTGGGTGGAGTGAGCATGTTCATGTGTGTCGTATGTATTTGAGGGTGTGTGTGGAGTGTGTACGCGCATCATATTTAGTGAGTGTATTTGAGGGTGTGTATGGAGTACATACATGCGTTTGCGTGTATACTATTGGGTGAAGCGGTGGCATGTGTGGAGTAAGCATGCACACGTGTATGCTGTGTGTGGGGTTTCTAAGTGGTCCTCCCCTGAGCCTGCTCCTGGGCCCTGCTGTCCTGGCAGCTTTACAGTTTGGTGCGTGTTTGATTCCGGAAGATTCTGGAACCAAATTCTGAAGCTGTGATCACAAACTTGCAGCCCTGGAGGACGCTGGCCCGTGGAGCCGGCACGAGGGTCTCTGTGCTGGCCTCTCCCTGGGCTCTGTCCACAGAAGAGCATGTCCGATGATTGAGCTGTGCGGGTCTGTGGCTCCCCAGCCTCGAATCAGCCCTCGGTTCTGTCCCACCTCTGTTTTTCTTGCTGAGGGGCTCCGGGAAGTGATGCCTGGGATGGCGTTTTCACCCTGGGGTTGCTTCGCCAGCTGCCCAGGTGCTGGCTGCCTGAGACCTGCTGCCGTCCTGGGTGGACGGGGCTGTCGCGGGGACATCCCTGAGCACCCGCGGGAAGGCAGGTTTAAGAAGTGCCAGAGGTGAGTGGCTTCCTCCCACACTTGATTTTCTGGAAAGTTCTGGGTCTCATATTTTTCCCTAAGGGAAGTTAGAAACTGAGTTTCTCTTTAGGGGAACGTCTTCGCAGCGTCTGTTGTTTGAATGTTCTCCAAGTGTGGAATACTCGGGGCCGTATGTGTTTGGGAACATCCGTGTCCTGAGCGAATTCAGTAGGGAATGGAGAGAGGCCTCCTGTCAGCTTGGCCTCTGTTTCCAGCTTGTTGAGGGTTGGCAGCTGCTGGTATCCCAGGGAGAGTTAAACACCGGGCGGTGTGGGATGGGAACGTTTGCTCTGACAAGGTCAGTGGGAAAGCATCTAAACAAACGTTGCTGTTCTCCGGGCTCCTCGGGGTCGAGCTTGTTTTGTGGGGTTGAGGGAAAGCTACCTTTCTTCCTCTTCCTCACCATTTGAAAGGTGTCCAGGACACGTTCCTCTGGAGAGGTGATGCGCGTGAGTGGGGGTCAGGTCATAAGCTCCGAGGTTATTTGGGACCTGTCAACTGATTTCCTGAACACACAGGTTCCTGATTAGCTAAAACATTTCAACACGACGTGATAGCTGGTGGTTGTTTAAAGACTATCACAATTTTCCAGTTACTCTTTAAATGCCTGTTGAATAAGGGAAGATTCACATATTTTTCTTTTCCTGTCTGCATACTTGATATTTTGTTTTTAGTTTTTTATGTGGGTGTGCAGCTAACAGGAATTAGAAGCAGTCTCAGCCCTGGGGAGACTTCAGGACCGCCTCAGTCAGTGCTGAAGGGAGGCAGGGATTTTGGGGGCCTACCTCCTCCATAGGACGGACACCAAGGGCCAGAGGTCAGCAATCTCAGTGAGGTCACAAAGACGGGCACACCCAGCACCCTGGCCCATGTGCCTCTCCTTCACCTTTGTCTCTGCTCAAAGCTGCTCTCCTGGGTCATCACGGGTGATCTTTAGGCACGTGCTTGGTTCTTTCAGAAGTGGCATCTGGCTGTGGTCAGTGTGGGCCCTCAGGACTTCCATGTTTTTGGCTCACATCAATATTGGGCAGTGGTGTATGTTTGTTTTGGAGGGGTAGATCCGGTGGATTTTGGCTTTGCCAACTCATTTAATACCTGTTCTCCTAGGCGCGGGGACCCTCTCGTAAGCCGCATGTTCTCCTGGGTTCTGGGACCCTATCTTAAGCTGTGTGTTCTCCTAGGCGCTGGGACACTCTCATAACCTGTGTGTTCTCCTAGGCGCTGGGACCCTATCGTAAACTGCATGTGAGGGATCTCGGAGGTGCTCCTTATGAGGATCCGATGCCTGACCTGAGGTGGAACAGTTGCAATTCAAAACCACCCCCCAGAAAAATTGTCTTCCATGAAACCCATCCCTGGTGCCAAAAAGGCTGGGCGACAGCTGGCCTAACAGGTGCTAAGATGTCAGTAGATTTTTGGACTTGGGCCTCAGTTGAAGAGGGTTAGATTTTGAAAGGTGGGCTTTGAAGGGCTTCTAAAGGGCAGGTTTTCATCTCCAGTGGGGCCTGGGCAGAACTGGCTAGAACTGACCCAGAAGCTGACAACTAGTCAGGCTGGCTCACTGCCTGTGTCCTGTGTGTGCAGCCTTGCTGTTTATTCAGTTGTCTGGTGGCGTGGATTCCATCCACAGCCTCAGAGTAGTGGAAGCCATTACTTCAAGGCTGACCTTATTTAACTTTATCAAAAAGACATGAAAATCATTTAGTATAAATCTTCCAGATACCTGTATCCTTTCTTTTCCCCGAGGCTTTTTAAGTATTGCAACTTAAAAATCTTCAAAAATAACTTAAAAGGAAAACCTCTAAGTACATTTTTGGTGAGCACCCTTGACAGCTTTAATATGTGAAGTAAATTCCCTTGACTTTTGTATTCCTAGAAACTCGTTCATGTTTGCAGAAGACTTTGTATTTTGTCAACAGTGGCCACTGTTCAGTGACCATCATACCTGCCGTGTCTCATTTAGAAAGTTGGATGTGGATGTATTCACTTTTCAGACACACAAACACATGGGCTGTTTGTTTTTGGTTTTGATTTTTTTGGGTTCCCCCCCCCCCCAGCTGAATTCAAGAAAGGGAAACAAGCAGAGTAAGTCCCCGAAAGTGTCTAAGTGGCTGGGTGGGGGATCCTACTATGGTGTTGGATTGTGTTCTGCCAGACATCGCTCCTCGAAAAGCTGACCCTGAAAGGGCTGGCATTGCCCTCACCCTGGGACATTCGTCTGTCTCACCAGAAAATGAAGAATCTGCCAGAGTACTGTGAGTCAAATTCAGTCAGAACTCGATTAACTAAGAGGCTTTGTCTCAAAGGCCAAAACATGAGGACACATCTTTAATTTTTAAGGAGCGCTTTATCGTGAGTCAGTTCTGACGTGTACTGCGTTAGGAAAGTCAGGCCCAGAACTCTGAGGGAAAGTGGTTGTGCCCTTCCCACTGATTTTTGTCACTAGCTTTATTCATTTCCTTAAAACCCTTTTTGTATGAGTTCTATTATAGTTTGAAAAAAAATTCACTTAGGTAGAACTGGAAGCGTTTCTGCAGTATTAATACTCATGACCCGTTCTGGGTCTCGGTATATGTGTACTCTATAAATGTACATGTGTGTATGTGGTGTACGCATACTACGTGTATTTCCACTGTGCATGTATTTACAATGTATAGGTATGTACACTACATTTGTGTCCTACACACGTGCATGCTGTAGGCATGCATGTACATGTGTATGTGTATCTATGGTCACTATGGTTATATGCGCACTTGGACACCTATCTGTTCTGCATGTGTACATACATGCATGTATTTAATGCCATATACATGCCTGTGTACGTACATCATGTGGGTATGTGCACATTATTTCTGCAGAGTATATATACATATGTGCACACAAGCATGCATGTACACTATGCACACTGAATAAACTTCTGGATATGTACACACTAATACATATACATGCTGCATATGTATGTACACTATTGCATATGTGTATACGCTTTATACGTTAGTGTACTGATGTACATTGTATACATGTGCATATGTGTACACTGCACATGTGTATGCATGCTGTAGTGCACCTACGTACATTTGGATAAGAGTGTATGCTATACGCACGTGTATACATATAGCAAATAGCATACCTATGTACGCACGGATGTGCATGTGTATGCCATATGCATGTACATACAGGTATAGTATACCTGTGTACACTGCATATAGATGGGTGTACGTGCTATGCATGCGCATACGTGTTAGCTTATGTACATTTGCTATATGGATGTGTGTATGCTCTATGCTTTTACACTCGTAGTGAACTTGTTTGTACACTATATTTGGATGTGTGTACACTCTATGCATGTACACCACATGGATCTGGATGTGTGTGCACTCTGTACGCATGTAGTGCACTTATGTACACTCTACGTATTCGGATGTGTGTACGCTCTATGCAGGTACACGTGTTACAGTGTACCATATACGTACACTATGTGGATGTAAATGTGTGTGTGTGCTCTATGGCACCAGGAATAGGGCTCCCGCAGGGATCCAAGAACACACCATCTCGCTGGCGCCGGAGAGTGTAGGATGAAAACAGTTGTTTGTTACAACCTAGTTGAAATTTGGCAGGTTGCTATATCCTTTGCAACGATTTAGGAACAGTCACTTCATTGATGTGTGTGTTCCTGAAATCATAAACAGCTCTGTGAGGTGTGTCTCATCCCCAGACGAGAGAGGGAACCGAAACAACAATGACTCGGTCACTTAAGTGAGGTAGAACTAACAGAGCAGCTGTCTAGCTTTCTGTATTATAACTTTGTCAGCAGCTCAATGAGAAATCGGCACTCATCAGGAAATGTGTCCACTTTCTACTGTTCTTTATTCGTGGCGTATTTCCTGCCTCGTGTTATTCCTCACGATGTAGCAAAATCTCTCCTAGAGTTGTGAATATAAACAGTTCATGACAAATGTAGTATCTTCTTTGTTAACATTGAAAACGATATGTAAGTTCATCTTCAGATACTGTTTGGAAGGATGAGAAAGAAGATGTTTAGGACAAAAGAATAGAGAGCTTTCAAGTAAACAGGGAAAATAAGGACTTTGTGCAAAATATTTCCAAATTTGGAATTTGAGAATATTAAATCTCACATCTAAGATCATAGGTAGTTTTTTTGGGGGGTTTTAAAATTAGTACTTGGTTTTCCATGTCTTTGGGAATTTCAGTCCTGATGGAGGATTGCAAGAATAATCTGATTTTTCAGAACAGAAGGACAGTCTATCTCAAAGGTAAATTCCAGGTTGTACCATAGAGAAACAGAAATTGCTGTCAACTTTCTGTAAGGTTCTTCAGTTCTTTCCTCTTCTGTGGTTAAAAAACCATCTCTGGGTTTAGTCTCAGCCAAGTTCCTCTTATTAGGTTGCCTTACATTTCGCACAGCTGTTGAGTGTCTTCATCATTCGTAGTTAACTTGTCAAAAGCAAAACTTTGTACTAGTTAGATCTGAGCACCTTGAAGGCAGGGCTTTGTTTTATATTTTTAATAAGCAGCAGGGTGATGGCAGGACTGGGGCCCTTCATCCCATCATGCGTTCCTCAGAGCTTTCAGAGTTCTCACTGCGTGCCGAGTGTGGTGTTGGCTGTGTAGCATTTAAATAGTAATATGAGGCTCTGTGACTTGGGACGCTCTTACTACCTTCATAGAGAGCTTGGTGACAGTTTAGCATGACAGCTTGCACACCTGTTGTGTATACTTTATTACGGCCCCACAGAAAGGGTATTGATTTAAACGTGACTAATTTCTCTTGTTTATTTTTGCCTTTATTCCTAGTTACAGTCCCGATACTTTTTCTTCCTTTAAAATCTTGCTAATCGCTGGTAAATTCGTGATAAACTATATTTATGTGTTCTCTAAATCTAGCGATTTAATTGGAGGTCATTTTTCTTGTACCATGTGTCAGTGCTGTGTCAGGATGGTTCAGTTTTACATTGTCAAAGGATTAACTAGAGCAGGATGCAGTCTTACTGGAACTTGCTCATTTATGAAATATAGGCACTTTATTTTTTGTTATACTCGAGGTGTGCTCAAATGTAAACATTTTGAGCCGTGTTAGAAGGATATACAAGATTGTAATGTAGAAATCAACAACTTGATCAAGTACCAGCTAATGAACTTTATGTTTGAAGTATATGGAACATGGACCTTGGCAATCAGTTTTCATCTTGACCTTTTATTTTTTTACTAGAATCTTGGTCTGTCACCCAGGCTGGAAGTGTGGAGCACAGTAGTACGATGTCCGTTCACTGCAACCTCTACTTCCCAGGTTCAAGTGATTCTTATGCCTCAGCCTCCCTAGTAGCTGGGGTTACAGGGTGTGTGCCACCATGTCTGGATAATTTATTTTTAGTAGAGATGGGGTTTTGTCATGTTGACCAAGCTGGTCTGCAACTCCTGACCTCAAGTGATCCACCCACCTCAGCTTCCCAAAGTGATAGGATTACAGGTCTGAGCCACCATCCCTGGCCTGATCTTCTGTTCTAATATTGGTTATTCAGTCTCAATGATAGCGCCTGGTTGTATTAACTTGTTGTAGAAAGCACAATTGCAATGAATTTGGTTGTGTATGTACGTGCTGACTTAGCGTTCATGGCAGCACTGTGAGGTGGGCATTGTTCCTGAAGGAAGGATGGATGGGCAAGTCGGGGCTTAGATAAGGGACTTGTGGGCAGTCACTGTTGTCCCATGGCTGAGATCAGGCCTGTCTGTCGCCTGTACCCTGAACTCTTTTTTTTTTTTTTTTGAGACGGAGTCTCGCTGTGTCGCCCAGGCTGGAGTGCAGTGGCCGGATCTCAGCTCACTGCAAGCTCCGCCTCCCGGGTATACGCCATTCTCCTGCCTCAGCCTCCCGAGTAGCTGGGACTACAGGCGCCCGCCAACTCACCCGGCTAGTTTTTTGTATTTTTTAGTAGAGACGGGGTTTCACCTGTGTTAGCCAGGATGGTCTCGATCTCCTGACCTCGTGATCCACCCGTCTCGGCCTCCCAAAGTGCTGGGATTACAGGCTTGAGCCAGCGCGCCCGGCTCCCTGAACTCTTAACACACGAACGAGCAACGGTCAAGAGTCGGTGCTCGAGTGTGATGTGGCCTGTGGTGTGTGCCTCTCAGCCTTGCTTTGGCTCGGGGTAGCAGGGCAACAGCTCCGTCCCTCATGCGGCCGCCTGGGAGTCCCAGGAGAACCCACTGATACCGTTTTTAAATGCCGGGCATCGAACGTTCTCCTTGGTACCAGCACATCTGGAATCGGACAGTGCAGTTAGATTCTCGGCCAGCAAACCTGTACAGGAGTGTGTGAAGTCTGCGTTTGCTTCTCCCGGACAAAGGTGAATTCCCGGTCACTAGTGGATGACAACAGGTGTGGCCTCAGGAGCAGCACGGAGACAGGCACCCGGGTGCAGGAAGAGCACCTGCAAGAGGGGTTGGGGAACGTGACAGACGCACGTGCGAGTTTAGCTGTTACCGTGGCAGGTGGGGGGTGGGTGAGACCAGATTTTCTCATTGTTGCCCCTTTCTGAAAAGGGCCCTGAATTGACTTCTCTGTGGCTCCTCGCGCCTCCTTGTCAGGTTGGAGGAGACTGCTCCCCTGGCTCAGGCCCTGCTTGCGGCGAGACGGAAGCTGCTGTTGCTTGCCCTGCCCTCCCTGTGACGTCGTCTGTGCTGTTGTCCGGGAACAGTTCTGCCGAGCAAGCTTGCACTCTGCTCCCTTCTGCTCTTGGATTTCATGTCTGGAAAGCTTGTGTTCTTTCCTGATTTTTGATAATGCTGAGCTATGTTTTCGCAAGGATCACACGTGCCCATACAGGGAGAAGCTCCTTTGCAACTTTAGCATCTTGACGCTCTCAAGCAGAGCTTGCTCTCGAAGTTGACAGCCTCCTGTGTTTTTGTTTTGGCAGAAACTGAATTTCAGTCCTAGGACAGCTTCAGCACACTTGATCCTAGCTCTTCTCTCTCACTGCTCCCCTTGTGTGTGACAGAAATCATATGCCCTGAAGTTTACCAGTCCCTTCATTTGAAAATCAGTTAATGTATGCGATCCTCATGAGAATTTTACTTTTTATTAAAGCAATCGCAAAGACTGGGTTTTGTGAAACCAGTGTTTTATGTGTATATTACTTGCACTCACAATGAGCTTTGTCTTCTAAATATTTCATGTTTCAGATTAGCCCTGGAATCATGCCCTGGAGTAGTTTTGCTATTCCGCTTTTATTTTTGGCTAAGGTAAAGTTGAGAACATTGTGATATTAGGTGTAGTGAGCCCTTTTAGTTTCTTCTATGTCTGTTTTCCTTTAAGCCAGAACCAGCAGACGGATACCAGTTAGTGAGCACTTGGCCTCTCCCAGGCCTTTCCTGGGTCTTCCCTCAGCTGTCTCGTGGACAGAGCAGTCACTCGTGGAACGTGAACCTGAGAATTTGTGCATGGAATTAAGTAAATGTCATAGCTCTCTTCTGTGACGAACGGAATCACATTTAGCCCAGTAAATTGTAACAGCAGGTTTTGCACATGCAAAGCATTGAACACCAGGACAGGTAACCAGGCTACGACGCTTCTGGTCCTGCACAAGACCTCCGGTATCACAGCACATTTAACAAATTGGCTGCATTGAGTGTTTGAAAACGTTGTGTATGTACCATGTCCGTGATTTTCGAGGGCCTGGAAAAACACCTCTGTGGTTATAGCAATCTTGATCGTTGGGAGCTTAAGGTTAGTACTGGGGCAGACTGTGTTTTAAAGAATCAAGGTCTCTCGAGTATGTTTCGGTTTTCCCATGAAGAAGAAAGATGTTAGCTGTTCTTTCCTGGACTGTGGCTATCAGAGTGCCCCACCATGGTCACTCACACGTTTACTTCATTTTCATTTAACCGGGCTGGGCTTGGGCCAGAGTACTTCGGTTGTCAAATGTCATATGAGGCTGAGGAACTGTCTTCTGCTTCATCGTTGGCATATGGAAATACTGTTTTTCAAAGCATACTCTACTCTCTCATTTGTGTTTATATAAAATAATGGAATGGTTATTTTAACTGTGCAGTTTCCTATGCTTGCTTATTTAATTGCGGAAAGATAATGGTTTTATTTTGCTAAAATCTGTGCTAGGAATTGTGCAAAATCTTTGTGAAATGCCCATTTTACTAGCTTCAGTTATAGATCTTTGTATAGAAAAGAAAAAGCCTATTGCTACAAGGAGCATTGTCTTTACCGATGCAAAAAGCTTTAGGCTTATTGGCCGTGTAGTCAGTAAAATGCATTAGAATGTGGCGAACATTGAGAAAAGCATTGAAGTTTTAAAATCTGCTATGCAGTTTTCTTCAACTCCCTCGCAAGATACTTAATTTGAATCAAAGACAGAATAAAGTGTTCCCATTGAGGAAAGGGGCAAGAGGACTGTTGAGAATGTGTTCTGAACCTGAGCAGTCCTGCCACGCTCATCTGTGATGTGGTGGTGTCCATGGTATCACTTTTACAGAACTTTAAGAATGCTGCTTCTGTGAATAAAATACATTTATTCTTAGAATTTCAGTTTTGAGTTTTGAGAAGTGTAAAAAGTGTTAATGGTTTCTTTCCCTTACAGAATTTGCTTGTTCTTTTTTTTTTTTTTTTTTTTTTTTTTTTTTAAATGCCTACAAGACTGTGAAGCACATTAGTCACTTAAAAAGAAAAGAAAACAAAAAAGGGCCGGGCGTGATGGCTCACGTCTGTAATCCCAGCCCTTTGGGAGGCCGAGGCGGGTGGATTGCTTGAGCCTGGGAGCTTGAGACCCAGGGAACCGGCCTGGGCAACCTGGTGAAATCCCGTGTCTACTGAAAACACACAAATTAGTTGGGCGTGATGACTGCACACCTGTAATCCTGGCTACTCCAGAGGCTGAAGAGAGTCGCTTGAGCCTGGGAGGTGGACCTTGCAGTGAGTGGAGATCACGCCCTTACTGTCAAGCCTTGTTGACAGAGTTTGGACCCTGGCTGATAAACAGCAACGTTCATAACGTATGGGTGAACTGCCCGGCTGCTCTGTCTAGAGTAGAATAAATCCAATTACGTTTTTGTCTTTTATTAGCATTGAAATTTTCTTAATCATCCCTCTCTTTTCATTACATTGTAGCAATATATTGCTGCTTAGAGTCTGGAACAAGTAGGCTTCTCTGGATCAGGTTCTTACTGGATTGCTAAAACTTAGAATGATTTTTCCCCTCTTTGGATGTGACTTATAGAACTTTGCCTTTTGGGGTGATGTGTTGCATTTGATAGCGGACACAGGAACGCCCAAAGAATTCACTTACGGGGCTAAAATGTACGTACTTTGTAGTGTTTCCCTCCTAGAATGAAAACGGTACCTCTCATTTGTGGGTCGATGATGCTATTTGCTGAAAACATTTTAAATTTTACTTATTTTAATTTTTTGAGACAGAGTCTTGCTCTGTCGCCCAGGCTGGAGTGCAGTGGCACGATCTCGGCTCACTGCAAACTCCACCTCCCAGCTTCACGCCATTCTCCTGCCTCAGCCTCCCGAGTACGTGGGACTACAGGTGCCCGCTACCATGCCTGGCTAATTTTTTTATTTTTGGTAGAGAAGGGGGTTTCACCGTGTTAGCCAGAATGGTCTCGATCTCCTGACCTTGTGATCCACCTGCCTCGTCCTCCCAAAGTGCTGGGATTGCAAGCGTGAGCCGCCGCACCCGGCCGAAAACATGTTTCTTTACTGCCTCAGTCCTCAGTTGGGTAGTCTGTTCTTTGTAAGACATTCAGGGAGCGGGGACATCTTGAGTCTTGAAAGGCGCTCTCTGTGAGATGGGAATCTTCCGGCTGCTTATTTAGGGAATCCTGCCGGCTGTCATTTATTGTAGAGCGCAGTTTCCTGGCTGCCCTGGTCTTTGAGGGGAGGGAGACTGAGAGGTCATTTTCCCACCTGGACCAATGTGTTTATTAAACCTGGCTTGTGTATCATTTGGATCTTTTTATGAAGGAAAAGCCACATCTGTGACTTTCAGATGAGTGGAAGTCATGTTAAAAAATATATATATATATTTATATATGAAATATATATTCTGGCTACTATGGAGAAGTTTTGTCCTTGTGACCTGTGAATACAGTCACAGGAGAGCAGAATGTTCACGGTGTGGGTGCTTACAGTGTACATGCAGAGTCACATTCTTCACTAGTATTACGTTAAAAAGTGACAAATAAGAGAAAAATATTTTGCTCATTACAACGTCGGTAAGAAGCTGGCAGCACTCTTGTTTTTGGAGGGGTTGAAGGGAATATTGAGAAAGTGTCATCAACATTAGACTCGCCCACTCTGCAAATCCTGTGCCAGCTGGAGTGAGGACCCCGTGATGGAAAGATGCACCCCTCTTCCCGGAAGGAGTTGAATCTTTGTAGCGCTCAGGACGCATGGTTCATCTCTATATAAAGGCAGAGTGTGAAACGCCGTGGAGGCTGAGAGAAGCGATGTACAGGTTAGCAAGTATGAGTGAGACGTTTGGGGCTTGTTAGCACCTGGCGTGTGTGCAGCAAGCTTTGCTATCTGCACATGTGTGATTCTTAGAACACTGGCGTCTGGAACCGTGGGGGCTGTCGAGGGCCCCAGCTCCCGGCGGGCTGAGGAGTTCCCTGTTACCACCAGGATAACCGTGATTTTGAAGGCTGTCACTCAATCCCAAGTCCTGGAAGGGGCTCCTTTCAGAGAGGAAAACACCCCTAGAGCCTCGGGCAGAATTCAGTGATTTTTCTTATAATGTTGCTTAGATTTCGCAAACATGAAACCAAGAACATATTTCAGAATGCTTATGGTTCTTCTGTAACCATGGAAACAAAGTAAGTTGCAGTCGATGGACAGTTTGCGGAAGCTGAACTGCCTACATCGTGAGCACGGCGCTCTCCCTACGGCCCTGGGCCTTGCTCCGGTTTGCCGGGGAGGCTTTGCAGGGCCTCTTGGCTGGGATACCTCTCTCATGTCCCATGTTGCTACCCCTGGTCACAGCCATACTGCTGGGCACCTGCGCCGTGAGGTCACTGAGTGGACACGGAGCCGGGGGGCAGCAGTTGGTCAGGAGGTGGCATCCACATGGTCCGAAACAGGTTTCTGTTCATTAAGAATGATCATTGCAATAAAAACAGAGTGAAACAAAACTCTACTGACCTGAGAATGCGTCCGCTGAGTTGCATAGGGAAGTGCAGTGAGGAAGGTGAGGGCTGAAAGGAAATGAGGGAGGGAGAGGAAAGGAGAGAAGGGAAGCGAAAGGGGGAGGGCGGATGGGAGTGAAGAGGGAGATGGAGGAGGAAGAAGAGAGAGGGCAGTGGGCAGGAGCCTGGGAAATGTGTCCCAGAGCCGGTTCCTGACCGTCGTGGGTGCGTCAGAGCTGATCTTCCAGGAGAGGTGGCCTGGGAGGGTTGACCCTTAGGAAGTGAGGGCCAGGGGGAGCTGATTTTTTGGCCCTCAGCGGGGCTGTTGTTGACCTGAGATACAGTCGATAGTTTTCCTGAAGAGATCGTCTGCACAGCCACCGTTTGCTGCCAGGTTGGAGACAGAAGTGCTCCTCCCCATGGATTCTTTCTAGTTTGTGGATTTTTCCCAGTTTACCTGAGCAGCCTGTCAGTGGAAATGTCAGGGATTACTAACATGTCTCCATCCTACAGAGCAGTCGACCAGCTTCCGATCCTGTAGTTGTTGGGGGCACCATTCCGGTCCTGTCAGTGCCGGCCCAGCGTGGAAGCCGCAGCCCGAGGCGCTGGGAAACCTGCGGGGCTCTCACTGCCAGGAAAGATGTCCTTAGGGCAGAGCCTGGCGAGGAGGGGGTGCTGCTGTTGCAGCAGTACATGGAATTTCAAATGACAAATGAAACAAGCTTTTAATTATGACCAGAGCCCTATGCTCTGCGTTTCTTCAAATGGAAATGTTGTGCTGAAATGAAATTGCTGTTAATCGGTTGCCTCATCCAAGACGCAAGACGGAGGGCTGGGAGCAAAGTAGAACGTGGATTTATCTACAAAGCTTCCTCCTCTCAGACTATCATCAGTTGGATGGTGCTACACAGGAATATGTGAGAATTCGTGTGAGAAAGGTGATGGGTGCAGACCTGTGTGACCGGCAGGTGTGGGGGGAGGTTTGAGAGAAGCTTTTGGCTGAAGTGATGTCAGATGCAGGTGCTGAAGTGTGATGTCTGTCTGGATGGAAGAGCACACACGCCTCTGGGCTGCGGGAAACAGATAAAGGAGGAGGTGGACAGACGTGAGTCGTGTCTTAGGAATGGTAGCAATTCAGGCAGACCCAGGATCAGGCTCCCACGGGGGAGGAGTGGATATCAAGACCCAGGGAGCGTGGGACGGGGGTCATGCCCAGGCCTCTGCGGGTCTTGCTCTTGTGTCAGCAGGGCCCTGTGCTTGCCCTCCTTAAAACTTTCCTGATCCATAAAACGGGCACGACAAAATCCACCTTGTGACACTGAAGCTTAAATGAGATGATGTACATGGTGTCTTCCTTCCCTTCCTGACACATCCTAGACTCACAGCTATGGTAGCAGCGACAGACTGGATGGAATGCTGGAGCCGCTTTGCGCCTGGTGAAGCCACATGGATTTGTGCAGTGCTGGCGACTGTCTCTGAAAGCCTTTGGTCATGGCAGTGGCAGCCTGGAGTGGCTCTTGGCATACTTGAGTCTGTGGAGTGCAAGGTTGACTGGAGCTCCGAGGCCATTGATACTATCCAGGGGTGAGCTGATGAGGCCCTAAAACATGGGGGGAAGGCCGAGAGGACTTGGCTGCCAGAAGCATTGTAGATTTCTGGCTTCGAGAACTGGCTGACTTATGGACATAGGAAGGTAAACCCAGATGGCTCCAAAATTGTAAGTCCAGAAGAAAGGTGGGAGGGTACAATTGCTGACTAGGTCATGGTTGCCCTGTCCCTTTGTTTCTGGCCATCGTTTCTCCTCCCTCCCCCTGCCTTTGTGGGCTGGAGGGCCTGAGCCTGCACAGCGGTCTATTTCATGATGACAATGGCCGATTATTACCCTGCAGTAAGAAGTCTCTCCATTTTGTTTGGCAGCAGTAGTTAAATAAATTTAAGGAGTGATGGTGTAGTAGTATTTGTTTTGTTTGTGCTTTTTTTTTTTTTTTTTAAGTGTCATTTAACTGAATGTTATTTCCAATTTCACTGATCACTTTGAGAGGCCAAAACATGCTTTGATTTGTTATTTTGTGTTTGAGCTAGTTTATTGCCTCACAGGAATGCCAAGTATTCTGTTGTCACACATCATTAAGTATCTCAAATTGTGTTACTATAATACTTAGCTGAATTACCTCCCTTATTTTGGCTTTTAAAAATCTAAAATCTGTGTGAAACACAGGATGGTGCATCTCCATTGAGGGTTGTTGAGAAGTGTGACTTTTGCTGGCATGCTTGAGAATCAGTGACATTATTTTATAGAAACACTTTGTAACTGACAGCAAAGCTAGAAGCTCCTGTAAAGGGCAGAGTAGGCAACGTGTTATGCTTTGAGGGCCACAGAAGTCTCTGCATATATTTCTTTTGTGAAAACTTCAACGTGTAAAAATCCCTGGCCAAGGCTCGGTCGGGGATCATGGTTTGCAGACCCTTAACAGCAGCTTAGCTGAAAGCTGGTCTCCCATGCGGTGAGCAGGAGCCTACCTCATTGCTTCAGCCAGGAAGATGCTGCCCTGATGCTGGAATTTACTTCAAACAAACTTGAAAGCTCTGGCACCACTGCTCATTTCCATACTGTTGCAGGCTATCTAAAATACGGAGGATGCCGTGGCGTTTTGATTTTGTTACTCCTCTTGAACGGCTCTGAGATGGCTCATCGCGAGTTAGACATTTGCAGAAATGATCAAGCAGAGCTGCAGTCATCTTGCAGATAAAGTGAAGTTTTTTCTGAAAACTCGTTACAGGCTTAAATTTCTGATCCCATTCCATCCACTGATCTTGTATGATTGGTTTCTTTTTGTACCCATTTGGGTCTATGAAGCGTCTCCCCACCGTGGTAGAAATTTAGCTCTGATTTTGTGCATGAGTCGGTATCCTCACTCCTCATCTGCGAGGAGAAAGTGCTGCAGGTCCTGTGTGGTTTCCATCCCCTCCCTGCACGCGGATGGATTGGGAGGTATTTGTGGTGTGTGAACTTGCTACCCCCAGAGCCTTCTGCTTCATTCCCTGGACCGCTTTCCTCCCTCCTCCCTCCTGACTCACTCCCCTGGACCACACTTCTCCCTCCTGGTTCACTCCTTGGGCCGAACTCCACCCTCCTCCCTCCTGGTTCACTGCCCTGGGCCCCCACGCCTCCCTCCTTGTTCACTCCCCTGAGCCCCCACGCCTCCCTCATAGTTCACTCCCCAGGGCCCCCACTCCTCCCTACTCTCCTGGGCCACATTCCTCCCTCCTGGTTCACTCCCCTGGGTCCCCAATCCTCCCTCTTGGGGGCTTGGTAGTTTCTGATGTGCTTGTGCCAGCACGATAAGGCTGAGTGGCAGCTCCAGGGCTGCGGCTGCTCACGCAGCTGTGGCATGAGTGCAGAGAACTGCGGGGATGCAGCTGCCCTTGCTGTGATGCTTCGAGTGTCATAGTCGATATGGGAAACTGGGTGGGATGTGGATGTCCCAGGAAGGGACAGGAGCCTCCCCTCAGCCTCTGTCAAACAGTTCTCAGCCAGGCGTGGTGGCTCACGCCTGTAATCCCAGCACTTTGGGAGGCCGGGGCGGGCAGATCCCCTGAGGTCAGGAGTTGGAGACCAGCTTGGCCAATGTGGTAATTTTTGACGCATTAAGGATTAAGGAAAATGACTCTCACTCGTTTGCCTTGCTTTTTAATTGATAATTGGTGTAGCCCAGTAGTCTGAACTTGTTAAGCAACCATTCTTACCGAAAGGCTAATCTTTAAAAGTCTCTTCCTCTTGACACGTCTTTGGCTGCTGTAATCAAATGCAATGTAATCAGCACTGGTTAATGGCTTTCCTTGCTTGGCTAACAATTGCTCCTCAAAAACTTTGATTTCTTGTTATTTTCATTTATAATTATGTTTTAAGCCTTCTAAATTTTCTAGCTTTCCTGCGAGTTGGGAATAACTGTGATGGGTGCTTAGTTTGGGATGTTGACGTACACTCTATGCCCAGCTACTATGCCATTGTGTGAACACTGATTTCTCACTTTCTCATGAACACTGATTTCACCTAGTTTGGTAAATTCTATTAATTTTAAGGAAGGGGGTGGAATGCAACTGCTGTTAGGAGGCTTTTCTAAGGATCGAGGAAATGTTGCCATGATTATTACCATTACAGAAGGAACATAAAAATGCGTGCTGCCTTCAGTCATGATGAATATGTAAGTCCGCATCTGTGACTGCAGAAAACGGCAGCCCCAAATCCTAAAATCGTGTGGATGCACCAAGCCCATCTGCAGGGCACTGTGGAGCAGCCTGCATTAGCCGAAGTTAGCCCACAAGCCCTGAGGGATGGTGTCTGAGTTATGATAAGGCTCTGACTTGGGATTAAACAGGCCTCCAAATAGTGTGATATTCTAAACAAAAACATTATACTGCCCAAGGAGCCCAGTGGGCACCTGTAGGCAGTGTAGGTGAGAAAAGGTTCCAAAGAAGATTCCTGCAGCTCAGCTAGGAGGATTCTGTAAGGCAGTAGACACATCAATGTTCACATAGGAGTGTTGAGCTATATTCATTCCTTTTAAGCAGCCAGGCTTGTGTGTGTTTTTAGGGGCACTCACATGGCGCCCTTTCCACCCTCACTGCTGGTTGTGCCTGTTTGATGTTGCGGACTTCTGTGTTAAGTGTGTCCACTCTCCAAATGTATCTCTGTCTCTAGAATATTTTAGAGTAAACCATTTATTGTTTAAACGCTTGTTTTTAGTGAGGAAGAAATCTTTAAAATGGGCCATACAGACCCTGCTATAAATGTTGAACAATGGCACCTGTAATGTTTAACACGTAGTGTTTAAAGTAGAAGACAGTTTAATTTAGAAATCCTGTTGGAATGCCAACTTAAATTACGACCATCTGTACACATATGGAAAAGAATGAGAGTGAAGGTACAGAATTGGAATTTTGTCTATTTTGTAGAGATTCTGTAATGTATCAGGTACAAGTCTCACTTCATGATTTAAATGCATGAAGCTGAAATTAGAAAACTTGACAAAAACATGCCTTTGAATAGTGAGCCTTTATCCTCCTTGAAATAGTGATTCATTCACTAAAACGTCCACCTGCAACTTTGTCAAATACATTTGTTGCATTAGTCCTCAAGTGAGCTCAGTTTTCCAGACAGGCAGATTATTACTGTTTAAAGTTTGTCCTGATGATGTTGGTGAACAGGGAAAATCCTTTGACGTGGATCCTCTGTGTGTGTTACACATCAGACGCGGCCTGCCCAACCCTCTGCCTGTAACTGGGAACCTTGACTGTCAGGATCATTGTAGAGAACCTTGAGGAAAGCAAAACAAGCCTCTGGAGTAGCAAAAGATGTAGCTGATTTCATGCAATAAAACTTACACATTTTTCTTTAAAATGCTTCCTTCGGAACGTCAGCTTGCTGACTATCTTAGAATCGCTGTAGTCCGCTGACAGCAGTCGTGGGAACAGGTGCATGGCCTGGCTGATGCAGGAGGGTCTCAGAGTGGAGCCACACTCCTGACACTGAAGGAGGGGCTGGAGCCATCACGCTCGTGACTCGTGCAGATGGCCTTGGCTGACCTCCAGAAGAGAAAACGTCAGTATCCAAGGAGGAAAAAGTCTATTAATTTCATGAGTGTTTGCTTTCGCAATGGCTACAACCCTGAGTTTGTGGCACCTGCTGTCTCTGGAATGAGGAGTCTTCCCTTCCTGGCAGACAAGCTCTAGATGGGAACAGGAGCTGTGATTGCTGGATTGAAGAGATTTCCTTCTTGGGGAGGTGGTCTTCGAGCCTGACATGAAGGAAGCTGTGACTGGCGGGAAAGGGCCTTGGAGACAGTGTATTTACCAGGAGGGTCGGTGACTGAGAACCATCCTGTTCCGAGTGTTGCCATTCTGGTTCTAGAGTAAACTTGGGGAGAAACAACAGCCAAAAGCCCCGAGGAATATTCTGTGATGTTGATCACGTTTGGTAGATTTGTTGCTGAGACTCTGAAATGAGAAGCCCGGGAGGTGCAGGTCTATCAGGCCGTGGGACGTGAGACAGCTGCTGCTTCAGGGGTTGGAGTCCCCGTGCCAGAGGCTCAGTCCTGCAGAGACTTCTGCACAGTGGGCAACTGCTGCCTCCGGTTGATTGTGAGTCCCCCAGATGAATACCCATGAAAGGTACCGTGTCAGCAAAGAGTCAAACTCTGTGAAGCATTTGGAGATTTATTCTGAGCCAAATGAGTTACCATGGCCCTTGATACTGCCCTCAGGAGATCCTAAGAACGTATTCCCGAGGTGGTGAGAGCCCAGCCTGGTTTTATAGCTTTTAGGGAGGCATAAGACAATCGATCAAATAAATGTAAGATGTACATGGGTTTGGTCTGGAAAGGTGGGACAACTGGAAGCAGGGGTGTCCAGGTCATAGGTAGATTTGAAAATTTCCTGATTGACAGTTGGTTAAGAGAGTTGTCAGATAAGGGGTTGTGGAGACCAAGGCTTTGTCATGTGGAGGAAATCCTCCAGGTAGCTTTGGAGAGAATAGATTGTAAATGTTTCCCATCAGACTAAGCGTCTAAGTTCTGTCTAATTCCAGAAGGGAGGTGGGGTGATGAGGCAAGTCCGACCCCCCAGCGATCATGGCCTGGACTAGTTTTTCAGATTAGCTTTGGAATGCCCTTGTCAAAAGCAGGGGCTGTTCAGATGGGCAAAGGGGCTTCGAATTCTAATGTTTTTAAAACCAGAAAGTGATTGTGTTTTTTTCTGTGGATGACAGCCAGTGTAGTAATTAATATTTTATTAGCAGATTAATTTGGAAGTCAATGTGTTTTCAAGTATGTTAATTATTAAGTCATCAAGAAACAGAGAAGGGCTTACTTTGAAACCACCCTGAGACTCAAGAGGCTCATCAAAGAAAACGATGGACTTGGGAGAACTGATTCACGTGTTTACTGTGCCAAGTTTCAGGCATTATGAGAAGTCTGTGCTGATACATTGTGACTTGAGAACTTAAATCTTGATGGACTCTTAAGAGTGAGGCTTTTTTTTTCTTTTCTTTTTAAATGGTTCATGTTTCTGTCTCCTGTGTTTTGTCTTCCAGCCGCTGAGCACTTTAGCTTTGTGTTCACGTGGCCTTGTTCTCCGAACCACCTGCTTTGTGGCTCCTCTGTCCTGCCCACCTTGATCGCGTCTTCCCTGCCCCGTGGGTTTTATCCCGAGGACTGTTCTCCGCTGTGGGGAGGGGAGGATCAGTGGACACTGGCTTTACCGCCTCATTTTCTGTGTAGCTCCCAGTTTCTCAAAATCTTAATTGTCTTGGATTCCCTGTGAAACTGGGAGTCAGGCCTTGGGCGCAGTGCTGGGTGGCCTTGGGCGCAGTACTGGGGCAGGAGGGAGAGATGAGAACTGGAAGGATGGGTTTGTCAGGGGAAGGAACCCCTTGCCAAATTCCTGTGTCTGTTTTAGGTTAAAGATGAATGGCCGGATGGTGGATGTCTCACCTGCTGTGGCTGGACCTCGCTGTGCTGAACCCTGAGCAGGGGCCCCAGCAGCTGCCTCCTGCCAGGCCGGGGCCACAGGGCTGGGCTTCTGCCTCTGGGAGGGCTCGTGCCAAGGTGCAAGGGTCTGCACCGCTCGTGTGTGACCTGAGGGGCATGTGGGAAGCTTTTCTGTGCTCCTCACCTGGGAGAAGTTGAGCTCATCTGGGCTAGAGCCTCTGGGGAGGTAGGAAGGCAGAGGCCTGGAATTCCTGCTTTCCCCAGACAGCAAGAAAGCTCAGCGTTGCGCCTGCTCTGAGATGCCCTCAGCAGCCATATATAGTTGATTTTAACATGACGGAAGGTGCCAATTAACCCGGCTCTGTGGAGAGCTTTGAGGAGTCCAGGCCCTGGGCCCCGGGCTTTTTAATATGTTCCTTCCTGAACAAAAAACAACAAAAGATCCCTGTGGCTGATGTCGACTGCGTGGGGTAGGACATGCCGAGCTTGGGTGGGGCTTGCCCCTGAGTTTCCTTGGTGCTCCTCCCAGCCCCCACGGACACCAGCCTCTCCAGGCCGAGGCTTGTCCTGTTTAGACCCTCGTTGGTGGGGTCTGTGGTCCTGGATCGAGGGCCCAAGCACTTCTTTCATATTATTATAAATGATTCACCAGAGATGCACGGCTGTGCCCAAACATCTCACGAGCATGAGATACAGCCAGTGTCGCCGCCGCAAGCTCATAATTCTAGTGGAAAGAGGAAATTTTACTTTTAATGTGCTCGTGTGACTCAGATGCAAATATTCAATTCCCATTAAACTTTCAAGACCTTGAGATCCTCTGAGATTCCTTGGAAAGCCGTTCCTTGGCCCCACGACTAACTCTCCTGTGGAAGGAGGCTGGGGTGGTCCGCGGGGTCTGGGATCCTGCTGCGTTCTCCAGGATTCCTTAGGTTTCATCATTAGTCCCAGCTCTTCAGCAGGTGGAGCTGATTGACTCTGACATTTCCATTATATTGTTCTTGTGTTGCCTCAGTTAACTTAGAATAACCAGTATTTACCAGAAATAATTGATGGCGAGATGGGAATTATTGGTGATTCCCTGACATAGGCAGCCTGTATAGATAAGCGTGTTACACGGTGTCTAATTTCTGAGATGTTGGTCCACACCTTCTCAGGAACACACTTTCAGGGGTAGATTCCTGTGCAGGAGAAGCTGCTTTTCCCCGAGACGCGGTGGCGGCCCCTGCACTGGCATGGCAGGGTGGCTGTGTGACTGGGCAGGGCTGGACATGCTCCTGCGCTGGGCGCCCACCTCCGCCCTACATCTGTGTCGAGGGTGCCTGCCTTTGTTCCCCCAGGTCGAACTCATAGAATTGTATACCTTCCTGACACATTCCTGCATAGAGATGATTAGATCTGGGGGCTGAATCTCAATCGGACATGCATGTAGGTAAATTATTGACGTGAATGACTTGGGTCCTCCACCTTCAGGGTCAGGGGGCACGAGGTGGGTTTGGAGACAGCTGCCTGGCCTCAGGAAGTTTCTCTCAGAGCCTGTTTCTTTCTCTAGCAAAGTAAATGATGCCTACCTCACCGGGCTTAACACACGCTCAGTACTCAGATGCTGTCTGATCTTTGTTATAGTTAGTATTTGGGGAACAGCGTGGCTGGTAAGAAAATGTGTTATCTTTACAATTTATACAATGTCATACAAGGCAAGCGTGAAACCGGGACACTACCTTAATCTGAAGATGCTGGTGCTTAGTCTTCTCCTCAAGCATTTTGTTGTCATTCTGGCGTGTGTCAGCCAAGTCATATGACGGTACCGCGTGCGTGATGCCAGCTCAGTTACCTTGGAATGGGGAACCTGAGGCTGCCAGGGAGCATCCCTCCTGCCTCCAGTCCTCGGGGGTTTCTCTCTCTCTCTCCTTTCCTCTGTCCCTCCCTATCCCCCAATCCTCCTCACCACTCCTGCTCCCCTCCCTACCCTCCTCACTTACTCTACAACAGAGGTCCAGACTTTGACAAATCCCAGCTGGGCCTATTTATCGCTTGGCTGGGAAAGCAGAGGGAAAGGGGCCCAGTTACTACAAAAATAGAGAATTGAAATAGAATGTGAGCTACTTTTGCGTCTTGTTTTTTATTTTAATCTGAATATAAAAGGCAAGTGTCAAACAAAATCGGTGCTAACTGCGCCACTCAGCTCCGAGTCTGCTTTGTCGGGGCTCCGTGGGTTCCCACGCCCTGGCCTTCTCCATGAGCGTCTGGACACGCCGTGGCTGTGAAAGGAGCATTCAGTTATGGTCCTTTGAATGTTCCAGAGTCATGTTTAATAAAAATCTTCACGTTTACCCACAGCCAAGTCTTGATTTAATAACAGGTACTGCAGGTCTCTGGGTGGGGCTGAGCCTCTGTTTTAGAAGCAGCTGCACCATCTGAGGGGCAGGTCCGTATGGGCTGGCAGGCGGCCTGGTCCTTGGAGCACAGGGTGGACCTGACTCAGTCCTGGCAGTGGGGGGCCTTGCAGTTCTAGGATGTAGTGATGCAACCTGTGGCATAAATAAAAAGCCTCATGTGCCCCCATGAGAAGCTGGGGCTTCCCCTCAGTACTGTGGTGTGCTGTGTTTGTGATCGTGCAGATGTAAAAGGGTGAGGGAGATGTCTAAAAACCAGGCTCCCAAAGACAGCCCTTCATGTCTGGTGCTTTCATGTGTATATGCACACGTGTTTGACGCGTGTACACCTTCACACGTTCACCTCTTTCATGCATGTACACCTGTTCCTGTGTTCATACACCTGTTTCGCGCATGCGCCTGTTTCTCCTGTGTATGTGCCTGCGCGTTCACCCTGTATTGCGTCATACGTTGTATTTTACATATTGGGTATTTTCAGTTTGTATCGTGAGCTTGTAACGACGTCGTGAAGAAAAGAGGGGGCCCTGGCAGCCTTTGGCTCTGAGAAACGTGATGTCACGGGAACAGATGAGACAGCCCGGGTGAGGCCGGCAGAGGCCATCGTGGCCTTGGGAGTCCGTGCACATCCACTGTCTGTCGCTGTGTGACAAGTGACCCCAAAACCTAGGGGCTTAAGGCAACATACACGTACGACTGTACAGCTTTTTCAGGTTGGAAATTCAGGGCAGCCCTGCTGAGCGGCTCTGGCCCAGTCCCCCGGGTCACTGTGAAGATGCTGTCCAGGGCTGCAGCCATCTGTAGGCTCAGCTGGGCTGGAAGTTCTGCTCCAGGATGCCGTGCTGACGTGTCTGCGGGCAGAGGCCTGGTCGTCCACACCTGGCCACTCCCCGGGGCTGCCAAGTGCATTCCTGCCCAGGGCCGCTCCTTTCCCCAGAGACGTAGCAGTGCTGGTCTTATGCCCAGCGTCAAGGTGGCCGGGTCAGGAGCAAAGACTTGTTTCCCCTACTCGGCGGCTACTCCTGCAGGGCTGGGAGACAGTGGAGCTCACGCAGGAAGGTGTTCGCTGAAGACCGTGCTCTGTGACTTGACGGGTGTTCCTCCCAGGAGAGTGAAATGGAGACTGGACGCCGGAAGCAGCATCCTGCGTGACCCCATGTGTAGTGGGGTCACAGCAGAGCTAAGTCCTTCCTTTACAGATACTTTTCAGAGTCTACCCGCCTTTAGATTCTCTGATTAACGTGTCTGAGGAGGGTCCCAGGAGTCTGCCACCTGCCAGGCCAAGGAGGTTCCCTGCATGTGGCTCTCCCCTGACACCTTGAGAAACGTGACTTGAGAGAATCACCGAAGTTTCCTTAAATGAGTCACCTGCTTTCTCTTCTCTTTGCTTTCATGCCCCCCCAGGGTAGGTCAGTCCTGTCCGCCACAGCGATACCTACATGCTGGAGTTCCAAGGAGATTGGGGGTGTGTCGGGTCCCCCAGGGAGATTCGGTGACTGAGGATGCTGTCATAGCAGCCAACATGTCCTTATTGTTTTCACTTTTAATGAAGTTCAGTTACTAGGTTTTCTGAGGCACAATGATGTCCTTGTGAAAAATTGGTGATCAGGGAAGCAAGCAAGTGTGGGAAAATGATCCTGCCCTTAAATCTAAAAAACGATGAAACAGCAAAGAGCCCTGAAGAGCCCATGAACCTCTTCATGGGGCGGTGAGGAGACACCTCAGTAATGGCTTAAAAAAAAAGTGATAATACTGAAGAAAAGGTAAACTAAATTTTGGGTCTCCTATGGGTAAAGAGATTGTGGTTTACATTTTGGATGTATGCGTTTATATACTTATTTATTTTTCTTTGTTGGATTTAGAATTAGTTGAAATAATTGTGTTTTTTTAATTAAAAAAATTGGGGTATACGAAGTCTAATCCCTTTGTGATATTTCTGTACTGTGAGACTCCACATACAAAAGTGAAGCCCAGACTGTCTGTCTCTAATGAACCAGAGAGAGGTGGTCATCTCCTGCAGGCCGGTCTGGTCTCCAGGCATCTGGCCATCCTCCCAGTCTTGGGCACACCTGCATCACTGGTGCTTCCTGCCAGACTGTGACTCTGCCCAGGTTTCAGGAGCACCCGGAACTGTTTTCCTAGGGGCTCCTGCTTTGTCCTGGCTCCTGGAAGCACAGGCTTTTGACGAAGGACTCTCCCCACTGCCAGGTAAATTGGTGATTGCCCCATAGTCTGTATTTATCACATGGGGCACAGAGAGTCTGGGCGTGCTGTCCTGGCCCTGGAGCCAGCTCTAGGACTGCCCGGCGGCATTGCCTCCACCCCTCATCTGGGAACAGGGCGGTGGGGAGGAGAAGGGAAGCAGGGTCTTGACCCTTCTGCGTCTCGAGAACACGGGAACACATCGTCTCATTGCCTCACACCATTCACAGCCCAAGCTTGTGTGAAGTATTATTTTATAACCTCCCCTGACAATGATGTATTTTATATAAGCAGCACATAAAGTGGTAATTTAATACCCTATCGAGCAGGATTAAACAATAAGGAGCAGATATCACTGTAGAAAAGTTACTTTATCCGGGAAACATTTATCTACTGCAGGTGGATGTGAATCATGGCTTCCTCCTCGGTGGCTCCTGATGAGCCTGTGAAATTCTGTCCTGTTCACCACTGTTAGTTATAAGCTACACCTTTCCTTCTATGACGTTAGTTACAAGCTCTACCTTTCCTTCTATGATGTTTATTTCTTGCCTGTTCAGCACTGTTAGTTACAAGCTATACCTTTTCTTCTGTGATGTATATTTCTTGAAGGCATGGACTAAATCCTAATTCCACAGTATTCGATGCACATACTCAAGAGATACTTGTTTGAATGAATGGATTAATAGAAAATAGAAGTGGTGACTTCACTTTATTTCATTATGTCAAACTTTGTCTACACGGAAAATTATATGGTCCTTTGGAAAAACAGGGCCTCTGTGCAGGGTTGTTAGAGATTGTGAGAATGCCGCAAATGGCTCTGTGGCTCTAGGCTCACAAAGGGCTTGAGGGACTTGGTGGCGCACCTGTGTTGAAAACTGAGTTCTGCAAATCCATTCGAGTGACCTGCCAGCACACACAATCCTACTTCCCAGTTGATTTCTGCACAGAGGCTTCTCCTGAATGCCCCAGGTGAACGTGGGTTCAGCCAGCACTGCTGGGCTTCCACAGCAAGCCAGGGTGCTGCAGGGACGAGAGAGAAGAGGGGCAGGACCAGGATCTTCCTGGGCCCCAGTGCCCGTGTGGGGACGCTGCCTGGCCTGGCTTTTCTGGGGGAGGTCAGGGAAATGATGGCATGGAGGGACTGTTGGTATGAGTCGCTTGCTCAAACATAGATCCCAGGTCTGTGTGGGAGGCAAATAGAAATTTATGTGGGTATCATCAGTAACATAGCAAACATGGGCTTCTTCACTAGGGTGGCTGACCCTCTTGCTCATCTGCTGAGCAAAGGCCCGGCCCGGCCCGGCCTGGCCTTCTACGCCTCCACAGTGAGCTTTTCTCAAGCTCTGTCCACTCCATGGAGATGGCCGGAGCCAGGGCAGATATGGGGTGTTTTCCACTTTTTATTTATTTTTTCTTTTTTGAGATGGAGTCTTGCTCTGTCGCCCAGGCTGGAGTGCAGTGGTGTGATCTCGGCTCAGTGCAAGCTCCACCTCCCAGGTTCACGCCATTCTCCTGCCTCAGTCTCTCAAGTAGCTGGGGCCACAGGTGTCCGCCAACACACCAGGCTAATTTTTTGCGTTTTTAGTAGAGTCAGGGCTTCACCGTGTTAGCCAGGATGGTCTCAATCTCCTGACCTCGTGATCCACCAGCCTCGGCCTCCCAAAGTGCTGGGATTACAGGCGTGAGCCACTGCACCCGGCCAGGTATTTGTCAGTTTTTGAAAGCTACATTTAAAGAATGAAATAGACCGAACAGAATTACTTCCTTTTGAATATTTAATACTCAGTCTACCAGAACACTTAAATATAGTTAATGTATTCAAATAATAAGAAAGAACTTTCCCTCTGTTCCAAAGAAAAAGTATAAACAACCTTTTACTTGTCAGGGATTTCACTATGTTTCTAAAAAGCCAGCAAGCACTTTTCCTGAAATAGACCCATCTCTTCCTCTGCATAGACCCTATGAACATTTTAGCTACATTTCTGCTGTATCTTAATGTGATAGATTGTAGAAAATTCCTTGCTACTGGAACTTCACGATGCTTTCCTTTGAAACATCAAATAGAAAGTATGGATAGTAAATCTCAGACTAGTTGCAATTATCAGTCTTGGTAGAGCTGCCACCCACAGCCTCTGTCAATTACAACAGAGTGTGTCTCCCCAGCAACCCGGATTACATTGCGGACCAAGCCAGGCTCACCCAGGATTCAGTGCAACGTCTTTCAAAGCTGTAGTCACTGCCCCTGGAGGAGACTTGAGAAGTCCTCCCTTTGATGCCTGTGCATGGCTGTTCTCAGATCACAGCAGCTGCAGCTGCAGCTGCAGCAGCATCTCAGAGGATGCCAGCAGGGGTGTCCTGGGTATTGACACCACGGTAGGGGCCTGCAGTGTCTGAATGAAATGGGCCGTGAAAGTGAGCACCCTAGAGGAGTCCACAGCCACGTTTCAAAGGTGCAGTGGCCCGAGGTGAACCCCAGAGCACTGAGGAGCCTGGAGTTGACCTGTCACGACTTCATTGAGAGAGCTGACTGAATTCCGTACCTGTGCGGGCAAAATATGGCTGTTTGCGCTTGGCCCCTTCTCAGTCCAGTGCTAGGGAGGTTGTCTGCACAGCTAGTGGGAGCTTAACTTTGTGCACACTCGGGGTTGGGTCCCACTCCTTTCTGTGAGCCCAGGGAAGATAGACATGCCGAGCTCTCCTGGAAGAGGGCCCTGACGAGTGGAAGCTGAGCTTCAAGATGGTCGGCCTTGTGGTGTGCGTGGCGGGTTCGGAGTCGGTGTGTGCTGAGTGGGGGCCCGGCTGCTGCTGCTGTCGCTATTGGGCTCAGCAGACGCTGCGGGGGACGTGGCTCCTGTTGTACTTGGTGGTTTTCTCCTCACAGGAGTGGGTTTCCCTGCTGTGAAGGTGTCGGGGCTGTGACAGGCAGCCTGGCAGGAGGAAGACGCTCGTGGGGTTGTGCCCCGAAGCCCCCTTCCTCTTGAGGAGCATGAAGGGGGTTTGGGACCCTGCTTCTGGCTGCGCTCCCTTGCTAGGTTCTTGGCCTCGGGGGCCAGGAGAAGCTGAGTACAGGCCTGAAACCTGGACCCCTTCCACAGCCTCCGTGGCGTTTGTGGTGTGATGCGGGACGAGGCCCTTGGAACTCCAAGCCCTACCCTGGCATGCCCGCCCACTGGGGCGTCTTGGGCACCTGCTGTGTGCTAGGCTCCGTGGTGGGGTGGGCGGTAGCAAAGGCTGTAGGGTAGAGTGGACACGGTACGCGGATGATGAGAAGCGTCAGGGAGGCAGTGAGAGCACAGCTGAGACCTGCAAGGAGGGGACTGGCTGTGGGTGTTGGGGCTCAGGGAGCTGCCTCTACCCAGAGCCACAGTGGCCAGTGAGGGCAGAGCAGGGGACCGAGGCCCAGGGAAGCCGTGTGTATGGTTCGCATCAGGTGTGCGGGTCTGCCGGGCTGTGCGGCCCTTCTCAGTCCTGGCTGGGCCTGGGGTCCCAGAGGGAACGGAGGGTCTTTGCATCTCCCTCCTCTTGCTTCCCTGCTGCTTCCTGGTCAAGGGATGCTTTTTTATTGCAACTCTGGCAGTTATTCTGCATATTAAGAGGAGTTTCACAAAATCGTAGGGGGGGAGGCGGACTAGGGATTCATTTTTTTTTTCTCCCCCTGATTTTACACGGAGCCTTCTACTACCCCTTAGTGTGGAGGCAGAGTGCAGATGCTCTACAGTTATCTATCCAGGAAGAGAAGAGCTGATGGGAAGTCACAGATCTGATCATTGCAATAGCACTGACATTTTTAAGTGGGAGAATGCTGATGTCTATAATAATCAGAGTAAAACTTCAGTAGCTTCAACATAAAGATTCTGAGATGATCTTAGAGCCATTTCGTCCCTAGATCCTTCTGCAGTGTGGAGTGTGACATCTCTACCAGCCTCTGGTCAGTGGCCGCCTGTGGGTAACTGAATGCTTGAAGTGTAAATGAGAACTTCTAATTTTATTTAATTTTAGTCAAATTTAAATAGCTATATGGCCCGGGCACCGTGGCTCATGCGTGTATTCCCAGCAGTTTGGGAGGTCGAGGCGGGTGGATCATGTGAGGTCAGGTGTTCAAGACCAGCCTGGCCAACAAGGTGAAATCCCATCTGTACTTAAAAATATAAATAAAATAGTCTGGCGCGGTGACAGGCGCCTGTAATTCCAGCTACTCGGGAGGCCGAGGCAGAAGAATCACTTGAACTCGAGAGGCAGAGGTTGCAGCAAGCCGAGATCGAGCCACTGCACTCCAGCCTGGGTGACAGAGGGAGACTCTGTCTTAAGAAAAAAAAAAGATTTTAAAAAACCCTACATGCCCCTAGTTGCCTCTGTAGGAGACGGCATGGCTCCAGAAGGTAGACTTTGTGTTGAGGACTCTGCAGCGTCAGGCTGGAGACAGTCTCCCTTCCTAGCAGCGTGGGCCCCTGGGCTGTTCTTCTACCAGAAGGGATGGTGGCGTCTCTGGGAGGTATCTGTAGACTCAGATCTGTGTGGATTAGTGACTTGTGTTACTCACAGATACTTAATTTTATGGGTAAATGAATACCTGGACTGGCTGCAACTTCAGGGCGAGATTCGGGAGTAGGGAGTGAAAAGTGACGACGGAACCCTGGGCTTGTCCTGCTGCCCCCAGGACCCGGTCGGGGTGCCTTCTCGTCTGAAGTCCCAGCACGTGGTCAGGGTACCCCTTGCCTCTGAAGCCCCCAGGAAGTGATCGGGGCACCAATCCCCTCTGAAGCCCCAGCACCTGGTCGGGGCACCCCTCCCTTCTGAATCCCCCAGCCACCTGGTCGGGGAGCCCCTCCCTTCTGAATCCCCCAGTACCTGGTCGGGGCGCCCCTCCCTTCTTAAGCCCCCAGACCCTCCTGGCCTGCGGTGCTGCTTCTCCAAATGCTGTCCTTGGCTGTTTTCCAGGAGTCACCTGCACCAGAGCAGGCTGCGTGTGTCATTTCTTGTCGGATCTGGGGTGTCAGTGAAGCTCATTTATCTTGTCTTCCTCCTCATGTGCCGTATCTCACCTGTTGACTGTCTGAGTTTGTGTGAGTGCGTGTTGTGCGTTCTCAGGCTGTACTCGGTGCTTAGGTGACAAGAACGTCTTAGAGCAACGGACTGTCTGCTCCAAAGGACGCTGGGCATGAATCGAGACACAGTTTACTTGTGGGGTTTAAATTTCCTGGGTGTTGGAGGCAATTAAGGGGAAACAAGGTCTAAAAAAGCCCCTGCAGATGAGGAAGGCAATAATGAAAAAAATTACTCTATACACACTTAGCAGATGATTTACTTTGTAGGTGAATTTTGCATTTCGGGAACTACTAAAGCTACTGTTGTAGGGATTCCTTGATGAGCTTCTTGTTTTCTGTCTAGAAAGTAAAGTGGATCGGTTTTGCCTTTAATGCTGACTGACTAGAATCTACTTCCTTTTCCCCCCATTCACGTTAGGGTGGGGATTGGACTGGAAGAGCTGTAGGATCTCTTTATTTCTGATCTTAAATGAATTTTTTCTTCAATGCCCTGTTCTTTGGTTTGGGAAATGTGCTCAATTTGTACCGTGCTTTAAATGTACACAATGGTTCGAAATTGCTACCTTTCTTTAAAGTTAGATATAACATCTTAAGTAAAATGTCATCTATAAATCAGACACAGTCTGGGGCCTGGAGACCCCCCTTGTCACTTCCTTCCAGCTGTGTCTCCTTCCCTGGCCACATTGCCCCTGGCCACATCTCCTCCCCATACCACGCCGTGTCATCCGCCCACCACCTCACCTCTGGTCACAACACCTCCCTCCCGGCCACATCACCTGTGGCCTCACTGCCTGCCTCCCTCTTTCCTGGTGGCCTCCGTGGCTCCCACTGTCTGCCCTCCCGAGGGTCTGTTCAAGGCTCCTTCCCCGTTTTCCACTCCTGAGTGGGTCTCGGGGCCTAGATGTTTCACAGGATGCAAGTTTCTTCCCTTCCAGCCGTGGGTCTCTGAGCGACAACTCCAGAGAGGGCACTAAGCTCTCCTTACCTACCTGGGGGGCCTTGAGCCCTGACCACCGACCACCAGGGCTTTTCTGCAGTGTGTGGGGCAGACTCATGCATGAATTGGACTAAAAAGATGCTTCCAGGAATCCTTATTTTAAGTGCACTGGAGCAGAGATGGGGAGAGGGGACCACCGGGTTTGCTCAGAATTTGGTCCTGATCACAGCCAATGAGGCAACATAAGCACCTCCTAAATGAAGCGTTCCACAGACTGATTTTACACATGACAGAAAGGCTTCACACAATGAGTGAGTTTGAGCTGCATTTGAAGGAAGAACAGGTCCCTGTAGGTGGAAATGAAAGGTAAGCGTGACCCAAGCCATCAGCAGCAGCGGGGGTGGGGTGGTGCAGACTCCCCATGGATGGTGGGCATGGCTGAAATGCAGGAGAGGGCAGGGGTGCGAAGGAACAGCAGGGCGGCAGTAAAATTCCCCTGCAGAGAGGGGACGTGACTGAGATATTATCACATGTATACAACTGAGAGATGATTTGAGGAGGATTTCTGGGAGCCTGTGGGAAGAGCACGTGGTCATCATCAGTTCTCGGGATCTCTTTTTATGAAGTGAAAATAGTCTTGCCTCTGCCTATCTTGTGAGCTGTTGTGACGATCAAATCAGATAATCTTCAGCGAGCCTTGTAAATGCTAAAGCTTATGACAGACTGTTCCAGGCCTCTTGTCTCCACCCTCCTTTCCTATTCGGTAATGTGAACCCTGCGGGGTACCTCACTATCTGCCTGGTTTCCTCCTCCATAACGTGAGCCTTGAGTACTTGCTGGGTACCTCGCTGTGCACCTTCCTTAGTAACGTGAGCCCTGAGTATTTGCTGGGTACCTCGCTACCTGCCGTACAGCTGGCTGTAGAATTGTCAAACGCACTTGGCTGGCACATAAGCAGAAGTGCTCGCTGGGCCTTGAGAGGGCTTTGTGACATGTGGGTGCCTTCTGTTCCCTGTTAGGCTGGAGCTGCAGGAGCCCTCCTAGACCAGATAGAGGACCAAGGCTGTGGCCTCGGGGTGGGGGCTGGGGGAGCTCCCTGGGTTTATTGTGTGGGTGAGAGCAAACTTCAGTCCCGCTGTGGCATTGGGATTCAGGGTTCCTTCTGGAATGTTCTGAGTGAGAAACAGGAAGTGCGCACAGGTGCGTCTTCTGTGGATTTTATGGTTATCTTGGGAGAGCACTGGTGCCTCTGAACTATGAACCTGCAGAACCACTTGTTCCACTAACGGCCGCCTTTATATAAAGAATGACTTACAAAAGATGCCACTTCAGATGGAGGTATTTGCAGGTGTGGCCTGAAAAATGAACAAAATGACTTTCATCTCAAGGAAAGTACCGTACATTTTTCCCAATGATAGACATTTGAGCTTTCCAGCGAATATTAAAACATAAAAATCTTGTGTCCACCACTTTCTCATGTGATCAATGGTGATACTGATGTGGGTTTTTTTTTTTTTTTTTTTTTTTTTGGACATATAATGAAATGTGGAAGCCGCTCATAACTCTGAACCAGTATTTTCTAACCAATGTGTGATTACAAAATCGTGTGCTGGTAAAAGCCATTCAAGTGCAAGACGGACCAGTCGACTTAGAAGGAATTGGGGCAGAAAGGCCCGTCGACCAGAGCACAGACTCTGTGTTGCAGACAGCCTGTACGGAAGTGCCACTTGTTACATTTGGCAGCAGAGAATACCTAAAATGATCTGAAAACACAATGAAAATACTGCTTCCTAATTGTATATCAGTATGGGGTCGGACTTTCTTCATAAACTTCAGCCATGGCTCTGCAGCCCACTGAACGCAGATGCAGGCATGAGAATCCTGCTGTCTGAGGTGCAGAGATGTTAGGTGTTTTCACAGCAGCACAAACTGTTGCCACGCTGCTGCTTATTTTGGAAAATGGTTTCTTCTTTAAGACTGTGTTAAGATGTAATGACTTTATCCTTGTAAAAGAAACTAAATTATGTTCTTTTTTTTTTTTTTTTTTTTTTTGAGACGGAGTCTTGCTCTGCCACGCAGGCCGGAGTGCGGTGGTGTGACCTCAGCTCACTTCAACTTCTGCCTCCTGAGTTCAAGCGATTCTCCTGCCTCAGCCTCCCTAGTAGCCGGTACTACAGGTGTTCAGCACCATGCCAGGCTAATTTTTGTATTTTAGTAGAGACGGGGTTTCACCATGTTGGCCAGGCCGGTCTCGAACTCCTGACCTCAAGTGATCCACCTGTCTCTGCCTCCCAAAGTGCTGGGATTACAGGCATGAGCAGCCACCACTCCCGGCCTGATGAGAAAGCTTTTTTGTGCTCTTTAATAAAGTGCAAAGGGTTCCTGAGACCCAAAAGTTTGAAAACCACTGGCTTAAACCGACAAAATTGTCCATGATTCTTCAGTGTATCTTCTAATCTGTTGATGGAGAGAGGACAGCAAGGGTTGCTTTACTTTTTTCCTTTCACAACTCAATGGTGCTGGGACAACTGGGGTATCCACATAGAAAAGGATGGACTGGACCCTTCCTCACCCTACACGCAAAGCTCCACATGGTTCCAATGTGAGGAGCTGACTGAGACCCATTCTGTCAGTCTGCTGGGTACCATAACGGACACCACAGACCGTGCGACTTAGACAATAGCATCTTATTTCCTTTTTTCTGGAGACTGGAAGCCTGGGATCAAGGTGAGGGGGGCAGGGTTGGATTCTCTGGGGCCTCACCCCATGCTGTGTAGACAGCTTCTTCTCTGTGTCCTCACAGGTTTCTCTCACGTGTATGCAGCACTGAGGACTGTGTCTAAATTCTCTTAAAAGAACACCAGTCATACTGGATCAGGGCCTACTTTTAAGATCTTATGGGACCTAAATTGCCAAGTTAAAGGCCCTGTATGTAAATACAGTGACATTTTGGGTTTCTGGGGTTGTGACTTTAACATGGAATCTTGGGGGAGGGGGACAGTTCAGCTCATAACACCTTTAGGGGAGAATCCTGAAGAAACTGTTAGGTTGGATTAGGCAATGTTTCCTTGGCTGAGACGTCTAGAGCTATAACAAGCAACTGAAGGGAAAAAGACGGTATCAAAATTAAAAATGTTCAATTCAGAGGATACTATTAAAGTAAAAAGACAACCCACAGAACAGGATACATTATCACGATAAGGACCTGATATCAAGAATATATTCAAAAACTCTTAATAAAAATCCAATTTAAAAATGGACAAAGGATTTGAATAGACACTCTCCAAAGAAAGACATATCAATGCCTTAAAAAGCACATGAGATGTTTAGCAGAATTCGTCATCTTAGAAATGGAAATCAAAACCACCGTGAAATAACACTTCACAACCACCGTGATGGGTGGGTAAAACCCCAGTATTGGACAGTGACATGTTGGTGAATTGGGGAAAACTGAAATCTTGATATATTGCTAGTGGGAGGGGAAGTAAAATGGTGCAGTTGATTTGGAAAAGTCCGACAGTTCCTCAGAAAAGCATGAAATCACCGTACGACCCAGCAATTTCACTCCTAGCCATATGCTCAAGAAAACTGAAAACATTTTTCCAAAAAGTATGTCATGCCTGAATCTTCACAGCAGCATTATTCATAGTGGTAGAAACAGTCCAGGTGTCTGTCAACCGGTCACTCACTGAGATTCCACTCACCTTAGACGTGAAAGATGTCAGCACCGAAGGTCACACCAAAGGTCATGCACTGTACGATTCTCCTCACAACAGGTGTCCAGAATGTGCAAATCCAGAGAAAAGGAAGTTGGCTGGTGATTGCCAGGGGCTGGTAGAAGGAAGGAGCCAGGTGCTGACTCTTAATGGGTTCAAGGTTTCTTTGGCCTGTGGTGAAAAAGTCCCGGAATTACATACTAGTGGTTGATGTGCAGCTTTTAGAATATGCTAAAAAGACTGAATTGTATTCTTTAATATTGGGGCTTTTGTGCTTTGTAAATTGCTTTTCAATTTAAAAAGGAATTCAAGAAGTTATTTGGTGTTGATATGATAGTATCCAAAACAAGTTACTATGTAACTCACGTCCCCAGAGTTAAACTTCATTTTCTGAGGATCTTGAAGTGTTTGAGGCTAGGAGACACAACGATCCTATACTGTATGTTACACCCCATCTTACTGATTTCTATCTCACATAACCATATTCAGGAAAAACCGACATGTAAATGTGAGCTGAATGCTATGCAGAGGCACATTCCTCTTACCCGGATGATCTTTAGTGGTACAGTAAGAGATGAGATCATAGCAACGTTAGTTTAGTTAGTTTAATTTCCATGGCAACAGGAATTTGGCACATGGGATGAGTTAGATCTCCCTGCACAGCTCCTAACGGGGTTGCCCATTTCTGTGTGGTGTCTGTGTATATTCTCGCTGTGGAAATAAGTGATAGCACCTGCACAAACACTTGTCCGGAAGCGCACACGAAGCTGGTGAAGGCAGAGGACAGGCGAGAGGGAAGCATGGCTCAGCCCTGGCAAAGAAGACCGTTATTCCAAACGCAAAATATTCAGGAACACAATCCTTGGGAAGACTGGTGATGTCTTTAGACCTCACCACTATCGGGTTGTATCTGTGCAGCCAGTTACCAGAGCCGCAGAACGGCGTGTGTTGGTATTGGTGTCATCAGTCAACGATTCTGACTTTTCCTGGTGCTGAGGATGACTGCATATGGCAGAAGCAAAGTGCTAATCTAGCACAGGTCATCATATCCAAGTTCTTTTCTATGAAGGCGGGCAGGGTTAGGAACCACCCCACCCCACCCCACTCCCCAATCCTATAAGAACTGGGATCTGATGATCTGTGCTGTCGAGAGAGGCAGGGTTAGAACACCTCATTCCTCAATCCCATTGTTGAAAATAATAGTTGGATTGGGAGGGTTTTTACTCCTAAGGTTGAAGCCGTGCATTTCTGGAGCCTGGGCTGTCAGTCATGGTGGCTGGGGAATGCTGGGGCTGCGGTTGTCTGGCTGCCGGTAGCCCTGCTGGTGGGTCCTCCCTCTTTGACACCGTTCATTTCTGAAGCTTGCTTTCCCCGGTGTTGGAAGTAGCAGCACTGGAAGAATGGCCGCCTTCCTACAGTGAAGCTCTGGCAGGAGAGGAGAAGATACGGAGCGTCTGTTCAAGGACGTGACGTTCTGGGCACTGCACCATGCGTTCTGCTTCTCAGCTGTGCCTCCTGGTTGATGTTACCATCACCTGGCATTTCCCAGGAGGTAACTCGCGAATGCCACACTGATGGAACAGTGCGGCTCGAGTCCAGGGCCGCTGGAGCACATCAGCAAAGTCAGGCTGGACGCATGTGCTTGCTGACAGGAAAATAACAGGAAATGACATGTCAGTTCAGGAAAATGACAGGAAATGTCATGTCAGTTCAGGAAAATGACAGGAAATGTCATGTCAGTTCAGGAAAATGACAGGAAATGTCATGTCAGTTCAGGAAAATGACAGGAAATGACATGTCAGTTCAGGAAAATGACAGGAAATGTCATGTCAGTTCAGGAAAATGACAGGAAATGTCATGTCAGTTCAGGAAAATGACAGGAAATGTGTTTGCTGACAGAAAAATGACAGGAAGACGACAGGAAAGAGGCCCATGAGGAGAGGAACCAGTAGATTCAAGGCAGTTAACCGAAGGAGCGAGCCATCACAGGCTGGGAGGACACCCCAGCCACAGTGGATGTCAGCGGTGGTGGCTGGACTCGGGGTCCGTGAATATTGCATGATCGAACGTGTTTGGTACATTCTCAGCTCCTGCCCAGGTGCCTCCCAAGCATCAGGTGTTGTGGCTCCCCACACCCTTCCTATCTGTGTGTAGCATGACCACCACCTTCCTACCGTGTGTTTGTCCTATCACGGCTGCTGTGCCTAACGGACGCTTTGCTTTCCAGCTACTTTCCTATAACCAAAGCCCTTGAACGACTTTGCGTTTCAGAGACGACAGGGTATTAGTTTTTCATGATTGCTCTGAGGATTGCCGAAAGCAAATGTAACTTACAGGATGGAAGATATTGGAGACAGTAATTATAGATGACTTTTCTCAGTTTTTTGATTGTGGTAAAGTTACACAGCACTCTATTTTTAAGTGTATGGTTTTATGGCATTAAGTGTGTTCACACTGTCGTGCTGCGATCACCGCCATCCATCTCCAGAACTTTCTGGTCTCCCCACGCTTGAAACTCGGTCTACCAAACACTAGCTCTCCTCCCGCCCCAGCTCTGGTAAGCACTACAGGTTGCTTACAAAATAAGCTTTTTCAGTAAGAGAAGGGGCAAGGAAAAGAGCTCTAAAGACTGTCTTGAGATTTGAAGAAGTGTTTTAGGTTTTGTTGTGTGGTTCCCGGTGTAAAGGAACTATTGAAGACGTGGGAAGGCGAAGGTCTGTGATCTCAGGAAGTGCTGGGCTGGGCAGCTTTCCCACTGTGACGGGGGCACTTGCCTTCAAACCTGCCTGAGATAATCGCGAGAGGATGGTGCTGCATTGTGACAGCTCTGAACTTGGTCCCCTTGAACGTTGCCAGGTACATAAGCTTTGGCGGTTACCGTCTAGTGTCTGTGGGAGACCTAGAATTTGAACATTGTTGACTTTAGGACACACTCATTTTATAACACTCTACCTGTTCTCATCAATAGGAAATATGCTGTGTCCTTTTTTTTTTTTTTGAGAGGGAGTCTCGCTCTGTCGCCCAGGCTGCGGTGCAGTGGCCGGATCTCAGCTCACTGCAAGCTCCGCCTCCTGGGTTTACGCCATTCTCCTGCCTCAGCCTCCCGAGTAGCTGGGACTACAGGCGCCCGCCACCTCGCCCGGTTAGGTTTTTTTTTTTTTTTTTTTTCGTATTTTTTAGTAGAGATGGGGTTTCACCGTGTTAGCCAGGATGGTCTCGATCTCCTGACCTCGTGATCCGCCCGTCTTGGCCCCCCAAAGTACTGGGATTACAGGCTTGAGCCACCGCGCCCGGCCTTTTTTTTTTTTTTTTTTTTTTTTCCCTTAATATTCTGTGTTGCTGTAACAGTAGTTGCAGCGGACGCTACTTCTGGTTCATGGTCATCACCAAACACAAGCTTCAGGAAACCGTGTGAAAAATGAAGGGGAAAGTGCTTTTCTGCAAAGGGCTTTTTTGAACATCTTGTTTTTTTCTGGAATATCTGTTTTGGTGTAAAACGTTTTCATATTTAGGGGTTTGTAACGTGTTTTATACTGGTTAGCTTTGAAACCCCATGTTTTTGCATGCCATGGGGCTGCTTTATCCTGTTATTCTATGATATAGCAGGTTGGCAAAACTATTGGTTGTTTCACTTTAAAAACCAAAGCAGCTTACAGATTGAGTGTGATTCTTGTAAGAATTTAATTGTAAAATTGATTTGTGTTCAACAAGCTTACTGGAATGGCTAGATCCGTGGACAAAAAGATAAGAACATGTCAAGTCTCTGGGCCAGGAAGGACTTCCAAATAATACAAGTGATACACATTAATTTCTTAACAAAAGATTAGATTTAGTACATAACTGTTTAAAACCTCCATATTTTCTATTATAGCCATTCCACAGTGCCCATGGGGGTGGGCTGCAGGACTGCCTATGGAATCCAAGGTCTTTGGGCGTTGAGGTCCCTGCAATAAAATGGCATCGTGTTTGCATATGACATATGCACATCCTCCTGCAGACAGTCATGTCAGGGTTGCTCGTAACAGCTATACCATGGACATTCCATGCGAGTAGTTGTTTAATGAATAATAAAGTCTGAATGCTTAGTACAAACACATTAAAAAATATGTTGATCTATGGTTGGTTGAATCCACAGGCCTGGAACCCCGGGAGAGAGTACAAACTCTAGAAGCAAAACGAACAAAGCACTTGAGGTCAGCAGTGACGGGTGTGGGATCACACTGAATCTCATGTGTTTTGCTGTCTGTGTCACTGTGTCCCGTGTAAACGGGAATCATTTGTAGCTTAAGGTAAAATAGGTAACAGGAAACACTACAGAGTGGGCACGAAGGCGCGCCCCTCATTACCCCGTGTTACAGCCAAGCGTCTGCCTCCTGGGGAAGGATTTGTTCTGTGGGGAGACTAGATGTTGATGATTTCCGGATGTGTGAAGGGAAACTCCCTCCGAGAAGCGTGGCTTTGGCCGGAGCACATCAGACGAGAGTTAGCGTGGCATGGAGTTTCCACAGTGGCCCTCAGGCCTGCTGCTTCTCTCCTCTCCCCACCCCTGGCCCTGACTCTTACCAAGGGAGGCAAGTTCAGCTCCAGCTGAGCCCCGCACAGGGCTGTGGGTCTCTAGGGCAGGTGCCCACCTTCGCCTGAACAGGCTGTGTCAGAGGAGGGTCTGGCTGTACTTGAGCTGTGAGAGATGCTCTCAGAGATCCAGCATCCTGAAAACCCAGGTGCTGAAGGTTCCTCCTCTTCCACCATCCTGCGGGGAAGGGGGTCTTATCCTGCTTCCCCTCAACCCAGGCTGACTTCTTGTCTGTTCTGTACACCTAGGTTTTCAAAACAGTTTTGTTAATCATCTAGCAGACAAACAACCATAAGGTGACAGCCTGGGAGGGTAGACGGCGCTGGAAGGTAGTTTCCTGAATAACAGCGTTCAGTTTCCTGTTTTGCCATCATTTGACCCAAGGCCCCAAGATAATTGAAATATTGTCAGCCAAACACCGATTTTTTATCTGAGTTTTTTTTTTCTTTTTAAGTTATGGGTGCAAACTTATAACCAGGGACCTGACAAAAGAGAAGGATTTATTTGCAAAGTGAATGTCGGGGATGGTTGGCATTTGCCAACTCTGACTAGCAGGGACCCAGGCTGCTTCCGTTCTGCTGCCCGACTCCTGATCCTCCAGCTCGTGCCCCTGTTCCCACCAGCAGGAAGAGGAGCGGGAAGGTGCCTTTTCCCCTTTAAGGGGGTGAGGTGAGAGTTGCATCTGCCACTTAGCTAGTCCCTGGGGTGATTCTCCAGCATGGGTGGGAGTTGGGTTTGGAGGCCTGAGCCCCGTGAAGCTGGGGTTGCTGTTCCCTGAGCAGCAGGAAACTGGACTCTGGGAAGTGGGGTCAGAGGGTAGCATCCTCAGGAGGGGCCTCTCGTCCCATTTGACATCTTCACTGCAAAAGGGGGTGTGGGCTTCATGGTCCATTGACAAATAGAACGTTACTTTTTTTTTTTGAAGCACATAGAACCCTAATTCCTTTGGCTTTTACTAAAGTGGCATTTTGTAATTCCACATGATTTCATTGATATACTCGCAGGAGAGAATGCTTCCTGTAAACCAGAAGGATCTCTGCGACAGTCCTCGATCCATAGAGAGTTCATTTCCCCAAGGTTATAGACACAGTCTTAGGAGGGGTTGAGGACACACTGCGGCAGCCTCAGGAGGTCCTGGACATGTGTCCAAGGTGTTTGGGGCACAACTTGGTCTTACACATTTTAGGGAGACGTGAGACATCAATACATGTGAGACGTACGTTGGTTCAGTCTAGGAAGGATGGACGGCTCGAAGCGGGGAGGGATTTCCAGGTCACAGGTAGATCAGACAAATGCATTTCTGGTGCATCTTTCCAGAGGAAGCAGTCAGATCCGCATTTATCTCCGTGTGCAGATGGTGACTTTGAGTTCTGTCCTCTGTCCATGAGGAATTTCCTTGTGGATCGGTTGTGAGGGAGGTACGTGGCTTTTCCCCCCACCCCCAGTAGCTGTCTCTGTTAGGAAGAGCATGGGAGGCAGGTTTGGTCTAAGCTCTTCCTCACCTTGACGTCCCTTTACCTTAGTGATTTTGGGGTCCTGAGATGTATTTTCAACTTCATGTTTCTGAATACACTGGCACTCTAAACAGTGTTGTAGGAGGCATCTAACTTACTTAGAAGAAGAAGAATATTTGGAAACACTTGAGCACCTTCGTCCTTGAGAGAACCAAGCCTTTGTTTAGTTTGCTTTGCCCTGAGGCTGTTACGCTGTCCCGGGCTGTGCGGCCTTAGAAAGCTGTGCCCCTGTGAGCTACTGCCTGTGGAATCTGGTGACTTTGAAGTTAATCCAGCCGCTACATATTTTGGAAAGCAGATTCCCTCTTAAAGTGTTGGTGATTATGATTCTAGCACTAGAATTTCAGTGTGTATTTTCCACCCTTCTTACTTTGTCTCCTCATACACTGAGATGCTGCTGCATTTGCTCTTAGGCTTCACGGAGGGAGGGTCAGTTCTGACCCTTTCTTGGATATTGACCTTGAACGGACAGAATCGAGATTCAGGAAAACTCTCGAGCTGTGAGAGTGTGCTGATATCTATGTAAGTGGGGTTCATGTGTCAAACTCAGGTTTAAGAAAAACCAATTCTAGGCTGGGCATAGTGGCTCACACCTGTCATCCCAGCACCTTGGGAGGCTGAGTTGGGCAGTTCACTTTTGAGCCCAGGAATTCGAGACCAGCCTGGGCAACATAGCAAGACCCTGACTCTACAAAAAATTAAATAGGACAGGTGATGTACACCTGTGGTCCCAGCTACTCGGGAAGCTAAGGCTGGAGGATGACCCAAGCCTGGCAGGTTGAGGCTGCAGTGAACCACGATAGCACCACTGTACTTATGGTGCACTGTGCCTGAGTGGCAGAAGAACAACCACCCCCCCACACACAAAATATCAATTAATGCAGTGGCCAGTTCTGCTGGGACCACCTGTTAAGACTACTCTGGGTCTCATGGTTTGAGAAGCGTCTGTCCGGGGTCGAGAGGGAGTAGCTTGAGGGCCTAGAAACCAGTTCTTGTGGTTGAGCGTGATTGCGGGTGTGGAGTTGGGGGCAGGGCTCTCCACGGCATGAGTGGGTAAATGGATAGGCTTCCAGGACGAGCCCCTGTGACTTTGCCTGGTTTACATCCGTCCAATACAAATCCACAGGCTCTTACTCTAGAAGCTTCTGCAGGGCCTGATGGACTGGCCTGGGGACAGAGGGTGCCCTCAGAGCCTCAGGGTGCCGTCTGGTTTAGGAAGAGCACTTAGTCACCTAGATCTAGGATTTATGACACTACAAGGGGACTCCTCACACTCGGAGCAGCATCCATCTGCATTCTAGACTTGGTTCTAGGCAAAGTATTTTGGAGCCTGTTGGTACCCTGTGTTCTGTTTATGTGTAAAACAAGTTAGAGTTATAACTAGTTAAAACCTATTTTTAAAATTTTGTCACAGAATATGGCAGTTGTGGTGGAGCCTGGCCAGAGACCCCCACACTCAGACGCTGTTGCTTGCTGGAGTTGCAGGCGTTGCCTGCATCGGCTGCCCCTCCCGGCGTGTCTGTGTTCTTGACACGGGCGCCCATCGAGGCTCGGCCTGTGAGAATCGTGCCACCGTTTGTCTCCGTGTTCCTCTGAGGTTCCGCAGACTTCACGGTCCCGTGGCAGAGCGTACGGTATCTGCTTGCATCCTGATTTCCCCAAACCCCAGGACAGACCAAGAGTTCCTTACACACAACTGCAGAGGGCCCCGTGGCGTGGATTTGCAGAGACACAGCCTTTCCCCAGCTTGGCCTTCGTCTCCAGAGTTGGCTTTAGGGTGATAGAAGCTTCCTTCAGACTGGGGGGCCTTGAAGCTTTGGTGCTAGGAATTCGGTGACCAGCACGGATGATACCCCGTTTCTCTGCATTTGTAGCAATAGTTGTTAACACGACCACGAGATGTACAGAGGAAGGAAAAAGGAGGTTTTATTTTCAGAGTAACACTCTGTGCTTTGGGAAATGTGGTCTTGGGGGAGCTGTAAGCACACGCCCCTCAGGAGGGGAGGAGGCCGCGGCATTACACGTTCCGGGGTTTGTTGGCTGTGTGTGTTCATCGGGATCAAGGAATGTCTGAACGTTTACAGGGAAAGTGGGGTTTGTTCATCCGGTTCGTACAATGTCTGAACACTTACAGGGAAAGTCTAGCACACATGCAGTGAGTTAACCTGTAACATCCCTGTTCGCCTTGGGGCAAGTGTAACATTTGAAATGAGGTGGACTGGGCGTGTCATGTACAAAGGTGAGCTGTTGGGCGCAGACGTTTATGCGCAGCCTCAGTCACAGCCAGGACTGGCTCAGGGTCTGCAGCCTGTGGCAGGAAAGGACACTCATGAGGCCATTCTGTCCAGTCGGGGCTGCCGGCAGGGTCCCAGGGTGGGGCTGTCTGGTCGACCGGCATCTGGAGTCCACCCAGGTCCAGTGGGCAGCGTTCCTCTACACCAGGCTTCTGATTGTGGAGGAGACTTCATGCTGGTTAACACACTGTACAGGAGTAATGTTGTGGGGCTTTGGGGTCCACCTTCCCTATGATGCCGGTTACATTTCTCTCCGGACCTCACAGCCACAGAGATTGCACCTCGTCTGACAGCAGGGGGTGCCATGTTGACATAGTAATTTATTGTATTAACCTTTTTATTACTATTTTAATAACTTTCTTTTTCTTTTTAAAGAGATAGGGTATTGCTGTGTTACTCAAGCCAGTCTTGAACTCCTGGCCTCAAGCAATCCTCCCACCTCGGCCTCCCAAAGTGCTGGGCTTATAGACGTGAGCCAGTGCGCCCAGCCTACAGCCACGTTTTTAAAACTCAGCAGTTTAAAAATCCTATTCCTTTTACCCCCTCAAGCAGGCTGGTTGGCCTTGTGCAAACTGGGGTGTCACGATCTTAGCCCCCCTTTTATTTTTCCCTTTGGCCTCAAATTCTGATGAGAACAGCAGTTACAAAATGGGCTTTAGGTGATCCTTCCGTTACTAAAGCCAGAATTCTCACCAGTTAGAGGTGTCTGTCCCCAGGATTCCAGAAAGCTGTTTTGAATCAAGCCCGTAGCAAATAAGTAAGGAACTAAACTCTTGGTCCTCTGCTTAGTACCAGGGGAATGGGTTAGTTGCTGATACCCTTTGATCTGTGCTCACGTGCTGCATCTCATCACGGGAAGCAGAGTCGCCCTGTGGAATAAAGCCCGGCTCAAGGTGGCGCGTCGAGACGCTTGGGGCTGTCAGTCCCTTATACAGCGGCAGACTTGGAGACTCAGTATCGCGTGCAGAGCCCAGGCAACCGGAGTGCATCCACCTTAGAGACCACATGGACGGTCGGCAAGGTGGATGTCCGGGCATATGGCCTTGACAGGCCCACTGCGAGGTGAATTAGGAATTCGTTAGCAAAGAAATCAAACTCGCCTTTGGGTCCCAACTACTTGGAAGGTTGAGGCGGGAGGATTGCTTGAGGCAGAAGGTCAAGGCCGTGATGAGCCGTGATTGTAATACTGCACTCTGGACTGGGTGACATAGCGAGACTCCAAGTCAAAAAAAAAAAAAAAGAAAAGAAAAACAAAAAAAAACCAAACCTTACTCTTCATAGCAAGAGGGAGAATTTATCAAAGTAACTGAAACAAAATCTTAGATGATGTAATTTCAGTGGCTAAGTGAGCTGTCCAGCCCACGTGGCTGGCTCACAACGCAACAGAGCCAGGTGCTGCTGCAACTGCCCCCCAACCCCGATCGCTTGTGGACATTTTCTGTTTTCCCATATCTCCCTTTTGGATACGTAGCTCGCTACTTTATAGCTAAGCATCAGTAAAACAGGTTGTCTATTTTGAAAAGTAACTATTTTGTCTTTTAAGGACAGAAAATGAAGCAGGTGACAATAGCATGGCAACCTGGTGAATAGATTTAGAGGAATATTTAATACTTGGCACCACTCTGATCCCTTCTTCTCTCATGCTTAGTTACAGCTACCGCCTCCTAGGACAGAACACTTTGAGCTCTGTGAGTAGGAATTAAACATGTTCTAAATCAGAAGTTTTAGTTAAGCAGTATTTTATGTGAATGCCCAGATCCTAAGTGTTCACTGTACTGGTGTGTGGTGTTGAAGAAGGAACGAGGGCTTGGGGCCACGTCTATGGTGCAGCGTCCGGGTTCCCATATGTGAGATGAGGGCCATGAGACACGGCCTGGAAGGTTCAGACTGTGGGATTGAAGGGATCTACCCACTCCTGGAAAGCCTCAAGTCTAACTTGACTTGGGCTGGTTTTAGGGAGATGCTGGCAGCGCTGTCCACACAGGTCACTGGGAGGGGCTCTGGCACCGTCCCCGTCAGGTGTCTCACGATCAGCCCAGCTTGCTCATCTCAGAAGCTGCTGGTCGTGTTCTCGTTCCTGTTGTTCGTTGCGTGTTATTTAGGTTCTGTTCATGTGGGGACCTAGGAAGTTCCACAGTGAGAGGAGAGCCGCTGAGCCGCCTTCCTGCCTGGACGCCAGCCCCACGGAGGACCGTAACTGCTTGAGGTTGGCTTCTGCCCCCGGCCTCACCTGTGGAGGCATTGATGCAGTGGTACTTTCTAAGCTCCTGGGGCACACAGTGCTGTTGTGTGGATCCACAGGCCACTGTGGCGTCCAAGCACGTGCTCCCGGAGGAGAGGACTCTGCGGGCACTGATAGTGGGAGCTGGCTGAGAGTCCAGCGAGTTGAGACTCCCTGTGACGTGCACAGCTGCCATCTGCACAGCCCCTCCTGACGCCAAGATGGTTGTGCGATAAATGCACAAAGCACATCTCCAGCAAAAAGCCGCCGAATGTCCACATCCAGGATATATCCACCACGGTGGCTTTTTGGTGTTAATACGATGAATGTGAGCAGCAGGTGGTCTGCATTGAGTGTGACTGTGCCACTGCAGTTTTGTTCTCATGTCTTGATGAGCATGAACGGTTCCTGACGAGGGTAGGTAAGGATGCTGTGACCTGAGACTCTGCAGTATTGTAGCTTGAGGAACCAAGGAGTTTTTCTGTCTTGCAAACCTGTCAGGGAGGATGTTCCAGGCTGGTGACTGCTCCATGAGGTATTCAGAGATCCAGGTTTCTTCCCGACCCCTGCTTTGCGTTCCCAGGGACACGGCTGTCCTTGCTGTGGTTGGGAATGGGTGATTGCCATGCTGGCGGGGGAGGCTTAAGGTGAGAGTGGCCCTGATTTACCTAATCTACATAATGACAGGGAGCCTGGGAGTAAAGTGTAACCATGGCCTGGAGGATGGATGATGGATGTTGGTGAACGACTGGCTGCACTCACCGCACCTGGCCCAGGAATGGAGAAGGATGGCTGAGTATGCCGTTCAACGGTACCTGGTTCTTTCAGATTTGACTTCCTTATGGATTTTCTGCTGTAAAGAGGAGAGAGCCTGTGGTTCTAGGCCAAGCATCTCACTCATCTCATAGCATCTTGTATCCCTCAGCCAACATTTATGTCAAGTTTTAGAAGTCCTATCAAACTGGCAAGCATTTCTCAATTTGGTTTAACCATTGGATTTTATATCTGTGTCTGCATGTCTATTTTACATCTATGTGGTTATTTGGCACTCTGTAGTACCTTTGTAATAGGTTCTATTTGGTGGAAGTTACTTTCAACAAACCCTTGCTGCTACTTGAATTTTCAAGATTGCAAGTAGAAAGGAGAGAATAAAAACCACATCTTCTCTAATTTTAAAATGTGTTGTTTCTCAAATCACACCAGAAGTACAGATATTACAAATTACAAAAGCAGCCAGAATCAAGGTTAAGAGATTTCTGGGCGATTCTGGCTAATCAGCAGTATTTGCTGAGGTGTGTGCAGCAGAGCAACATGCCAAAAGGCCCGGGACGGGGGAGAGTTGGGAGGCCAGGCTGTGACTTCGGAGGTGTGTTGCCTCAGGGAGAGGAGCTAGATGTAGAGAGGATAAATGGCCACAGGTGTGACCACCGCCATCCTTGCCGCCGTACGGAGGCCTTTCTACAGGGGCCTTTGTGAGCTGAGTTAAAAATCGAAATTGAGAGAGTGCAATGCATTCTTAGTTTTTAAAATAAAATGCTAATAGAGAACGTTTTGTTTGTAAGAATGTAAAATGTTACATCTTTGTTTAGAATTTAAGAATAATAATTTGCTTCTGAGATTTTTGTGAGTGAGATTTGAAATCTTAAGTATGGTTTTTTCTTCCATGTTTTATACATATGCACGTATACACATATATGTAAGGTATATAAAAGGAAAATGAGCGTTTCTGTATTCACATTTATATACACTTCCATAATGTGTATACTTCCAGTCACACTTAGGTCTAAGAGACCATGACTTGACTTGATAACCATGAGAGGGTAATCGCGCCTCCCGCGTTCCAGGCCTCACACAGCCCGTGCCAGGTTTTGGAAGCAGGAGTTTGTCTGCAGCCACTTCGGGAAGCATGTGGTTGCCAGGATTGCCTAGAGCTCCAGGCTGTCTCCAGTCCCAGCCTCCCTGGGGTAGAAGCTGCCCTACCAGGGGCCTGGACATGGACGTTAGGGCCTGGAGCCAGGGACCGCTCCTGAAGCGGGGGGCTCCCCTCACGGCTGGGCATGAGAACCGAGGATAGGAGGCGGAACCAGCCTCGGGCCAGTGCACGGCCTCCCTGAAGTGCTTGCGGGAAGCCCCAGCTGCACTTTGCTGACCCCATAGACAGCACCTCACTCTGTGAGATCCCCCTGGCCCACCCCTCAGGTTCCTAAAATGATGAAGGTTTCCTGAGCTGTGAATTTTTAGGTCTAGGCTAAAAAGTCCTGGGACAGGCTCACAGGGTTGTTTATGTAGAAATGATGAGTGTGCTGGTGACTCAGAACAGGCACTGCACCCTCACTCCAGGGTCCTTCGTGCCAGGTGGAAACGAGCGTGTGGGTCACCCAGAGTCCCTGCATCCTCACTCCAGTCACTGCTCTTTGGTTTCTTAATTAAAAGCCTAAAAGCCTTGATAATGAAAATGCATTCTCCCCAGAGAGTCGAGTTTCCGGTTATGGAGGCTCACCTGTAAATGCCGTGCCAGGTCAAATATGCTGAGATCTGGGCCAGGTCCTGCTTCCTGCCCACGGCCAAAGCAGGTACTTCATTTGGGAGGTGACCCAGGGGGATATCTGATGAGGCCTGCCGGTCCCCGAGGGATGAATCCGCTGGCCTTCACACTCTGCTCCGGCCTCCATCAGCTCCTTTCTACCTGCAAACTGCCGGCTTTGACGTTGCCATCATTGGAGATATGTTAGGGACTTAGTATGGGTTGACACCCATAGGACCAGCAGATCGTGGAAAGGTGGGAACCAGGGCTGGGAGGGTGGTGACCACGGCCAAACTGAGAACCGTGGTGGGCTGGGAGGTCCATCTTCTGTCTAAAGTGTTTTTCAAAATATAAAACATAGTGTCTCAGGAGCATGAGAGGGCAGGCCACAGACGGGGAGAACGCATCTGTAAAAGACTCATCTGAGAAAGGCTGTTATCCAAACCGTGCAAGGAACTCTCAAAACTCAACAAGAAAATGAACAACCTGATTAAAAATGGACCAAAGACCTGGACAGATACCCCAACAAAGAAGATACACAGATGGCAAATCTACACGTGGAAACATGACCCGCGTCTTATGTCATAGGGTGAGGCGTCACTGTGCACCCATCGGCCTGGCCAAAACCCGAACTCCGACACTGCCGCGTGCTGGTGGGTGTGTGGGCATCAGGACCCTCACTCATCACTGGGGGAGGTGGGGCAGCTGCTGTAGGAGGCAGTGTGGCGGTTTTCAGTGGAACTAAGCTCTCCGACCACAGGAGCAATCACAGTCCTGGACGTTTACTCGGAGGAGCTGAAAGTTTACTTCCATGCGGAAATGTGCACACAGACGTTGACAGCAGCTTTATAATTGCCAAAACTAGAAAGCAACCAAGATGCCCTTCAGCAGGTGAATGGATAAACTGTGGTATGTCAGATACTGGGATATTATTCAGCACTAAAAAGAACTGGACCCCTAAGCCATGAAGACAAGGAAGGATCTTAAATGCATGTTGCTAAGTGAGACTCCAATCTGGAAAGGCTGCCTGCTGTCTGAGTCCAACCACAGCACAGTCTGGAAAAGGCAAAGCTGTGGAGACAGTCAAACAGTCAGTGGCTGCCAGGGGCTGGGGAAGGGAGAGATCAATGGAAGGAGCATAGGGGATATGGAAGGTGGGAAACAACTCCAGGTGGGGCTTTCATGGGGGATGCATGCCGTTCCACGTCTGTGAAACCCACAGAGTGAGCAGCAGCAGGCCGAGTCCTCGTGTGAGCTGTGGACTGTGGGTGGTGGTGCCGTGTTGATGCGGGTCTGTCGGTCGTAGAGACATGCTGGTCTGGTGAGGGCAGGAGAATGATGGAGGCTGTGCCTGTGCTGGGAAAGGAGATAGGTGAGGACTCTCTGTACTTTCCTCTTGATTTTGCTATGAACCAAAAACTGCTTTTAACAATGTCTATTGAAAAGACAAAAGAGTGCTGGCCAGACAACATCTGTGTGAGGGTGTGGCCTGTGTTCTACATTCAGAATTTCCGTTAGAATACACACATCTAAATTTTTCAAAGTTAAACCTTTGCATTAAGTAACTCGCTACCAAGTTACAGTATCAGCTTGAGCGCTGCCAGGATGGCCAGGATCCTGTATCCTGACAGGCTTCTCCCCTTGCAGGTGCAGTTGACGTCCATGGCCACATCCCAGTAAGCAGCAGGGCTGGAATCAGGAGTCAGGCTTTGCGGGACAGAGAGGAAGTGAGATCTGTAAGCACGTGGCTGAGGGCCGGCAGGGGGGAACCCATGGCAGGGGGCCGGCAGGGATGACTTTTTGATCAGTTTTCCTTATCGCTGAGGCCTTCCTAGACTTGGGGAGTTGGAGTCCCCACTCTCGGGTGCCTCAAAAACCAAAGGCTGCTCGTAATCCTCAAGTTCCAGATGCCTCAGGGGAGGTACCTGGGTTGTTGGGTGCAGTTCCGTTATTTGCTGCTCGGTGGGATTTGCCCACAGCATTTCTGGTTGTTTCTAAGAGCTGATGTTTGAGCTGCTTATAATCACATATGGATGTCGATCTACCAATAAAAGTTAAGAGCAGAATTTTAGTTCAAAGAGTTGTGAAAATGCTCAAGGTCGTGTACTAATGTATACATTACATTTGTGGAAATATCTAAAAGTCCAGGATTTATATTAAACACTTCTCTTGATTTTTGTAATATCTACCTGTCATTTTTCCATTTGATTAATAGATGTCAGAGGGCTTAAATTTTGAGTGCCTGAATTCACTGAAACTAAAACTTCTTACATCAAATGTAATTGAACTGAACGTAGCCAACAGTGCATGCTTTTATAAGTACTGATTAAAATATATATAAAAACACATATCCATGAACATGCAGATGGGGGCAACATGTTAAACCATGGAAGTAGAATTAGTATTGTTTTCTGAGAAGACAAATTTTTAAAAAGCTAAGGGGTCTTATAACTTTCTAGTTTCCAACTTATTTGCCCTAAAGTGGAAGATTGACAGCAGCAGAAGAGGAGATCCTGCGCCAGTGCAGGCTCTGGGAGAAGCGGGGTGAGTGCTGGAAGGAGCTGGCTGGAGGCAGAGCAGGGACGTGCTCAGACAGGCCAGGACGGCCTCAGGGCACGCAGCTCAGTGAGTGAGAAAAGGTTCACATTTCTTGGAGAGCCCTTGTCTCTGCCCACGGAAAACCCAAACTCCTTCCAACGGGGATGTGCATCTCATGTAAAAGTTGTTACTCCCAGAAAGAAAGCCAGTGGATGTAGAAATTTTATGTATGCAGAAATAATTTCAAATTTCTTTCTAACCTTATCCTTTTCTTCCCCCATCTTAATGTGTGGTGACTTTCTGCAGGTGACGCACACATCTTAGGAGAGCGCTGTATTTCAGTTCCTGTTGGCTCTGTTGTGACTTTGTGGTGTCCGATGTTCTTGTTCTGAGGTTCTGCCCAGAACGTGGCTCCTCCCTGCTGAGCGTTGCTTGTTGAAGGCCCGTGTGGAAACTTTCCCTGTAAGCTCGTTGCCCACAGCAGTCTTGGTTCAGAAATCTTTAGACCTCCTGAGACTCCACACAACCTTCTAAACTTTCTAGCGTGACCTTTTCATTTTACTGTTCTCCACTAACTCAGATGTTTTCCAGAATGTAAGTAATCTGCTGCATGCAGGGCGGGGAGTGCCCTCCGTTGGCTCTGGGGAGAAGCATCGCTGTTTCTCCGGGTGGAGCTTCCCGCCCACCATGGTGTGCTCCAAGACGCAGCAGGGTTCCTTGGCAGAAGTAACCGTCGAAGGCCCGTGTCTCCGTGGCATGGTGGCTGTGGGTATGCGGCCTCGCGGCCATACCGGCCCCTCCCCATCAATGGCACCACGGAGAGGAGCAGGGGGAGGCCTGGGATCTGTCTCCAGAGTCACAGCTGTGCTTCCGAGACTGCGTCGTCCGTTTGTAACTAGACATGCAGAGAAAGTGTTGGAGATCAGCAGGAGACGGTGTCTGTCCCTAATGAGCTCAGGCATGCCCTTGAGAGGGTCAGGTTTCTGTGCGGCTGATCTGGACTCAGCCTGGCTGTGGCAGTGCAGGTGACTGCTGGGCTTTGGCAAGGCTGCACCCACTGTCCGTCTGAAATGGCCCCCTTCCCTGGCTCACGGTGCCAACTGGGTGCCCAGGCCTGTGTATGTGTCGGGGAAGGGGTGGGTGGGGGTCCTACTTTATTGCCGTATCCAATGGCACGCGGGGTCAGCACTCAGGAAACATGTGCTGTGTGGGTCAGCGATTGAGTTCAGAAACCTGGAAAATTCAGCAGTGTAGGCTTTGGGCATGACCCGTCCAGCCTTGGGGCTCTTTCTTTCTCTGAATTTCCTTCCATGGCATCCTCCTCATCCCAGGGGCCCCTGTCCCCGTATGGCTGTTGGCAGCTTCACAGGTTCCTCTGCCTCCCCTCCCAGGCCCTGGAGTGGCTGGGACAGCTAGTGGCTGTGCAGACCCCACAGCCAGTAGATCGTGGGTGCCAACGCCTTGGGCCTGGGTTACCTGAGTCAAGGACTCCAGTACATGGCTGAGCTCACCCCGAATGTCTGGATCAGAAGGCCTTGGGTTGCAGAAAGGTGGGAGTTCGATATCGAAGGACAGCCTCCAAAGCAGAAGGGGAAATGGCTGTGCTGGATGGGCAGCTAGAAGAGTCTGTGCACAGCCTGGGACCCAGTGCAGACACAGAGCTGACATGGGCACTGCAGTGACACGGCCACCGTGGAAGTGGGCAAAGTTATAGGCTTCAGATCGATATGGAGGGGCTGGTCTAAAACAATCCTCTGTTTCCTTTAATCCTAGCAACTGCTGGCTTTTGGGGTGGGGGAGTGAGATCTGTGGTGGCCGCGAGGAGAGACAGGGATTTTAATTAAACCCCTCTTTCTGGGAGAGGGGAGTAGCCGTTTCTGTAGGGCGGTGAGCATCGTCATCTCAGGCAGCTCAGGCTGCTGTAACGAAACACCATTGACTGAGCGGCTTATGAACAACAGGAATTTGTTTCTCACAGTTCTAGCGGCTGGAAGGCAGGATCAGGGTGCCGCACGGGTGGATTCTGGTGTGGGCTCCTTCCTGGTTGGCACACACCTGCTCTCTGGCCCTGACACAATGGGAGGGTGAGGGATTTGCTGGGCCCCTTTCTGAGGCACAAATCCCATTCAAGGGTCTCCAGCCTCGGGAACTCATCACCTCCCAAAGACCTCCTGACAGCATCACATTGAGGGTGAGGATTTCAACCTGTGTTTTGGGGGGCAGGCAGTTCGTAATCTTCACCCTCTTTGTGTATTTCTGACTCAACATTGAGTCTGCCTTTGGCTCTCCAGTGAACAGAGCCTGTGTGGACACTGAGCAAGGTCAGAGCTGCAAGCATGTGCACATCGGGGGCAAGGGAGCTGCCAGGGGTGTGAGAAGGGGGTTTCAGCGTCAATCGGAGCTGCTTTCCTGGCAAATGTACTCATACGCTATCCTGGCAACATTTGCTTTTCACGAAGAGTCGATGAGGCAGTGGGGGCAGCAGGCGGTGTTGCCAGAAGCTTGGAACTGATGGGCAGCAGAGAAGGGGCAGAGGCCATGACCTTGGGGTGGTCAGCAGTGCCAGGTGTCTGCCCTCCAGGTCTCAAGTCTGTGATTGTGCAGAGACTGAGCAGACCTGGAAGGTGTCCACATGGTGCCTTTTCTCCTGACATTCTGGGCACCACGAGGAATCATTCCTGTCTTCAGCACTAGCAGGAGACTTTTCCTGAACACCTGCTCCTCTTTGGCGTTGTGGGTGTGAAGGGGTCAGAGTGAGCCTGTCTTCATGGAGCTTTCAGACACCATGGGGATAGTGTGGCACAAGTGTCGGGCTCAGGGGGGACGGAGGCTTTCCCCCAGAAAACAGCTGCCGATTCCAGGATGGTCCTCGACCCCTCCTCCCTCTGTTCCTCTGCGTCATGTGTGAATTAAGGCTGTTCTATCGTAGCGGGGGTGTCATGTTAACTGGAAGTGTGCTTTTTTACTGGGCAGAAAGGAAATTAATGGTACATTTGCCAAGGACAGCGAGGTTTGATTTGATGAATCCAGTGGGGGAAAGGAGAAGGGGCTTGGCTGTGTGGGGATGTGTGTGATGGGAGCAGAATGGAGCAGCCATGCAGGCTGTTGGGATGGAGGGGCCACGCCCGCATTTCCATGGGGTCCGTCGCTGTTTGTGCCACTAGACCTGAACCTCTGTCTCTACAGTAGTAACGCATCATTCACGTCCCAGCAGGCCAAGTCCTCAGGAAAATGGGGCCAAAAAGTAGAAAACCATGACCGTAGAAGGTAACGGCACATGACTGAGCTTTCTGGGTGGTGCGTCCTTGTGATAAAAACAGTCCTGAGCTGAACACCAGAATGAAAACGAACCGTCCTCCGTGCTGAAGGCGGAAGAGGTGTGCTTGGCTATCCGCAGTGCCTGCCTGTTTGGGCGGTGATTACTGCAGGTCACACGTGCTGTACAGGAGGAGGGCAGTGAACTCTGGAGCCAGGCTGGCCGGGTGCAAGTCCCAGCTCCATAGCCAGCTCTGTGATCTGGGACAATTCACCTATGTCCTCTGCCTCTCGGTTTCCTCCTCTGTAAAAGGGGGGTAATAGTCGCATCTATCTGAAAGGGCTATGTGAGAATTAAACGACCTTGTAAATGTAAGGGGCTGAGAACAGTATCTGCTCTTGGTGAGCAGAAGGATGACCAAGGAGGTGACCAGCAAAATACCCCTTTCGAAGCCTCAATACTGTTCCATAGTGAGCAAAGACACAGCTCCTCTATGGACGAAGCCATTAATAGTCGATCCTGGCAGGCAGAGTGCAGATTCCTTCGAATCAGAAATTTGAACTCTGGCCAGCGACTGCTGTACTGATTGAGTAAATCTTAGGATTTGTTGTTAATGGTAAAGTCTACAAAAACAGAAACAGTCTGAAGGAGTTTGAGAGGGTGTGGGCTCAGCTGCAATCTCTCCTCCCAAGGCCGTTGGTTAACATCATCTCCAGCCCTGTGGAAAGACAGCAGCAGTGAAGAAAATGTCGGGCAAACATTTGGTGTGTTTGTACCCTTCTCCCAGAAATCCTAAATGCTTTGCATGTTTCAGCTAATAATTCATTGAAATGGATTATGCTGACCATTTTATAACCTACTTCACTGCTCTCCTGTCTAAATCCATCCCTTTGTGACACATTTTTTACACTTGGCTCATTTTTTCAATTGTGTTTGCTGTCTTACTGCCATGTAAAGGATAAACGTGCATGTCTATGTTGATTGGACTGAGACAGCTAATGCTAAATATGTCTCTGTTCCTTGAAGGTTGACTTGTGATGGTGTCATTTAAGTCTCTTACTTTTTCCCCTTGAGTCAGCAAAATATTCCATGTTACTTTGAGCAAAACTTGCTCACTAGTGTTATGGAGGGTATAAAAGCAAATGGAATAAGTTTCCTGCCTTCAGGAGGATTGAAATCTCAAAGTCGGTATGACAGCATGGATGGGAGTCAGCTCAGTTTGCAGCTTTTAAAACATGTTGGAATCTTTCCTCTGCCACTTTTAATGGTGAGACCCTGAGCAAATCCTTTCCACAAGCATCAGGCTCCCCATCTATGACATGGAAGTAAAAATAGCAATCTTGACAAAATTGTGATGACTACAGACGTGTACCTAACCTCTTATTTACCGCCTCCCGATAGAAGATATTGTAACTCATCCCATTTGAGAGCAGGTGGTGATCACCCCATCCTGTGAGATTCAAGTATAATAATTATCTGGAATCCCCCATCTGCAGGCGAGGAAGACCCAGCAGCCCTCACAATGTCTTCTGGAAACTGGATTTTGTTTGAAGGGTGAACTGACTCCAAGTTTCTTCTGTTTTCACGTATTGTCCTTCCTACGTGTCTCCTGGGGTTTTTCCCTACCTCCCAATCTACATTAACCTGATAACAGCCAGCTATGTTTTCTAGAATTCCCCTAAATTGACTCATGCCAAATACTGAATACAGTAGATTGGGAGGGTTCATTAAATCACGATAGAGCATCCTAAAGAAGGAAAGTAGACACCTTTGTTCTTAAAGGGTCTTCAGCCATCCCACCCTGGAGAAGGTTGCTGATTGCCTCTTCTCCTCGGGCAGTCTTGTTACTATGCATCACTTTTTTTTTTTTTTTTCCTGAGATGAAGTCTCTGTCACTCAGGCTGGAGTGCAGTGTCATGATCTTGTCTCACTGCAACCTCCATCTCCTGGGTTCAAGTGATTCTCCTGCCTCAGCCTTCCGAGTAGCTGGACTACAGGTATGTGCCACCACACCCAGCTAATTTTTGTATTTTTGGTAGAGACAGGGTTTCACAATATTGGTCAGACTGGTCTTGAACTCTTGACTTCGTGATCCATCCACGTTGGCTTCCCAAAGTGCTAGGATTACAGGCGTGAGTCACCGCACCCGGCCTGCATCACTTTTTATGCCTCGTCTTCATCCTTACAGCTTCTCCTTCCTAGGGGCCTCAACTCCCAACCCTGGAGTAAGGGTCACAACTGTCCATCTTCATGCAACACAGCTTAGTTCCCCTTCTTCTCCTCCCCACCATGCCCTATGGGCTGCTTTTCTACAACCAGAATGGAGACCCAGGGAGATCTGCTAAACTAAGACAGTTCTCACCCCTGGGAGAAAAATCTACTTCCCAGTTCTCAGTCCTGCTAAACTATTGTTAAGATAAAGAAGGACCATGATAAATCCTATTGGCTAAGAGAAGAAGATTCTCCAGGTTGCCATAGGACAAGAGAGGAAGTGACAGAATCTGCAGCCATTTGGTCGAATATGTGATATGTGAGTCATTCTGAGGAATACGTTAAAATTCTGTAGTCAGATCTTGGAAAATGATATTGCCAGTAGAGGGAAGAATGTAACAAAAAACCCAGGCAGAAAACAAACAAGTGTGTGTGGAGAAGAACAATAATGTGATGTGAATGAAGGGTTCGGTGTCATGAGTGAGAAATGGCTGACCGAAAGTAGGGAGATGCAGAGAGGAAGATACCACGGGAAGACTGAACATCACATTAAGTGATTTAGGTGATTCTGCCTGCAGTGCAAATATTTTGGGCTCTGAAGTGAAGTCATCAAAAGGTTTACGTCTGTAATGGAGGATTGGTCTAGATAGCCTCTCAGATCCCACTCGGCTTTGAGATCCTTGATTCCGGGTCACACCTGCGGGTCTGGAGGGCAGTTCTTCAGGGTCATGAAGGAAGGATTCCAGGAGGCTGGAACATGAAGGACATTCAGGTGACCACATCAAGAGATCAAGTGGGGTAACAAGAGCCTGAACTAGAAGGAATGCAGTGTAAATATGAAGAAGAGGAAATGGGAAACTGACTAGAAACGATAAGTAGAGAAAAAGGGAAACGTGTGATTCCAAGGTTTAGAACAGTATTTGTAAGTTACAGTCCCACAACTTCTTGCAGAAACAGTATCTAAGAGAGTCATTTTAAAAAGAATAGCAAACTTCCAAGTTCCACGGAAAGACATCAGCATCTCTGTGGAGTGAATTGGGGAAAGAGAATGAAGAAGTCTGTTCAACTTTTAGATATACAAAATGTGAATTGAATTGCATGAGTGACACCAACAATGTGAAGATATTTAACAGGAGCTCTTTTTTCCCTTTTTGGCCTGTAGTAGTTAATCCTTCTATCATCATTATCGTCCTTTCTCTAATTTAATGTCTTTGAACCTTTCTTCAAAAATCCACTATGTATAGGTAACATGTTTGTGAGATTATTACTAGACCCTCTAGGAGGTTTCATTAACCCAGTTTTGATAGTTCAGGTAAGTCCTCCACCATTTTTTTTCCAAGTTGTCTTAGCTCTTTTGGGTTCTTTAAATTTCCAGACACATTTTGGAATCTGCTAGTTCATTTCTACTGAAAAAAAATAAAATAAAATCATGCTGGGATTTTGATTGGAATTGCATTAAACCTCTGCTCCACAAGGGCAGAACTGACATCTTAACAATATTGAGCCTGCTGATCCATGAACACAGTATATCACTTCATTTATTTAGTTCTTTAATTTATCTCAGCATCACTGCCTGCTTTACAGTGCATAGATCTTACACATCTTTTGTCAGATTTAGTCTTAATATTACTTTGTAAATTTCCATTTCCAATTATTTCTTTGCCAGTGTATAAAGAGATAAATACTGCTTATGGAAAGTTTGCAAGATACAAGCTAAACCCAAACTCACTTATTAGTAAGTAATTTATTATTAGTAGTTTTAGTGGCTTTTTGTGATTTCAGGAGATTTTCCACACGGGTGATCACGTCACCTGCAGATACAGATAGTTTTAAATCTTATTTTCTAATAAGGGTGCATTTTATGTGTTTTAACTTGCCTTATTGCACTGACTAGACTCCAAAAAAATGCTGAAAAGCAGTGAGAAAAAAGTCATCAGGTGGGATGGTAAATACAGCCCTTGTTCTTCCATTTTGACCTGAAGCACCCAGTGTGATCATTTTCTCATTTGATTTTTGTGAGGACTTTTTGTTTCCTTTTTTTCCTTTATTTTTTTTTAAAAATACACTTTATCTTTTAGGCAGTTTCACGTTCACAGAAAAATTGAGGGAAAGGTGCAGAGAGACCTTCTATATGCCTTCCCTTCCCCCACGTGCACAGCCTCCCCAACTAACAACACTCCTGCCCAGAAGGAGCATTTGTAATAATTGAAGAACCTACGTTGACATATTGTCACCCAGAGTCCACCGTTTACATGAGGGCTCCGTCTTGGTGCTTGTTCTATGGGTTTGAACAAATATGTCATGACATGTATCCACCATGATAGCATCGTACAGAGCAGTTGCACTAAAATCCTAAAAATCTCCGTGTTTCACCTCCTCATCTCTCCCTCTTCCCAACACCTGGGAAGCACGGACATTTTCACTCCATAGTCTGGCCTTTTTCGGGATGTCCTTTAGTTGGAAGCTTACAGTATTTAGTCTTTTCCGAGGGGCCTCTTTTGTGTAGCCGTGCATGTTTAAAGTTCCTACGTGTCTTTTCATGGCTTGACAGCTCACTTCCCTTCAGTGCTAAAGAATATTCCATTGTTTGGATATATCACAGGTTATTTATCCACTCACCTAGTGAAGAACATTTTGGTTTCTTCGTTGCCTCCAAGTTTGAGCAATTATGAATAAAGCTGGAATAAAATGAGCAATTATGATTAAAGCTTCTATAAATGTCCATGTGCAGGTTTTTCTGTGAACACAAGTTTTCAACTCCTTTGGATAAATACCTAAGAGTGCAATTGCTGGAGCACATGTTAAGAGGATATCTCGTGCCCATCAATGATACACTGGATACACAAAATGTGGCACGTATATACCACGGAATACTATGCAACCATAAAAAAGAATGGGTTCCTGTCCTTTACAGGGACATGGATGAAGCTGGAAGCCATCATTCTCAGCAAACTAAAAGAGGAACAGAAAACCAAACACCACATGCTCTCACTCATAAGTGGCAGTTGAACAATGAGATCACATGGACACGGGGAGGGGAACGACACACACGGGGGCCTGTTGGGGGGTGGGGGCAAGAGGAGGGAGGGCATTAGGACAAATACTTCATGCATGCAGGGCTTAAAACCTAGATGATGGGTTGACAGGTGCAGCAAACCCCCATGGCACATGTATACCTATGTAACACACCTGCATATGTATCTAAGAACTTAAAGTAAAATGTAAAAATAAAAAATAGGGAGTATAGTTTGGTAAGACAATGTGATAGTTTTACAAACACAAAACATGTCATACCCACTTCCCCACCTCCCTCAAGTGCTTTCAACAGCATCCTGTTGCTGTTATTAAGAGAATAAAGCATCTACCATCATCTCCCAGCCCCTGCCTGCCTGCCTTCATTCTTGTCTTGTGCCACTTTCTCCCGTGTTTACTTCCTTGCACGTGCCTGTTTCCTGCTGCAAGAGGCATTCCGCACGCACCCCCATCTCTGTTTAGACCGTGGTGTCCCTACACTCCACCCCCCTCAACAAGCAACCTCTACTTCTCTCCAGACTGCAAGGGGATCATACCTTCCAGAATGCATCGGTTTTCTACCTCTCATCCCAAGATACGCCAGATTCTTTTACAGCATAAATTTAGAGAACCCCGCTTCCCTTTCTTTGGTGCGCTTTCCTCAATTCTTCATCAGAAACCCATTAGACTGATTGTCATATTAGTGCCCATTCTCCCCATCAGGCCGCAAGTTCGTGTGAGCAGGGGCCACAGTCATGTTGGTGAACCACGGTATTCTCAGTGACTATCCATGTGCTTAGAAAGTATTTGCTGAATGAGTCAATGGGTCTGCAGTTCCAACCAAAGCTAGAAGCTTGACTTTGGAAGAATGAAAGTAGATAACATCTCCAAAGCAGACCCCATAGCATGAAAAAAGAAAGGAAGAACGGAGGCAGAGCTGAAGGATGAATATTGGCACAGGAGTAGGTGAGAGTTTGATGTAGTTTGAACTACATCAAAATCTTAAGAGTAGCCATTTCAGGATGACAAGAGAACAATATGTTGTTTTTGTTCATTCTTTTCAACATTTGCAAAGTTTTTTGCCTTGAGTGTAGTCACTTTTGCAATCAGAGGTTACAGTGCTTGATGGAATGAGGCCATGAAGCACACACACCACCGAGTTTCTAACACAGAGCAATCTGTGAGGAAGGATGGAGACACAGGAAAGGTTCATTTTAAAGCAATGCAAGTGTTTTTTTCATAAAGGCAAAAGACATTTTTTGAAGTGTTTGCATCACACACAAGTCTGCTAAATTTGGTCAAAAAACAGAGAAAACAGTAACAGAGGAACACTTTAGCCCACAAGGAGACCAGCACACCCAGCTCGAGACCACTCCAGATGAGGAGTGGAGAGTGGTTTCCTCACAGCTGACCCACAGGATCGGGTAACACAAGCAGAAGGGAAACATGGGGACCACAGAGACATCAGACTGTGGACTTCATAGCAAGAGACAGCAACACAAACTAGCGGAGTAATTAAAAACTATGGTAAAAAGAGGTCCACATTCTATTTTAACCTGAAATCAGTGGCACGGGGACCACCACACCACCCTGCAGTTGCCTCCTCCCTCCCCCACACACAGCAGCCTCCTGGGACAACATCCTACTTCCAACTTGCAGTTGCCTCCCGTCCCACCCCCCCCCACAGTGGCCCCCTACGACAACATCGTACTTCCACCCTGCAGCTGCCTCCCATCCCCAACACACAGCAGCCTCCTGGGACAACTTCCTACTTGCCGGCCACAGCCTGGAGCCCCCAAAGCATGGAGGGGCTTAGCCGAGCCACACAGCATTCCCCCTTCACACCTGGGAAGTCAGCCCCTCACTGAAGTGGGTCCTGTGCCCACCAGCTGTGCACGATCAGAGGTGTGAGGTTCTGGACCTGGTCACCCACTGTGCAGAGAGGCGTGAGGTCATGGACCTAGTCACCCGTTGTGCACGATCAGAGGTGTGCAAGGTTCCAGACCTGGTCACCCACTATGCACAATCAGAGGTGTGAGGTGATGGACCCGGTCACCCGCTGGGTATGAATAGAGGTGTGGGTGGTTAGTGACCTGGTCACCAGCTCTGCACAATCAGAGCCATGCGAAGTTGCAGACCTGGTCACCAGCTGCACCCAATCAGAAGCTTTTGAGGTTAGGGACCTGGTCACCTGCTGTGCACAGAAGTGTGAGGTTATGGACCTCGTCACCCGCTGTGCATGATCAGAGGTGGGCCAGGTTAGGGACCATGTGCGTGGTGATGGACCTGATCAGCAGCCAAGACACCTGCCGTTTCCAGTGTCATCCCGGCTTCTTTCAAAACTGGAAAAGTCTTCAGATATTTCCCAAAAGCTTGTCCATCTTTGAAAACGATATGCGTGTGCACAGGTGATACCGATGACTGAAGATTGAAGGTTAGAGCATTCCAGCCCCATGCCCATGTCCCATCCCATCTGCGAAAACTTGAGCACAAACATCTCCCTCTCTGAAGCTCCCTGAACCCTGTGGCAGGCCTGAGACTCAGGTCCAGTGTCCTGTCAGTTACACTGAACAAAATGTAATTCAACACTGGCCATGGGCCCTGTGCTTTAAAAACCACATATAAATCTCCCAAAGAACTACAATCTATGAAAGCTTTCATGGCTAGTATTTTAGGAAGACTGATCAGTCTTGACCTAAATCAAAGCCGACACTGCCCAAATGCACTCTAACCCCAGCTTCGTGCACAGGCAGCCATCGCCTGGCCGTCAGGGTGACCAGCAGCCTGGGCACAGACAGGACCAGCGCCGGTCCCTCCCTGCACCTTAAGGGGGCTTCTGAGCTGCTGTCCATGATCAGTGATGGTGACGCCCAGAGCAGCTTTCCGGGAAAGCAGTAAACCTTTCAGGTCCTCACCTCACGAGGATGGCCATGTATAAATCAACCGCCTTTGTTACTGCCCTGCCATTCTCAAAGAGGAGATGGGTTAAACTTCTTTATCCACATGCCCAACACAAGGCACACCTGCCCCAGCACGAGGCTCATCTACTTAATCCCGGGAAACTCACACAACCCACAATCAGAGGCCGCACACAATCAGAGGCCGCGCACAATCCGAGACTGAGCACAATCAGAGACCACACACAATCAGAGGCTGCACAGAGACCACACACAGAGACCCACACAATCAGAGGCCACAAAGAGGCCAGAGGCCACAATCAGAGACTATACACAATCACAGGATGTGCACAATCAGAGGCCATGCACAGTCTCTGCAACCTCATCAGAAACTGTTTCTGACCATTCACCTGAGGCCACCAAGTTTAAATGAGAGGCCCAGGTTTTAAGAGACAGCAGGAGTTCTCTGAAGGCAAACTCCGTGCATTCCACCATCAGCACCATTTGTGCCTGTCACGGTCAGGAAGAACCACAACCACGTCTCGGTGCCCTTGCAGTGCAGGGCGCTGCGTTTCTCCCCCTTTCCAAACCCGCGGCGGCTCCTGGCGACCCAGCGCCTCTGCTCAGCCACACGCCCCCAAGGCCTTCCTCCCTCACCCCACAGGGGAGCTCCGGCAGCCGGGCTATCTGGCTCATCACTCCGATTCAGTCACTTACACCCTCATTCCAGGCTGAAAATCTCTTCTGAAAATATCCAAATCTTACCCACGTCAGGCTCCATCTTTTCCCCAGAGCTCCTCATCCCCTCCAGAGCAGCCGCCCTGGTGCCCGTGCAGCCGGGGCCTGTGGGCAGATCCGTGGGCTCAGAATGCCCAGCCCCTCAGCCCCTCTGTGTGTCCCCTTACTCCCTGCTCCCTGGCGTTAATGCCCTCCGTCTTCGATTTCCTGATAGGCAAAAGGGGGTTAATTCTAAGAGTGCTAACCGAACTGGATCACTTAACACCATGTCGGGCCCAGAATACCCCTTGATCAATGACAGGTATTGCTGCGCTGTTACCATTGCGCTGGGTCCAGGTTTCCTGTGAGCCCTTTAGGCTCTTTGCCGTAAAGGCCACTCAATGGTCCTGTCCAAGCCTGTCTGTGGCAGATGGACAGGTGAGTGGCCGATGCACACGTGTGATGCTGAATGGGATCGTGCAAAGCTGGCCCCGCGTATTGTGGTCAACGTAAGAAAAAAGTCGCCCATGCTTGCTTGCTGCTGCCCTGCGGTGTCCAGAAGGAGCCGCTTAAAGGCAACTGCGCCGCACCTACCTTCTTGGAAGGAGACGGCAAGACCAGACTGGCTGGAGCTGGGAAGTTGTGCGCTACAGATCAGGGCTGCGTAACCCAGGGAAGGCATCACTCGAAACACGTGCTGGAGGGCAGCCAATCCGACCCGACCGTCCACCTCCAGGGTCAGCCATGGGGCTCCACTTGATGTGTCATCCTGATCACCCCTCACAGAGCAAATGAGCCTTTGACTTCAGCCTGTCCTAGGTACAACACTGACTCCCACCTCCCACGTCCTGAACCAGCCTGTTCCGGGGATTGCTGTGGAGGTAGAGGAGCAGGCCCAAGACATCTAGTGGCATTTCCTGGCAAGGACACTCACCATGCTCGACCATAAAACTCGGGTCAACTGGTTTTTCGGAGGGACTGTAATTTACTTGTGGCACGCATGGATACTGATTGACCCAGGGAGGGGCAAGGAGGAGGCTGAAGGAAAACCCATGGTGACTGCGCCAGACATTCCCGCACACACCGACATCTTCAGACTGGGGCGGCGTCCTAGTCTTACAATCAAACCGAAAGCCCAGAGAAACTAGGGACCTTGTCCAAGACCAGCAAGAGGTATGTGGGCAGCTGGGATTCAACTAAGTCCTTTCCTGGATCCATCCGCGCTGCTCCCTGCCCCCACTCCCACCACCCCGCCATGGCCCCCGATAGACACAGCAGGTCTGAACATCAGGCACCCCGCACGCAGAGTACGGAGCAGAGCCGGCTTCCGCAGTGGGATCTCACACACATCCCACTCCCCTTCTTGCCGAATGCCTCGGGACTCTGTGCGGTCAAGTCTGCAGATGTGGCCTCACTCTGCGCTAGGAGATCTGGGTGGCCGGCAACGTTTTGCAGAGTGCTCCTCCAGACGGGGCTCGTCGGCTGATCCATGAGACACAGGACACCTGAGAGAAGGGCCGACAAACCCCACAAAGTCGCTCCCAACATGGAGAGGACAGGACCACAGCGGGGCTCTCGCAGTCCACGCTTTGGACAGGTCTTGCTGCAAACTGTGGTGCTCGTCAGGCGCGAGGAAGTTTCCCAGGGCAGGAGCTCTAAGTGACACAGCAAAAGCGACACAGGCGATGCAGCAGGATGTACTTCAGCTCAGGGCTCAGGAACCACGGGGTGCAGCGTGGCCTGCAGCAAACCAGACACATCAGAAGCCAATGTCCCACCTTTTACATTCAGTGACATTGAACGGAGGGAGTTATATGTAGCAATCATCTTCCTGGGGGACCCGTACAGCACGCATGACCACCGACACTGACCACGAGTCCTTCCTAGGTCCTGGGGGCTACCCCACTTTACACGCACGGTTCCATGCACAAATCTACGCGTGGCAGTTGTTAGGCCCAGCTTAGAGATGAGGAAAACGCTGCTGGAAAAGCTAAGTGAGAAAATCAGACTTCAGCACACCTGCCATCTCCAAGACCACTACTACTGTATGTGCTAGGGTCTCAAGGGTTGGGTGTGTGGCATTTTAAGGGACTAATTGTAGGTGGTTTTCTTCTCTCCTACACCTGTTTAGCCTGAACGTGCACGTACATGCTCTGCTGCAGGTGCACTGCCGTATGTAGACCAGCAATGCTCTTTCCTGCCTCGGGTTCTCGTCACTGCCTTCCGGAAAATCTCACCTGCTTTACAGCCAAGCCAGGTAGGCCTGGTCAGCCGCACAGTGAAACTCCTGCAGTGTCAGAGCTAAGTGCTGGCTGAGACTTTAACGGCGAAGACAGTGGAGTAATGGGGATAAACTGAGCAAAACTGTATTGTAACGCAGATGAACGTCTAGAAGCAAAAGAAACTGACACCCCTGAGAGCAGGCGACTGTCTCTTACTATGATGTTAATAGCAGCTTGCTGTTTCCAGTGTCTCCGTGTGCCAGGGTTTCCAGTCAGCGTTTGTGTTTATCTGCTCTTGGGCTACCTGATCAAACCTCTGCAGAGATCAGGGATATCTAAATTGACCCAGTATCTGCAGGCTGGCTGCTCAGAGGCCGTGGTGTGGAACGGCCAGGACATCGCTTAGTCATACGGGGCACAAGCATGTCACTTGCCACTCCTGTCTTTCTGTTTCATCAAACCCTCTTTTCTCCTGAATATTGACCATAGCAAAGTCATTAGCCTTTGAGATGCATTTGAAACATCAACTTGCTTTGTTCAAGAGGTTTAAGACACACGTAAGTCTTTCTTGCCATGCTCAACACACACAGCCGGCCGTTTCTGAAGTCAGTGTTTCTGGAACAAAAGCCTCGGCCTGCCCCAGTGAACATTCACACTGAGCACACTGTCGCAAGGCTGCTTGGCCAACCAGCAGGGGGCAGGAGAGAGCTGCAGGGGCCACGTGGGGTCCCTGCAAAGGCGCCTCACTCCCTCAAATCAAGACCGGTGCCTCCTGCCAATCCAGCGGCTTCCTCCAAGGGGAGGAGGCCTCTTCAGCTGCTACTGCACTGATTTCAGACGGCTCAGCCAATGGGGCAACAGATTCAACAGAGTTCCATGTTGTTTAAGGAAAACTTCTGTTACCAGGCAACCTTAGTACCATATTCAACGTAAAATAACCAACAACATTGTTTCCAAAACAACATGCTACTAGTGCCTTATCCTTCAATGCTGCTTAAACACGGAAAAGTATGAGGAAAAAAGAGCATGGCACTTACTTCTTAAAAAATAACACCTCTTCCAGGTTATTTTTACCCCTATCATAAAGACTTAGAACTGTGGATTCCCTACAGGAATGTGGAGTGGGGTTGGATCCCCACACTGACCCAGCCTCACCCCAGGTCAGTCATCCCCCCACCACGGGGTTCACACCTCTCCAGACACTGTCACCTCATCAAGGAAAGGTGGCGTCTCTGAGCTCTCTTCGCAGGAAGCACCCGAACGGGAGCTAGAGACACAGACACACCCACAACTACTTTGAAATCCTAAACATATTTAAGGACTTCATTATTAGTTTTTTAAAACTGTAAGAACAAAGTGACCCTGGTTTTAACCTCTCTGTCACAATAACACCGTGTACATCTGTCTTTTGCTATTTGTTCCTTCTCCAGCAGCTGCTGCCTGGCTGGCCGACTGCAGAAGAACAGCCTCTGGTACTCCCGGGAAGCCCTCGGTAAAAGCGTGAACACCACGATCACGTCTCAGGACGCCGCACATGTTAGGGTCGCCCACAGACCGCCATTCCCAGTGCCTAGAAGGCACTGAACGGGCCTCCTGTTCTTTGTAAATGTCAACTTTCCTAAGCTAAGTTTTCTTGAAAATTTTTAACTGCAGTCCACACGTACTTCTTTGTGCCTTGTTTTTATCCTAGAGGAATACTTTTATGGAAAATTAAGCTTGCAAGGTTGAAGGATTTTCTGAAAGTCGACTCCTAATCCTGGAAGAAAAAAAAAAATGGGCCAAATGTGGTGCTCACGCCTGTAATCCCAGCAGTTTTGGAGGTTGAGGCCAGGAGATTGCTTGAGCCCAGGAGCTCGAGACTAGCCTGGAAAACATGGCAAAACCCTGTCTCTACTAAAAATACCAATAATAATAATAATAATAAAGCTGGGCATGGTGACGTGTGTCTAGTCACAGCAACTCAGGAAGCTGAGGTGGGAAGATCACCTGAGCCCAGGAGGTGAAGGCTGCAGTCAGCCCAGATTTGCATCACTGCACTCCAGCTTGGGCGACAGAGTGAGACACCGTCTCGAAAAAACAAAAAGCAAAAACAACTGTATAAATCATTATAGAAGGGAGCTGGCCAGGCGCAGTGGCTCACGCCTGTAATCCCAGCAATTTGGGAGGTCGAGGTGGGCAGATCACCTGAGGTCAGGAGTTTGAGACCAGCCTGGACACTATGGCAAAACCCCATCTCTAATAAAAATACAAAAATTAGCGGGGCATGGTGGTGGGTACCTGTAATCCCAACTACTGGGGAGGCTGAGGCGGGAGAAGCACTTCAACCCTGGAGGCGGAAGTTGCAGTGGGCCGAGACTGCGTCACTGCACTCCAGCCTGGGCAACAAGAGTGAGAGTCCACTTCAAAACATAAAAATAAAAATCAAGGGAGCTAATGTTTTTCATTTAAAGGAAGGGAGAAGAACATTCAGTATTTATACCTCTCAAGCACACATCTCCAGTGGTGTCCTAAAGTATTCAAGATACACATTCCTACAAATATAGCTCAAAACTACTCACCAAGTTACATGCTAAAAGCACATGCATTGTAAGAATGCTACATTATATTTTTTGAGCATCTGTATCCAATATTTTAGCATACTGGCAGTTTTCCCTTCAGGTGCTGTATGCCTAAATTATTACATGTTTAGTCATTCATTTTAGAATTTATGACTATTATGCTTTAGGCAATAAACATAAGCTACTAAATTAATGACTTAGGGGAAAAGTTACTAAGTTAACTTGGAAGTTAAACTTTGCAAACTGAATTTGTTGGACCTCATTCAAGCTAGATGATCAGTTTTTTAAATTGTTTCCTGTGTGTTTCCCTCCAGGATGGAAATAGCTTCACTCTCATCCACTGTGCACACTGCAGCCCACGCCTCTCGTCCACCGCGCCACACTGCAGCCTGCAATTCACCCTGTACCAGGCTTTCCACACCGTACCTGAAAGTCACTAAGTATAACCAAGAAGGAAATGAAAAGCAGATAAATGACCTCCACCCCTACATCCAGCATGCAAATGTTAAACATTCATCAAAGTAAAACCAAAATCCCACGTTAGCTCACGATTGTAACTGGTAGAGTTATGTGCATGGCAATTTAAAAAGTCTAGTTAAGTAAAAACCTAATTGAGACTCTCAAGAAAGACATCTGCAAAGATTGACAGTGAGGAGAGGACTTCACTCTGCATCCAGCCTGTTCTGGAAGCCACGGCCAAATATCAGGTTGTATAGATCCGAAAAGCAGGAAAAAACAAGTGTTGAAAGGTGTACAGTCTCAGCAATGTACAAATTCGATGTAGGATGCTCAGAAACCTTGAATTTCCAATCAGGAAACAGCAACATGAGCAAGTTTCCCAGCAGTGCCCACTTTCTACCTACGGCACGTGTAACAGTTACGCTGGCCACCTCCGGGGGAACGGAGGCTTCCTGGTCACATTCGCTCTGGCAGCCACACAGCTGGCCCCGCCAAACACCTGTCTAATACTGAGGAACCACTCTCTCCCTGGGCTTTGCTCACTCTAGCCAGGAGAGCATATTTACAGAGTACTTTACTGAGTCCTCGTTCAATGCGTCAAGCTTGTTGAAGGCAGGGCAACCCCATTCCTGGCCCAATTAAGTGAACTGAGCAGAGCAAATGCCTCCAGTTGGACGGCACTCAGTCACAACAGCAGTGGCCACTGTTCACAGGGCGCTGGCTTCGTGCCGAGAACAGTTACAAGCGTCTTCTCTCTGTCCGAGGAATGTGCACTGCAACCCTGTGGGGCCGTTTGCAACGTCCACCAGAGTTCTGAGGCAGCCAAGTCCAGGCTGTCCGTGGGCCTTGCCACGTGGCCGTCCACGTCCCCTGCAGATCAGACCTCACTGCAGGGACCATGGGTTCCAGGGCTGCCTTGAGGCACATGCTCCCTTCACCACCTCCTCCTGGCCCCTGACATCAACCCTCACCACTGCTGCCAACACTTGATTTTCTGATGGCTCCTGAGGGGCCTGTTCTGCCCTTCCCTGCTGCCTGCGTCCGGCTTGGAGGGTACCCACATCAACGCCAACACTCACGTAATCACCAACCTTTCCACGGGGCTTGATGCCTAGGAGTCTCAATATCAGAAAGTCAGATTCCTGTGCTTGTTGGAGAATTTCTTCCCATTGTACAAGTGAAGGAGATAAAATTCTAGGTGCCTGCAATAACCTCATTTCCACAACGAAGCAACTTCAGCAGTAGCACAAAACAAACAAACAAAAAAAGCTTTTTTTTTTAAACTTCTTTTATACAAGCTAAATACAATTTAATTTTTACATCCACGTTCTCATCAGCTCCCACCTGGTGAGCAGGCAAATAGTAATTTTCAAAGAAACAAATTGTTGCATAATTTTAACACTTAGCATTATCACTATTAAGCAAGAAGTATCCCAAAAATACATGATGATCTTGTTCTCACGTTCAAAAATTGATTGTCACACAGTGAAATAACACTTAATGCAAAGGAAATTTTCTTTTCAGGTATCTGTTCTGGAAAAGAAAAAAAAAAAAGATTTCTGGCAAAGAGATAAACATTAATTATGTAACAATCCAAAATGCCTCTGGGAAAAATGATGTCATCCAATTAGTTCTTTGAAGTGTTACAAATGCAGCTGAGTTTTAATAGTAATTTCTCCATAATTATCAAAAGAGTCTTTAAAAATCTTAGTGCTGAAATAACTATAAATGGATATAATACGCAAAGCAGAAGAGTTAACATTTGGGGTAGATTTTGGCCCATATTTTTAACATATGCATAGTTATTCACCTAGTTGAAGCTTATCCCTCTCCTCCTAGGCTCTTCAAGACTGATTTTCAAACATAGACTGGCTTTTGGTACATGAAGGCAGCTTTAAAAGATGTCAGGATCAGGCCGGGCACAGTGGCTCAAGCCTGTAATCCCAGTATTTTAGGAGGGCAAGGTGGGCCGATCATTTGAGGCAAGGAGTTCGAGACCAGCCTGACCAATATGGCAAAACCCAGCCTATATTAAATATTTTTGTAATTAGCCAAGCGTGGTGGCACACACCTATAATCCCAGCTACTTGGGAGGCTGAGGCAGGGAGAACTGCTTGAAACCAGGAGGCGGAGGTTGCAGTGAGCCAAGATCGCACCACTGCACTCCAGCTTGGGTGACAAAGAGAGACGGTCTCAAACTAGAACTTAGCCCTCAGGAAAAGCATTGAGCACCCCCCACCCAAACCAACCCAAGGAATCACATGGCAATGGTTATCATCTGATTTCGACAAATAAAGTTCTGTTCTCCCCTCTGAACACAATGGTAAACACCTGCCATCAGCCCACAGAAACTCCCAGGACCCAGTAACACTGGACTAGCAAGATCAATGGGCCACGTATGCAGGGTTCAGCAGCAGAAAGTCATGGCACCGAGAATGGTGTGTGCTCAAACCAGATTCCTTGCTTTCGGGGTGAAGGGGCTTCCCGGGAAAATCTAGTCCAGTTGGATGGTTTCCACTTCCACCATGAGGAGGAAATGGGGGGTTTCCTGAGGGCACTGACAGGACCTGGGTCTCTGCCCCTTTGTCCTCTGTCCTGTTATGGGATGAGGGTGGGCTGAAGGCAGGTTTCCCCTACATCTTCCGGGCAGGAGAGATGGAGCTGACAAGTGGACGACGCTTTTTCCAAAACGTTCCCATGTTTATAACCTGTTATCAACCTGTTTTCCCTGGAGATCAGTGAAGCAGCATCATTGATTCTCTTCCATTAGGGACAACCCGGTGTTACGGGAGGCAGGAGACGACATGCGAGCTGGTCTGAGTCAGTCACTTGTGTCTGGTCCCCAGCGTGCTCGTCTATCAAATGGGCGGCCCCACAGACCAGTGACTTTGAACCAGAGTTCCATGGAGGTTGCCCAAGGACAGGGAGGGGGAAGAGGGGGAAGAGGAGGAAGAGGAGGGAGGAGGAAGAGGAAGGAAGGAAGAAGGGGAGGAAGGAAGGAAGAAGGGGAGAGGAAGGAAGGAAGGAAGGAAGAAGGGAAGGGGAAGGAAGAAGGGGAGGGGGCGGAAGAGGAGTGTGGAGGGAGGAGTGTGGAGGGAGGAGTGTGGAGGGAGGAGTGTGGAGGGAGCACTGTGGAGGGAGCAGTGTGGAAGGAGGAGCAGAAGGGGGGTTCTCTGAGGAGGAGGGCCAAGTTTTTGTGGTGTCTTGGAGTCAGAGGTGGCAGTGGCTTGGGCTCTAGGCCCTCTGTTGCATAGTTTTAGGCTTTAACTATTTATGTTTGTGGACTCTTTAAAAGATTTAATTTGAAGGAAACCGGAGTTGGGGATACCTTGCTTCTAAAACACAATTTCTCAAGCCTGAGACTAAGTGCTAGGCATTGCTCATTCTGTTACAATCATTTCCTCCTATTTAAAATCAGCCACACACCCCCAATCTCTCTTCAGGGCAAACATCTTTTCCGAGGATCTCAAACAGCAGAGCGAGCGGCCCGTGACCCCAGCCGTGGGCACGAGGAGTGAAGAGGAGACGTGTGGAGAGGGCTGCTGATGACATGAGAGGTAGAGGCCCGGCACCTCCCTCCAGGGGCTGTGCTCCTCCAGGCCTAAAGGACATCCTCGCCTCTGGGGTGAACAAGCAGCACAAACTATCAACACTTATTCCAAAAGAACAGGAAGAAAATTCAAACGAAGTTAATACAGTTACCCCAACACAACACTGCAGCAGCCCAGAAACAGGAGGGCCACTGAGCCTGAGGTGGGCGGTTCCAATAGCAGGACAGCGACGTTGGCATTAGGGCTTTTCGGCAAAGAAAAAAAAAAAAAAAAGACACAAAAGGTAACATAGGCCACCCATTATTTCCTGCCAGTGGAAAGACACCCACAGGCCCCCAGATGCCAACGGCCCCTTGGGAACGAGCTCACGCAGCACTTCAGGTCTTCGCACGAGCAGGCACGTGGTGTCCTCAGTACCCCCGCCTGTGACACACACACCACAATTGACTCCCATACCTGAGGGTCCAGGGGAATGGCGGGAAGTTCTCGGGGGACCGGGCATCCTGTGAGGGCACTGCATGACTATGTACCTCAGAGGGGTCCCCGGGCAGGTGCTCTCTCTCCAAAGGATGAACTGGATCCTGACCACACCCAGATTGCGCTGGCCTCCAAGCCGAGCGCCAACATCTCACATCCAAAGGGATGCACAGATGCCTGCTGCACGTGGAGCCCAAGCCCCTCGCAGAGCTCAGGACGAACCCAGTGTCCAGGCCTGGGGCCGTCACCAGCCAGGAGAGGTGTCCGGGGCACTTCCCAGCGATGGCCACAAGAAGAAACAACTCAGGACAAAGCCAGTGTCCAGCCCCAGGGCCGTCACCAGCCTGGAGAGGCGTCTGGGGCATTTCCCAGCGATGGCCATGGGAAGTAACAACTCAGGCCCATCAGGGGCTTCCTCACTATACGGGTGTTAGAAGTAGAGACAGAGGTTCAGGTCTAGTGGCACAAACAGCGACGGATCCCATGGAAATGTGGGCGTGGCCCCTCCATCCCAAAAGCCTGCATGGCTACTACATTCTGCTCCCATCACACACATCCCCACACAGCCAAGCCCCTTCTCCTTTCCCCCACTGGATTCATCAAATCAAACCTCGCTGTCCTTGGAAAATGTACCATTAATTTACTTACTGCCCAGTAAAAAAGCACACTTCCAGTTAACATGACACCCCCGCTACGATGGAACAGCCTTAATTCAGACATGACGCAGAGGAACAGAGGGAGGAGGGGTCGAGGGCCGTCCTGGAATCGGCAGCTGTTTTCTGGGGAAAGTCTCCCTCCCACCCGAGCCCGACACTCGAGCCACACTATCCCCATGGTGTCTGAAAACTCCATGAAGACAGGGTCACTCTGACCCCTTCACACCCACAGCGCCAAAGAGGAGCAGGTGTTCAGGAAAAGTCTCCTGCTAGTGCTGAAGACAGGAATAATCCCTCGTGGTGCCCAGAATGTCAGGAGAAAACAAGGCACCATGTGGACGCCTTCCAGGTGAATTCTGGAATGACTCTGCCGAATGCCAGTCATCCTTTTACAGAACAAAACCAATACCGGAAAACATGTGTCGCCAGCAGAGAGATGGTCCTTTTGACGGCTTACAAACACACCTACGTTACGCTGAATTTATCTCAAGCCACCCTCTCTGTGCTAATGTAAAAAGTCTCCTTTATTAACCAGTAGCCTTTTTCATCTGGTGCTTTATTAACAAGCAAGACGGTCCTGTAACACTCAGGCATTGTTGAAAACGTCAAATGGAAGCCTAGAAACCTCTTCCGTGCAGCTTCACTGCAAAGTATTTTGACGTGAGCCAAATCATGCTATTCCTACATCTCCACAGGAAACTCAAGGCTTCATCAAGGAAACGCAGCATCATTTCTGCTAGGCACAGAAATTGGTGGGGTGGGCATGGGGTTGAGGGAACATTACATAGAAAGCACAACGCGATAATCACCTGTATGAGAGCCACACTGGCCGGCAAGCCCCGGTCGGCTCGGTCTCTACACAGTTACAGACGTGAGGCCTGGAGGGCAGACACCTGGCACTGCTGACTACCCCAAGGTCGTGGCCTCTGCCCCTTCTCTGCTGCTCATCAGTTCCAAGCTTCTGGCAACACCGCCTGCTGCCCCCACTGCCTCATCGACTCTTCGTGAAAAGCAAATGTTGCCAGGATAGCTTATGAGTACATTTGCCAGGAAAGCAGCTCCGATTGACGCTGAAACCCCTTCTCACACCCCTGGCAGCTCCCTTGCCCCCGATGTGTACATGCTTGCAGCTCTGACCTTGCTCAGTGTCCACACAGGCTCTGTCCACTGGAGAGCCAAAGGCAGACTCAATGTTGAGTCAGAAATACACAAAGAGGGTGAAGGTTACAAACTGCCTGCCTGCCCCTCAAAACACAGGTTGAAATCCTCAGCCTCAATGTGATGCTGTCAGGTGGTCTTTGGGAGGTAATGAGTTCCCGAGGCTGGAGACCCTAGAATGGGATTTGTGCCTCAGAAAGGGGCCCAGCAAATCCCTCACCCTCCCATTGTGTCAGGGCCAGAGAGAAGGTGTGTGCCAACCAGGAAAGAGCCCACACCAGAATTCACCCGTGCGGCACCCTGATCCTGCCTTCCAGCCGCTAGAACTGTGAGAAACAAATTCCTGTTGTTCATAAGCCGCTCAGTCAATGGTGTTTCGTTACAGCAGCCTGAGCTGCCTGAGATGACGATGCTCACCGCCCTACAGAAACGGCTACTCCCCTCTCCCAGAAAGAGGGTTTTAATTAAAATCCCTGTCTCTCCTCGCGGCCACCACAGATCTCACTCCCCCACCCTGTAAGCCAGCAATTGTTAGGATTAAAGGAAAATGAGGATCGTTTTAGACCAGCCGCTCCATATCGGTCTGAAGCCTGTAACTTTGCCCAATTCCACGGTGGCCGTGTCACTGCATTGCCCATGTCAGCTCTGTGTCTGCACTGGGTCCCAGGCTCTGCACAGACTCCTCTAGCTGCCCATCAGCACAGCCATTTCCCCTTCTGCTTTGCAGGTTGTCCTTCAATATCCAATCCCCACCCCTCTGCAACCCAAGGCCTTCCGATCCAGGCATTCGGGGTGGGCTCAGCCATGTACTGCAGTCCTTGACTCAAGTAAACCAGGCCCAAGGCGTTGGCACCAATGATCTACTGGCTGTGGGGTCTACACAGCTACTAGCTGCCCCAGCCACACCAGGGCCCGGGAGGGGAGGCAGAGGAACCTGTGAAGTTGCCAACAGCCATATGGGAACAGGGGCCCCTGGGATGAGGAGGATGCCATGGAAGGAAATTCAGAGAAAGAAAGAGCCCCAAGGCTGGACGGGTCATGCCCAAAGCCTACACTGCTGAATTTTCCAGGTTTCTGAACTCAATCGCTGACCCACACAGCACATGTTTCCTGAGTGCTGACCCCGCGTGCCATTGGATACGGCAATAAAGTAGGACCCCCACCTCCCCCTTCCCCGACACATACACAGGGCCTCCGTCCTGGCGGGAATTCAGGCCTGGGGGCCCAGTTGGCACCGCGAGCCAAGGAAGGGGGCCATTTCAGACAGATAGTGGCTGCAGCCTTGCCAAAGCCCAGCAGTCACCTGCACTGCCACAGCCAGGCTGAGTCCAGATCAGCCGCACAGAAACCTGACCCTCTCAAGGGCACGCCTGAGCTCATTAGGGACAGACACCGTCTCCTGCTGATCTCCAACACTTTCTCTGCATGTCTAGTTACATATGGACGACGCAGTCTCGGAAGCACAGCTGTGACTCTGGAGACAGATCCCAGGCCTCCCCCTGCTCCTCTCCGTGGTGCCATTGATGGGGAGGGGCCGGTATGGCCGCGAGGTCCCATACCCACAGCCACCCTGCCACGGAGACGCAGGCCTTCGACGATTATTTCTGCCAAAGAACCCTGCTGCGTCTTGGAGCACACCATGGTGGGCGGGAAGCTCCACCCGGAGAAACAGCGATGCTTCTCCCCAGAGCCAACGGAGGGCACCCCCCACCCTGCATTCAGCAGATTACTTACATTCTGGAAAACATCTGGGTTAATGGGGAACAGTAAAATGAAAAGGACACACTAGAAAGGTTAGAAGGCTGTGTGAAGTCTCAGGAGGTCCAAAGGTTTCTTAACCAAGACTGCTGCGGTCAACGAGCTTACAGGGAAAGTTTCCACACGGGCCTTCAACAAGCAACGCTCAGCAGGGAGGAGCCACGTTCTGGGCAGAACCTCAGAACAAGAACATCGGACACCACAAAGTCACATCAGAGCCAACAGCAACTGAAATACAGCGCTCTCCTAAGATGTGTGCGTCACCTGCAGAAAGTCACCACACATTAAGATGGGGGAAGAAAAGGATAAGGTTAGAAACAAATTTGAAGTAATTTCTGCATACGTAAAATTTCTACATCCACTGGCTTTCTTTCTGGGAGTAACAACTTTTACATGAGATGCACATCCCCGTTGGAAGGAGTTTGGGTTTTCCGTGGGCAGAGTCAAGGGCTCTCCAAGAAATGTGAACCTTTTCTCACTCACTGAGCCGCGTGCCCTGAGGCCGTCCTGGCCTGTCTGAGCACCTCCCTGGCTCTGCCTCCAGCCAGCTCCTTCCAGCACTCACCCCGCTGCTCCCAGAGCCTGCACTGGCGCAGGATCTCCTCTTCTGCTGCTGTCAATCTTCCACTTTAGGGTAAATAAGTTGGAAACTAGAAAGTTATAAGACCCCTTAGCTTTTTAAAAATTTGTCTTCTCAGAAAACAATACTAATTCTACTTCCATGGTTTAATATGTTGCCCCCATCTGCATGTTCATGGATATGTGTTTTTATATATTTTTTAATCAGTACTTATAAAAGCATGCACTGTTGCTACATTCAGTTCAATTACATTTGATGTAAGAAGTTTTAATTTCAGTGAATTCAGGCACTCAAAATTTAAGCCCTCTGACATCTATTAATCAAACGGGAAAATGACAGGTAGATATTACAAAAATCAAGAGAAGTGTTTAATGTAAATCCTGCACTTTCAAATATTTCCACAAATGTAATGTATACATTAGTACATAACCTTGAGCATTTTCACAACTCTTTGCACTCAAATTCCATTCTTAACTTTTATAGATAAATCGACATCCATATGTGATTTTAAGCAGCTCAAACATCAGCTCTTATAAACAATCAGAAATGTTGCGGGCAAATCCCACCGAGCAGCAAATAACGGAACTGTACCCAACAACCCAGGTACCTCCCCTGAGGCATCTGGAACTTGAGCATTACAAGCAGCCTTTGGTTTCTGAGGCACCCGAGAGTGGGGACTCCCAACTCCCCAAGTCTAAGAAGGCCTCAGCGATAAGGAAAACTGGTCAAAAAGTCATCCCTGCCGGCTCCCTGCGCCACGGGCTCCTCCCTGCCCGCCCTCAGCCACGTGCTTACAAGATCTCACTTCCTCTCTGTCCCGCAAAGCCTGACTCCTGATTCCAGCCCTGCCGCTTACTGGGATGTGGCCATGGACGTCAACTGCACCTGTAAGGGGAGAAGCTGGTCAGGATACAGGATCCTGGCCATCCTGGCAGTGCTCAAGCTGATACTGTAACTTGGTAGTGAGTTACTTAATGCAAAGGTTTAACTTTGAAAAATTTAGATACGTGTATTCTAAAAGGGAAATTCTGAACGTAGAACACAGGCCACACCCTCACACTGATGTTGTCTGGCCAGCACTTTTTTGTTTGCCTTTTCAATAGACGTTTTTAAAAGCAGTTTTCGGTTCATAGCAAAATCAAGAGGAAAGTACAGAGAGTCCTCACATATCCTTTCCCAACACAGGCACAGCCTCCATCATTCTCCTGCCCTCACCAGACCAGCATGTCTCTACGACCGACAGACCCGCATCAACACGGCACCACCACCCACAGTCCACAGCTCACACGAGGACTCGGCCTGCTGCTGCTCACTCTGTGGGTTTCACAGACGTGGAACGGCATGCATCCCCCATGAAAGCCCCACCTGGAGTTGTTTCCCACCTTCCATATCCCCTATGCTCCTCCCATTCATCTCTCCCTTCCCCAGCCCCTGGCAGCCACTGACTGTTTGACTGTCTCCACAGCTTTGCCTTTTCCAGACTGTGCTGTGGTTGGACTCGGACAGCAGGCAGCCTTTCCAGATTGGAGTCTCACTTAGCAACATGCATTTAAGATCCTTCCTTGTCTTCATGGCTTAGGGGTCCAGTTCTTTTTAGTGCTGAATAATATCCCAGTATCTGACATACCACAGTTTATCCATTCACCTGCTGAAGGGCATCTTGGTTGCTTTCTAGTTTTGGCAATTATAAAGCTGCTGTCAACGTCTGTGTGTACATTTCCGCATGGAAGTAAACTTTCAGCTCCTCCGAGTAAACGTCCAGGACTGTGATTGCTTCTGTGGTCGGAGAGCTTAGTTCCAAGGAAAACCGCCATGCTGCCTCCCACTGGAGCTGCCCCACTTCCCCCAGCGATGAGTGAGGGTCCTGATGCCCACACACCCACCAGCACGTGGTGGTGTCGGAGTTCAGGTTTTGGCCAGGCCGATGGGTGCACAGTGACGCCTCGCCCTATGACATAAGACGCGGGCCATCTTTCCACGTGTAGATTTGCCATCTGTGTATCTTCTTTGTTGGGGTATCTGTCCAGGTCTTTGGTCCATTTTTAATCACGTTGTTCATTTTCTTGTTGAGTTTTGAGAGTTCCTTGCACGGTTTGGATAACAGCCTTTCTCAGATGAGTCTTTTACAGATGCGTTCTCCCCGTCTGTGGCCTCCCCTCTCATGCTCCTGAGACACTGTTTTTTATTTTAAAAAACACTTCAGACAGAAGATGGACCTCCCAGCCCACCACGGTTCTCAGTTTGGCCGTGGTCACCACCCTCCCAGCCATGGTTCCCACCTTTTCACGATCTGCTGGTCCTATGGGCATCAACCCATACCAAGTCCCTAACATATCTCCAATGATTGCAACGTCAAAGCCGGCAGTTTGCAGGTAGGAAGGAGCTGATGGAGGCCGGAGCAGAATGTGAAGGCCAGCGGATTCATCCCTCGGGGACCGGCAGGCCTCTCAGATATCTCCCTGGGTCACCTCCCAAATGAAGTACCTGCTCTGACCGTGAGCAGGAAGCAGGACCTGGCCCAGATCTCAGCATATTTGACCTGGCACGGCATTTACAGGTGAGCCTCCATAACCGGAAACTCGACTCTCTGGGGAGAATGCATTTTCATTATCAAGGCTTTTAGGCTTTTAATTAAGAAACCAAAGAGCAGTGACTGGAGTGAGGATGCAGGGACTCTGGGTGACCCACACGCTCGTTTCCACCTGGCACGAAGGACCCTGGAGTGAGGGTGCAGTGCCTGCTCTGAGTCACCAGCACACTCATCATTTCTACATAAAGAACCCTGTGAGCCTGTCCCAGGACTTTTTAGCCTAGACCTAAAAATTCACAGCTCAGGAAACCTTCATCATTTTAGGAACCTGAGGGGTGGGCCAGGGGGATCTCACAGAGTGTGGTGCTGTCTATGGGGTCAGCAAAGTACAGCTGGGGCTTCCCGCAAGCACTTCAGGGAGGCCGTGCACTGGCCCGAGGCTGGTTCCGCCTCCTATCCTCGGTTCTCATGCCCAGCCGTGAGGGGAGCCCCCCGCTTCAGGAGCGGTCCCTGGCTCCAGGCCCTAACGTCCATGTCCAGGCCCCTGGTAGGGCAGCTTCTACCCCAGGGAGGCTGGGACTGGAGACAGCCTGGAGCTCTAGGCAATCCTGGCAACCACATGTTTCCCGAAGTGGCCGCAGACAAACTCCTGCTTCCAAAACCTGGCACGGGCTGTGTGAGGCCTGGAACGCAGGAGGCGCGTTTCGCAGGGTCCCTGCTCACATACAAAAGCAAGGCTAAGAGCAGATAAATTATTTAATTACCCTCTCATGGTTATCAAGTCAAGTCATAGTCTCTTAGACTTATGTGTGACTGGAAGTATACACATTATGGAAGTGTATATAAATGTGAATACAGATATGCTTATTTTCCTTTTATATACCTTACATATATGTGTATACGTGCATATGTATAAAACATGGAAGAAAAAACCATACTTAAGATTTCAAATCTCAGTCACAAAGATCTCAGAAGCAAATTATTATTCTTTAACAAAGATGTAACATTTTACATTCTTACAAACAAAACGTTATCTATTAGCATTTTATTTTAAAAACTAAGAATGCATTGCACTCTCTCAATTTCAATTTTTAACTCAGCTCACAAAGGTCCCTGTACAAAGACCTCCGTGCCACCGCAAGGATGGCGGTGGTCACACCTGTGTCCATTTATCCTCTCTACATCTAGCTCCTCTCCCTGAGGCAACAGCACCTCCGAAGTCACAGCCTGGCCTCCCATCTCTCCCCCGTCCCGGGCGTTTTGGCATGTTGCTCTGCTGCACACACCTCAGCAAATACTGCTGATTAGCCAGAATCGCCCAGAAATCTCTTAACCTTGATTCTGGCTTCTTTTGTAATTTGTAATATCTGTACTTCTGGTGTGATTTGAGAAACAACACATTTTAAAATTAGAGAAGATGTGGTTTTTATTCTCTCCTTTCTACTTGCAACCTTGAAAATTCAAGTAGCAGCAAGGGTTTGTTGAAAGTAACTTCCACCAAATAGAACCTATTACAAAGGTACTACAGAGTGTCAAATAACCACATAGATGTAAAATAGACATGCAGACACAGATATAAAATCCAATGGTTAAACCAAATTGAGAAATGCTTGCCAGTTTGATAGGACTTCTAAAACTTGACATAAATGTTGGCTGAGGGATACAAGATGTTATGAGATGAGTGAGATGCTTGGCCTAGAACCACAGGCTCTCTCCTCTTTACAGCAGAAAATCCATAAGGAAGTCAAATCTGAAAGAACCAGGTACCATTGAATGGCATACTCAGCCATCCTTCCCCATTCCTGGGCCAGCTGCGGTGAGTGCAGCCAGTCGTTCACCAACATCCATCATCCATCCTCCAGGCCATGGCTACACTTTACTCCCAGGCTCCCTGTCATTATGTAGATTAGGTAAATCAGGGCCACTCTCACCGTAAGCCTCCCCTGCCAGCATGGCAATCACCCAGTCCCAACCACGGCAAGGACAGCCATGTCCCTGGGAACGCAGAGCAGGGGTCGGGAAGAAACCTGGATCTCTGAATACCTCATGGAGCAGTCACCAGCCTGGAACATCCTCCCTGACGGCTTTGCAAGAGAGAAGAACTCCTTGGTTCCTCAAGCTACAATACTGCAGAGTCTCAGGTCACAGCATCCTTATCTACCCTCGTCAGGAACCGTTCATGCTCATCAAGACATGAGAACAAAACTGCAGTGGCACAGTCACACTCGACACAGACCACCTGCTGCTCACATTCATCGTATTAACACCAAAAGGCCACCTTGGTGGATATCCTGGATGTGGACACTTGGCGGCTTTTTGCTGGAGACGCGCTTTGTGCATTTATCGCACGACCATCTTGGCCTCAGGAGGGGCTGTGCAGATGGCAGCTGTGCACGTCACAGGGAGTCTCACTTGCTGGACTCTCAGCCAGCTCCCACTATCAGTGCCCGCAGAGTCCTCTCCTCCGGGAGCACGTGCTTGGACGCCACAGTGGCCTGTGGATCCACACAACAGCACTGTGTGCCCCAGGAGCTTAGAAAGTACCACTGCATCAATGCCTCCACAGGTGAGGCCGGGGGCAGAAGCCAACCTCAAGCAGTTACGGTCCTCCGTGGGGCTGGCGTCCAGGCAGGAAGGCGGCTCAGCGGCTCTCCTCTCACTGTGAAACCTCCTAGGTCCCCAGATGAACAGAACCCTAAATAACACGCAACAAACAACAGGAACGAGAACACGACCAGCAGCTTCTGAGATGAGCAAGCTGGGCTGATCATGAGACACCTGACGGGGACGGTGCCAGAGCCCCTCCCGGTAACCTGTGAGGACAGCGCTGCCAGCATCTCCCTAAAACCAGCCCAAGTCAAGTTAGACTTGAGGCTTTCCAGGAGTGGGCAGATCCATTCAATCCCACAGTCTGAACCTTCCAGGCCGTGTCTCATGGCCCTCATCTCACATATGGGAACGCGGACGCTGCACCATAAACGCAGCCCCAAGCCCTCGTTCCTTCTTCAACACCACACACCAGTACAGTGAACACTTAGGATCTGGGCATTCACGTAAAATACTGCTTAACTAAAACTCCTGATTTAGAATATGTTTAATTCCTACTCACAGAGCTGAAAGTGTTTTGTCATAGAAGGCGGTAGCTGTAACTAAGCATGAGAGAAGAAGGGTTCAGAGTGGTGCCAGGTATTAAATATTCCTCTAAATCTATTCACCAGGTTGCCATGCTATTGTCACCTGCTTCATTTTCTGTCCTTAAAAGACATAATAGTTACTTTTCAAAATAGACAACCTGTTTTACTGATGCTTAGCTATAAAGTAGCGAGCTACGTATCCAAAAGGGAGATATGGGAAAACAGAAAATGTCCACAAGCGATCGGGTGGGGAGGGGCGCAGTTGCAGCAGCACCTGGCTCTGTTGCGTTGTGAGCCAGCCACGTGGGATGGACAGCTCACTTAGCCACTGAAATTATATCATCTAAGATTTTGTTGCAGTTACTTTGACAAATTCTCCCTCCTGCTATGAAGAGTAAGGTTTGAGGGGTTGTGTTTTTTTTGACTTGGAGTCTCTCTATGTCACCCAGGCCGGAGTGCAGTATTACAATCATGGCTCATCGCGGCCTTGACCTTCTGGCTCAAGCAATCCTCCCGCCTCAGCCTTCCAAGCAGCTGGGACCCAAAGGCGAGTTTGATTTCTTTGCTAACGAATTCCTAATTCACCTCGCAGTGGGCCTGTCAAGGCCATATGCCCGGACATCCACCTTGCCGACCGTCCATGTGGTCTCTAAGGTGGATGCACTCCGGTTGCCTGGGCTCTGCACGCGATACTGAGTCTCCAAGTCTGCCGCTGTATAAGGGACTGACAGCCCCAAGCGTCTCGACGCGCCACCTTGAGCCGGGCTTTATTCCACAGGGCGACTCTGCTTCCCGTGATGAGATGCAGCACGTGAGCACAGATCAAAGGTATCAGCAACTAACCCATTCCCCTGGTACTAAGCAGAGGACCAAGAGTTTAGTTCCTTATTTACTACGGGCTTGATTCAAAGCAGCTTTCTGGGATCCTGGGGACAAACATCTCCAACTGGTGAGAATTCTGGCTTTAGTAACAGAAGAATCACCTAATGCCCATTTTGTAACTGCTGTTCTCATCAGAACTTGAGGCCAAAGGGAAAAATAAAAGGGGGGCTAAGATCGTGACACCCCAGTTTGCACAAGGCCAACCAGCCTGCTTGAGGGGGTGAAAGGAGTAGGATTTTTGAACTGCTGAGTTTTAAAAACATGGCTGTAGGCTGGGCGCACTGGCTCACGTCTATAAGCCCAGCACTTTGGGAGGCCGAGGTGGGAGGATTGCTTGAGGCCAGGAGTTCAAGACTGGCTTGAGTAACACAGCAATACCCTATATCTCTTGAAAAAGAAAAAAAAAGGTATTAAAATAGTAATAAAAAGTTTAATGCAATAAATTACTATATCAACATGGCACCCCCAGCTGTCAGAGGAGGTACAATCTCTGTGGCTATGATGAGATCTGGAGAGAAATGTAACTGGCATCATAGGGAAGGTCAACCCCAAAGCCCCACGGCACTACTCCTGTACAGTGTGTTAACCAGCATGAAGTCTCCTCCACAATCAGAAGCCTGGTTTAGAGGAACGCTGTCCACGGGACCTGGGTGGACTCCAGAGGCTGGCTGACCAGACAACCCCCCCCCCCCCCGGGACCCTGCCGGCAGCCCCAACTGGACAGAATGACCTCGTGAATGTCCTTTCCCGCCACAAGCTGCAGACCCTGAGCCAGTCCTGGCTGTGACTGAGGCTGCGCATAAACGTCTGCGCTCACCTTTGTACATGACACGCCCAGTCCACCTCATTTCAAATGTGACGCTCGCCCCAAGGCGAACATGGATGTTACAGGTTAACTCACTGCATGTGTGCTAGACTTTCCCTGTAAGTGTTCAGACATTGCACGAACCGGATGAACAAACCCCACTTTCCCTGTAAACGTTCAGACATTCCTTGAGCCCGATGAACACACACAGCCAACAAACCCCGGAACGTGTAATGCCGCGGCCTCCTCTCCTCCTGAGGGGCGTGTGCTTACAGCTCCCCCAAGACCACATTTCCCAAAGCACAGAGTGTTACTCTGAAAATAAAACCTCCTTTTTCCTTCCTCTGTACATCTCGTGGTCGTGTTAACAACTATTGCTACAAATGCAGAGAAATGGGGTATCATCCGTGCTGGTCACCGAATTCCTAGCACCAAAGCTTCAGGGCCCCCCAGTCTGAAGGAAGCTTCTATCGCTCTAAAGCCAACTCTGGAGACGAAGGCCAAGCTGGGGAAAGGCTGTGTCACCGTAAATCCACACCACGGGGCCCTCTGCAGTTGTGTGTAACGAACTCTTGGCCTGTCCTGGGGTTTGGGGAAATCAGGATGCAAGCAGATACCGTACGCTCTGCCACGGGACCGTGAAGTCTGCGGAACCTCAGAGGAACACGGAGACAAACGGTGGCACGATTCTCACAGGCCGAGCCTCGATGGGCGCCCGTGTCAAGAACACAGACACGCCGGGAGGGGCAGCCGATGCAGGCAACGCCTGCAACTCCAGCAAGCAACAGCGTCTGAGTGTGGGGGTCTCTGGCCAGGCTCCACCACAACTGCCATATTCTGTGACAAAATTTTAAAAATAGGTTTTAACTAGTTATAACTCTAACTTGTTTTACACATAAACAGAACACAGGATACCAACAGGCTCCAAAATACTTTGCCTAGAACCAAGTCTAGAATGCAGATGGATGCTGCTCCGAGTGTGAGGAGTCCCCTTGTAGTGTCATAAATCCTAGATCTAGGTGACTAAGTGCTCTTCCTAAACCAGACAGCACCCTGAGGCTCTGAGGGCACCCTCTGTCCCCAGGCCAGTCCATCAGCCCCGGCAGAAGCTTCTAGAGTAAGAGCCTGTGGATTTGTATTGGACGGATGCAAACCAGGCAAAGTCACAGGGGCTCGTTCTGGAAGCCCATCCGTTTACCCACTCATGCCATGGAGAGCCGTTCCCCCAACTCCACACCCGCAGTCATGCTGAACCACAGCAACTGGCTTTTAGGCCTTCAAGCCACTCCTTCTCACCGCTGGACAGACCCTTCTCACACCGTGAGGCCCAGAGTAGCCTTAACAGGTGGTCCCAGCAGAACTGGCCACTGCATGAATTGATACTTTGTGTGTGGGGGGGTGGTTGTTCTTCTGTCACTCAGGCACAGTGCACCATACGTACAGTGGTGCTATCATGGTTCACTGCAGCCTCAACCTGCCAGGCTTGGGTGAACCTCCAGCCTTAGCTTCCGAGTAGCTGGGCCCACAGGTATACATCACCACTCCTATTTAATTTTTTGTAGAGTCAGGGTCTTGCTATGTTCCCCAGGCTGGTCTCGAATTCCTGGGCTCAAAAGTGAACTGTCCACCTCAGCCTCCCAAGGTGCTGGGATGACAGGTGTGAGTCACTATGCCCAGCCTAGAATTGGTTTTTCTTAAACCTGAGTTTGACACATGAACCCCACTTACATAGATATCAGCGCACACTCACAGCTCGAGAGTTTTTCTGAATCTCGATTCTGTCCGTTCAAGGTCAATATCTAAGAAAGGGTCAGAACTGACCCTCCCTCCGTGAAGCCTAAGGGCAAATGCAGCAGTACCTCAGTGTATGAGGAGACAAAGTAAGAAGGTGGAAAATACGCACTGAAATTCTAGTGCTAGAATCATAATCACCAACACTTTAAGAGGGAATCTGCTTTCCAAAACATGTAGCTGCTGGATTAACTTCAAAGTCACCAGATTCCACAGGCAGTAGCTCACAGGGGCACAGCTTTCTAAGGCCGCACAGCCCGGGGCAGCGTAACAGCCTCGGGGCAAAGCAAACTAAACAAAGGCTTGGTTCTCTCAAGGAGGAATGTGCTCAAGTCCTTCCAAATAGATTCTTCTTCTAAGTAAGTTAGATACCTCCTACAATACTGTTTCGAGTGCCAGTGTGTTCAGAAACATGAAGTTGAAACTACATCTCAGGACCCCAAAATCACTACGCTAAAGCGACGTCAAGGTGAGGAAGAGCTGAGAGCAAACCTGCCTCCCATGCTCTTCCGAACAGAGACAGCTACTGGGGGGAGGGGAAAAAAAAGCCACGTACATCCCTCACAACGGATGCACAAGGAAATTCCTCATGGACAGAGGAGAGAATTCAAAGTCCCCATCTGCACACGGAGATAAATGCGGATCTGGCTGCTTCCTCTGGAAAGGTACACCAGAAACGCATTTGTCTGATCTACCTGTGACCTGGAAACCCCTCCCCGCTTGGAGCCGAGCCTCCCTTCCTGGACCGAACCAACGTACATCTCATATATATTGATGTCTCACGTCTCCCTAAAATGTGTAAGACCAAGTTGTGTCCCAAACACCTTGGACACATGTCCAGGACGTCCTGAGGCTGTTGCAGTGTGTCCTCAACCCCGCCTGAGGCTGTGTCTTTAACCTTGGGAAAATGAACTCTCTATGGGCCGAGAACCGTCTCAGAGATCCTTCTGGTTTACAGGAAGCATTCTCTCCTGCGAGTATATCAATGAAATCATGTGGAATTACAAAATGCCACTTTAGTAAAGGCCAAAGGAATTAGGATTCGATGTGCTTAAAAAACAACACAAAAATAACGTTCTATTTGTCAATGGACCATGAAGCCCACACCCCCTTTTGCAGTGAAGATGTCAAACGGGACGAGAGGCCCCTCCTGAGGATGCTACCCTCTGACCCCACTTCCCAGAGTCCAGTTTCCTGCTGCTCAGGGAACAGCAACCCCAGCTTCACGGGGCTCAGGCCTCCAAACCCAACTCCCACCCATGCTGGAGAATCACCCCAGGGACTAGCAAACTGGCAGGTGCAACTCTCACCTCATCCCCTTAAAGGGGAAAAGGCACCTTCCCGCTCCTCTTCCTGCTGGTGGGAACAGGGGCAGGAGCTGGAGGGTCAGGAGTTGGGCGGCAGAACGGAAGCAGCCTGGGTCCCTGCTAGTCAGAGTTGGCAAATGCCAACCATCCCCGGCATTCACTTTGCAAATAAATCCTTCTCTTTTGTCAGGTCCCTGGTTATAAGTTTGCACCCATAACTTAAAAAGAAAAAAAAAAAAAAAAACCTCAGGTAAAAAATCGGTGTTTGGCTGACGGTATTTCAATTATCTTGGGGCCTTGGGTCAAATGACGGCAAAACAGGAAACTGAACGCTGTTATTCAGAAAACTACCTTCCAGCGCCGTCTACCCTCCCAGGCTGTCACCTTATGGTTGTTTGTCTGCTAGATGATTAACAATAACTGCTCTGAAAACCTAGGTGTACAGAACAGACAAGAAGTCAGCCTGGGTTGAGGGGAAGCAGGATATGACCCCCTTCCCCGCAGGATGGTGGAAGAGGAGGAACCTTCAGCACCTGGGTTTTCAGGATGCTGGATCTCTGAGAGCATCTCTCACAGCTCAAGTACAGCCAGACCCTCCTCTGACACAGCCTGCTCAGACGAAGGTGGCACCTGCCCTAGAGACCCACAGCCCTGTGCGGGGCTCAGCTGGAGCTGAACTTTCCTCCCTTGGTAAGAGTCAGGGCCAGGGGTGGGGAGAGGAGAGAAGCAGCAGGCCTGAGAGGCACTGTGGAAACTCCATGCCGCGCTAACTCTCATCTGATGTGCTCCGGCCAAAGCCACGCTTCTCGGAGGGAGTTTCCCTTCACACATCCGGAAATCATCAACATCTAGTCTCCCCACAGAACAGATCCTTCCCCAGGAGGCAGATGCTTGGCTGTAACACGGGGTAATGAGGGGCGCGCCTTCGTGCCCATTCTGTAGTGTTTCCTGTTACCTATTTTACCTTAAGCTACAAATGATTCCCGTTTACACGGGACACAGTGACACAGACAGCAAAACACATGAGATTCAGTGTGATCCCACACCCGTCACTGCTGACCTCAAGTGCTTTGTTCGTTTTGCTTCTAGAGTTTGTACTCTCTCCCGGGGTTCCAGGCCTGTGGATTCAACCAACCATAGATCAAGACTTTTTTTTAATGTGTTTGTACTAAGCATTCAGACTTTATTATTCATTAAACAACTACTCGCATGGCATGTGCATGGTATAGCTGTTACGAGCAACCCTGACATGACTGTCTGCAGGAGGATGTGCATATGTCATATGCAAACACGGTGCCATTTTATTGCAGGGACCTGAGTGCCCACAGACCTTGGATTCCATAGGCAGTCCTGCAGCCCACCCCCATGGGCACTGTGGAATGGCTATAATAGAAAATATAGAGGTTTTAACCAGTTATATACTAAATCTAATTGTTTGTTAAGAAATTACCGTGTATCACTTGTATTATTTGGAAGTCCTTCCTGGCCCAGAGACTTGACATATTCTTATCTTTTTGTCCACGGATCTAGCCATTCCAGTAAGCTTATTGAACACAAATCAATTTTGCAATTAAATTCTTACAGGAATCACACTCAATCTGTAAGCTGCTTTGGTTTTTAAAGTGAAATAACCAATAGTTTTGCAAACCAGCTATATCATAGAATAGGATAAAGCAGCCCCATGACATGCAAAAACATGGGGTTTCAAAGCTAACCAGTATAAAACACGTTACAAACCCCTAAATATGAAAACGTTTTACACCACAACAGATATTCCAGAAAAAAACAGGATGTTCAAAAAAGCCCTTTGCAGAAAAGCACTTTCCCCTTCATTTTTCACACGGTTTCCAGAAGCTTGTGTTTGGCGATGACCATGAACCAGAAGTAGCGTCCGCTGCAACTACTGCCACCACAACACAGAATATTAAGGCATTAAAAAAAAGGACACAGCATATTTCCTATTGTTGAGAACAGGTAGAGTGTTATCAAAATGAGAGTGTTCTAAAGTCAACAATGTTCAAATTCTAGGTCTCCCGCAGACACTAGACGGTAACCGCCAAAGCTTATGTACTTGGCAACGTTCAAGGAGATCAAGTTCAGAGCTGTCACAATGCAGCACCATCCTCACGCGATTATCTCAGGCGGGTTTGAGGGCAAGTGCCCCCGTCACAGTGGGAAAGCTGCCCAGCCCAGCACTTCCTGAGATCACAGACCTTCACCTTCCCACGTCTTCAGTAGTTCCTTTACACCGGGAACCAGACAGCAAAACCCAAAACACTTCCTCAAATCTCAAGACAGTCTTTAGAGCTCTTTTCCTTGCCCCTTCTCTTACTGAAAAAGCCTATTTTGTAAGCAACCTGTAGTGCTTCCCAGAGCTGGGGCGGAAGGAGAGCTGGTGTTGGGTAGACCGAGTTTCAAGCGTGGGGAGACCAGGAAGTTCTGGAGATGGATGGCGGTGATCGTGGCACCACAGTGTGAACACACTTAATGCCTCCAAACCATACACTTAAAAATAGAGTGCTATGTAATTTTACCGCAATCAACACACTGAGAAAACTCATCTCTAATTACTGTCATTTCCAATATCTTGCACCCTGTAAGTTGCATTTGCTTTTGGAAATCCTCAGAGCAATCTTGAAAGACTAATACCCTAATCATCTCTGAAACGCAGGCAAAGTCGTTCAAGGGTTTGGTTATAGGAAAGTAGCTGGAAAGCAAAGCGCCCGTTAGACATGGCAGCCGTGGTAGCACAAACACATGGTAGGAAGATGGTGGTCATGCTACACACAGATGGGAAGGGTGTGGGGAGCCACAGCACCGGATACTCGGGAGGCACCTGGGCAGCAGCTGAGAATGTACCAAACGCGTTCGATCATGCAACATTCACGGACCGTGAGTCCAGCCACCGCCACTGACATCCACTGTGGCCGGGGTGTCCTCTGCCACAGAGATACACACCCTGCCAAGGATAGTGTACAGATTAAACGTCAAAGCACAGACATGCTCAGGTCCCGCTGTTCACATAGAAGCAAACACAACACATTTCCCAGACCCCAGCAGCATGACTCTCCACTTGACTGCAACCCGGTCCCATTTATTCTCGAACCCATCTCTCCCGGACCCCACAGCATGACTCTCCACCTGACTGCACCCCATCCTGTGCATCCTTGCATCTGTGTCTCGGCCCTCACTCACTCCCTCACGTCCTCGTTGGGTCAGGAACCAAAAGTCCACTGTGTCCCTGGTGCACTGAGCTTTGTCAGGGGCCTCTGGGCCGCATGCTGGGACACGCAACTAGGAACTCCCAGTGCACACGTTGGTCTCCTGCAAGACGCTTGGCTCTTATGTGCGGGAGCCGGGAGCCGGCACCCACCCCTACAATTGACTGCACTCTTAGAAAAGTCACAGAAGGCCCCTCACCAACCCAGCAGCACCCTGAGGCCACATCCCACTTGCCTGCTGGCTCCTGAGCCTCCCACCCTGTGATGACTCGCTCCTTCAGTTCCCCGCCTTGAATCCACTGGTTCCTCTCCTCATGGGCCTCTTTCCTGTCGTCTTCCTGTCATTTTCCTGTCAGCAAGCACATTTCCTGTCATTTCCCTGAAATGACATATTTCCTGTCATTTTCCTGTCAGCAAGCACATGTATCCAGCCTGACCTTGCTGATGTGCTCCAGCTGGCCCTGGACGTGAACCGCGCTGCTGCGGCTTTCCATCAGTGTGACATCTGCGAGTTACCTCCTGGGAAATGCCAGGTGATGGTAACATCAACCAGGAGGCACCGCTGAGAAGCAGAACGCATGGTGCGGTGCCCAGGACGTCACGTCCTTGAACAGACGCTCCGTGTCTTCTCCTCTTCTGCCAGAGCTTCACTGTAGGAAGGCGGCCATTCTTCCAGTGCTGCTACTTCCAACACCGGGGAAAGCAAGCTTCAGAAATGAACGGTGTCAAAGAGGCAGGACCCACCAGCGGCCGGACGACCGCAGCCCCAGCATTCCCCAGCCACCATGGCTGACAGCCCAGGCTCCAGAAATGCACAGCTTCAACCTTAGGAGAAAAAACCCTCCCAAGCCAACTATTATTTTCAACAATGGGATTGGGGAGTGGGGCGTTCTAACCCTGCCTCTCTCAACAGCACAGATCATCAGATCCCAGTTCTTATAGGATTGGGGAGTGTGGGGGGATGGTTCTAATCCTGCCCCCCTTCATAAAAAAGAACTGGGATCTGATGATCTGTGCTAGGTCAGTACTTTGCTTCCGCCACATGCAGTCATCCTCAGCACCAGGAAAAGTCAGCAGCATTGAGTGATGATACCAATACCAACACGTGCGGTTCTGACAGCTCCGGTAACTCGCTGCACAGATACAACACAACAGCAGTGAGATCCACGGACATCAGCAGTCTTCCCAACGACTGTGTTCCTGAATCTTCTGCGTTCGGAATAACGGTCTTCTTTGCCAGGGCTGAGCCATGCTTCCCTGTTGCCTGTCCTCTGCCTTCACCAGCTTCGTGCACGTTTCCGGGCAAGTGTTTGTGCAGGTGCTATCACTTATTTCCACAGCGAGAATATACACAGACACCATACAGAAATGGGCAACCCCATTAGGAGCTGTGCAGAGAGATCTAACTCATCAGATGTGCCAAATTTCTGTTGCCATAGAAATTTAACTAAACTAACGTTGCTATGACCTCATCTCTTACTGTACCACTAAAGATCATCCGGGTAAGAGGAGTGTGCCTCTGCATAGCATTCAGCTCACGTTTACATGTCGGTTTTCCCTGAATATGGTTATGTGAGATAGAAATCAGTAAGATGGGGTGTAACATCTAGTGTAGGATCGTTGTGTCTCCTAGGCTCACACGCTTCCTTTAAGATCCTCAGAATATGAAGTTTAGCTCTGTCGACGTGAGTTACATAGTAACTTGTTTTGGATACTGTCTCTTTCACCATCTAAATATCAACACCAAAGAAGTTCTTGAGTTCCTTTTTAAATTGAAAGGAATTTACAAACCATAAAACCCCAATATTAAAGGATACAATTCAGTCTTTTTAGCACATTCTCAAAGCTGCACATCAACCACTAGTATGTAATTCTGGGACTTTTTCACCATGGGCCAAAGAAACCTTGAACCCATTAAGAGTCAGCACCTGCTCCTTCCTTCCGCCAGCACCTGGCAATCGCCAGCCGACTTCCGTTTCTCTGGATTTGCCCATTCTGGACATCTGTTGTGAGAAGAATCGTACAGTGCATGACCTTTGGCGTGACCTTCGGTGCTGACATCTTTCACGTCCAAGGTGAGTGGAATCTCACAGTGAGTGACCTGTTGACAGACACCTGGACTGTTTCTACTACTACAAATAATGCTGCTATGAAGATTCTTGCATAAGATTTTTTTTTGTTTGTTTGTAAAAATGTTTTCAATTTTCTTGGGCATATGCCTAGGAGTGAAATTCCTGGGTCGTATGGTGATTTCATGCATAACTTTTCTGAGGAACTGCCAGACTTTTCCAAATCAACTGTACCATTTTACTTCCCTTCCCACTAGCAATATATCAAGATTTCAGTTTTCCCAAATTCACCACCAAGTCACTGTCCGATACTGGGATTTTACCCATCCAGTGGTTGTAAAGTGGTATCTCAGTGGTTTTGATTTCCATTTCTAAGATGACGAATTCTGCTAAACATCTCATGGGTTTTTTTTGTTTGTTTTTTTTTTTTTTTTGAGACGGAGTCTCGCGCTGTCGCCCAGCCTGGAGTGCAGTGGCCGGATCTCGGCTCACTGCAAGCTCCGCCTCCCGGGTTTACGCCATTCTCCTGCCTCAGCCTCCCGAGTAGCTGGGACTACAGACGCTTGCCACCTCGCCCGGCTATTTTTTTGTATTTTTTTTACTAGAGACGGGGTTTCACCGGGTTAGCCAGGATGGTCTCGATCTCCTGACCTCGTGATCCGCCCGTCTCGGCATCCCAAAGTGCTGGGATTACAGGCTTGAGCCACCGCGCCCGGCCCTCATGTGCTTTTTAAGGCATTTATATGTCTTTCTCTGGAGAATGTCTATTCAAATCCTTTTTCCATTTTTAAATTGGATTTTTATTAAGAGCTTTAAAATATATTCTTGATATCAGGTCCTTATCGTGATAATGTATCCTGTTCTGTGGGTTGTCTTTTTACTTTAATAGTATCCTCTGAAATGAACATTTTTAATTTTGATACCGTCTTTTTCCCTTCAGTTGCTTGTTATAGCTTTAGACGTCTCAGCCAAGGAAACATTGCCTAATCCAACCTAACAGTTTCTCGAGGATTCTCCCCTGAAGGTGTTATGGGCTGAACTGTCCCATTCCCCCCCGCCACCCAAGATTCCCATGTTAAAGTCACAACCCCAGAAACTTAAAATGTCACTGTATTTAGATACAGGGCCTTAGCGTGGTAATTTAGGTCCCATAAGATCTTAAGAGTAGGCCCTGATCCAGAATGACTGGTGTTCTTTTAAGATAATTTAGACACAGTCCTTAGTGCTCCATGCACATAAGAGAAACCTGTGAAGACACAGAGAAGACGCCATCTACACAGCATGGGGTGAGGCCCCAGAGAATCCAACCCTGCCCGCACCTTGATCCCAGGCTTCCAGTCTCCAGGAAAAAGGAAACAAGATGCTATTGTCTAAGTCGAACGGTCTGTGGTGTCCGTTATAGTACCCAGCAGACTGACAGAATGGGTCTCAGTCAGCTCCTTACGTTGGATTCATGTTGAGCTTTGCTTGTACGGTGAGGAAGGGTCCAGTCCATCCTTTTCCATGTGGATACCCAAGTTGTCCCGGCACCACTGAGTTGTGAAAGGCAAAAAGTAAAGCAACCCTTACCGTCCTTTCTCCATCAACAGATTAGAAGATACACTGAAGAATCGTGGACAATTTTGTCAGTTTAAGCCAGTGGTTTTCAAACTTTTGGGTCTCAGGAACCCTTTGCACTTTATTAAAGAGCACAAAAAAGCTTTCTCATCAAGCCGGGAGTGGTGGCTGCTCATGCCTGTAATCCCAGCATTTTGGGAGGCAGAGGCAGGTGGATCACTTGAGGTCAGGAGTTCGAGACCGGCCTGGCCAACATGGTGAAACACCGTCTCTACTAAAATACAAAAATTAGCCTGGCATGGTGCCGAACACCTGTAGTACCGGCTACTAGGGAGGCTGAGGCAGGAGAATCGCTTGAACTCAGGAGGCAGAGGTTGAAGTGAGCTGAGGTCACACAACCGCACTCCGGCCTGCGTGGCAGAGCAAGACTCCGTCTCAAAAAAAAAAAAAAAAAAAGTAACAATTTAGTTTATTTTACAAGGATAAAGTCATTACATCTTAACACAGTCTTAAAGAAGAAACCATTTTCCAAAATAAGCAGCAGCGTGGCAACAGTTTGTGCTGCTGTGAAAACACCTAACATCTCTGTACCTCAGACAGCAGGATTCTCATGACTGCATCTGCGTTCAGTGGGCTGCAGAACCGTGACTGAAGTTTATGAAGAAAGTCCGACCCCATACTGATATACAATTAGGAAGTGGTATTTTCACTGTGTTTTCAGATCACTTTAGTTATTCTCTGCTGCCAAATGTAACAAGTGGCACTTCCGTACAGGCTGTCTGCAACACAGTCTGTGCTCTGCTCGTTGGACCTTTCTGCCCCAATTCCTTCTAAGTCGACTGGTCCGTCTTGCACTTGAATGGCTTTTACCAGCACACGATTTTGTAATCACACATTGGTTAGATAACACTGATTCAGAGTTATGAGCAGCTTCCACATTTCGTTATATGTAAAAAACAAAACAAAACCGCATCAATATCATTAATCACATGAGAAAGTGGTAGACACAAGATTTTTATATTTTAATATTCGCTGGAAAGCTCAAATGTCTATCATTGGGAATAATGTAAGGTACTTTCCTTGAGATGAAAGTCATTCTGTTCATTTTTCAGGCCACACCTGCAAATACCTCCATCTGAAGTGGCATCTTTTGTAAGTCATTCTTTATATAAAGGCGGCCGTTAGTGGAACAAGTGGTTCTGCAGGTTCATAGCTCAGAGGCACCAGTGCTCTCCCAAGATAACCATAAAATCCGCAGAAGACGCACCTGTGCACACTTCCTGTTTCTCACTCAAAACATTCCAGAAGGAACCCTGAATCCCAATGCCACAGCGGGACTGAAGATTGCTCTCACCCACACAATAAACCCAGGGAGATCCCCCAGCCCCCACCCCGAGACCCCAGCCTTGGTCCTCTGTCTGGTCTAGGAGGGCTCCTGCAGCTCCAGCCTAACAGGGAACAGAAGGCACCCACATGTCAGAAAGCCCTCCCAAGGCCTGGCGAGCACTTCTGTTTATGTGCCAGCCAAGTGCGTTTGACAATTCTACAGCCAGCTGTATGGCAGGCAGCGAGGTATCCAGCAAATCCTCAGGGCTCACGTTACTGAGGAAGGAAGGTGGACAGCGAGGTACCCAGCAAGTACTCAAGGCTCACGTTATGGAGGAGAAAGCCAGGCAGATAGTGAGGTACCCAGCAGGGTTCACGTTACCGAATAGGAAAGGAGGGTGGAGACAAGCGGGCTGGAACAGTCTGTCATAAGCTTTAGCATTTACAAGGCTCGCTGAAGATTATCCGATTTGATCTTAACAGCTCACAAGATAGGCAGAGGCATGACTGTTTTCACTTCATAAAAAGAGATCCCGAGAACTGATGATGACCACGTGCTCTTCCCATAGGCTCCCAGAAATCATCCTCAGATCATCTCTCAGTTGTATACATGTGGTAATATCTCAGTCACGTCCCCTCTCTGCAGGGGAATTTTACTGCCGCCCTGCTGTTCCTTCGCACCCCTGCCGTCTCCTGCATTTCAGCCATGCCCACCATCCATGGGGAGTCTGCACCACCCCACCCCCGCTGCTGCTGATGGCTTGGGTCACGCTTACCTTTCATTTCCACCTACAGGGACCTGTTCTTCCTTCAAATGCAGCTCAAACTCACTCGTTGTGTGAAGCCTTTTCCAGCCATCACAACCGTCATGTGTAAAATCAGTGTGTGGAAAGCTTCATTTAGGAGGTGCTTATATTGCCTCACTGGCTGTGAGCAGGGCCCAATTCTGAGCAAACCCGGTGGTCCCCTCTCCCCATCTCTGCTCCAGTGCACTTAAAACAAGGATTCCTGGAATCACCTTTTTTGTCCAATTCACGCATGAGTCTGCCCCACACCCTGCAGAAAAGCCCTGGTGGTCGGCGGTCAGGGCTCGGGACCCCGAGGTGGGTAAGGAGAGCTTAGTGCCCTCTATGGACTTGTCGCTCAGAGACCCGCGGCTGGAAGGGAAGAAACTTGCATCCTGTGAAACATCCAGGCCCTGAGACCCACTCAGGAGTGGAAAACGGGGAAGGAGCCTTGAACAGACCCTCGGGAGGGTAGAAAGCAGGAGTCACAGAGGCTACCAGGGAGAGAGGGAGGCAGGCAGTGAGGCCAGAGGTGATGTGGCCGGGAGGGAGTTGATGTGACCAGAGGTGAGGTGGTGGGGGGATGACACGGTGTGGTGGGGGGAGGAGATGTGGCCAGGGGCAACGTGGCCAGGGAAGGAGACATGGCTGGAAGTGACAAGAGGGGTCTCCAGGCCTCAGACTGTGCCTCAATTATGGATGACATTTTAATTATGATGTTGTATCTAACTTTAACGAAAAGTAGCAATTTAGAACCATTGTGTACATTTAAAGCACGGTACAAATAGAGCCCGTTTTCCAAACCAAAGAACAGTGCATTGAAGGAAAAAGTAATAGCTCACCAAAAACAAAACAAAACAAAACAAAACAAACAAACAAAAAAACTAATTAAAGAAAAAATTCATTTAAGATCAGAAATAAAGAGATCCTACAGCTCTTCTAGTCCAATCCCCACCCTAACGTGAATGGGGGGAAAAAGGAAGTAGATTCTAGTCAGTCAGAATTAAAGGCAAAACCGATCCACTTTACTTTCTACTGGACAGAAAACAAGAAGCTCATCAAGGAATCCCTACAAAAAATAGCTTTAGTAGTTCCCAAAATGCAAAATTCACCTACAAATTAAACCAACTGCTAAGTGTGTATAGAGTAATTTTTTTCATTATTGCCTTCCTTATCCCCAGGGGCTTTTTTAGACCTTGTTTCCCCCTAATTGCCTCCAACACCCAGGAAATTTAAACCCCACAAGTAAACCGTGTCTCGATTCATTCACAGCGTCCTTTGGAGCAGGCAGTCCCTTGCTCTAAGACGTTCTTGTCACCTAAGCACCAAGCACAGCCTGAGAACGCACAACACGCACTCACACAAACTCAGACAGACAACAGGTGAGATATGGCACGTGAGGAGGAAGACAAGATAAATGAGCTTCACCGTCGACCCAGATCCGACAAGAAGTGACACACGCAGCCTGTTCGGGTACAGGTGATTCCTAGAAAACAGCCAAGGGCAGAATTTGGAGAAGCAGCACCGCAGGCCAGGAAGGTCTGGGGGCTTTAGAAGGGAGGGGCGCCCCGACCAGGTGCTGGGGGATTCAGAAGGGAGGGGTGCCCCGACCACGTGCTGGGACTTCAGAGGGGATTGGTGCCCCGATCACTTCCGGGGGATGGCAGGACAAGCCCAGGGTTCCGTCGTCACTTTTCACTCCCTACCCCCGAATCTCGCCCTGAAGTTGCAGCCAGTCCAGGTATTCATTTACCCATAAAATTAAGTATCTGTGAGTAACACAAGTCACTAATCCACACAGATCTGAGTCCACAAATACCTCCCAGAGACGCCACCATCCCTTCTGGTAGAAGAGCAGCCCAGCGGCCCACGCTGCTAGGAAGGGAGACTGTCTCCAGCCTGACGCTGCAGAGTCCTCAACACAAAGTCTACCTTCTGGAACCATGCCGTCTCCTACAGAAGCAACTAGGGGCATGTAGGGTTTTTTAAAATCTTTTTTTTTTTTCTTAAGACAGAGTCTCCCTCTGTCACCCTGGCTGGAGTGCAGTGGCTCGATCTCGGCTTGCTGTAACCTCTGCCTCTCGAGTTCAAGTGATTCTTCTGCCTCGGCCTCCCGAGTAGCTGGGATTACAGGCGCCTGTCACCACGCCCAACTAATTTTTTATATATTTAAGTACAGATGGGATTTCACCTTGTTGGTCAGGCTGGTCTTGAACACCTGACTTCACATGATCCACCCGCCTCGACCTCCCAAACTGCTGGGAACACACACATGAGCCACGGTGCCCGGCCCATATAGCTATTTAAATTTGACTAAAATTAAATAAAATTAGAAGTTCTCATTTACACTTCAAGCATTCAGTTACCCACAGGCGGCCACTGACCAGAGGCTGGTAGAGATGTCACACTCCACACTGCAGAAGGATCTAGGGACGAAATGGCTCTAAGATCATCTCGACATCTTTATGTTGAAGCTACTGAAGTTTTACTCTGATTATTATAGACATCAGCATTCTCCCACTTAAAAATGTCAGTGCTATTGCAATGATCAGATCTGTGACTTCCCATCAGCTCTTCTCTTCCTGGATAGATAACTATAGAGCATCTGCACTCTGCCTCCACACTAAGGGGTAGTAGAAGGCTCCGTGTAAAATCAGGGGGAGAAAAAAAAATGAATCCCTAGTCCGCCTCCCCCCCCTACGATTTTGTGAAACTCCTCTTAATATGCATAATAACTGCCAGAGTTGCAATAAAGAAGCATCCCTTGACCAGGAAGCAGCAGGGAAGCAAGAGGAGGGAGATGCAAAGACCCTCCGTTCCCTCTGGGACCCCAGGCCCAGCCAGGACTGAGAAGGGCCGCACAGCCCGGCAGACCCGCACACCTGATGCGAACCATACACACGGCTTCCCTGGGCCTCGGTCCCCTGCTCTGCCCTCACTGGCCACTGTGGCTCTGGGTAGAGGCAGCTCCCTGAGCCCCAACACCCACAGCCAGTCCCCTCCTTGCAGGTCTCAGCTGTGCTTTGACTGCCTCCCTGATGCTTCTCATCATCATCTGCGTACCGTGTCCCCTCTACCCCACAGCCCTTGCTACAGCCCACCCCACCACGGAGCCTAGCACACAGCAGGTGCCCGAGACGCCCCAACGGGCGGGCATGCCAGGGTAGGGCTTGGAGTTCCAAGGGCCATGTCCCGCATACCACAAGTGCCGCGGAGGCTGTGGAAGGGGTCCAGGTTTCAGCCCTGCACTCAGCTTCTCCTGGCCCCCGAGGCCAAGAACCTAGCAAGGGAGCGCAGCGGGAAGCTGGGTCCCAAACCCACTTCCTGCTCCTCAAGAGGAAGGGGGCCTCGGGGCACAACCCCACGAGCACCTTTCCTCCTGCCAGGCTGCCTGTCACAGCACCAACACCTTCACCGCAGGGAAACCCACCTCTGTGAGGAGAAAACCAAGTACCACAGGAGCCACGTACCCCGCAGCGTCTGCTGAGCCCAATAGCGACAGCAGCAGCCGGGTCCCACTCAGCACACACCGACTCGGAACCCGCCAGGCACACTACAACACCAACCATCTTGAAGCTCAGCTTCGACTCATCAGGGCTCTCTTCCATGAAAGCTAGGCATGTCTATCTTCCCTGGGCTCACAGAAAGGAGAGTGACTCAGCCCCGAGTGTGAACAGAGTCAAGCTCCCACTAGCTGTACAGACAACCTCCCTTGCCCTGTCCTGGGAAGGAGCCAAGCGCAAATAGCCATCTTTTGCCCGCACAGGTACGGAATTCAGTCAGTTCTCTCAATGGAGTTGTGACAGGTCAACTCCAGGCTCCTCAGTGCTCTGGGGTTCACCTCGGGCCACTGCACCTTTGAAACGTGGCTGTGGACTCCTCTAGGGTGCACAGTGTCACGGCCATTTCATTCAGATACTGCAGGCCCCTGCCGTGGAGTCAGTACGCAGGACACCCCTGCCGGCATCCTCCAAGATGCTGCTGCAGCTGCTGTGATCTGAGAACAGCCATGCACAGGCATCAAAGGGAGGGCTTCTCAAATCTTTTCCAGGAGCAGTGGCTACAGCTTTGGAAGACGTTGCACTGAATCCTGGGTGATCGTGGCTTGGTCTGCAATCTAAACCTAGTTGCTAGGGAGACACACTCTGTTGTAATTGACAGAGGTTGTTGGTGGCAGCTCTACCAAGACCAAGAATGGCAACTAATCTGAGATTTACTATCCATACTTTCTATTTGATGTTTAAAAGGAAAGCATCGTGAAGTTCCAGTAGCAAGGAATTTTCTATAATCTATCACACATCAAGATATAGCAGAAATGTAGCTAAAATGTTCATAGGATCTATGCAGAGGAAGAGACGGGTCTATTTCAGGAAAAGTGCTTGCTGGCTTTTAAGAAACATAGTGAAATCCCTGCCAAGTAAAAGATTGTTTATACTTTTGCTTTGGAAACGGAGGGAAAGTTCTTTCTTATTATTTGAATACATTAACTGTATTTAAGTGTTCTGGTAGATTAAGTATTAAACATTCAAAAGGAAGTAATTCTGTTCAGTCTATTTCATTCTTTAAATGTAGCTTTCAAAAACCGACAAATACCTGGCCGGGTGTGGTGGCTCATGCCTGTAATCCCAGCACTTTGGCAGGCCGAGGCGGGTGGATCACAAGGTCAGGAGATTGAGACCATCCTGGCTAAAACGGTGAAGCCTCGTCTCTACTAAAAACGCAAAAACCTAGCCTGGTGTGGTGGCAGACACCTGTGGTCCCAGCTACTCGAGAGGGTGAGGCAGGAGAATGGCGTGACCTGGGAGGCGGAGCTTGCACTGAGCCGAGATCACACCACTGTACTCCAGCCTGGGCAACAGAGCAAGACTCCGTCTCGAAAAAGAAAACAAAAAGTGGCAAACACCCCATTGTCTGCCCTGGCTGCGGCCATCTCCACGGAGTGGACAGAGCTTGGGAAAAGCTCACTGTGGAGGCCCAGAAGGTCGGGCCTGGCCTTTGCTCAGCAGATGAGCAAGAGGGTCAGCCACCCTAGGGAAGAAGCCCATATTTGCTATGTTACTGATGATATCCACATAAATTTCTATTTTGCCTCCCACACAGACCTGGGATCTATGTTTGAGCAAGCAGCTCATGCCAACAGTCCCTCCATGCCATCATTTCCCTGACCTCCCCCAGAAGAGCCAGGCCAGGCAGCGTCCCCACATGGGGACTGGGTCCCAGGAAGATCCTGGTCCTACCACTCTTCTCTCTCATCCCTGCAGCACCCTGGCTTGCTGTGGAAGCCCAGCAGTGCTGGCTGAACCCACGTTCACCTGGGGCATTCAGGAGAAGCCTCTGTGCAGAAATCAATTGGGAAGTAGGATTGTGTGTGCTGGCAGGTCACTCGAATGGATTTGCAGAACTCAGTTTTCAACACAGGTGCCGCCACCAAGTCCCTGAAGACCTTTGTGAGCCTAGAGCCACAGAGCCATTTGAGGCACTCTCACAATCTCTAACAACCCTGCACAGAGGCCCTGTTTATCCAAAGGACCATAAAATTTTCCATGTAAACAAAGTTTGACATAATGAATTAAAAGTGAAGTCACCACTTCTATTTTCCATTAATCCATTCATTCAAACAAGTATCTCTTGAGCGTGTTCATCAAATACTGTGGAATTAGGATTTAGTCCATGCCTTCAAGAAATATACAGCACAGAAAAGGTATAGCTTGTAACTAACAGTGGTGAATAGGCAAGAAACACACATCGCAGAAGGAAAAGTATAGCTTATAACTGTAACAGTGGTGAACAGGCAAGAAATAAACATCATAGAAGGAAAGGTAGAGCTTATAACTAACATCATAGAAGGAAAGGTAGAGCTTGTAACTAACATCATAGAAGGAAAGGTGTAGCTTATAACTAACAGTGGCGAACAGGACAGAATCTCATAGGCTCGTCAGGAGCCACCGAGGAGGAAGCCATGATTCACATCCACCTGCAGTAGATAAATGTTTCTCGGATAAAGTAACTTTTCTACAGTGATATCTGCTCCTTATTGTTTAATCCTCCTCGATAGGGTATTAAATTACCACTTTATGTGCTGCTTATATAAAATACATCATTGTCAGGGGAGGTTATAAAATAATACTTCACACAAGCTTGGGCTGTGAGTGGTGCGAGGCAATGGGACGATGTGTTCCCGTGTTCTCGAGACGCAGAAGGGGCAAGACCCTGCTTCCCTTCTCCTCTCCACCGCCCTGTTCCCAGATGAGGGGCGGAGGCAAGGCCGCCGGGCAGTCCTAGAGCTGGCTCCAGGGCCACGACACCACGCCCAGACTCTCTGCGCCCCATGCAAGAAACACAGACTGTGGGGCAATCACCAATTTACCTAGCAGTGGGGAGAGTCCTTCATCAAAAGCCTGTACTTCCAGGAGCCAGGACAAAGCAGGAGGCCCTAGGAAAACTGTTCCGGGTGCTCCTGAAACCTGGGCAGAGTCACAGTCTGGCAGGAAGCACCAGTGATGCAGGTGTGCCCAAGACTGGGAGGATGGCCAGATGCCTGGAGACCAGACCGGCCTGCAGGAGATGACCACCTCTCTCTGGTTCATTAGAGACAGACAGTCTGGGCTTCACTTTTGTATGTGGAGTCTCACAGGACAGAAATATCACAAAGGGATTAGACTTCGTATACCCCATTTTTTTAAATTTAAAAAACACAATTATTTCAACTAATTCTAAATCCAGCAAAGAAAAATAAGTATATAAATGCATGCCTCCAAAATGTAAACCACAATCTCTTTACCCATAGGAGACCCAAAATTTAGTGTACTTTTTCTTCAGTATGATCTCATTTTTTTTTAAGCCATTACTGAGGTGTCTCCTCACTGCCCCATGAGGAGGTTCATGGGCTCTTCAGGGCTCTTTGCTGTTTCATCATTTTTTAGATTTAAGGGCAGGATCATTTTCCCACACTTGCTTGCTTCCCTGATCACCAATTTTTCACAAGGACATCATTGTGCCTCAGAAAACCTAGTAACTGAACTTCATTAAAAGTGAAAACGATAGGGACATGTTGGCTGCTATGACAGCATCCTCAGTCACCGAATCTCCCTGGGGGACCCGACACACCCCCAATCTCCTTGGAACCCCAGCATGCAGGTATCGCTGCGGCTGACAGGACTGACCCACCCTGGGGGAGGCATAAAAGCAAAGGGAAGAGAAGGCAGGTGACTCATTTAGGAAACTCAGGTGATCCTCTCGAGTCACGTTTCTCAGGGTGTCAGGGTACCAGCTACATGTAGGGAACCTCCTTGGCCTGGCAGGTGGCAGACTCCTGGGACCCTCCTCAGACATGTTAATCAGAGAATCTAAAGACGGGCAAACTCTGAAAAGTATCTGTAAAGGAAGGACTTAGCTCTGCTGTGAGCCCACTACACGTGGGGTCACGCAGGATGCCGCTCCCAGCGTCCAGTCTCCATTTCACCCTCCTGGGAGGAACACCCGTCAAGTCACAGAGCACGGTCTTCAGCGAACACCTTCCTGCGCGACCTCCACTGTCGTCCAGCCCTGCAGGAGTAGCCGCCGAGTAGGGGAGACAAGTCTTTGCTCCTGACCCGGCCACCTTGACGCTGGGCATAAGACCAACACTGCTACGTCTCTGGGGAAAGGAGCGGCCCTGGGCAGGAATGCACTTGGCAGCCCCGGGGAGGGACCAGGTGTGGAGGACCAGGCCTCTGCCCGCAGACACGTCAGCACGGCATCCTGGAGCAGAACTTCCAGCCCAGCTGAGCCTACAGATGGCTGCAGCCCTGGACAGCATCTCCACGGTGACCCGGGGGACTGGGCCAGAGCCGCTCAGCAAGGCTGCCCTGAATTTGCAACCTGAAGAAGCTGTACAGTCGTACGTGTACTTTGCCTTAAGCCCCTAGTTTTGTGGTCACTTGTCACACAGCGACAGACAGTGGATGTGCACGGACTCCCAGGCCACGATGGCCTCTGCCGGCCTCACCCGGGCTGTCTCATCTGTTCCCGTGACATCACGTTTCTCAGAGCCAAAGGCTGCCAGGATCCCCTCTTTTCTTCACGACGTCGTTACAAGCTCACGATACAAACTGAAAGAAAACAATCTGTAAAATACAACGTATGACGCAATACAAGGGGAATGCCCAGGCACACACACACGCGAAACAGGCACAAGTGTGAAACAGGCACATGCACAAACAGGTGTACATGCGTGAAACAGGTGCACGCGTGAAGGTGTACACTCGTCAAACAGGTGTACATACACACTTGAAAGCACCCGACATGAAGGGCTGTCTTTGGGAGCCTAGTTTTTAGACATCTCCCTCACCCTTTTACATCTGCACGATCACAAACACAGCACACCACACTACTGAGGGGAAGCCCCAGCTTCTCATGGGGGCACATGAGGCTTTTTATTTATGCCACAGGTTGCATCACTACATTCTAGAACTGCAAGGCCCCCCACTGCCAGGACTGGGTCAGGTCCACCCTGTGCTCCAAGGACCAGGCCGCCTGCCAGCCCACAGGGACCTGCCCCTCGGATGGTGCGGCTGCTTCTAAAACAGAGGCTCAGGCCCACCCAGAGACCTGCAGTACCTGTTATTAAATCAAGACTTGGCTGTGGGTAAACGTGAAGATTTTTATTAAACATGACTCTGCAACATTCAAAGGACCATAACTGAATGCTCCTTTCGCAGCCACGGCGTGTCCAGACACTCATAGAGAAGGCCAGGGCGTGGGAACCCACGGAGCCCCGACAAGGCAGACTTGGAGCTGTGTGGCGCAGTTAGCACCCTTTTTATGCTGATACTTGCCTTTCATATTCAGATTAAAATAAAAAATACGCAAAAGTAGTTCACATTCTATTTCAATTCTCTATTTTTGTAGTAACTGGGCCCCTTTCCCTCTGCTTTCCCAGCCCAGTGATAAATAGGCCCAGCTGGGATTTGTCAAAGTCTGGACCTCTGTTGTAGAGTAAGTGAGGGGGGTAGGGAGGGGAGCAGGAGTGGAAAGGAGGAGTGGGGGATAGGGAGGGACAGAGGGAAGGAGAGAGAGAAACCGCCGAAGGCTGGAGGTAGGAGGGTTGCTCCCTGGCAGCCTCAGGCTCCCCGTTCCAAGGTAACTGAGCTGGCATCACGCATGCGGTGCCATCATATGACTTGGCTGACACACGCCAGAATTACAACAAAATGCTTCAGAAGACTAAGCACCAGCACCTTCAGATTAGGGTAGAGTCCCGGTTTCACGCTTGCCTTGTGTGACATTCTATAAATTGTAAAGATAACGCATTTTCTTACCAGCCATGCTGTTCCCCAAATACTAACTATAATAAAGACCAGACAGCATCTGAGTAGTGAGCGTGTGTCAAGCCCCGTGAGGAAGGCATCATTTACTTTGCTAGAGAAAGAAACAGGCTCTGAGAGAAACTTCCTGAGGCCAGGCAGCTGTCTCCAAACCCACCCCGCGCCTCCTGACCCTGAACGTGGAGGACCCAAGTCATTTACGTGAATAATTTACCTACATGCATGTCAGATTGAGATTCAGCCCCCAGATCTAATCATCTCTATGCAGGAATGTGTCAGGAAGGTATACAATTCTATGAGTTCGAGCTGGGGGAACAAAGGCAGGCACCCTCGACACACATGTGGTGCGGAGGTACGCGCCCAGCACAGGGGCGGACAGGAGCAGGTCCAGCCCTGCCCAGTCACACGCCCACCCTGCCATGCCAGTGCAGGGGCCGCCACCGCGTCTCGGGGAAAAGCAGCTTCTCCTGCACAGGAATCTACCCTTCAAAGTGTGTTGCTGAGAAGGTTTGGACCAACATCTCAGAAATCAGACACCGTGTAACACGCTTATCTATACAGGCTGCCTATGTCAGGGAATCACCAATAATTCCCATCTCGCCATCAATTATTTCTGGTAAATACTGATTATTCTAAGTTAACTGAGGCAACACAAGAACAATATAATGGAAATGTCAGAGTCAATCAGCTCCACCTGCTGAAGAGCTGGGACTAATGATGAAACCTAAGGAATCCTGGAGAACGCAGCAGGACCCCAGACGCCGCGGACCACCCCAGCCTCCTTCCACAGGAGAGTTAGTCGTGGGGCAAAGGAACAGCTTTCAAGGAATCTCAGAGGTTCTCAAGGTCTTGAAAGTTGAACGGGAATTAAATATTTGCATCTGAGTCACACGAGCACATTAAAAGTAAAATTTCCTCTTTCCACTAGAATTATGAGCTTGCGGCGGCGACACTGGCTGTATCTCATGCTCGTGAGATGTTTGGGGGCAGCCGTGCGTCTCTGGTGAATCATTTATAATCATGAAAGAAGTGCTTGGGCCCTCGATCCAGGACCACAGACCCCACCAACAAGGGTCTAAACAGGACAAGCCTCGGCCTGGAAAGCCTGGTGTCCGTGGGGGCTGGGAGGAGCACCAGGAAAACTCAGGGGCAAGCCCCACGCAAGCTCGGCATGTCCTACCCCATGCAGTCGGCATCAGCCACAGGGATCTTTTGTTCTTTTTTGTTCAGGAAGGAACATATTAAAAAGCCCGGGGCCCAGGGCCTGGACTCCTCAAAGCTCTCCACAGAGCCGGGTTAATTGGCACCTTCCCTCATGTTCAAGTCAACTATATATGGCTGCTGAGGGCATCTCAGAGCAGGTGCAACACTGAGCTTTCTTGCTGTCTGGGGAAAGCAGGAATTCCAGGCCTCTGCCTTAATACCTCCCCAGAGGCTCTGGCCCAGGTGAGCTCAACTTCTCCCAGGTAAGGAGCACAGACCAGCTTCCCCCATGCCCCTCAGGTCACACAGGAGCGGTGCAGACCCTTGCAACTTGGCACAAGCCCTCGCAACCCACCCTAGAGGCAGCAGCCCAGCCCTGTGGCCCCGGCCTGGCAGGAGGCAGCTGCTGGGGCCCCTGCTCAGAGTTCAGCACAGCGAGGTCCAGCCACAGCAGGGGAGACATCCACCACCCGGCCATTCATCTTTAACCTAAAACAGACACAGGAATGCGGCAAAGGGTTCCTTCCCCTGACAAACCCATCCTTCCTATTCTCATCTCTCCCTCCTTCCCCAGTACTGCACCCAAGGCCACCCAGCACTGTGCCCAAGGCCTGACTCCCAGTTCACAGGGAATCCAAGACAATTATGATTTTGAGAAACTGGGAGCTACATAGAAAATGAGTCGGTAAAGCCATTGTCCACTGATCCTCCACTCCACACAGCGGAGAACCGTCCTCAGGATAAAACCCACGGGGCGGGGAAGACGCGATCAAGGCGGGCAGGACCGCGGAGCCACAAACCTGGTGGTTCAGGGAACAACGCCACGTGAACACAAACCTAAAGTGCTCCACAGCTGGAAGACAAAACACAGGAGACAGAAACGCTGACCGTTTAAAAGAAAAAGAAAAAGAAAAAAAGCCTCACTCTTAAGAGTCCATCAAGATTTACGTTCTCAAGTCACAATGTATCAGCACAGACTTCTCATAATGCCTGAAACTTGGCGCAGTAAACACGTGAATCAGTTCTCCCAAGTCCATCGTTTTCTTTGATGAGCCTCTTGAGTCTCAGGCTGGTTTCAAAGTAAGCCCTTCTCTGTTTGTTGATGATTTAATAATTAACATACATGAAAACACATTGACTTCCAGCTTAATCTGCTAACAAAATATTAATTACCACACTGGCTGTCATCCACAGAAAAAAACACAATCACCTTCTGGTTGTAAAAACATTAGAATTCGAAGCCACTTTGGCCATCTGAACAGCCCCGGCTTTTGACAAGGGCATTCCAAAGCTAATCTGAAAAACTAGTCCAGGCCATGATCGCTGGGGGGTCGGACTTGCCTCATCACCCTACCTCCCTTCTGGAATTAGACAGAACTTAGACGTTTAGTCTGATGGGAAACATTTACAATCTATTCTCTCCGAAGCTACCTGGAAGATTTCCTCCACATGACAAAGCCTTGGTCTCCACAACCCCTTATCTGACAACTCTCTTAACCAACTGTCAATCAGGAAATTTTCAAATCTACCTATGACCTGGACACCCCTGCTTCCAGTTGTCCCACCTTTCCAGACCAAACCCATGTACATCTTACATTTATTTGATCGATTGTCTCATGTCTCCCTAAAAGCTATAAAACCAGGCTGGGCTCTGACCACCTCGGGAATACGTTCGTAGGATCTCCTGAGGGTAATATCAAGGGCCATGGTAACTCATTTGGCTCAGAATAAATCTCCAAATGCTTCACAGAGTTTGACTCTTTACTGACATGGTACCTTTCATGGGTATTCATCTGGGGGACTCACAATCAACCAGAGACAGCAGTTGCCCACTGTGCAAAAGTCTCTGCAGGACTGAGCCTCTGGCACGGGGACTCCAACCCCTGAAGCAGCAGCTGTCCCACGTCCCACGGCCTGATAGACCTGCACCTCCCGGGCTTCTCATTTCAGAGTCTCAGCAACAAATCTACCAAACGTGATCAACATCACAGAATATTCCTCGAGGCTTTTGGCTGTTGTTTCTCCCCAAGTTTACTCTAGAACCAGAATGGCAACACTCGGAACAGGATGGTTCTCAGTCACTGACCCTCCTGGTAAATACACTGTCTCCAAGGCCCTTTCCCGCCAGTCACAGCTTCCTTCATGTCAGGTTCGAAGGCCACCTCCCCAAGAAGGAAACCTCTTCAATCCAGCAACCACAGCTCCTGTTCCCATCTAGAGCTTGTCTCCCAGGAAGGGAAGACTCCTCATTCCAGAGACAGCAGGTGCCACAAACTCAGGGTTGTAGCCACTGCGAAGGCAAACACTCATGAAATTAATAGACTTTTTCCTCCTTGGATACTGACGTTTCCTCTTCTGGAGGTCAGCCAAGGCCATCTGCACGAGTCACGAGCGTGATGGCTCCAGCCCCTCCTTCGGTGTCAGCAGTGTGGCTCCGCTCTGAGACCCCCTGCACCAGCCGGGCCATGCACCTGTTCCCACGACTGCTGTCAGCAGACTACAGTGATTCTAAAATAATCAGCAAACTGAGGTTCCGAAGGATGCATTTTAAAGAAAAATGTGTAAGTTTTACTGCATGAAATCAGCTACATCTTTTGCTACTCCAGAGGCTTTTTGTTTTGCTTTCCTCAAGGTTCTCTACAATGATCCTGACAGTCAAGGTTCCCAGTTACAGGCAGAGGGTTGGGCAGGCCGCGTCTGCTGTGTCACACATACAGAGGATCCACATCATAGGATTTTCCCTGTTCACCAACATCATCAGGACAAACTTTAAGCAATAATAATCTCCCTGTCTGGAAAACTGAGCTCACTTGAGAACTAATGCAACAAATGTGTTTGACAAAGTTGCAGGTGGACATTTTAGTGAATAAATCACTATTTCAAGGAGGATAAAGGCTCACTATTCAAAGCCATGTTTTTGTCAAGTTTTGTAATTTCAGCTTCATGCATTTAAATCATGAAGTGAGGCTTGTACCTGATACATTACAGAATCTCGACAAAATAGACAAAATTCCAATTCTGTACATTCTCTCTCATTCTTTTCCATATGCATACGGATGGTGGTAATTTAAGTTGGCATTCCAACAGGATTTCTAAATTAAACTGTCTTCTACTTTAAACACTACGTGTTAAACATTACACATTCCATTGTTCAACATTTATAGCAGGGTCTGTATGGCCCGTTTTAAAGATTTCTTCCTCACTAAAAGCAAGCGTTTAAACAATAAATGATCTACTCTAAAATATTCTAGAGACAGAGATACATTTGGAGAGTGGACACACTTAACACAGAAATCCGCAACATCAAACAGGCACAACCGGCAGTGAGGGTGGAAGGGGCGCTATGTGAGTGCTCCTAAAAACACACACAAGCCTGGCTGCTTAAAAGGAATGAATATAGCTCAACACTCCCATGTGAACATTGATGTGTCTACTGCCTTACAGAATCCTCCTAGCTGAGCTGCAGGAATCTTCTTTGGAACCTTTTCTCACCTACACTGCCTACAGGTGCCCACTGGGCTCCCTGGGCAGTATCGTGTCTTTGTTTAGAATATCACAGTATTAGGAGATCTGTTAAATCCCAAGTCAGAGCCTTATCATAACTCAGACACCATCCCTCAGGGCTTGTGGGCCAACTTCGGCTAATGCAGGCTGCTCCACAGTGCCCTGCAGATGGGCTTGGTACATCCACACGATTTTAAGATTTGGGGCTGCCGTTTTCTACAGTCACAGATGCGGACTTACATATTCATCATGACTGAAGGCAGCACGTATTTTTATGTTCCTTCTGTAACGGTAATAATCATGGCAACATTTCCCCGATCCTTAAAAAAGCCTCCTAACAGTAGATGCATTCCACCCCCTTCCTTAAAATTAATAGAATTTACCAAACTAGGTGAAATCAGTCTTCATGAGAAAGTGAGAAATCAGTGTTCACACAATGGCATAGTAGCTGGGCCTAGAGTATACGTCAACATCCCAAACTAAGCACTCATCACAGTTATTCCCAACTCGCAGGAAAGCTAGAAAAATTAGAAGGCTTAAAACATAATTATAAATGAAAATAACAAGAAACCAAAGTTTCTGAGGAGCATTTGTTAGCCAAACAAGGAAAGCCATTAACCAGTGCTGATTACATTGCATTTGATTACATTGCATTTGATTACAGCAGCCAAAGACGTGTCCAGAGGAAGAGACTTTTAAACATTAGTCTTTCAGTAAGAATGGTTGCTTAACAAGGTCAGACTACTGGGCTACACCAATCATCAATTAAAAAGCAAGGCAAACGAGTGAGAGTCATTTTCCTTAATCCTTAACGTGTCAAAAACTACCACATTGGTCAAGCTGGTCTCCAACTCGTGACCTCAGGTGATCCACCCACCCCGGCCTCCCAAAGGGCTGGGATTACAGGCATGAGCCACCATGCCTGGCTGAGAACTGTTTGACAGAGGCTGAGGGGAGGCTCCTGTCCCTTCCTGGGACATCCACATCCCACCTAGTTTCCCATACCGACTGTGACACTCGAAGCATCACAGCAAGGGCAGCTGCATCCCCACAGTTCTCTGCACTAACACCACAGCTGCGCACGCAGCCATACCCCTGGAGCTGCCACTCAGCCTTATCGTGCTGGCACAAGCACAGCAGAAACTACCACGCCCCCAAGAGGGAGGAGTGGGGACCCAGGGGAGTGAACCAGGAGGAAGGAGTGTGGTCCAAGGAGTGAACCAGGAGGGAGGAGTGTGATCCAGGGAGTGAACCAGGAGGGAGGAGTGTGGTCCAAGGAGTGAACCAGGAGGGAGGAGTGTGATCCAGGGAGTGAACCAGGAGGGAGGAGTGTGATCCAGGGAGTGAACCAGGAGGAAGGAGTGTGGTCCAAGGAGTGAACCAGGAGGGAGGAGGAGTGTGATCCAGGGAGTGAACCAGGAGGGAGGAGTGTGGTCCAAGGAGTGAACCAGGAGGGACGTGTGTGGTCCAGGGGAGTGAGCCAGGGAGGAGGAGGGAGGAATGTGGTCCGGGGAATGAACCAGGAGGGAGGAGTGCAGTCCATGGGAGTAGGGAAGAGTCTGGTCCAGGGGAGTCAACAAGGAGCCTTTGGGGATAGCAAGTTCACACACCACAAATACCTCCCAATCCATCCGCGTGCAGGGAGGGGCCGGAAACCACGCAGGAGCTACAGCGCTTTCTCCTCACAGAAGAGGAATAAGGATATCGAATCATGCATGAAATCAGAGCTAAAGTTCTACCACGGTGGGGAGACGCTTCACAGACCCAAATGGGTGCAAAACAAAACCAATCATACAAGATCAGTGGATGGAACGGGATCAGAAATTTAAGCCTGTAACAAGCTTTCAGAAAAAACTTCACTTGATCTGCAAGATGACTGCAGCTCTGCTTGATCATTTCTGCAAATGTCTAACTCGCGATGAGCCATCTCAGAGACCTTCAAGAGGAGTAACAAAATCAAAACGCCAAGACATCCTCCGTATTTTAGATAGCCTGCAACAGTATGGAAATGAGCAGCGGTGCCAGAGCTTTCAAGTTTCTTTGAAGTAAATTCCAGCATGAGGGCAGCATCTTTCTGGCTGAAGCAATGAGGTAGGCTCCTGCTCACCGCATGGGAGACCAGCTTTCAGCTAAGATGCTGTCAAGGGTCTGCAAACCACGATTCCCGACCGAGCCTTGGCCAGGGAACCAGAAGTGATTTTTACACTTTGACGTTTTCACAAAAGAAATATATGCAGAGACTTCTGTGGCCCTCAAAGCATAACACGTTGCCTACTCTGCCCTTTACAGGAGCTTCTAGCTTTGCTGTCAGTTACAAAGTGTTTCTATAAAATAATGTCACTGATTCTCAAGCATGCCAGCAAAAGTCACACTTCTCAACAACCCTCAATGGAGATGCACCATCCTGTGTTTCACACAGATTTTAGATTTTTAAAAGCCAAAATAAGGGAGGTAATTCAGCTAAGTATTATAGTAACACAATTTGAGATACTTAATGATGTGTGACAACAGAATACTTGGCATTCCTGTGAGGCAATAAACTAGCTCAAACACAAAATAACAAATCAAAGCATGTTTTGGCCTCTCAAAGTGATCAGTGAAATTGGAAATAACATTCAGTTAAATGACACTTAAAAAAAAAAAAAAAAAAGCACAAACAAAACAAATACTACTACACCATCACTCCTTAAATTTATTTAACTACTGCTGCCAAATAAAATGGAGAGACTTCTTACTGCAGGGTAATAATCGGCCATTGTCATCATGAAATAGACCGCTGTGCAGGCTCAGGCCCTCCAGCCCACAAAGGCAGGGGGAGGGAGGAGAAACGATGGCCAGAAACAAAGGGACAGGGCAACCATGACCTAGTCAGCAATTGTACCCTCCCACCTTTCTTCTGGACTTACAATTTTGGAGCCATCTGGGTTTACCTTCCTATGTCCATAAGTCAGCTAGTTCTCCAAGCCAGAAATCTACAATGCTTCTGGCAGCCAAGTCCTCTCGGCCTTCCCCCCATGTTTTAGGGCCTCATCAGCTCACCCCTGGATAGTATCAATGGCCTCGGAGCTCCAGTCAACCTTGCACTCCACAGACTCAAGTATGCCAAGAGCCACTCCAGGCTGCCACTGCCATGACCAAAGGCTTTCAGAGACAGTCGCCAGCACTGCACAAATCCATGTGGCTTCACCAGGCGCAAAGCGGCTCCAGCATTCCATCCAGTCTGTCGCTGCTACCATAGCTGTGAGTCTAGGATGTGTCAGGAAGGGAAGGAAGACACCATGTACCTCATCTCATTTAAGCTTCAGTGTCACAAGGTGGATTTTGTCGTGCCCGTTTTATGGATCAGGAAAGTTTTAAGGAGGGCAAGCACAGGGCCCTGCTGACACAAGAGCAAGACCCGCAGAGGCCTGGGCATGACCCCCGTCCCACGCTCCCTGGGTCCTGATATCCACTCCTCCCCCGTGGGAGCCTGATCCTGGGTCTGCCTGAATTGCTACCATTCCTAAGACACGACTCACGTCTGTCCACCTCCTCCTTTATCTGTTTCCCGCAGCCCAGAGGCGTGTGTGCTCTTCCATCCAGACAGACATCACACTTCAGCACCTGCATCTGACATCACTTCAGCCAAAAGCTTCTCTCAAACCTCCCCCACACCTGCCGGTCACACAGGTCTGCACCCATCACCTTTCTCACACGAATTCTCACATATTCCTGTGTAGCACCATCCAACTGATGATAGTCTGAGAGGAGGAAGCTTTGTAGATAAGTCCACGTTCTACTTTGCTCCCAGCCCTCCGTCTTGCGTCTTGCATGAGGCCACCGATTAACAGCAAATTCATTTCAGCACAACATTTCCATTTGAAGAAACGCAGAGCATAGGGCTCTGGTCATAATTAAAAGCTTGTTTCATTTGTCATTTGAAATTCCATGTACTGCTGCAACAGCAGCACCCCCTCCTCGCCAGGCTCTGCCCTAAGGACATCTTTCTTCCAGCGCTCCATTCCCATCAGAACCCTGGCAGTGAGAGCCCCGCAGGTTTCCCAGCGCCTCGGGCTGCGGCTTCCACGCTGGGCCGGCACTGACAGGACCGGAATGGTGCCCCCAACAACTACAGGATCGGAAGCTGGTCGACTGCTCTGTAGGATGGAGACATGTTAGTAATCCCTGACATTTCCACTGACAGGCTGCTCAGGTAAACTGGGAAAAATCCACAAACTAGAAAGAATCCATGGGGAGGAGCACTTCTGTCTCCAACCTGGCAGCAAATGGTGGCTGTGCAGACGATCTCTTCAGGAAAACTATCGACTGTATCTCAGGTGAACAACAGCCCCGCTGAGGGCCAAAAAATCAGCTCCCCCTGGCCCTCACTTCCTAAGGGTCAACCCTCCCAGGCCACCTCTCCTGGAAGATCAGCTCTGACGCACCCACGACGGTCAGGAACCGGCTCTGGGACACATTTCCCAGGCTCCTGCCCACTGCCCTCTCTCTTCTTCCTCCTCCATCTCCCTCTTCACTCCCATCCGCCCTCCCCCTTTCGCTTCCCTTCTCTCCTTTCCTCTCCCTCCCTCATTTCCTTTCAGCCCTCACCTTCCTCACTGCACTTCCCTATGCAACTCAGCGGACGCATTCTCAGGTCAGTAGAGTTTTCTTTCACTCTGTTTTTATTGCAATGATCATTCTTAATGAACAGAAACCTGTTTCGGACCATGTGGATGCCACCTCCTGACCAACTGCTGCCCCGCGGCTCCGTGTCCACTCAGTGACCTCACGTCGCAGGTGCCCAGCAGTATGGCTGTGACCAGGGGTAGCAACATGGGACATGAGAGAGGTATCCCAGCCAAGAGGCCCTGCAAAGCCTCCCCAGCAAACCAGAGCAAGGCCCAGGGCGGTAGGGAGAGCGCCGTGCTCACGATGTAGGCAGTTCAGCTTCCGCAAACTGTCCATCGACTGCAAATTACTTTGGTTACAGAAGAACCATAAGCATTTTACATGGTTACAGAAGAACCATAAGCATTCTGAAATATGTTCTTGGTTTCATGTTTGCGAAATCTAAGCAACATTATAAGAAACATCACTGAATTCTGCCCGAGGCTCTAGGGGTGTTTTCCTCTCTGAAAGGAGCCCCCTTCCAGGACTTGGGATTGAGTGACAGCCTTCAAAATCATGGTTATCCTGGTGGTAACAGGGAACTCCTCAGCCCGCCGGGAGCTGGGGCCCTCGACAGCCCCCACGGTTCCAGACGCCAGTGTTCTAAGAATCACACATGTGCAGATAGCAAAGCTTGCTGCACACACGCCAGGTGCTAACAAGCCCCAAACGTCTCACTCATACTTGCTAACCACATCGCTTCTCTCAGCCTCCACGGCGTTTCACACTCTGCCTTTATATAGAGATGAACCATGCGTCCTGAGCGCTACAAAGATTCAACTCCTTCCGGGAAGAGGGGTGCATCTTTCCATCACGGGGTCCTCACTCCAGCTGGCACAGGATTTGCAGAGTGGGCGAGTCTAATGTTGATGACACTTTCTCAATATTCCCTTCACACCCCTCCAAAAACAAGAGTGCTGCCAGCTTCTTACCGACGTTGTAATGAGCAAAATATTTTTCTCTTATTTGTCACTTTTTAACGTTATACTAGTGAAGAATGTGACTCTGCATGTACACTGTAAGCACCCACACCGTGAACATTCTGCTCTCCTGTGACTGTATTCACAGGTCACAAGGACAAAACTTCTCCATAGTAGCCAGAATATATATATATATGTATATATATATATATATTTCATATATAAATATATATATATATATTTTAACATGACTTCCACTCATCTTAAAGTCACAGATGTGGCTTTTCCTTCATAAAAAGATCCAAATGATACACAAGCCAGGTTTAATAAACACATTGGTCCAGGTGGGAAAATGACCCCTCAGTCTCCCTCCCCTCAAAGACCAGGGCAGCCAGGAAACTGCGCTCTCCAGTAAATGACAGCCGGCAGGATTCCCTAAATAAGCAGCCGGAAGATTCCCATCTCACAGAGAGCGCCTTTCAAGACTCAAGATGTCCCCGCTCCCTGAATGTCTTACAAAGAACAGACTACCCAACTGAGGACTGAGGCAGTAAAGAAACATGTTTTCGGCCGGGTGCGGCGGCTCACGCTTGCAATCCCAGCACTTTGGGAGGACGAGGCAGGTGGATCACAAGGTCAGGAGATCGAGACCATTCTGGCTAACACGGTGAAACCCCCTTCTCTACCAAAAATAAAAAAATTAGCCAGGCATGGTAGCGGGCACCTGTAGTCCCACGTACTCGGGAGGCTGAGGCAGGAGAATGGCGTGAAGCTGGGAGGTGGAGTTTGCAGTGAGCCGAGATCGTGCCACTGCACTCCAGCCTGGGCGACAGAGCAAGACTCTGTCTCAAAAAATTAAAATAAATAAAATTTAAAATGTTTTCAGCAAATAGCATCATCGACCCACAAATGAGAGGTACCGTTTTCATTCTAGGAGGGAAACACTACAAAGTACGTACATTTTAGCCCCGTAAGTGAATTCTTTGGGCGTTCCTGTGTCCGCTATCAAATGCAACACATCACCCCAAAAGGCAAAGTTCTATAAGTCACATCCAAAGAGGGGAAAAATCATTCTAAGTTTTAGCAATCCAGTAAGAACCTGATCCAGAGAAGCCTACTTGTTCCAGACTCTAAGCAGCAATATATTGCTACAATGTAATGAAAACAAAGGGATGATTAAGAAAATTTCAATGCTAATAAAAGACAAAAACGTAATTGGATTTATTCTACTCTAGACAGAGCAGCCGGGCAGTTCACCCATACGTTATGAACGTTGCTGTTTATCGGCCAGGGTCCAAACTCTGTCAACAAGGCTTGACAGTAAGGGCGTGATCTCCACTCACTGCAAGGTCCACCTCCCAGGCTCAAGCGACTCTCTTCAGCCTCTGGAGTAGCCAGGACTACAGGTGTGCAGTCATCACGCCCAACTAATTTGTGTGTTTTCAGTAGACACGGGATTTCACCAGGTTGCCCAGGCCGGTTCCCTGGGTCTCAAGCTCCCAGGCTCAAGCAATCCACCCGCCTCGGCCTCCCAAGGGGCTGGGATTACAGACGTGAGCCATCACGCCCGGCCCTTTTTCGTTTTCTTTTCTTTTTAAGTGACTAATGTGCTTCACAGTCTTGTAGGCATTAAAAAAAAAAAAAAAAAGAACAAGCAAATTCTGTAAGGGAAAGAAACCATTAACACTTTTTACACTTCTCAAAACTCAAAACTGAAATGCTAAGAATAAATGTATTTTATTCACAGAAGCAGCATTCTTAAAGTTCTGTAAAAGTGATACCATGGACACCACCACATCACAGATGAGCGTGGCAGGACTGCTCAGGTTCAGAACACATTCTCAACAGTCCTCTTGCCCCTTTCCTCAATGGGAACACTTTATTCTATCTTTTATTCAAATTAAGTATCTTGCAAGGGAGTTGAAGAAAACTGCATAGCAGATTTTAAAACTTCAATGCTTTTCTCAATGTTCGCCACATTCTAATGCATTTTACTGACTACACGGCCAATAAGCCTAAAGCTTTTTGCATCGGTAAAGACAATGCTCCTTGTAGCAATAGGCTTTTTCTTTTCTATAGAAAGATCTATAACTGAAGCTAGTAAACTGGGCATTTCACAAAGATTTTGCACAATTCCTAGCACAGATTTTAGCAAAATAAAACCATTATCTTTCCGCAATTAAATAAGCAAGCATAGGAAACTGCAGTTAAAATAACCATTCCATTATTTTATATAAACACAAATGAGAGAGTAGAGTATGCTTTGAAAAACAGTATTTCCATGTGCCAACGATGAAGCAGAAGACAGTTCCTCAGCCTCATATGACATTTGACAACCGAAGTACTCTGGCCCAAGCCCAGCCCGCTTAAATGAAAATGAAGTAAACGTGTGAGTGACCATGGTGGGGCACTCTGATAGCCACAGTCCAGGAAAGAACAGCTAACATCTTTCTTCTTCATGGGAAAACCGAAACATACTCGAGAGACCTTGATTCTTTAAAACACAGTCTGCCCCAGTACTAACCTTAAGCTCCCAACGATCAAGATTGCTATAACCACAGAGGTGTTTTTCCAGGCCCTCGAAAATCACCGACATGGTACATACACAACGTTTTCAAGCACTCAATGCAGCCAATTTGTTAAATGTGCTGTGATACCGGAGGTCTTGTGCAGGACCAGAAGCGTCGCAGCCTGGTTACCTGTCCTGGTGTTCAATGCTTTGCATGTGCAAAACCTGCTGTTACAATTTACTGGGCTTAATGTGATTCCGTTCGTCACAGAAGAGAGCTATGATATTTACTTAATTCCACGCACAAATTCTCAGGTTCACGTTCCACGAGTGACTGCTCTGTCCACGAGACAGCTGAGGGAAGACCCAGGAAAGGCCTGGGAGATGCCAGGTGCTCACAAACTGGTATCCGTCTGCTGGTTCTGGCTTAAAGGAAAACAGACATAGAAGAAACTAAAAGGGCTCACTACACCTAATATCACAATGTTCTCAACTTTACCTTAGCCAAAAATAAAAGCGGAAAAGTAGAACTACTCCAGGGCATGATTCCAGGGCTAATCTGAAACATGAAATATTCAGAAGACAAAGCTCATTGTGAGTGCAAGTAATATACACATAAAACACTGGTTTCACAAAACCCAGTCTTTGCGATTGCTTTAATAAAAAGTAAAATTCTCATGAGGATCGCATACATTAACTGATTTTCAAATGAAGGGACTGGTAAACTTCAGGGCATATGATTTCTGTCACACACAAGGGGAGCAGTGAGAGAGAAGAGCTAGGATCAAGTGTGCTGAAGCTGTCCTAGGACTGAAATTCAGTTTCTGCCAAAACAAAAACACAGGAGGCTGTCAACTTCGATAGCAAGCTCTGCTTGAGAGCGTCAAGATGCTAAAGTTGCAAAGGAGCTTCTCCCTGTATGGGCACGTGTGATCCTTGCGAAAACATAGCTCAGCATTATCAAAAATCAGGAAAGAACACAAGCCTTCCAGACATGAAATCCAAGAGCAGAAGGGAGCAGAGTGCAAGCTTGCTCGGCAGAACTGTTCCCGGACAACAGCACAGACGACGTCACAGGGAGGGCAGGGCAAGCAACAGCAGCTTCCGTCTCGCCGCAAGCAGGGCCTGAGCCAGGGGAGCAGTCTCCTCCAACCTGACAAGGAGGCGCGAGGAGCCACAGAGAAGTCAATTCAGGGCCCTTTTCAGAAAGGGGCAACAATGAGAAAATCTGGTCTCACCCACCCCCCACCTGCCACGGTAACAGCTAAACTCGCACGTGCGTCTGTCACGTTCCCCAACCCCTCTTGCAGGTGCTCTTCCTGCACCCGGGTGCCTGTCTCCGTGCTGCTCCTGAGGCCACACCTGTTGTCATCCAGTAGTGACCGGGATTTCACCTTTGTCCGGGAGAAGCAAACGCAGACTTCACACACTCTTGTACAGGTTTGCTGGCCGAGAATCTAACTGCACTGTCCGATTCCAGATGTGCTGGTACCAAGGAGAACGTTCGATGCCCGGCATTTATAAACGGTATCAGTGGGTTCTCCTGGGACTCCCAGGCGGCCGCATGAGGGATGGAGCTGTTGCCCTGCTACCCCGAGCCAAAGAAAGGCTGAGAGGCACACACCACAGGCCACATCACACTCGAGCACCGACTCTTGACCGTTGCTCATTCCTGTGTTAAGAGTTCAGGGAGCCGGGCGCGGTGGCTCAAGCCTGTAATCCCAGCACTTTGGGAGGCCGAGACGGGTGGATCACGAGGTCAGGAGATCGAGACCATCCTGGCTAACACAGGTGAAACCCCGTCTCTACTAAAAAAATACAAAAAACTAGCCGGGTGAGTTGGCGGGCGCCTGTAGTCCCAGCTACTCGGGAGGCTGAGGCAGGAGAATGGCGTAAACCCGGGAGGCGGAGCTTGCAGTGAGCTGAGATCCGGCCACTGCACTCCAGCCTGGGCGACACAGCGAGACTCCGTCTCAAAAAAAAAAAAAAAAAAAAAAAAAAAAGACTTCAGGGTACAGGCGACAGGCCTGATCTCAGCCATGGGAAAACAGTGACTGCCCACAAGTCCCGTATCTAAGCCCCGACTTGCCCATCCATCCTTCCTTCAGGAACAATGCCCACCTCACAGTGCTGCCATGAACGCTAAGTCAGCACGTACATACACAACCAAATTCATTGCAATTGTGCTTTCTACAACAAGTTAATACAACCAGGCGCTATCATTGAGACTGAATAACCAATATTAGAACAGAAGATCAGGCCAGGGATGGTGGCTCAGACCTGTAATCCTATCACTTTGGGAAGCTGAGGTGGGTGGATCACTTGAGGTCAGGAGTTGCAGACCAGCTTGGTCAACATGACAAAACCCCATCTCTACTAAAAATAAATTATCCAGACATGGTGGCACACACCCTGTAACCCCAGCTACTAGGGAGGCTGAGGCATAAGAATCACTTGAACCTGGGAAGTAGAGGTTGCAGTGAACGGACATCGTACTACTGTGCTCCACACTTCCAGCCTGGGCGACAGACCAAGATTCTAGTAAAAAAATAAAAGGTCAAGATGAAAACTGATTGCCAAGGTCCATGTTCCATATACTTCAAACATAAAGTTCATTAGCTGGTACTTGATCAAGTTGTTGATTTCTTCATTACAATCTTGTATATCCTTCTAACACGGCTCAAAATGTTTACATTTGAGCACACCTCGAGTATAACAAAAAATAAAGTGCCTATATTTCATAAATGAGCAAGTTCCAGTAAGACTGCATCCTGCTCTAGTTAATCCTTTGACAATGTAAAACTGAACCATCCTGACACAGCACTGACACATGGTGCAAGAAAAATGACCTCCAATTAAATCGCTAGATTTAGAGAACACATAAATATAGTTTATCACTAATTCACCAGCGATTAACAAGATTTTAAAGGAAGAAAAAGTATCAGGACTGTAACTAGGAATAAAGGCAAAAATAAACTAGAGAAATTAGTCACGTTTAAATCAATACCCTTTCTGTGGGGCCGTAATAAAGTATACACAACAGGTGTGCAAGCTGTCATGCTAAACTGTCACCAAGCTCTCTATGAAGGTAGTAAGAGCATCCCAAGTCACAGAGCCTCATATTCCTATTTAAATGCTACACAGCCAACACCACACTCGGCACGCAGTGAGAACTCTGAAAGCTCTGAGGAACGCATGATGGGATGAAGGGCCCCAGTCCTGCCATCACCCTGCTGCTTATTAAAAATATAAAACAAAGCCCTGCCTTCAAGGTGCTCAGATCTAACTAGTACAAAGTTTTGCTTTTGACAAGTTAACTACGAATGATGAAGACACTCAACAGCTGTGCGAAATGTAAGGCAACCTAATAAGAGGAACTTGGCTGAGACTAAACCCAGAGATGGTTTTTTAACCACAGAAGAGGAAAGAACTGAAGAACCTTACAGAAAGTTGACAGCAATTTCTGTTTCTCTATGGTACAACCTGGAATTTACCTTTGAGACAGACTGCCCTTCTGTTCTGAAAAATCAGATTATTCTTGCAATCCTCCATCAGGACTGAAATTCCCAAAGACATGGAAAACCAAGTACTAATTTTAAAACCCCCCAAAAAAACTACCTATGATCTTAGATGTGAGATTTAATATTCTCAAATTCCAAATTTGGAAATATTTTGCACAAAGTCCTTATTTTCCCTGTTTACTTGAAAGCTCTCTATTCTTTTGTCCTAAACATCTTCTTTCTCATCCTTCCAAACAGTATCTGAAGATGAACTTACATATCGTTTTCAATGTTAACAAAGAAGATACTACATTTGTCATGAACTGTTTATATTCACAACTCTAGGAGAGATTTTGCTACATCGTGAGGAATAACACGAGGCAGTAAATACGCCACGAATAAAGAACAGTAGAAAGTGGACACATTTCCTGATGAGTGCCGATTTCTCATTGAGCTGCTGACAAAGTTATAATACAGAAAGCTAGACAGCTGCTATGTTAGTACTACCTCACTTAAGTGACCGAGTCATTGTTGTTTCGGTTCCCTTTCTCGTCTGGGGATGAGACACACCTCACAGAGCTGTTTATGATTTCAGGAACACACACATCAATGAAGTGACTGTTCCTAAATCGTTGCAAAGGATATAGCAACCTGCCAAATTTCAACTAGGTTGTAACAAACAACTGTTTTCATCCTACACTCTCCGGTGCCAGCGAGATGGTGTGTTCTTGGATCCCTGCGGGAGCCCTATTCCTGGTGCCATAGAGCACACACACATTTACATCCACATAGTGTACGTATATGGTACACTGTAACACGTGTACCTGCATAGAGCCTACACACATCCGAATACGTAGAGTGTACATAAGTGCACTACATGCGTACAGAGTGCACACACATCCAGATCCATGTGGTGTACATGCATAGAGTGTACACACATCCAAATATAGTGTACAAACAAGTTCACTACGTGTGTAAAAGCATAGAGCATACACACATCCATATAGCAAATGTACATAAGCTAACACGTATGCGCATGCATAGCACGTACACCCATCTATATGCAGTGTACACAGGTATACTATACCTGTATGTACATGCATATGGCATACACATGCACATCCGTACGTACATAGGTATGCTATTTGCTATATGTATACACGTGCGTATAGCATACACTCTTATCCAAATGTACGTAGGTGCACTACAGCATGCATACACATGTGCAGTGTACACATATGCACATGTATACAGTGTACATCAGTACACTAACGTATAAAGCGTATACACATATGCAATAGTGTACATACATATGCAGCATGTATATGTATTAGTGTGTACATATCCAGAAGTTTATTCAGTGTGCATAGTGTACATGCATGCTTGTGTGCACATATGTATATATACTCTGCAGAAATAATGTGCACATACCCACATGATGTACGTACACAGGCATGTATATGGCATTAAATACATGCATGTATGTACACATGCAGAACAGATAGGTGTCCAAGTGCGCATATAACCATAGTGACCATAGATACACATACACGTGTACATGCATGCCTACAGCATGCACGTATGTAGGACACAAATGTAGTGTACATACCTATACATTGTAAATACATGCACAGTGGAAATACACGTAGTATGCGTACACCACATACACACATGTACATTTATAGAGTACACATATACCGAGACCCAGAACGGGTCATGAGTATTAATACTGCGGAAACGCTTCCAGTTCTACCTAAGTGAATTTTTTTTCGAACTATAATAGAACTCATACAAAAAGGGTTTTAAGGAAATGAATAAAGCTAGTGACAAAAATCAGTGGGAAGGGCACAACCACTTTCCCTCAGAGTTCTGGGCCTGACTGTGGAAGTTCAGAGGTTTCCTAATGCAGTACAAGTCAGAACTGACTCACGATAAAGCGCTCCTTAAAAATTAAAAATGTGTCCTCATGTTTTGGCCTTTGAGACAAAGCCTCTTAGTTAATTGAGTTCTGACTGAATTTTACTCACAGTACTCTGGCAGATTCTTCATTTTCTGGTGAGACAGACGAATGTCCCAGGGTGAGGGCAATGCCAGCCCTTTCAGGGTCAGCTTTTCGAGGAGCGATGTCTGGCAGAACACAATCCAATACCATAGTAGGATCCCCCACCCAGCCACTTAGACACTTTCGGGGACTTACTCTGCTTGTTTCCCTTTCTTGAATTCAGCTAGGGGGGGGGAAACCCAAAAAAATCAAAAACAAAAACAAACAGCCCATGTGTTTGTGTGTCTGAAAAGTGAATACATCCACATCCAACTTTCTAAATGAGACACGGCAGGTATGATGGTCACTGAACAGTGGCCACTGTTGACAAAATACAAAGTCTTCTGCAAACATGAACGAGTTTCTAGGAATACAAAAGTCAAGGGAATTTACTTCACATATTAAAGCTGTCAAGGGTGCTCACCAAAAATGTACTTAGAGGTTTTCCTTTTAAGTTATTTTTGAAGATTTTTAAGTTGCAATACTTAAAAAGCCTCTGGGAAAAGAAAGGATACAGGTATCTGGAAGATTTATACTAAATGATTTTCATGTCTTTTTGATAAAGTTAAATAAGGTCAGCCTTGAAGTAATGGGTTCCACTACTCTGAGGCTGTGGATGGAATCCACAACACCAGACAATTGAATAAACAGCAAGGCTGCACACACAGGACACAGGCAGTGAGCCAGCCTGACTAGTTGTCAGCTTCTGGGTCAGTTCTACCCAGTTCTGGCCAGGCCCCACTGGAGATGAAAACCTGCCCTTTAGAAGCCCTTCAAAGCCCACCTTTCAAAATCTAATCCTCTTCAACTGAGGCCCAAGTCCAAAAATCTACTGACATCTTAGCACCTGTTAGGCCAGCTGTCGCCTAGCCTTTTTGGCACCAGGGATGGGTTTCATGGAAGACAATTTTTCTGGGGGGTGGTTTTGAATTGCAACTGTTCCACCTCAGGTCAGGCATCGGATCCTCATAAGGAGCACCTCCGAGATCCCTCACATGCAGTTTACGATAGGGTCCCAGCGCCTAGGAGAACACACAGGTTATGAGAGTGTCCCAGCGCCTAGGAGAACACACAGCTTAAGATAGGGTCCCAGAACCCAGGAGAACATGCGGCTTACGAGAGGGTCCCCGCGCCTAGGAGAACAGGTATTAAATGAGTTGGCAAAGCCAAAATCCACCGGATCTACTCCTCCAAAACAAACATACACCACTGCCCAATATTGATGTGAGCCAAAAACATGGAAGTCCTGAGGGCCCACACTGACCACAGCCAGATGCCACTTCTGAAAGAACCAAGCACGTGCCTAAAGATCACCCGTGATGACCCAGGAGAGCAGCTTTGAGCAGAGACAAAGGTGAAGGAGAGGCACATGGGCCAGGGTGCTGGGTGTGCCCGTCTTTGTGACCTCACTGAGATTGCTGACCTCTGGCCCTTGGTGTCCGTCCTATGGAGGAGGTAGGCCCCCAAAATCCCTGCCTCCCTTCAGCACTGACTGAGGCGGTCCTGAAGTCTCCCCAGGGCTGAGACTGCTTCTAATTCCTGTTAGCTGCACACCCACATAAAAAACTAAAAACAAAATATCAAGTATGCAGACAGGAAAAGAAAAATATGTGAATCTTCCCTTATTCAACAGGCATTTAAAGAGTAACTGGAAAATTGTGATAGTCTTTAAACAACCACCAGCTATCACGTCGTGTTGAAATGTTTTAGCTAATCAGGAACCTGTGTGTTCAGGAAATCAGTTGACAGGTCCCAAATAACCTCGGAGCTTATGACCTGACCCCCACTCACGCGCATCACCTCTCCAGAGGAACGTGTCCTGGACACCTTTCAAATGGTGAGGAAGAGGAAGAAAGGTAGCTTTCCCTCAACCCCACAAAACAAGCTCGACCCCGAGGAGCCCGGAGAACAGCAACGTTTGTTTAGATGCTTTCCCACTGACCTTGTCAGAGCAAACGTTCCCATCCCACACCGCCCGGTGTTTAACTCTCCCTGGGATACCAGCAGCCGCCAACCCTCAACAAGCTGGAAACAGAGGCCAAGCTGACAGGAGGCCTCTCTCCATTCCCTACTGAATTCGCTCAGGACACGGATGTTCCCAAACACATACGGCCCCGAGTATTCCACACTTGGAGAACATTCAAACAACAGACGCTGCGAAGACGTTCCCCTAAAGAGAAACTCAGTTTCTAACTTCCCTTAGGGAAAAATATGAGACCCAGAACTTTCCAGAAAATCAAGTGTGGGAGGAAGCCACTCACCTCTGGCACTTCTTAAACCTGCCTTCCCGCGGGTGCTCAGGGATGTCCCCGCGACAGCCCCGTCCACCCAGGACGGCAGCAGGTCTCAGGCAGCCAGCACCTGGGCAGCTGGCGAAGCAACCCCAGGGTGAAAACGCCATCCCAGGCATCACTTCCCGGAGCCCCTCAGCAAGAAAAACAGAGGTGGGACAGAACCGAGGGCTGATTCGAGGCTGGGGAGCCACAGACCCGCACAGCTCAATCATCGGACATGCTCTTCTGTGGACAGAGCCCAGGGAGAGGCCAGCAGAGACCCTCGTGCCGGCTCCACGGGCCAGCGTCCTCCAGGGCTGCAAGTTTGTGATCACAGCTTCAGAATTTGGTTCCAGAATCTTCCGGAATCAAACAGGCACCAAACTGTAAAGCTGCCTGGACAGCAGGGCCCAGGAGCAGGCTCAGGGGAGGACCACGTAGAAACCCCACACACAGCATACACGTGTGCATGTTTACTCCACACATGCCACCCCTTCACCCAATACTATGCACGCAAACGCATGTATGCACTCCATACACACCCTCAAATACACTCACTAAATATGATGCGCGTACACACTCCACACACACTGACAAATACATGCAACACACATGAACATGCTCACTGCAGCCACACCTGCTAAATACACTCACCACACACGCACAAACGTGACACACCTGCACACTCATTCCAGACATCACACCCCTCACCAAGTACACAGGTACACACACCCCCAAGTCGAGAACCTGCAGACTCCACAAGCTTTGGTTTCCCCCACTGTTTCTCTCATCACATGAGATCCACACACAGGTGTCATTTACTGACATCTAACACCCGGGGAGGCCCTTAGACAGAACTGCAGTCACAATTCGGCTTCATTCAGGCATTCTTCACCAGATTCCTGAAGCCACCTTCTGTCCCCCCACGGGGAGGGAGGCCGAGACCGGAGACGTCACTGGGCTTACAGATCCCCAGGCTGGCAACCCAACGAAATGAGGAGGGCTTGGCCACGGCCCTGGAGGGAGATGGGTACTGGGCTCAGGTATGCGGAACATGAGTCCTCATTTCCATACCGTGTCACCTACGACTGCGTCAGGTGAAAGCCAGTGGTTTGGCATTCCAGGGATAGACAGTCCTGGAATTACAAGCAAAACTTTTTATTCCTCCCCTCTGAACACATGAGGTCCATGGTCCCCCCACATCTAACACTGGGAATCAGAATCGGTGACTCCTTGTCCACCTGAGGACCACCCAAGAGGATCCACACACCTGCTACAACAGCAGCACCGCACCTGGTCTGCAGGGGAGCAAAACAAATCCCCCCTTTATGAATAAAACTGGATTACCCCGACACTGGCAGCCTGCAGTGTGTATATCGTCCAGCCCCCACATCTGCGCCACCTGCAAGAGGAAAACAAGCCCTTAGTCCAGGGCTCTCAGGACAGCCTGTGAGGAGGATGCTGGCACCCTTCTCATCTCCCAGTGGAGAGGAGAGAAGGCCAGGGTCAGGACTGGTGTATCAGGAGGGTTGGGGTTCAAACCCCATCTGCCTCACAAAGCAGCCCTTCCCGTTCAAGTGACTTCTATCATCAGCCTTAAAATGTACCACAGTTACCAGCAATTCTGAGTGCTGTTCCTTGGGACGTCATAAGCAAACATTTTGTTAGAAAGATTTTGCCAAATCTGCTTTCAAAATCCTATGCTATGAAATGACTAATGAAAATTTGAGCTATGAAATAAAGCACATAGTTAAATGAATCCCAAAATGACTATTCCGAAGGAAGCTTTAACTTGAAGTGAAAAATATCCTCTAAATGACATCAGCCAGAATTATCTTCAATCATTACTGATCCCATAACGCTTCAGGAATTACACAGCATCATCTCAGATATGAGCTTAAAACCATTAGCTGAATGCACATTTCAGCACAACCAAAGTTCTGCTATAATAAGCAGCACAGGTGTCTCTGGAGAGGATTTTAATTGGGACTACAAACGATGTGCACGATCGTGGTAAGAGGTTTCATGCTGGCTGTTCTCCAAGGTGCGACACAGAGAAACACCACTAACCTCAAAGACACCTGCTGCTTTGTAATGAGATGAGAGATGATGTGGACAGACTACTGTAAATATTTGAAAAGGAAAAACAATGCAAGGAAAGAATCGTATCAGTTTCCCTTTACATTCTTAGAAAAAAACGATTTTTCTTTTGGGATAATTTAAAAACAAAATGACATTTCTGGATTTTTTTTTTTTTTTTTTTTTTACTTTTCTTTCTGAGACTGGGTCTCGGCTCTGTTGCCAAGATTGGAGTAGAGTGGAGCAATAGCAGCTCACTGTAGCCTTAAGTGATCTTCCCACCTCAGCCTCCAGAGTAGCAGGCACCACAGGCATGCACCACCACACTCAGCTAACTTTTCTGTTATACAGAGGGGGTCTTGCTATGTTGTCCAGGCTGGTCTTGAACCCCTTGGCCTCAAGTGATCCTGCTGCCTTGACCTCCCAAAGATGTAGCCTAAGCGACCATGTCTTATCGGAAAATAGACATTAGAGCAAATGCACTTGTGTAAGATTTTCTACCTCTTTTTACTGGGGAAAAAGGTAACTTGCCTCCAAGGGTCGGAGACAAAGCTGTTACTGCAGACAAGAGCACTGTGCATCCCGGGAACCGCTACACCACGAGGCATGGCCGTGCACCCTGGATGCAGGAGTAACACACGAGGCTAGCACAGGCAGATGCTGGCCCTCTCCAGAAGTAGGCCTATCCTTCCTCCTCTCCTCAGCCCCCTCTCCCTTCAGGCCTCAGTGGCTGCTGACAGGGGAGAGGCCACAACTAGAGGAGGCTCTCAACTCCACCAGGGACAGGAGCCCCGGACGCTGGGGACTCTACTGCTGCCCTCTGCGCCCACCTCCTTCTGGTCCAGCCTTCTCAGGAGCCAGGCGTGGCCACTTTGACCCTCTTTCCCTTCTGTGGCTCCTACAAAAACCAGTTCAGCGAGCCCAGGCTGCCTCACACTCCAGGGACACCCGGCACAGGCCCCCTCCATGACCTTATCCAAGCTCCTGGGGCCAGAAGGGTCTTGCAATATTTCACTTTCCAGTTGAGCATCCCCAGCCTGAAATCCAAAGTGCTCCGAAGAGCATTTCCTTCGAGTGTCATGAGGAAGCTCGGAATGTTTCAGGTTTCGGAGCATTTTGGAGTAGGGACTCTCAGCCTTAATTTGAACCTCTTCAAGGAAGCCACATACTGAAGCCCCCGATGTCCACCCTACACAATCCCAGCACACCATCTGAAGTCCTCAGCAACAGAATTTCTTTCTTCAAAAATAACTGGAAGTCACAAACTCACACGCAATCACAGAAGGGGGTTGTGGACACCCGCACAGATGATTAAATTTAACTGTCACATTTTCACCTGAGTAATTTAAAGTCATTCCTCAAAACACACCTGTTTTACTGATTGCATTTTAAGGTGAACACACACAAATCATTTCAGGGAAACAAACGTCACTTTGGACTGCGTGTGGTTTCTTGACTCCCGTGAATAACTCAGCGTTCACCCTCACTTCTGGATAAGGGAGACGATGCAAAGAAAACTGTTAAAACAAAGACATGAAAACAAGTTTAAGAAGGGTTTGAAAGGTTCCTCCTGTCCCCCTGGAGGGGAGACGAGGACGCTTGGAAAGCTCACGGGGGACAGGAGCACAGCCTCCTCGGTGTGCCATGGACGCCGCCTCGCCAAGGGGAGAGGATGATGCCTGGAAGACTCACAGGGGTGGGAGCACAGCCTCCTCAGTGCTTTCTACACTCAGCAGCTTCAGAAATTCCTGCAGAAGCAGAACACATCATGAGAACTGAGACTGGAACACCCCAAAGAAAGGGGACGAGGGGTCAAAAAAAGCATTCGATCATTACCAAGGAGGGCGGGCATGAAGCCGCTTCAAAGACCGTGTGAGAAGTCACTCATAGGCGTTTCAGAAAATAAGGGTAGCGCGAGATTGCTGGATCAGCTCAAACAGGCTGCCGTCCCTCAGGCCATGAAGTCCCTGAGATGAGCCTCTCACTGAGCAGAAGTCACTCGCATCTCTGCCAGAGAAAGTACTACAAGCTGACACAAAGCCTCATGAAACCTGGGCTTCAGCCGGTCGACAATAGTGAGTCTGACATGGTACATCCCTCCAGATGGTTAAAGACCCCAGGGGTTCATCGGACAACCTCAAAGGGCTGTGTCTGTCCAGCCCCTTTTCCAAGTTCTGGATGATTTTTCCTAATGTACTATAAGCAGCATGTTCCAGTAGAGACGTCATTAACTGACTCTGGGTCCTCTTAATTTTGAAATTACAAACACACTTGGCCAGGCACGGTGGCTCATGCCTGTGATCTCAGTACTTTGGGAGGCTGAGGCAGCTGGACTGCTTAAGTCCAGGAGTTCGAGTCTAGCCTGGGCAACATTGCAAAACTCCATCTCTACAAAAAATACAAAAATAAGTCAGGCATGGGGACACGTGGAATATGTGCCTGTGGGTCCTGGCTACTCAGGAGACTGAGGCAGGAGGATCGCTTGAGCCTGGGAGGTTGAGGCCGTAGTAAGCTGTGCTCACACTACTGCCTGGGCAACAAAAAGGTTTTTGTTTTTTTTGTTTTTTTTTTTTTTTTTTGCCTGTCTCAAAAAAACCAGAGAATAAGAATTATATACCTGACTAGCTCAAAATAAAAGAGGCCTTGTGGAATGACCTGAAACACAGCTGCAAATTCTGGCAGGGCCTCCCCTGGCTTGATTTGTGGTGAGTGCAGGACCGCTCTGAAGGATAGGACCACAGGCACCTTCCGAGACTGGACCTTACAGTACAACTTCCCTTCGCTGGACGGAACACTGGCCTTGGAGCCTGGGACACCCTGGGGCAGTGCCACCATCCCGAGGCCGCCATGGCACAAGCAGGCCCTACTATCATGAAGCCTGGGACACCCTGGGGCAGTGCCACCAACCCGAGACCACTGTGACACAAGGGGGCCCTGGTGCCACTGAGAGGCTGCACAGCAGGTCCAAGCCCAGGCCAGGAGTGAAGAGGCTCCACATCCTTTCGATCCCTCCAGCTGAGTCCACAGATGTCTTCGAGCAGAAATGCATCACCCTCAATGTCCACGGGTAAGCTTTTGGACACAGAATCTGGAATAAAAGATGGTTCTGGGCTGGTTGGTTGCCGGCTCGGATCTCTCCTCTTTCCACACAAAACCTGGCTCACACCAAACAGCATCTAAGTCCTGGAAGATCTGCTAAACACAAGTGCAGTTACAAAGCGGAGAAACTGGAGGGGGCTGGGCTGTGCTCCAGTGGCACCAGCGTTTCTCAGGAAGACCCCGGGCATTACAGGGTCCAGGGCAAGGGCTTCCTGGGATCCAGGACATGGAACAAGAACCCATTTCCCGGTCCTGTTGAATATGAATCGTCTAAGGGCCGATTCCCTCGGAGGACTGAGCACCGCCCCACAACACCTTGGTATGGGTATGTTATTACATACGTTGGTATGGGTATGTTATTACATACGTTGGTATGGGTATGTTATTACCCATACCAAGGTAATAACAAGCCCGTTACCAGCAGGAGGCTGGTGATGAAGACCTGAGGACCAGATGAGCACGAGGGATCCTGACAGATCATCCCTGGCACCGAGCAAGGGGCGGACAGTACCCACTGTTCCTGATGCATCAGCCCTGGCACTGAGCGAGGGATGGCAGCACGGCCTGTGCCCCTGCAGATGCAGAGGGATGTGAGGGCGGCGCAGGCTGGGCTTGGAGGCTAACTCAACCACCTGCGCTTGCACTTCCGTTCCTCATGGCAGGGAGGTGAGGCACAGGCAGCATTAGGGCTCACCTTGGCCCCGGGCTGCACTTTTTTCTGCTTATGAGTCGTGCTCGCTTTACATGGACAGACATAGCTATAATAATGGTTCCCTGATTATTTCGCTGCCTACATAAAGGGCTTTCAGAATTCACTTCCATCCTTAGGAAAGGCGGCCAACACCAGGCTGTCTCCCTTAAGATGCCACGTCTCATATGGGGAAAAAAAAATCAAGAGAAATCAAATAAAGGCCATAAAATACATCAGTTTTAACACTAAAATTTAATAGTACGCTTTAAATTGAAGATGAGTTAAGTCACATTTCCAAACCTCTGAAAGCACGGTTACTGGGAGGGAATGGTTTGCAACACACAAACGCAGCTTTGTAGAAGTGCCCAGGCTGGATGAAGGCTCAAACGTCAGTGCTAGGAGAAAGTCTGAACAAACTCTCTCCTGCCCTGCTGCTGTCCTCTTCCAAAACACACTGTTTATCTGTCAGTTTAGAACAAGGCCTAGGGAGGTGGGAGGCAGGCCTGGGAGGGTCACCTAGCATCCAAGCTCCTCACTCACACAACCGCACCAGGCTGAGCTGAGCAGTACACACAAACAGGACTAATTCTCCCCAAAAAGACGGAAGGCAGCACACTGCCACGCCAGGCACCCTGCAGACGAGAAGATTGAGGGGAGCCAGAGGTACCATTAATCTTGCTTGCATGGTGGAGGGAGAGGAATAATGCCACTCACTTGAGTGTTGCACAATTCTTTCTAGCACTGAGTGGCAGAAAACAAAAATTATAGATGCTTCCTCAGATAAATGTTTCTGAAGAACTGAACATAAATTACGTTCAGGAAATAGCATTATGAATGCCTCAAGTGCTTCTGTTTTCAATAATCCCAGAGTAATTCTATAAACCCGGGAATCAGTCTCACCCAACTCCAGGATCACGGCCCAGGTGACGTGGGCACACATATCCTGAAGCTCCAATGCTCAACTAAAGTGGCGCGAGTGAAAATGATCCTGGGTATAATTTACACGGACACAGGAAGGTGGCTGAGCCCCAAACCCCTAAACCAGGAAGACCAGTGTCCTTCAGGGGCCTCACCTCTGTCCTTTCGCAGCCTCTGGGAACCACCACTCTGCTCTCTACTGACACAAACGCCCCTCCCAAGGTACAACACCAGGAAGATCATCATTCAAAACTGAGGAACGTGGCAGAACAAAGCTGTCAGGAGATTTTAATCACCAACACCACTTGTTACATGACCCAAAGATGATTAAAATCCCAGGCCCTTCAAGACTGAATGCTATCTATACTTAAATGCATTTCATCACCATATTGGGGGGTTATTCCTTTGTTTTGCTGCAAATATATCCAACTGCTGTAAAAGGAAAAGGCAATTTGTTAACGAAGCTTCTTGGAGTGTCTCAACAGGCCTCGAGGTAGCATAAAAGGCAGGACTTCCTGGCAGAAATGCTCAGCTCTGAGGTCAGGTGGAGTTCTTGAGCACCAACCAAGGCAAAATAAGGTCGAAGACCACACCACACTTTCCTCAATCACATCTTCATTCCACCTTTCCTTCTATTTCTCACGACTTCACTGGGAGAAATTGTGCTGAAAGAAAATGGAAACACAGACATACATAGGAGACCCTACAGATGCTGAGAATGGGTGTAGCCATCACAGTCCGAATGTCCTTTCAGGGCCATCTGACGTGGCTGGGATCCAAGTATCCAAGTGCAGGATTGTATGTCAGACCCGTGAAGCCAGGATTACAGCCACTGAATGGCAGTTTTGCATCCCACGGAAACCGGCCTTGCTAGGGGCTTCCTCGGGGACCACCGACCTCACGCCACCACCCGTCAACTACTTCACCTAACCTACATCATGGCAGAGGCCTCTCCAGGCAGACCAGCCCTGCCCAAGTCCTGCTTCATGGCAAACCCTCCAGACAAACGTCCTTGGCCTCCTCCAGGAGGCTGTGCTCGGATGGTGCCCTCATTTACTTCTGTGGCTCTGAGACATTTAACTAGAGCCCAACACATTTCTTCCTGTTCACATAGTATTGAGTTAACAGATTTTTATGGTAAACTTTCACTGGGAAAAATACCATTTCAGGAGCCCCAGTGACCACAATGAAAATGTTTTTACCTTCCCTTACGTGACATCAGCAACGCCAGGTCCAGGAAACGATCTGGATCTCAGATAATGGCATATCCACTCATAGTAAGTCTTGATCTTGTTTCACAAGCTATCAAATGCTGCCCTGAAGCAAAAAATCCCCACAACGTGGCAGGGAGGGGCGACCAGCATGAGTTCTAAGGCCAGACCACCCGGGTCTGCTGACAGCGTGGTGAGGGGCAAACAGTGCAGGGTCTAAGGCCAGACCGCCTGGGTCCCGCTGACAGTGTGGCTTCAGGAGTTTCCTAAACCCTCTGCTCTCCAAGTTTCATGTCAGAAAAATGCAGTGATAACCGTGTCCACCTTGGTTAAATATATATATATATACACACACACACATATATACACACATACACACACACACACGCACATATATATACTCCAAAACTACAGCCCTATAAAGGTCATTAATCCTAGTTATCCTCAAGGCATTCAGCGATCAATAATGAGCCATCCCCCTGCTGCTGACCTGCCTCAGCCCCACCCTCTGGAAACCCCGCATCCACACCAGCCACACAGGATGAGGCCGAGGAAGGAGCAGGACTGTGTCTTGGGAACTTAAACTCTGGAAGCTGAGTTAAATCAGTGCCGCTCAAATCTTGTCAACAACTGTCTTGTTAAATTGGGAGATTCCATCTCTGGGGATCTTGAAGGAACCTGAGGCTCTACATTGAGTGAGGTGAGCACTCGTGCTGCAATGAGCCGGCAGGGAAAGCAACCGAATCTGGGGTCGTAGCTGCCTGAGGCTTGGGTCCCACCGGGAAAGTGGCACCAGGGCCCTCAGGACAATGGCGGAGGTCCCAGGAGGCAAGTCCTGGCACAGAGACTCATGGACCCAAAGATTGCTCCAGGGCCAAGAGGAGCTGCTGCGCTGACAGCCATGAGGCAGGCAGCCTTCGAGCTCCTCCAGCTGCCATCCTGCAGGCAGGGAGGACAGTGCCCAGACCACCCCGGGGCTCCCCCAGCCTGCCAGGCTGGTACTCTTACTCTGACAAGAGTCCCCATGTTCCAAGCTAGGTTGAAACAGTGCCTCAGGCCTCGGGGCACATGCACCCCCCTGCAGGGCGACTCCTACCCAACACCTGGGGATGGCTATTCCCACACATCCCCAACTCACAGCAAAACTTAAAAATGAAAGTCGGAAGATACAGCCAGGAAACCAATGCTCAAGAAGCAACTCCAGGGTGACTCTTCCTAGAGCTATTGCTACTGAACATCTTTAAAAACATTTCCAGGGTGACTTCCTAGAGCAATTGCTGTTGAAAATCTTTAAAATTCTTCATTTCAAAATTAGCTTTTATTACACTGTCTTCCCTATTCTACCAAGACTCTAGAAAACAAAACCATTACAATTTCCAATTCTATCTTATAGCAAGTTAGAAATACACATGCTTCCTCAAAGGATTCCACGTGTTTCCTTGGCAATATCCTTTCCATGCCCCATGCTACTGCCCCCAACAGGGAAGGCTTTTCCAACCCAACCCAACCGCTCTGAGACAGGCCCCTAAAGAATTGTCTACAAACTCTTGAGACAGGCTTGCCCTGACAAATCATCTGCAAACTCCATCTTCCATTAAAAACAGTACCGAAAATGAGCATATTACCACTTTTTAAAAATTACTGTAAAGTGGACAGTGTTCAGTTCTGTGAATTTCGGCACAAATATTCCCATAATCATCATCACACAAGCAGAACAGTCCAACAGCCCCAAACCCACTCACGGGGCCTCATAAGCATACCCTCCAATTCTCAGCAACCACCCTCTCCGTGTCCTCCCATCCCCCGGGTCTGTCTTTTGCGAGTGTTGTCGCAAAACACTGGCAAAATCACGATTTCCTGGGCATCGTGCTTGGAGGTGCACCTGGGGTGTCCTGTGATCAAGAGCCAGGCCCCGGGGCTGCTGGGTATTTATTATTCCACATATGGCTGTGGCACATTGTAACCTGTTTTGGGCAACTATAGACAGCGCTATTAACCTCTGGGCACAGTTTTTCTTAAACATCAGATTCTGTTTCTCTAGGGTAAATACCCAGGATTGGGGTCACCATGCCCCACGTTTGTGTGAGTTCAGTTTTGTAAGAAACCGCCAAGCTGTCTGCACCGTGCTGAACCCCAGCATCGCACAGGAGTCCCGACTGCCTGTCCTCACCAGCACCTGGGGCTGTCGGAAGACCTTAGTCAGGCGCTCCAGCAGGGGTGTGAACAAATTCACTGCGGCTTCGGTGCACATCTCGGTGCAACCAGTCACGCTGAAGGTCATTTCAGATGCTTTCGGGCCATCCCCTAGTCCTTCTCAGCAAAGCATCTGTTCAGGTCCCTTCCGCCTTTAAGTCAGGTGGTTTGTTCTCTGTCATGAGCCATGGGAGTCCTGTGCATTCTGGATACGAGTCCTTTGCCGGCTGCATGGTTCATAGACATCTTCTCCCCATCTATCGAAAATGTGTCTCTTCAATTCCCTAGGGGTGTCTTTTATATTAGAAGTTTAATTTTGATGAGTCTTACCTACTTGTTTTCTTCCTTGATTATGGATCATGGTATGGCTAAGAGCTCTCACCCTAGGTCTCCACAATTTCCCTTTGTTCTGCAGGTTTTGTAGTTTGGTATTTTACATTCAGGGCTATGGTCCACCTTAATTTTCATACAGGAATTTCTCCCTGTTTTCACTCTTTTGCATACGGCTGTCCCATAATTCCAGCACCATTTGTTGTCAAGACTCAAATTCCACTGAACTGCTTTTGTGTCTTTGGATCCGTTCTGGACTCCACTCTGTCAGCTGACCCGTGTGTGTGCATCCTCAGCATAATTTATGACTTTAGTGGCTGTCTCTGTGAAAAAAAGTAACTCTGTCTGGAAGCAAAAACCACATTAGAAATGCTCTAAATAAGATTCTTCCTGTTGTCAGGAGAGCAAAGCCACTGCCCTAAGCAGAGGTGAGGCCTCAATAGCTCCCAGGCACAACCTTAACACACAATGGGGAAGGGAATTCATTTCAAGGGCCACAACATGAGACCAGCATAGCCATGAAAACTGCAATAATTTCAAAACATAATGAAATTCATGAAGAATTGCTCAGAAGCGTGTGATAAGTTACATAAATCACTGTTCCTTAAATTCTGATGGTTGACTAGAACAGAAATAGCTTCACGGTACAGTTCAAACAGGAGAAAGGTAGGTAGGGGTGGTTTCCACACCACACAGGGCCTGCAGGAAAGGGACACTCTTCCTCTAAACGGGAGATCCCGGGAGTGATGTGATAAACCATGCTGAGAGGCACAGAACTGTGCAAGCCGGAGTCGTGGCCTTTGCCCCACCACGGAGCCTCTGTCCATGAACGACAAGGCTCAAATGTCAGGCCGGGGCAACCGAGGCAGTTATCAGGGGACAAGAAAACGAGCGCACGGTGGAGGCAAAAGTCTGAAATCGCGCGGCAACTTCGAGTCAAGTGGGACAAACTGACTCAAAATACAGGTTCCAAAAACCACCACAGAGAGCTGCTCCTCGGCTCTGGAAAGGCTAAGTGACTAATGCCCACACTGAGCATCTGCTCCCAGAGACGACCCTGGTGACCTAAGGCCCAGCTGCTCCGAACCCGCGCCGAACCTCAGTGAGGAACTTTGTTGGTATCTTACAGCACATTGACATGTTCCCTTAAAATCTGGTATTTCATCAACAATGCAGGCTCATCAACAATACATGACTCATACACATTTCGATTAAACAAGATAATTTACACCCTGACCGTGCCAGGTAAGAGGTTTACTACAATCTTTAAACAGAGCCAGAGGCTACAGTCTGCTCCTTCACAACACCATGTCTCTACAAGTTCAATTGGTTTTTACTTTCCATGTCTTCACTTGCCTAGTGCTAGAAAGCAGATTAAAAACAGAAGGAACCCAGAAACACTATTGAATGAGACTGAAATATCTTGCAGTCATCATCGAGATGAGATGCTTATTAAACAGAAATGTTCTCCCCTGTAGAAAGCAGCACACATCAACACGCACTGATAACTGTCGCCAGCATTCCAGATCATCTTCCCTTCCATGGCCACAGTGCAGGGCAATAGACCACGCACACCTGCAGACCTACGGAAAGCGGGGTGACACGGCCGATTCTTGTAGCGAGCAGGCCAGGGTGCACTCAAACTGCGTCTCTTTCCAGAGGTCTGCCATGGAAAGTTACACATTTATTCCACGAGTTAATGGCACTGCACCGAACATTTCTGTAAGATTCTCTAAGCAAGCTTTTCCTTCTGCCTAAAATGTCCTGACACAAACTGAAAAAGCTCTTGGAGCTGCCAAAAACTTCAGTATCCCCTTAACTATTGTCATGCACATCCATGTGAAGAAACCACCAAACAGGCTTTGTGAGCGCAACATGGCTGTTCATTTCACCAGGGTGCAGGCGGGCTAAGTCCAAAGAGTCAGCGAAGAGAGGTAAGTGTTGGGCCGTTTTATAGGATTTGGATAGGTAAAGGAATATTACAGTCAAATGGGGGTTGTTCTCTGGCGGGCAGGAGTGGGGGTCACAAGGTGCTCAGTGGGGGAGCTTTTTGAGCCAGGATGAGCCTGGAAAAAGAATTTCACACACACACACAAAAATCATCGCTTAAGGCAAGGACTGGCCATTTTCACTTATTTCTGGTAGAATGTCATCAGTTAAGTCCAGGCAGGGCATTTGCACTTTTGTGATTCTTCAGTTACTTCAGGCCATCTGGGCGTATATACGTTCAAGTCACAGGGGATGCGATGGCTTGGCTTGGGCTCAGACGCCTGACAACTATAGTCTTTACTTTTAAGGTGTGGGGTAAGACCATATAATCCCCAACTAGGCTCCTGATGCTGTTTGTGGCATCCAGCAACAGCACGTTCCATTCCTGGATTACATTTGACTCAAGAGTCCACAGTGAGAACGATTTCTGGTGAATGAAACACCAGGCAGGAGGGTGATTCCGCTGGGCAGCTCTTCACACACAACCCAGGAGCTGAGGGGAGAGGAAGAGGCCCACGGGCGTCCACCGTGCTCATGCCCCCTTCGACTGCCCCCCACTCCTAGAGACCCGGACCCAAGGGAAATCTGACCTGAAAATGGGCAAAACCTCACTTTGGCAGGGGGACAGGGACTCGGGGCCACAACTTGACCTCAGAGCAACACAAGTGCAGACACAGCACCCCACGACACCCTCCCCACCCAAATTCAAGGAGGAAAACCAACGCCCCGCCCCCTTGTAGAAACCCCCAGCTGCTGGAGCAGACGCCTGATGGCGTGTGCAACCTCTCCCGTCCCACGTTCTGGGCTCAACACCTGTGCCTCAGCCCTGGCACTGCTCGCCACACCCACAGGTGTACCAGGAGGGGCAGGTCCTAAGGTCTCCACTGCACCAAAGCCTGCAAGGCAAAGGGGCAGCTCCCTCCAGCAGGAGTCCAGAAGCACACACTGCACCAGCGTCACAGCGTGAGAATTCTCCCCTCGGTCTCCGAGTCTCCAGTCTGTTGCCCGCCAGGTGTTCTGCCAAAGGCGAGGCCCAAGCTGGGCGGCACATTTGGTTCTCACTATTTCCTTTATCAAATCAATACTGCAAACATATCCAATTCATCCTGTCACTAAAAATGAAATAATCCGCCATCTCCATCACAGATGATGCAATCAGGTTTTCATTACTGGGTTTTTGTTTTGTTTTGTTTTTTGTGTTTTTCTATTTTGAGATGGAGTTTCTGCTCTGTTGCCCAGGGTGGAGTGCAGTGGTGCGATCTCGGCTCACTGCAACCTCTGCCTCCCGGGTACAAGTGATTCTCCTGCCTCAGCCTCCCAAGTAGCTGGGATTACAGGTGCCTGCCACCATGCCCGGCTAATTTTCATCTTTTCAGTACAGACGGGGTTTCACCATGTTGACCAGGCTGGTCTGGAACTCCTAACCTCAGGGGATCCACCTGCCTCCTCCTCTCAAAGTGCTGGAATTACAGGCATAAGCCACCACTCCCGACCATTACTGGTGTAATTTCTAAGCCACTCTCTCACACCCACTCCCTTTTTTTTTTTTTTTTTTTTTAAAGAACCAGCTTTATGCCTATATTTTTTCCAAGAGAACCAGTTTCCCATTTGAAGTACAAATAAGACACCATGTTTAAAAACCAAAAATGTCCACTTGCACAGAAGTCTCCAAATACCCAGTCGATTTGAGCCTTGAGAATAAGATCAAGCTGTTGGCTGAATACAACTTCCCTTTCCATCTGTCTGCCTGTGAGTTAGACACAAGGACGAAGCCACGACCTAGGGACATAAAGGCAGGAACCACCAAGGTAGCCGAGACTCCAAATAAAAGCTGGAAGGACCAACACAAATGCACCACACCCTGCACGCACTCCTCTCCTTCCTTTTCAGAATTTCCAGAGGATGAAACAGGGACCTTCTCAGACATCCCACGGTGCAGGCGGCCAGAGGGGAAGGCGGTGGTAACCTGAATGAGGCGACCGGGAAATCACATTCCACAAACAGAAATTCTCCATGTGCTTTACATCCTCTGTCTCTGAAGAACTATGCCAGGCTAACAGTCGCTAGAAAACCGCATTCAAGTGTCATTTCCCATTTCAAGCAAAGAAAACAGTGGTGGGGCACGAGGGAAAAACATAGCCATGTGTTCTGGGCTATTAAATAAGGTTTTTTCTGTTATAAACGTATAATTTTACATTCTCAGATTTCTGTATAATTGATATGCTTCCTAATTAGCAGACATAGCAATAAAAAGTGAATTCCAAGTGTAAGATCGGAGGAACCGTTCACATGGCTTCAGGTTCTGCTACTGTGTTTCAACTTAAGAAAATGGTTCTGTGTGTTGGTAACAAGGCCTGAGAGTCTGTGTGAGAGTCTGTGTGGCTGTAATCAGGGTTCGTGTTGGTTCCCTAGCAGAGGATGTTACACTGTTACATTATCTTCTACAAAAAAATCCTGAAAAAATGAAGGCTGAATAGACATACACACCCTCCCAAAACAATCCAAATGTCCACTGATATGAAAAACAGATGAATTACGGCTTCCATCGTGGAATATTCCTCAGCAATGAAAACCAACTATAGCCACAGGTGCCAACTAGGATAAAGAAAACCTTTTAAACACGCTTAAAGTGAACTGACTAGGCAGAATTCCTCGATTACAGGCATCTGCTCCAGAAGGGTACTGTTCTGAATCCTCTGATGTAGAATGATAGTTAGCAACCCTGTTTCGGGGCACATCTAGAAAAAAAGCAAAATAATGACTACACAATTTAAAATTCTTTGTAAATTATAACTATTACTATGAAAATTCTAAAAATGTGAAAATCTTCCCAGCTGTTATTGGACAAGATTCAAAATAAATACCCTGGCATTGCTTGCCACACCCACAGGTATGCCAAAATAAATGAAAATATAGCCCAAGTAAGTAGAATCGAAACCTGAAGATGTACGAGCCGTCCCTGCCTCGCTATCTATACATCGTGTAGAAATTTAAGAGCAGGTAGTGACACTGCAATGCAAGGCTCAAACCAACTGGGTATTTGGAAACTTCTATGCAAATTGGCATTTTTGATTTTTAAACACGGTGTTATTTGTACTTCAAACAGGTAACTTTTTGATTCCCTTGGAAAAAATATAGCCATAAACCTGGTCTTAAAAAAAAAAAAAATACGGGAGTGGGTATGAGAGAGAGTAGCTTAGAAATTTTAAAAGTATCAGCAGGGAGCAGTGGCTCATGCCTGTAATCCCAGCACTTTCAGAGACAGGCCCAAGGGGCCTTTGAGGACACCGGTCTCCTCTGCTGCCTTCCTGCTGGACTGACCCCCCATGACATTCACTGGGTTTCCACCCCTGTCTCATTTAACATCCCAAGGGTGGTCTTCATCCTCGTCTGGGGCTCAGCTCTGCCCCAATTTCCTAAATCTCTGCCTTCAGAGCCTGAAAACACCCACGCCCAGGGTCACCCTAAGTCCACGTTTACCCCAGAGAGTCCCAATTTTATGTTTTCCCAGCATCGCCTTAGTGATAATTTATCCTGTAAATTCCAACTGCCTTCACACCTCGCCCTTGCTGTCTCCCAGCAGACCCCACTCAGATGCACATGCCCCAGACCCCACACACAGGTCTGTGCATACTGCCCTGCTCTGCCCATGTGGGGACCACCTCTCTTTCTTGAGGAATCAGCTGGCGATCATCTCCTTGTGGAGGGCTGCCCTGACTTCCAACTCTCTCCAGCAAAGGCAGAAGCCATCCTCGGTACTTCCCCAAAACTCAGGCCAAGTATGAAGATGGCGCAGATGCTAGCTGTGCCTGGGATGCCATGGGCAGGGTCCCCAGATGCTCTGCACATGGCCCGGGGCAACGCCTGAACATAGCAAGTGCTGAAGAAACAAACCTGACGTGCGCTGACCTCTGATAGGGCCTCCTTCACCATCCACATCTGTCTTCCCTCTGGACAGTAAAATCGACAAGACACAGAGGGCTTGTCTCACTCATCTTCAAACTCCCAGGGTCACCCTGGTAGGTAAAGGGGACTCAAATGTCTTCTGAAGGAAGCAGCTGGTTAGCTGCCGAGTTAAAGGGCCTCTGAAATTCAGAGCTCTGCATAGGAGTCCAGCACACTTTATTATGAATGACTCCAACCACGGCAGAAGTGGGCGTGGAACCAGTGCTAACCAATTCAGGGTTTGTTCACTGTTTCTCAGTTCATTATCACAACGCATTCTCACAGAGCAGCGGCGCACAGATCCTCAGACGTCTACACAGAGTGGGACGATGGCGCCAAGTCACGTCAACGTCCTGTTGCAGACTGGGAGACACCGGTCAGACACGGACCCAGGCAGAGCACAGACCTCGCGTTAAATCGGCTCCGTGTAAACAGTACTCCCTGCCAGGCCCTTTCCTATCTGCACAGCTTCTACAAATTCAACTCTCGCACCTGACACCTAAGAATACTGCACACCCCCATGTGAATCCCCTGCTCACCTCCCAAAATGACCCGGCATGGCCGAGTACAAAACCTTTCAACATAAGGGAACTGGAGGGCATGTGGGGCTTTCTCGAGTCCCTGCTGCCTCCTGATGGGAAGACCCAATGCTTCACACCCCTAGTGAAGGGCGGGTCTCTTCGGCCCCCAGACTTTGACCTGGAGCTTAAATCAGTATTAACTAATTTCATTTTCCAAGACCAACTTCAAAGGCCTGCAAAGCCAGAGAAGGGAGAGGAGATGGAACACGTCCTCCCCTCAGACCTGCCGCAAGCACGAACTTCTCAGATGCGTCCCAAGGTGCACAGCGTGTCCGATGCCTGTTTCACATCCACCGACCTGCAGGTCTTCTATGTGGCATCAGCCTCCTGGGCACTGGGAACAAGAGGTATAATGGCAAGTCCCCTATGCAGCAAAGGTGAGGCAAAGGGACCCAACGCAATGGAACTGACCTTTTTCTGACAGTCTCAAAACAGAAGGAAAATACTGTACAGTCAACTCCCCATCACGCAGGTTTATTTACCTGTGACTCAGAGGCCATGACAGAGAACTTCAGGTTCTTACCGATTCCTATTTTCCCCATCCAGGAAGCCTTTGTTTTTAATATCGTACGAACTTGCCATTTTGTAGGCCAAAACCAGCAAATATTGGCAGTTTCCTACGGTTCAACTGAATAAAATATGATCATGGCCTTTTGTGAAACCATGAAGGAAAGGTGGATATCTCAATATGTGTTTCCAGACTGGCTTTGTTCCTGAAGCGGTAACTCTGTTCACACAGGATTTTAGACACTGAAGAATAAACATCAATATCCCACCAAGAAAACCAAAGGAATGAAATAATTTTGCATCCACCTTGGAACCTTTTTAGGACAAGGCAGGACACAAACTTCTAAAAAGCTGCAATTGTCCCTCTGTATACACAGGGACATGGATTCCAGAACATGCCCGAGTTTACCCAAATCTACGTATCCACAGGACCCCACGGCCACCCTATGGAACCACATGTAGGAAACGTCGGCCCTCCACAAAGCCAGGTTTTTTCAGTAAGGGTTTGGTTGGAAAAAAAATTAACATAAGTGATCCTTCGAAGCTCAAAACCCACGTTGTTCAGGGTCAGCTGCATTTATTACTTGTGTCATATCTGAGGCCTGAAAGCCATCATTCTCGATACCTTAATGTGACGGTTAACAAACTAACTGTTCCGATTAGAAAGAGGAAAAAGCTTATTTTTAAGCTGACAATGAGAGTTGAGGCGGCTACGGTGAACGGAGAACAGACCTAAGCATGCACCAAGGCTGGGGTGACTGCCTGTGCTCAGACCCACCAGGGCCTGTTCTTCCACCTCCCTCTGCTGAAAGGGATAACCTCCTTCTCCCCCACGACTAAAGGGCCTTTTTTAAATACTCACACGAGAAGTGCTATGAAAAGCTGAAAGGTCACAGATAACATTTTTAAAAATAAACATTAACATAAGCATTTAACAAGCCCATTATGATTTAAAGGGAAAAAAAACGGTATTAAGTTCCTGGGTGCAGGGGCTCATGGCCGTAATCCCAGCACTTTGGGTGGCCGAGGTGGGTGCATCACCTGAGATCAAGAGTTTAAGACCAGCCTGGCCAACATGGTGAAACCCTGTCTCTAATGAAAATACGAAAATTAGCCAGGCATGGTGGCAGACGCCTGTAACCCCAGTTACTTGGGAGGCTGAGGGAAGAGAATCACTTGAACCCGGGAGGGAGAGTTTGCAATGAGCCAAGATCATGCCATTGCACTTCAGCCTGGGCGTTGAGTGTGAAACTCCGTCCCAAAAAGAAAAAAAAAGTATAAAGTTTTCCTTTCAATGAACCTATCGTTCAGCCACCGAGGTATCCTATAGCTACTTATTCAGCCATGAGATACACCACAGGAGACATAGGCGAACAGGACACAGTTCTTCCCTGAAAGAAGGCTGCACCCTCAACAGAAGGGAGGCACACACTCCAAATGGAATCGGCATAGGGAACAGATGCTGCTGCAGGTGGAACTGGCTGCACAGAGCACCCGCTCAAGTGTCTGAGAAATAAGGAGCGGTTGGTGGCATCACCTTCCGTACCTGAGCTGGGCGGTGGGGAGCCTGTCACCACCACCACCACCACCACCACCACCCGGGACAAAGGCCCCCAGAACCACACAACGAACTTACAAACTCACCGAGGCGATGACCGAGCAACGTGCGTGGAGTGATGCGAACACGCAGACGTCAGGGCCACGCGCGGCATTGGTTTTATGCATCGACTTGAGCGTGCCCGGGGTGCCCAGATGGCTGGTTCTGCATTATTTCTGTGTGAGATGCATGTTTGCCTCTGGACTGAGTGGAGACCCATCCTCGCCGGTGTGGGGGGCACCACCCTATCCACCCAGGGCCCGAGTAAAACAGCAAGGCGGGGAAAACTGGGTTCACTCCACCTGTCTGGCTGATGGGCCAGTGACATCCGTCTTCTGCAGCCCGTGCTCCTGGGTTTCAGCTCCTCAGACCCGGGTGGAATCTGCACCCTCCCCTTCTCAAGTCTTCAAGCCACACCATCCCAGGACTCTAGCTTGCAGGCTGTGGGTCCTGTGGCTTCCTGGACTCTGTAGCCCCTGCAGCAAGCCTCGCCCTGGAGACACACGCACACCCGGCTGGCTGTCTCTGTGGAGATCCCTGACTAAAAGCCACCCCTGAAAGTGGTCTTCAGAGTTTCTTTCTAGCCCTAAGATCCCAGCGCCCCTCCTACAATTCTAGGTGGAAAGGTGAACGGAGACCAATGGACAGAGGTGCGTGCGACGACACGCCAGGCAACGGCACTGGGCAGGAGGGTACTAATGCTCACTAAGCAAAGAATGTTGCTTGCCACAAAAATGAGGACAGTAAAGACTTCTTCAACAGAAATGAGTTTGTTTCATGATTTGCTCTTAATACATAAGAAATCATAAAAGTAGGCCTATTAACAATTACATAAGTCTTTAGAGGCCCTTGAACTACTTCTGTCCCTTTGTGTTTTTATACAAAATAAGCCTAAGGTTAAAGAGAATAACGTCACTGGCCACACTGGGGCCACATGAGGACACAGCTTATACCCCTGAGGTCCCTGGGTGCCCCGAGTCCTTCCCTTGCTATTTATGGAAATATGGGAGAAACCAGGAGGTCTGAGCGTGGACCTGGCCATGCTCCCGGAGGCCGAGGAAAGCACCCATCTGTCCAGTCTTCCCTCCACCCCGCGGTTCCCTCCTACCCAGACTCTTGGCCTGACGCGACTCATGCACTCAGCAGGGCCATCATTAAACGTTTAGCTTCGCATCACGAGGGCCTCCTCTGGCCTCCTCTGACCACTGCTGAACCTGCAGTCAGCACTAGTCTGCAGGACACGCGTGGACAAAGTTGATGGATCACGGCTTCCAATGAGGAAGGTGCAGGCAAGGAGTCGGAGAGCCGGGGATGGAGCAGCCCTCACCCAGGGAGGCGAAGGCCAGCAGCGGCCACCACCGAGGACCTCCCTTCCCACCCTGAGGGCAGCTGACCCAGGGAGGTGAAGGACGACACCGGCCACCACTGAGGGCCTCAAGGGCTCTCCCCACCCTGAAGGCGGCTGCGATCACATTTTCCCATCGCACCAAGAGACCCCTGTATTGAGCACAAACCTTTCCAACCTTTGAATCAATAAGGAATCACAACAGACATTCCCTCAATCCAAATGGCCAGCACACAAAACAGACACGCAATCATACACATTTCCTGTGGGAAAATCAGTCAGTCCCTGGGGCCTCGCGCCAGGGGTAGGGGAGCATCATGGGGAGATGCCCCAGCCCCAGTCTGGCTCTTCTCTCTACAGCTCCTTTTCCTTTCTCTTCCCACCGCCCCTTCCCACCCCCTCCTAGCCTCAGAGGCTCCTTCCTCAAATTCTTTCCCCTTGATGAAGTCATTCATGCCCAAAATACAAGGCAAAGTCATGGGGGCTCAAGAGAAAATCCATACCGTGGCTCGCGTTTTAGATTCTCATAAGTTTGAGAATAACCAAGCAAGAATCTTTGGCATGTGAATGTGGTCTGAAGGCATCTGAGCACAATGCCCGGCACTTGCCCGGAGTGGATCATGGGTGTCTCGGACATCTTCGCAACTCTACACCAATTATTTTGAAACACACCAGCAGAATAGAACCATGTGAATAGCTGCTTCTCAGTTAAAAGTAGGAAAAGACTCCAAAAGCTGCCCTCAAGGAACATCCTTCCCATGAGGAGTTTTCTGCATCGGGCCCTTCAGGCACAAGCAAGGCCCCCGGGCGCAACTCCCTCATCCCTGCGTCATAAAGCAGCAAAGACGATGGGGAATAAAGCAAGTGAAGGAGTCAGTCCCGCACAAAACGGGCTCCAGAAGCCACAGCCACTCTCCCAGTGTGGGAGCCAAGTTCAGAGACCTGGAAACACCAGCATTCCCAGGGAGGAGGGCAGAACAATGCCATTTCCCCCTAGTTTAGGGAGACACCACCCCACGTCCTCTGGCCTTAATAGAAGAGAGACTTCACATAAATGATTTCAATTACTCCACCACACACAGAAAGTGGGCTAAGGGCTAACACACCCATATAAATGCCTGGCAAAAACACATTAAATGAACACACAGATAAGCAAGGTTCTCCTGTTATCCACCAAATATTCAGAAACAAATCCAGTAAGCAATCTCTTTGCAATCAAAAGACCAATTCAGAGGTGCAGATTAAAAATAAACATACAACTGAACCCTTAATATACCAAGAACCAAATTCCATGGAAGTGTTATCACATCACCACCTCCCAGCTGAAGGAAGCAGCACTGGCCACTGACCAGCTGTTCACTCGTGGATCAGTGAACGAAAGGCAGTGCTGTCCAGGACAACGATGAGATGTTAACCTGAAAAGGGCAAAATTGCAGAGGCTGGAGGGACCTTCCAGGTAACCCGGCCCCCTCGGTGGACAGAGGACCCCCGTGGGGCCACAGAGCCCAGAGCTCCAGTGTGTTCGGGGCAAGCACTCAACTGCAACCCTGATGATGTCCGAACGCCTTCTGCCCTTCTGTGTCTCTGCCCCACTAACAGGGAATCCGTGAATGCTAAGGAAATGTAACGCATTTTACAATACATGTAGATTTTTAGCAAATTAAAGATAAACAGTGACAAACTTTGAGAATTAACCAAAATATAGTTCAGTGAATGCCCAAACTCAAAGCTAGTCTCCAAGAGGTGATAAGCTGTGTGTGGTGGTTAACGCCTGTGAATCCCAGCAGTTGGGGAGGCTGAGGCAGGAGAATCACTTGAGCCTAGAACGTTGGGGTTGCAGTGAGCTGTCATTGTACTACTGCACCCAGCCTGAGAAACAGAGTGAGACTGTCAAAAACAAACAAACAAAAACAAATTAAAGGAGTTCAAATGAATTCGCCCATACCCTTTAAATTTTCAGTTGGGTACACGGGGTGATCTAGTTCCTTTTTCCCTTGCAATACATGAATAATCTAATAATTAAATATAATCTAACAATTACATGGGAAAATTTAATTATTTTCCCATTTCATTATTCCCTATCTCAAGGAAAAAGTTAAAAGTATTCCCTATTTCAGGGAAAAAGCTAAAAATCATTTTAAACCTTCCTTCCACAAAACAGTATACTCAGTCATCTCTATCTGCTTGATCATGTGGAATTCAGCTTCACATGTCTACAATACGGTTTTTGTTAAACAGCGTTTATGTAGACAGGCAAGAGAAAAACACTTGGTCTATGTAGAAGCAGCAGAAGACACATTTTAACAGAAAAGGGAGAAGATACCACCGTGTGAATCTGGAAATTCTGTTCTCATCTTGTCCACACACACAGAAAACACCCAAGCACGTGCCTAGTGTCCAAAAGAAGCATAGAAAGGACAGGGATCCCTCCAGTTGTTTAATGACCAGCCCCACTTGTCACCGCCACATAACAAAATCCGCACGACAACTTCAGCACGTTTCATTCATGATTCCACGGAAATCAGGCTGAAGAACATATAGATGTTTTGCCCACATTTAAAAATCCAAGTGTGGGACTCATAGAAATAAAACACATTATGGGTTCACTTAAGTTTTCCAAATTTTTACTTGGAGAAACCTATAAAGTTCTTGTCAGTTACATCCTTAAGTTTTTCCATAATTTTTCAATGCAAAGGTTGGGCAAGACTTGTAAAGAGGTACACACATGCGGCCCGGCGTGGTGGCTCACACCTATAATCTCAGCACTTTGGGAGGCCGAGGTGGGCAGATCACGAGGTCAGGAAACCGAGACCATCCTGGCTAACACGGTGAAACCCCGTCTCTACTAAAAATACAAACAATTAGTCAGGCGTGGTGGCGGGTGCCTGTAGTCCCAGCTACTCGGGAGGCTGAGGCTGGAGAATGGCATGAACCCGGGAGGCGGAGCTTGCAGTGAGATCACACCACGCACTCCAGCCTGGGTGACAGAGGGAAACTGTCTCAAAAACAACAAAGGAGGTACACACATACATGGCACGTTCTTCTCTCAAAGAGACGGGCCCTTTTTTAAGATTCCAGAAGTAAATGTGGTTGTCACCCTGCTTTTGAGAGGATGGGCTGTGTTTTAAGCATGAACACACTTTCCTCCATGCACCAAGGATGCACCATGGGGGCAGTGCTGCCGCCGCCTCCCCAGTCTCTGCTCAGGGTGGGACTATACACCGTTAACAGGCCAGGTGCTCAGAAGGAGGCTTCCAGGACTCGCTTTAGGCATTCATTAGCAGGGCAGGCAGTGCCTCGTGCTGGTGGGCATCCAGCAGTAAGGGGGTCTTGCACTTCACTCCCTGGACCCAGCCCCAGACAGAGGGGAAAGAGACACCTGTATCGTAACTCATGTGTATTTATAGATACACAGAGACTCTGAAGTGCAAGGTGCAGAACTAGAAGGAATCATGGAAATAAGAGGGAAGACATTTGGTTACGACTGGCAGAGCCACCTCAAGCCTCAGCACTTCCTGCCGGAGCCCTCACTGACCAGACTCCTCCAGGGTCACTGCCACTGCCTTGCCCAGCTCATGACAGGGCAGACAGTGACAGAACCTCAGAACAACCTCCCACTCCTTCCTCACCAGCCCAGGGGATGAGCTGTTCATGAGTGTCCCAAAGCCTGAATGTGGGAACACAGAGGTGACTGAGCAGAAAGGCGGACAGCCACAATGGCCGCGGGTGTGCAGATATTGCGGGGCACCCCAGCAGCCCTTTCCGTCTTAAAGAGGACTGCCACGGGTGTGTGGATGCTCCCGTGTGACCCAGCCGTCCTTTCCACCTTATAGGGGAATGGCCACTGGTGTGCGGATATTCCCGGGTGCCCCAGAGCCCTTTTCACCTTAAGGAGATTTTCACAGTCTCATATCAGTCTCCAAACTATTCAGTGAGGTTGGAGGAGTATCACTGTGGACCAACACCGATTGGCACCAAGTAAGGGCAATTTTATAACCATGTCTCAACCATGAAACAATCAGGTCTTTGGCCATCTGGTCTAAGCTTTTTCTGTAACAAAGTTGGATAATTAAGTTGAACTTTGGTTTTCCAAAGCTTGTTACAGAAACCACATCTTCCTAGGTGTGGCTCTGTGGTGTCACGTGCACACATCAGTAGCCAGGCTTGCCAAGACTCACGGCACGTTACATGTTCACCTGAGAAGGCTGCTCAATCACTGAGGGCTCTGGCATGCTCTGAAATGAATTTGCCACTTCAGCCTACACTCTACTCCCTTGTTTGGTTAAAGAAACCCAAAAAGCAGAATTTGTTTTGGCCAATAGCCTGCTGACCCAACTGCAGAGGTTTTAATTAGAGTACTTTCATTGCATCATAGAAAGCAAAGTCGTATAGATCAACTCATTATTACCACTCCAAAGGTTTAGTAAATCTCCAGATACTCAGGCAAACATTTTAAGAAGCTACATTAAGGTTTACGATACTCAAAATTTAAAACTACATCCATGCTTCAAAAAACCACCATTCCCATTTTAGATGGCCAAATGCATATGAGAAAGAAAGAAACATGCTGAGCGCATTTTCTGGGTAATCTTATGGAGAAACTGCCACTTTAAAAATGGCTCTAGTTCCTGGCTCCAGATGGGTGTGGTGGGTTGCCTCACTCAATTTCAACTCCACCTGAAGCTGGGACACTAGAAATCCATTCCCAGACTCCAGGGCACCAGAATTCCCACTTCTGGAAACAGCCTGGAATGCAGACCTGTAGCAGAGAATTGTTTCCTGCCCACCCTAACCGTCCTCTGTGGAAGGCAACAGTCAGATACAAGTCCACCCCCCTAGGCACAACTGCACCACGAAGAACCATTTCAAGGTGGGAGGTGATTGATTAGTGGGAACAGGCAGTTTAGCTAATCACTTATAAGGCAGAGAAGGGGGGTTTGAAGGCCTGTGTCTGGCCTTGTCCTCGGTAAATGGTCATCCGCCAGTCAGCCTAAGCCACATGGGAAGGGGCTTCTTGCAGTAAAAGTGGGGGCGCCGTTGTGGGGAGGGGGAATGTCTTAACCACCACTGTTTTACAGGATCACAGGGCTCAGGAAATGTTCAGTATTATCACACACCAAGGTTTTTACAGTCTGAAGAAAACTACAGTCCTAAGGTATCAGTTCTCAAAGCCTTAAGTTCCTCCTGCTAAGATTCCTAGAGGGTCTCGACTTCTTGCACTGAACCCCAACTTGCACAGGCACCTGCGTCTTCCTCCTGCAGCACATGCAGATGAGAAGGCTGTGGCTCTGCTGCAGTAATGATGCCATGCAGCCCTAACACCACAGCAGAGCAATGGCTTTGGCCTGAATGTCCCCAAAACCTCATGCTGAAACCATCTCCGATGGGATACATTAAGAGGTGGGGCCTTTGGGAGGTCCTGCTCTCAGGACTGGGGTTGGTGTCCTTGTTGGGAGGCCTGGAGGAGCCCTCCTGCTCCTCCACCATGTGAGTCCCGATGAGACGCCTGCTGCCACGCATGACCCGGTGAGATGCTGCCGTCTGTAAGCCACAGGCCCTGGGACATCAGATGTGCAGGTGCCTTGACCTTGGACTGCCTTGACCTTGGACTTTCCAGCTTCCAGAGCTGTAAGCAATAAATGTCTCTTTACAAATCACCCAATCGACAGCAGCCGGACAGAGACACAGTAATGTTACAACTTGAGTGACTTTCTCAGTGGGCCAGAGGCCTCCCCATGAGCCACCACCGTAAAGCAAGAACTCCCTGGAGGATGGAAAGGGGTTCACAAGGAATTCTACCCAGCACCAGGGTGTCTGTCCTTTCTTGCAGGAAGACAGCTGAGCCATGGCAGGAAACTACAGGGTGGGTGGGGCTGGACAGTAATGTGTCACCTGCTCATCTAAGCCTCAGTCTCCTGCCTCTCATCACGACAGTGGGGGTAACACCCCCCTCACCTGAGCTGTTGGGGGAGGTAAGAGTGCTGGGTGATTAAAAATTGTTGGTTCCACAGAAATTAGGCAAAGAATCCATCCCATGTCTTATAAAACCAAACCAGCCCAGGAATTCCACATCACTACTAATTTGCATGGGAAAATGCTGGATTCTCCTAAGTTCTGGCATGTCATTTGTATTAATAAAGTTCGCAGAGTTTTCACATACTAAGTATATAAAACAGGAAAATAAATCATGTAATTTGGAGGCTGAAGCAGGAGAATCACTTGAGCACAGGCGGCGGAGGTTGCAGTGAGCCGAGGCCTCGCCACTGTACTCCAGACTGGGAGACAGAACGAGACTCCATCTCAAAAAAAAAAAAAAAAAAAAAAAGACTTTGCTGCTTCATACCAGTAAAGTGGGCAGATTCTACACGCCAACTCTTATTCCAAGGTCGCCTAACACTGACTCAGGAACTCTGGCCCTGATGTGCTTGGAGTTTTAATCCTAACAGTGTTAAAGACCACTCCCCCAGGAGCTCTGAACAAGTACTCCAGGTACACGCTGAACAAGACCACACACTCTGACCGAAATCTAACTTCCCAGACCCAAACTACAGAACCACAGAAGACACTGCTTCTGTCCAACTTTGTGTTCTGCCATCGTTTGTGTCCATTATTTCCTACAAACCACCTCATTAGAATTTAGGGCACACAAAACGCCAATACAACGGGGTTACTTTTCAAAGGTTTGGAGGTGAAGAACAGATACAATGCATTAACTTCCTATTGCTGCTGCAACAAATTACCACAAATGCAAACCTTCTCTCAGCCCTGGAAGTCAGGAGTCCCAGGGCTGAAGTCAAGGGGTCAGTAGCTTGTATTCCTGCCTGGAGTCTCCCAATTCATAGAGGCCACCATGGAGCTTGGCTCACAGCCCCATACCCCTCCTACCACTGCCCCGGCCTCAGCCCTGCACCCCTCCGGCCCCATGCCCCACCCTTGCCCTCAGCCCCACAGCCCTCTGGCCTCTATCTCATCCTCAGGTCTCCTCCTCTGAGATGGACGACTGGACCCTAGACGGAGGGATGAACATTCTGAACAGAATCAACGTAACTCAACATTTGAGTCGGAGAGGCCAAGCAATAAGACGTTCAAAAAAGCAACCAGAAAGTATGTACTGTGCCGGTAGTTCACAGCTGAGCGTGGCGTCATGAGTACGAGTGTGCGGCCACGCATACCACGCCCAAGTTTAAGATCAAATATAAGGAGCTTTCCACTGTAGTATTTAACTAGATCTTATTACAAAATAGCCTCCTGATTGCAGTTTTTATCCAAAAAGTTCTCTGTAATTAAGGAAATTAATTTTCCCCTAAAAGACATTTCTCTATTTATCATCCCATATAAACTAAATGGGCATATTAAAGAAAAAAGACAAATGTTTGATTTAGGGGGTTTGCCTACGACTTGGATAAGCATGATTTTCTTCTCTGGCCAAGCAGGGAGCAGCTGGACCAGACTGGAGGGAAGGAAGAACAAATTTCCACTCTGACCTCAGTTGGGCACCAGAGTCTTCCCTGTCAGATGTGGGTGTGGGGCTTCCCACACACCAGTCTCTGATGAAACTCAGCCCAAGGGTATGGGAAAAGGCCATCTACTTCTGAAAAATTTATAAAGTGCAGACACGTCAAAAGCTTCAGAAGACTGTAAAGCGCCAAGGAGACCACTACACCCTTGGAGTTTACAGAAAATGGTCAGCATCACACGTGCCTGAGGTCCAGGGTCAGCTCCCGGCTGCCGCGACACCGTGAACGCAGCCCTGGCTTCCCCTCTGATGCAGAGAGCTGGTCACTCTGCTGGCAGCACTTAGAGCTCCGAACATTCTAGATGAAAGCAACGTGTTCCTTTTAAAATGTGGAACTGGGGCAGCGCAACTGAAGCTCTACGACTATGTCAACTGCTGGGTTTCAGGGTAGCATTAGGAAATCGTGAGAATCCAAATCTCAATTTCATACAGATTCCAGATTCACTGCAGGTTCCAGAATTTCCTGAAACATTCTTCCAATTTATCACTCAGGATTCCCTTGCCAAAGCTAATAAAGTCTACATTCCTTACGGAAAAGCCACCATAAGCACCACCACAAATAATATCAACTGACGCCTGCCCTTTGCACCAAACCTATAAACTAACTCACACAAGACTGTGCTGGAGGCAGCTCTCAGCTGAAGCCGAATCCGTGAGACTTCATTATCCCCATTTTGGATCAAGTGTGAAGACTGTCAGCAAACCAGGGCCCCAGTGTGAAGCAGAGAACAGATCCTCTGATGCCTGCCTGAACATTTCCTTCCCACCTCTGGCTTGCATATTGGACACCCTCAGAGCTACTGAGTCACCCACAATTGCAGGTCATTTATCCAGCCACCAGGATAACATAATTATGCGATAAAAATGCCTTCTCAGGGCTTTGTCCTATGCAACAAGGCAGCTCAGAAGGCTAGGTAAGCCCAAGAAAGGGGGAAGCGTCCTCCAAATAGACAAAGACCAAGGAAAACCATGCAGAAACTCTTTCAAGAGAGAGCAGAGACAGAGCCTGCTGTAGCCCTTCAGGCCCTGCTGGCTGCAGCCCTGCGTTAGGTGGCACCATTTCCACGGATGCATCCTGCTGGGCCCATTTGAAAGTTCCCGCTTGCGAGACACTCACCCCCACTTCCAGCTCCTGCAAGACCCGCTGCAGCCCCACTCCACACTGGGGGCCGACTGTGCAAGTCTTCCTGGCAAGACCCCTCAGAGCCTGCTCAGTGTCTGAGACTGGGAAACACCAACGATCCAGAAAGGCACAATCCCGTTCTCCTCGTGCTGCTTTCTGGGTTCCAAGTTGTCTTAAGAACCAGTCCTGCATAAACCCCTGGATGGGGAGCCAGACACAGCTCAGCAGCACCCAGCTCATGTGCTCCACTCACCCCACAGAGGACCACGGAGGCCCCAGCATGCTCTGTCCGCGAGGCAAGACACCAGAAACAGCCACAGTTCAGGGTTCTGCCACCCGCCCCCTGCCGTCATTACCTCCTGGGATCTGAATTCTCATTGGTTGGGTAGGTGATCCCACAGCTCCGCTGCCCTAATTACCTGCTGGGATCTGAAACTGCATTGGTTGGAAAGGGGATCTCACTGCTCAAGCACTCCCTGCTGCCTCCTTGCAAACAACATAAAAAAATCCAAAACCCCTCGTAAAGAACGTTTACTATAACCTCAAAACAAGACCCATCACGAGACCAGGGAAGATACACACGCACATCTGACAGCTGGTGGGCGTCAGTGACCAATGCCACGGCTTCCGTGTGGCGTGTGAAGCGGGAGGCCTGTCACAGTGACTCAGGCTGGGGTCTGAATAGGGGTCTTCCAAGCAACTAAGCAACCAGGACGCACACCCCAAAACCCAAGTCCCCGCACTCATGTACCTGGCAGAAATGCTGCGTGGCCATCGACACCAGTTGTGAACCAAGACCGATCTGTGTCCTGTGGCCCTCACAACGTCCGTACATGCCTGGGCCCAGCACAGGCACGCAGGGCACCCTGCTCGCCTCCAGTGGGGTTCTCTCCTGCCAAGGGGGATGGCCCTGAAGTCCGTTGAGATTTCCAAAGCTCTACAAAGTCGTGCTTCCTCCTGCTTGTTCAGAAAGCCTAAAGCCCTGAAGACACCAGTGAGAATTGACCTAGCCTCTTAAGACAGCTCAAACACCTAAACACAGGAACGCTGGACCTCTCTGCCCTCGAGAGCAGCCGATAACACACTGGGCTAAGCGGAAGGCACAGATGTCACATCCAGAAGCCAGTGGAGCTCAGGATTGCATTCCAGGAGCTGCCCATGTGAGTCCCTCCAAGGCTTCCAAGTCCCACTTGATTGTTTTCATCGTATCTCTATAACATCAGAGACATTATATCTCACGGTATCTATGAGATCGTCTCCACTTTTATGAGCACATATGCTCCCTGACTTACCATGGGATGAAACTGTTCCAATAAACCCAGCGTAAGCTGAAAATATCCTAAATAGAAAGTGCATTTGACCTCATAGTTTCAACTTACAACGGGTTCATCCAGAGGCAGCCCATCTTGGGCCAAACAATGCACTGAGTGTGACTAGTTCACACCATCACAAGGTTGAAAAAAAAATCACAAATGTAACCATTGGGAGCCAGGGACCATCTGTATTGGGGCTCCTGTCTTCAGAGACAACAGAAACCTCTTCTTAGACAAGAATCACAATTTATAATCCTCAAAATGTTAAACTTAGTTTAACAATCTAGAGGTTCAAACAAAGCCAAAGTAGGCCCACAAGGCCGTTTGTGCCATTCACTAAGACGCACGACTCTGTAATAACCCTCACCACAGCCCCTCAGGGTGGGTCCCAGAGGCAGTTGAGGCTTGTGGCTACGGACACTAACAAAACCAAAATCAGAGTACGCAGGTGCAGTCAAGTCATATGACTTCTCCACTAGCATGTGCACAAATGTTCATCAGCAAATCTCATCTTCGCTTTACCTCCCTCCCATGACCTAAAAAGGAGTCCACCACACACACCCATACACACACACACCACTTCAAAAACATAATTAGTACTTGCATTCAATTCTGGGCATTCGGAATAGACCTAATGGGTGATTAAATCTCTCCTCCAACCCATTGCTTAGTCTTCTTAGAGGATGAAGGATTTTGCATAACACAAGTCAACATATAAAAGATCTGCTATAGAAACAGACTTTCAAGTGGTCCTCATTAGAGTGATTCAACTAATATACAAAGGACCCAACACACAGCACAGTGTATATTAGAAGAATAATTTGTTCCCCTAAAAATCCTAATATCTACACAGAAAAAATACCCAATACACATTTTATCATTCTTTACCAGCATAGTCATACAAAGGAGTATCACAAAAGCAAAAGAACACATTTGGTTTGACTCACAGTTCTAAGTTTAATATAAAATTGCTAAAACCACCAAGACAAACATGACTATGAAATATTTAACGATCTTCACCTAAATTCAAGTCACCATTCAACCACCAATACCTCTGCTCTCCTTACGGGAACTTTCCAAAAGTAAATTCTGAAATTAACAGGACAAAATTTTCTGGTGATAGAAATTAGGAAGAAATTGGTTGAAGGCGGTTCCTTGGCTGTCAAACTTTTTCTCAATAATATTTTGTAAAATAAAAGCATCAAACAGATCTTTACATTAACTTATAATCTATCAAGCAATACTGGAGCAAGCTTTAAATATTAGCCACATTCTGTCAGGGCTGACTAACATTAAATCAGTATCAGTCTCATGTCTTGCAGCATCCACAGCTCATCTTCTTAAAACCACTTAAGATTTCATAATTAACTCAATTAAACAATGTAAGTCATCTCCTTGATCTTTGACATGAAGGGGTAATTTTCCCCCAAAATAGTACCTCTTTCCTTGACATGATTTAATCTGTGGTTAGAGTATTTAACAGGATTTCTTTCCTTCTTAGAAAATAAAATATACACCTTTCCAATATGAAAAACTCTAACTAATAACGCTATAGCTTACCCAGGTCAAAAGCTTTTTTTTTAAGTTAAAAAAAGAACCTAACTGCATCTTTGGACCTTATGTGAGGTAGTGTCCAGGGTCACTGGGACCCCTGCTTGGCCAGTGTAGCTGGGTACCAATTAAAGACAGAAACCCAAGCATTCACTCAAAGCCCCTTCCCAGCTGTTCATCCTAGTGGAAGAAGCCATGGGTACAAACGAATGCGGCATTCTACGGAGGGCTTTGGGGATAGGCTGCTTGAGAACATCAAAGTGGCTCACGTCCCCCAAGTATAAAGCCAGTGACTGCTCTCAGCTTCCATCCACAGTAGCCAAGGTCTGGAATCACCTGAGTGCCCTTCAACAGTGGATGAAGGGAACGTGGCCTGAACATACACAGGAGCAATACTCCACCACACAGCGGAGAGCCCTGTCATCCGCGGCAGCATGGATGGAGTTGGAGGACATTACGTTAAGCAAACAAGCCAAGCAAGGAAACGGCGCATGTTCTCACTCATAAGCAGGAGCTGAGAGCAGATCTCATGGAGGCCAAAAGTAGGTGGTCAACAGGGCCCAGCAGAGCCCACTCATAAGTAGGATGGGCAGAGGCTGGGATTGTGCACAAACACACAGCCTAATGGGAACACGAGACTTACTATTGATAAATCAGCAGGGGGATGGCAGTGGGTCATCTACTGTGTATTTCAAAACAGCTAGGAGAGAATAACTTAACATAACCAGCACAAGGAAAAGAAACTATTTAAAGTGAAAGACATCCCAAGTACACAGATTTCATCAATATAGGGGTGAATCAAGGTATCACATGCACTCTGAAAATATGTACGTATATTATGTATCAACAGAAACAAAAACCAATGACAGAACCATTTGCGAAGCACGTGCAGGAGAAGAATGGGAAGCCTGACATGGTGTGGCTGTGTGTCCCCACCCAAGTCTCATGCTGAACTCTAACCCTATGTTGGAGGTGAGCCCTGGTGGGAGGTGATTGACTCATGGGGGTGGTTTCTAATGGTTTAGCATAATCCCCCAAGTGCTGTCCTCATGATAGTTCTCCTGAGATCTGGTTGTTTGGAGGTGCATGGCACCTTCCCCTTCACTCTGTCTCCCCTTCCAGCCATATGAAGACATACCTGCCTCCCCTTCACCTTCCACCCTGATTGTAAGTTTCCCCAGATGTAGAAGCCTGTACAACCCACAGAACTGTATGCCGATTAAACATTTTTTTCCTTATTACCCAGCCTCAGATAGTTCTTTATAGCAGCGGAACAACAGTACAGCCCTCAGGACCAGCAATGTTTTCCTTCTACCCAGCGGCCAACAAGGTCCTACACCGTAGCTGGTTTTCCAAAGCTTTGCCAGAATGCTGAAGCTGTTTTGGGGATACTAACTTTCCCCATCTCTGGCAAACCAGATGGGGCATCCTATTTGCCTCTTACCACCTTTCTCAGAGAAACCCCACCTCTGAAACAGCCTCCACCAGGGGCCTCCTTCAGCAGCAGCAAAGCTGAGTGTTCCTTGCACTTCTTCTTCTGAACAAGTAAACATCTTAAGCTTGTTTTTCCATCTTCCCAGCTCATTGAAAAAAATATCTTATGCTTTCTATTTTCCTAACACACACACATGGAAGAGAAGTGCCGTGAGGGCAGGGGCTCTTGTTTTCCCGGATCTGAGCCTGGCCCTCAAACACTAGCCGAATACTAACACGATATCCAGAGGCAGAAATGCAAATATCCATATGACTTCAAATACCCTAAGGACCTAACAGGCCGAGTGGCCCATGTAACTATGGTGTGCTGGGCCATTCAACTGGTGTCCAAATCCCCGTCCAAGTGAGCTCTTTAATTTCGAGACTTTTCAGACAGCTGTTTTGTTGTTGTTGTTGTTGTTCTGTTTTGTTTTTATTAAAGGGATATTTTACGGTAATAATCAAGAATATCCCAGGCCGAGTATGGTGGCTCATGCCTGTAATCCCAGCACTTTGGGAGGCCAAGGTAAGCGAATCACCTGAGGTCAGGAGTTCAAGACCAGCCTGGCCAACATGTGGAAACCCCGTCTCTACTAACACAAAAATGAACCAGCCATGGTGGCAGGCACTTATAATCCCAGCTACTTAGGAGGCTGAGGCAGGAGAATGGCGTGAACCAAGAGGTGAGGCTGCAGTGAGCCAAGATCGTGCCACTGCATTCCAGCCTGGGCAACACAGCAAGACTGTCTCAAAAAAATAAAAATAAACCAATACTCCCAGTTAGTTCTTCACCAATGTCAGATACATCAGTTTAAAGAAAAATATGAAAGCATGTTTTTATATTTCAGTGTTGAATTTAACCATATCTTTTAAGAAGATATGAAGATAGAACTTCCTCAAGGATTGGGGGAGAAAAAAGCAGTTAAGAAAATCTTAAAACCTCAGGAGAAAAACAAGTATGGGTTAAGACCTCAAGGCAAAACTTTTTCTTTGCACTTGGATTTCAAAAGATGAGAGATGCCCAAATTATGAACTCTCCCATCTGCATTTTATATTCGTCTGTGTCCTTTGAAAGGCTGGAGATGGGATCCCAGGTTCCAAAGTGCCTGGCCGTGGCTCACATCAGGCGGCATCTTTCACAGCCGTTTACTCCCCTGACTCTGCCTAGAGAGCTCTGTGGCCCAATTTACAAAAAAAAAAAAAAAAATCCTAATTTACTCACGTTCATCACTTTGAGCAGAGTCTCAAGAAATGAGACAAATATTGAGACTCCACAGAAGCAAGTACTCTCTTCCAAAAAGTCAAGTGTCAGGTTCCCATGAGCCAGACAGCTTGCTTACAGAAAGCACTGGCTGACTTGCTGGTTGAATGTTAAATGCATTTAAAATGTTAAGTGAGCAAACGCCCCTCCTAGTGGGTGTGCGCGTTGAGCTGGCTGCAGTAGTGATGCAGACCACGTTCTTTCCTTTGGTTTTGCTTCAAGCAGAGCACCCCACACCCAGGAAGAGGCCGAAGGATGGCATCGAGGTCTACGACAGATTTAAGGAGAGCTGCAGGCTGACTGCCTCATCTGCAAATAGTCTCTCATTTCAGAGAAAATCACTGAACAGAGTTCATAACACGTGAATTTTTAAAATTCATATTTCTAATTTCATCCCATTAGAACTTTTGAACCTCCACCTCCCACCTAGAGAACGTCAGCTCAAGCCGATCACAGCGCAGTGCGATTTTCTATAAATAATGTGCACGCCTGCATCTGAGCGGAGATGTGAATGTCTGGAATGTGCCTGCCAGGCCCAGGAGGAACTGCAGCAAGTGTGGGGACACAAGCCGCTAAGGAATCTGATTTGGAGGGAACTGGAGGCAACTAAAACTAGGTCCACTGGTTTTTCTTGGTAAGGTTTGACCAGGCAAACTGTTATCACTGTTGCTAATTTATGGTAATTGGCATGGGGACTTAACAGTAAGTAATTAGAGCAATTACAGAATTTGCTACTCAATTACAATGGCACAGATTCCTGAGAATGGAAGAACTGTTGCCCAGGAATAGAGTTCAAGAGGTCCTCCCCATGCTCCGAGGAACATGGCATTTCCACGCACCCCTGCTTTGGTCCCTGGCCACCACCATCCTGATCTCGGCCATCTGATGGCATCAGTCCCCAAAGCTGGAAACACCTGACACCTCTTGTCACCCTCCCATCTGCCCTGCCTTCCTCCAGTCCGGGATATTCAGGGATGCCCACATACAGGACCAGGAAACCAGGGTTATCCCAAACCAGTGCCTGCATTCAAAGTCCTCCACGGCAGCACAATCACCAATGGCCAATACTCCCAGAACCTTCCACCTCAAAACGGGAGCACATCTGGATTCAAGCTGACAATGCTGCATTCTCTTTGCCATGTACACATGGAGGCATGTCAGGTTCCACCTAAAGGTATCAGGTTCCACGCTGGTCAGGAGCCCAAACCTAGTCACTCTGCATGATCTCAATTCACCATCCACAGAGAAGCCTGCAGTTTTCCTCTGGTGCACGGTGTGGACGGTGGATGGTGGATGCATTTCCCCTGAAGACTCGGAAACAGAAGCCTGGCCAAGGAGGCCAGTCACCCCATCCCCTGCAAGGCCCGGACGTGAACCTCTGCTGTCTGCACACAGTACCCAAGTCTAGCAGTGCTGGCTCTGTGGTGGGATACATCTGGGCCTGCAGAGGACCCAGGGCACAGGAACCGTGCAGCCTGGCTGCAGCCGGAGGCCTAAGGGATCCCCACGAGGCTCTCCAGCCTAGGTGCCCTCACCACAGGCAGAGCCATGCAAGACAGTTGCCTGCTGAACTGGAAACGCCCCAATCTGCTCAGCCAACACAGAAAGACAACAGCCACCTACAGCTGCTGAGCCCCGAAACATGGCCACTGGGCCTGAAGGGTTGAATCTGGAATTTAATCTGTGAAGTTCTTTTCAAATGTGTTTAGCTATGTAATCAAATCTTTATTCTAATTAAATTTAAAGGAGCCTCTGGCTATGGGCTCCCTTGTCGGGCATCACAGCTCCAGGGAGTAAGAATGGGAGAGAGAGGCCCAGAGCCTCTCTGCATTCTCCACGCTAATTCAACAAGTCATCATAAGGAAAGGCACTCCAGCAGGAGAGGTGTACACGGGAAGAACTGGGTTGGCCCTGACAAGCATGACCCACATGGCATCACAGCTGCCTCAGGCAACAGGCAAAAGACAATGATGCCCACCTAGACAGGCCACCGGATGTGATGATGCACCCCCAAGCCCTAGTCCCACAGCAGCCAGAGACCACCAGCTGCTCATCCCGGGTGAAACAGGCAGAGCTACCCGAGCTATCAAAAGCAGGAAGAATTAAGGAAGCGATTCCCACGACACACGTGACCCTCCTTGGAGACAGACACAGGCTTCGCTGTGGAAGTGCAGAGGACAGTGGAGTCCCTAGGTGGGCTGCTGCTTCCAATGATCAGGAAGAAACCAGATCCATTTCCTTGTAGGAGAATCATTTGTACCGTGATTAGACAGAAGACAGAAGGTGGCTGATATCAAATTATCAAGCATCTCACGGCTGCTTCTCCAAGGAAGGCCTGGAAATTTGCAGCCACCCGCGTAGGGGCCGCAGTGTTTACAATGGAGATAAGGGTGACTGAGCTCTGGCTTCCTCAGGGAAGCTAAATTTGAACTTTCACCACTGAGGAATCGGTCATTTACAGTCACTCACCCTCAATGCAGAAGAGGGCTCAAGACACTGCACCAGACTTCAACACTCAGGGTTAGGGTTAGGGTCAGGGTCAAATTCACAAGTTTTACAAGATATATTTCCTTGGGATGCCAGAAGAGATGCAGCTTCACACCCCCGACCTCCATGGTTTGCTTAGCCCCTTCACCAGTGGATCTCACCAACAGATGACACATCCACACCTCATCCATGGCAGCACAGAAAACCACTTGGAAGACAGCCACTCCCACCAAGCTTCCTGGCTTTGGTGTTTAAAATCTCCATCGTTTAAAATCTGTATCTCATACGTGAGATTACACTCCTCTGAACAAGACATTGCGACTGTCATTTCACCCAAAAGGGCTTTAGGAAATGACACGCGGTCCAGAGGCCAGAGGTCGCCGGCTGCCTTACTCTAGCCTAATTCCTTTGTGCCTGTATGGAGGCTTCACAGATACAGCCCATTAATGACTGTATGAGAAGCTCAGGGCATAGACGAACTCAGTGCTGAATTTTTTCCATTTATCACCCTTTGTTTTGTCCAGAAGACAGCTGAGAAAGGCGGGGGCAGATCATCTCCTCCAGTGTAATGACTCTAGTCACTTCTCTTCACCCCAGGTCACCACTCAGTCAACACCCTTTTGAGAAACCAAAGCAATTCTGTTCCCTTCACTCCGAGTTCCAAGCACTAAATTCCTCCGTTTTATCAATTAGATTATCAAGCAGCCATTTGTAATCTGGACTGCAATCTGATACGAAATTTAAAGCTAATTTAAGTTGCGGTAATAGCTCCTATTTACATTATAGATAAGGCATGAATGAAAACTTTAATGTTCATAGGACCAACTTTCTAAACAAACCAATTATTCAAGCAATGATTGTCTTCAGTTAGATGCAAATTACTTTGCTCATAAAAGATTTTCCAGTAGGAATTTTTAAATCCATGGTCTGTCTTTTCTGAGCCTGTCTCTGCACCTTCCCCTGAGTGCACAGCAGGACTTCTCAGGGCATCCCATCAGCAGACCCACTGAAGAGAATAAGCCCGCAGCCCCCAGCCCCCAGCCCAGGAATCAAGTCCGAGCCCCAGCAGCCCCTTGTCCAGCCGGGGCTTCCTCACCAGCACAGCACCCAGAGGTCTTCCAGGTTTAATGCCACGTGTGCGTGGAAAGTAGAGTGCTGGAAGGAACACAATAGACATTCAACAATGCAAATTCCCCCCTGGAACAGCCCAGCAATCCTCTGTACCTTCCCCAAAGTACCCATGCTAGGCAGGCGTAGAGTCCAATGGGGGTGCCTAGGAATCGGCATTTAACACTATTCTGATGAATAAAAGTTTGAGAGGTCGGTCAGCGAGAGGCTGTCGTGGCCTCCACTCATTTGCAGGCTCTGAAGAGACAGATTCAGGTAACAGGCCAGACAGGGCAGGACAAGGATGGGGAGGTGTAGGGCAAATTCCATGGACCACCAACCGCCCCGCCATCCCCACTGAGACTCCGTGATTTAAAGAGAGGCAAAGCCAGGGAGAAAAGATGCCCGCACCACACAAGCGACTGAGATTTCACCTAAAGCACGCAGCATGTGGCTGAGGGCCAAGGTTGGGCAAGCCAGGAGCACAGAACGGGGTTCACAGGCCCAGAGGTGTCTCCCACACCCACACCCCGTGCAGACCTCCCAAGCACTGCCTGTGTCTCCTGCCTGGTTTAGTTCCTCCCCGCCTTCTACTGTGTTGGTTTCTCAGCCGCCATCCACCACCACACAACCCTCTCTACAAGCTTGGTGGACTGAAAAGAGCGGGTAAGATCTGGGCTCTGGGGCCAACGTCCTGCCTGAGACATTAGTTCCAACCCACCTAGCTGTGATGTGAGCCCCCGAGATTTCTCAAATGTGAGATGGGAAGGTAACTGAACCCACTCACCAGGACGGCTGTGCAGACTGAGATTACATATAGCCACACCTCGGCATCCACCACACGTGGGACCCCAGTCGTGTTGCCCCTGATGGGAATCCCTCTATCTATGCCCCTTCTGCTACCAGAGCCAACTCCCAGCAGTAGCTGTGGAGGGTGCATCCTCTATTCCCACTCCACTCACCTCCCATCGCTCCACGCAGTGACCTGCCACGCAGCGGCCACCAGCAAATCCGGCCCCACTGGATAACCAACCACCAGCTCCCCCTCACTTTGGGGCGTCTTCCACTTGCAGTTCCGAAGCAGGCCGAGAAACCGCCCTCAAGGGCAGTCACCTGTTCCTTAGTGCATGTAATGACCTGCCACGCAGGACCACCAGCAAACCCAGCTCCACCATCCAGGCTCCTGTGGATAACCGAACCCCCACCCCCCACCTTGGAGTGTCTTCCACTTGCGGTTCTGAAGGGGGCCGAGAAACCGCTCTTAAGGGCACTCACCTGTTTCTTATTGCACGTAATGACCTGCCAAGCAGGGCCACCAGCAAACCCAGCTTCACCGTCCAGGTTCTGGTGGGTAACTGCCCCCGTCCCCCGCTTCCCCCTGGGGTGTCTGGGAGGCTCAGAAACTGCCCTCCAAGAGCACTCATCTGTTCCTTATTGCACTAATATCTCATTTACAGAAATCCACTTTGACTTTCCAGCACTGCAGTTGTGACAATTTAGCAATCCTGCTTGCAAGCTACAAGAGCTTGAGGTCACGTCCACCTCACCAGTATCCCAGAGACCCAGCACTATCCCACTGTGTTTAAAATTCCAAAATACTCCTTCAAAATGCTACTGGCATTTGCTTTGCACATAAAATGCTAAAAACCTTCAAGTGAAACAAATATCTTCAACAGTTTGATACAACGACATGTGAGTTACACATCTGCCAAGTTGTAAAGCCTCATGCATTTATAACATTTTATGTACGGTCAAATGGTTCATTAATATAAATTATGACAATCTCTAAGAAACAGGTTTTTTCTGGCATTAGATGACCAAAGGAAAACTGGGTTCTGGCTGGCTTGCGGGCCTGTAGAGGCAGACATATCTGCTGACACCAAGCTCCTTCCCACTGATGTGGCCTCATCCCAGGCCCCTCACCCAGATGCCTGCAGGCCCCTGGAGGAGCAAGCTGACCTGTCCACATTTCTCAAATGCACAGCTGTTGCTCACACTGCAGATAGAGTTCAAGGCACGAGCAGGCCACCACGCTAAAAATACCACGCAGCGTCCACGCCAGGTGACGGTGGTTTTCACTCCATCCCAAAGCCCCAGGTATGAGTTTACAGCCATGATTACCACATGGATTTTTAGACCCTCAAGACATACTTTGTTTCCTTTTATGCAACAAAGTTAAAAGACTATCACTCAGATATAGGCTCTGAAACTGTGGAATAATTATTTGGGAACAGAGCCTCTGCCAGGTCAGGATTAGCACTTGGGAAAACACCCCGTGACCTCGGTCCACACAAACCCATCCAGACCAGAAGCCTCCCGCACTGTAATTTCTGTGGATTTCTGTAAACGAGGTATTACTGCAATAAGGAATAGATGAGTGCCCTTGGAGGGCAGTTTCTGAGCCTCCCAACCACATGGCCACGTTCAGGCTGAAGCCGCACCACCTCCAGAAACACTGTCCCTCGCCGAGGTGTGCCTGGCTTCTCCCTTTTTCCAAAACTTAACAAAACCTGAAAAGGACAGGTCTGTGTAGAAAAACACAAACTACTTGCGATTCCTCTTCCCAGTTCAGGCTGTAGGAAGCTCGTCTCGGCCCTCACCGTGTTCTGACTGTGGCTTGGTTCCCATAAGAAATAAAGTCAGAATTCTAGTCCCTGTCTCCTGGGCAGTGTGGCAGGCATACATACCTTCAGTTATATGAGGAAAGGCGTGGCGAGCCCCCTTCCTTCAGTAAAACTGCACAGTTCCCAGAACCCCGATGCCATCCCCCTCACACCACTGTGAACACCTGGACAGAGCACATTTCAATGCGTGCACCTTTGTGGGCTAGTTTTCTATTTCTCCACTAAATCACCCCAAATTTAGCACCCTAAACACTGACTTATTTTCTCACATTTCTGGAAGCTGGAGTCCAAAACAGGTCCCACCATCTAACGTCGAAGTGGCGGCAGGGCTGGCTCTGGGGAAGCGACCGTCTCCTTGCCTCCCGCAGCCTCTAGAGGCTTCTGCATCCCCTGGTCCATATGGCACCCACTGTCTTCAGGACCCACAGCGGCTCTGACGGCCCCTGAACTGGAAGACGCAGAAACGTCAGGAGACCGGGATCTAGTGCTACGGCCAAGCCTCCCCACCCTCCCAGCTCCTCACACACTCCCGTGTGAGCTAATATAGATTCCACTTTAACTAGTGTCACCTGTGTAAGGGGTAAGTGCCCAGCTGTGAACTGGTTAACCTCGCCCACACAAACCCCGAGAATAAACTCACAGGCCATGGACCACTCCACAAGCAATAAGTGACCACCTGCTCAGGGACCTCCATGCCCCAGCAGAGCCCTCCGGTACCTCCTTGTGAGCTCAGACTGTCGGCAGGGGTCTGCAGCGCCACAGGGCCCTGGATAAAAAAGACAGCTCCCATGTCGGGAGGCACCCGCCCGCGGTTGGGTTCTCAGTACTTTAATTGCCCAGGTGGACAAGCCGCTCCGCATGCAACCCCATCACCAGAATAACGGCTGCACGTGGCGAGTGCACGGGTGGCCACCACTCAGCCCAGCTGGCCGCGCTAAGCACATCACCAACGTGACGCCCAATCAGACTCAACTGCTGGAACAGTCCCGGCATCGGCCCCCACAACATTCTGGATCACAATTCAGAGTAGTGATTGCGATCAGGGCCACACGTGGCTGAATGTTTTTACAGGAGGATGCCACAGCTGGACTGACGCCACAGCTGGATCTGGCTGGACTGAGAGCATTTCCCACTGGACATTCTTATAACACCATTTTATTTGCGCTTTATTAAACTTCTATGGCTTTTTTCTGCTTATCTACTTTATGGGAGTGTTTCTTGTTCTTATGACTGCGGTGATACTTCAAGCTACAACTATCAATGTGTAAATTAGTTTGGAAGTCGCCTTATCATTAAACATTTCACAAGCAAGCAGTCAGAGGCAGCTAACCCGGAGGCCTCTTTTCTTCTTTGAGCCAAAGCTACCTTGGACTCAAAGAAAACGGCACATGGAGAGGGGCTGGATCTCCAGCGCCCATTCCTAGGGAGCCCCCTGGGGAGCAGATATGGAGGGATAAGCCCTGGGTTATGGCACTGTCGTACTAAAGAAAAGTCTATTTGGGTAAAGTAAGCACCAGACTTAAGAGATTAAGCAAACCATGAAAAGAAACCACTAACCACAGCTTCTCCAAAACAGAACTAAACTCCCTTTAGTTTGAATTGGAAAAGCAGAAGTGATGATCAGGATACAAAAAAAAAAAAAAAAGAAATGACACAGTATCTGAACACAGGAGAATAATCAAGGGCCACTGTCTCTTCCTGTGTCAGTGGGAGCCTCGCATCTAAGCTGGATTTAGAAGGTTGCTACTTTGGACTGAAAGGTATCCCCAACTCTAGTTTGTAAGCAAGTGGAGCAGAATGCTTCAATTATTTCAAGGTTTAGCGGTAAAGCTCTGCAACTCTCACAACCATTTTAATTGGTGTGAATTTTAAAGTGACTCAATCTGTTGGCTGGAGTATCTAACGGCTTAACCACGGGGTCACGTTGGAAAATTTTTCCAATTGCTTTTGTTTTTCCTACTGAAGATGCATTTGAACGTTCTTGTAGTTTGCAGTTGGCTGGTTCTGATGTTTGGTCCTGAGGAGGCCCAAGTATCCGTAGAGGAAGAATCTGAAATCTCAAGCCACTCGAGTGCTGTCTGGGCAGATGGAGACCCCAACCCGAGGGCCACTGACGGACTCAGCATGGGCACAGGGCCGCCCGACGCAATGGGCCACGTATTTGCTGCTTACAAAACAACATAAGCACACACCCCCAGGTGTGCACACACGCTCTGTACACATCTGTCCCTGTCAACACCAGCACACACCCCCACGTGTGCACACATGCTCTGTACATGCTCACGTCTGTCCATGCCAACAACAGCACACACCCCGAGGTGTGCACACACGCTCTGTACACATCTGTCCCTGCCAATGCCAGCACACATCCCCAAGGTGTGCACACACATTCCATACGCGCTCACATCTGTCCCTGCCAACGCCGGCCTACACCGCCAAGGTGTGCACACACGCTCTGTACACACTCACATCCCTCCCTGCCAATATGAGCACACATTCCCAGGGGTGCACACAGGCTCTGCACGTACTCATGTCTGTCCCTGCAGCCTGAGTCAAACAGTCACAGAGAGGCAGAGGAGGAGGAAGAAGGATGTGATGGGCACTAAGGTCCTGGGCCGGTTCCCCTCTCTACCTCGGGAGAGACCCCTCATGTGATCCTGCCATCACTCACCCTTCCGCCTCCATCCTCCATCCTCCCACAGGGATCAGGAGGATGCCCACTGCACAGAGCTGTGATGAGCATGAACAGAAGATGGCAGGAGCTCACGCCAAGGTGCTGAGCACGGGGCCTACGGAGTGCTTCTTTCTGCTGTGACTGACATCATCAAACAAGAGACTGACACAGCTTCTGCAGAGAATGTCACTTGCTGAGAAACTGAAACGTGTGACCTAGGAGCCTGTGAAGGTCTAAGAACAAACCAACAAACCAAACGGTTTTGTTTGTTTTTCAAACACCATAGCCTGTTTTTTCTTTTTTTTCATGCTCTACCTTGGGTATCATTTAGTGAAACTGAAACGTGTGACCTAGGAGCCTGTGAAGGTCTAAGAACAAACCAACAAACCAAACGGTTTTGTTTGTTTTTCAAACACCATAGCCTGTTTTTTCTTTTTTTTTCATGCTCTACCTTGGGTATCATTTAGTTAAATTTCAAAGTAAGTCCAATAAATACACAAAATCACAGGACTGAGCATGGAGCATTGTTTCACTTCATGTCCTCCAGCCTTTAGGACACATTAAGGAAAGACATGATTCCAGGATTCCCATTAGAAAGGCTGCCCTGAGGCACCTGCTGGGGCAGCCAAATTGCAGCTGTTGATGCTGCCCCCAAGCTGCTTGGATGAAGCAGAAGATTCCGGAGGTCTCCTCTCTTCTGCCCCTTGTCCAGGAGAGAAGGTGGGGGGAGAAAAGTGAGAGAAGATAGGAAGAAGGAGGGGGGAAGGAGGGAGAGAGGAGGGGAGAGGGAGGGAGAGAGGAGGGGGGAGGGAGGGATGGGGAGAGGGAGGGAGGAGGGGCATGTTCCATCCACCAAGGCAGCTACACTGCAGAGAGAATGGAGGGTGTGTTGCCTCTCAGGACAGCAAGTTCAAGCTGTTTATAATTGTTAGCGTAAACAGTGACCAGCTAAGGACAGGGCTGTCATTGGAGTTGACGTTTTATTTTCATAGTTGATATTGGGGACCTGGACCTAAAGCACCGTGCCTTGCCCTTTTGCCAGATGGGCCTATGCTTCTCTATACTTGAGTCTATTTGACTAAATACCCGATATTGACTAGGAATTATGACGTGTAGGATATCCCTTACCACAGTAACGTCAAACTCATGTTCTAAATGCAATTTATTCAGGGACTGGCTTCTAACTCTGGGTGGGAATGTTGAGCTCAGTCCAGTTCAATTCAGTAAGCATTTATCAAGAAACTCCTAGACCAAGAGCTCTGTTAGACACTGGGTATGGGGTGATGGGGATACGAAGATGTGGAATTAGAACTCGAGAAGCTCAAATGCTTCCATTTAATTCCCTAATGCAATTACTAAGCTTCAACCTGATGGCTGTAATGTCTAAATTCACTTTTTCTTTATTCTAGTTCTACATAACAAAGCGTAAATAATCACAGAGGAATGATTCTGTGTTGGACCATTCAGTGGACAGAGAAGAGCATTCTGACCAGTGTGAGACACTGTCTCCGTTCCCAGGGAGCCCGTGAGGTGGCTGCACAGAGCACACGCGTGAAGATTCAGGAGCACGAGCGTCAGGTGATGGGAGGGGCACGGAGGCAGCACCACAAAGATGCCTGCCGAGGGGCCGCTGCAGCCAGCCTGGCCGGGAAGGTCACAGGAGTGGGCACAGGCATCTCCCTCCAGCCGCACTTGGTTTTCAAGAGGACACATGCAGGGAAGGGGATGACACCGAAATGCTGTGGCGCTGAGGGTAGGAGAGGAGGGACACAGGGCCAAGGGCTGGCCACCATCCCTTGCATCCCTGCCTCTATGATCGCTGCCAAAATCAGCCTCAACGGGGAGAAGTGAGATGGGTGAAAGAGGTGGACAGACTTGGCTTCCATGGAATTCACAGATTCCAGTCATTAAAAATCCCTTCTGAGTTTTCATCTGGAAAACTTTGCAAATGTATTTATCGACAAGAGGCAGAAGATGAAGCCAACACAATTGGGCTCAAACCGCCGCCCTTCTCCTTCTCTCTGCATCCAGGACCCACCCTGAGCCCCTGAGTGCGAGGACCCGGAGCTGCCCAGCCCAAGGGAGCGGCCCCTGACCAGAGGAGGGAGCCACACAGCGGGGCCCCCAGCACGTGGATGGCAGGATCTGTGCTATGTCAGTCCCAGGGCCCCAAGCAGAGAAGGCCTGGGGCTCCCAGCTGAAGTTTTGCTGTCTCCTCTGTCACCAAAGTCGAGAAGGACTGAGTGAGACCAACGTCGGACCTGCTGGCTCCTCGGTGGCTGCCGATGTGGCCCTCAGGCTGCGGGTGAAACCGTCTAGGGAAGCCGAGACAGTGGCTAGAATCACAGCCACGAGTGTTCCTGGGGCCCTAAAACACAAGCGCAGCCTGAGGAAGGCAGCGCCCGCTCAGATCCCCGTCCAGGCTTGTGTGCCACACTCGAGAGGCACACGGCACCAGAACATGGCGCTTTAAGTGACTTTGTGGGGTGTAGGAACACAAAGTGGGGCCTCGAGTGGCTCAGAAGTCACTCTCACTAGCCCGCGGGGACCCGGGCGGCCCCTCTGGATGTGGCTGGCGTCTCTCCAGGGCGGGCTCCAAAGTCCTATGGAGGAAGTGAGTGTCGGTCTTGCTCTGAGGAAGGACCCTGACAAGTATCCTGAACACGCGGGCACACAGCTGGCTGACTCATCTGAAGGGACCTGTTGAGCCACTAGCCAGGGAAGGCTGGAAAGAACTCGACTAACACACGATCCCTGCCCAGGCGCCCACCTGGGCCGCCCACGAGAAAACTAGGGAAGCTGTGAAGACGGAGGTGTGCACGGGGCTGGGAGAACCCTGGGAAAAGCCGCACTGGGGACAGGGAGGGACGGAGGGCTGGGCCCCACAAGCAAACGAGGGAGGCGCTCAGTGCCATGAAGACCCCGCTGCACCCACAGCTGCAGGCCTGGCTGGCAGCATGACCGTGGCTTCAGGCACGGGCCCAGGAGCACGTGTGTTTGGCAGGAGCTGCCCTCCTGGAGCCGCACTACGGGTACCGTCATTTTAGAGGCAGGTACCTGATATCAAGGATGACAATCCACCATGCCACCCTGAATTACAGCCATGTCCTCAGCGGGTCACTATTTACGCTGACAATTACAAAGAGTTTGAACTCGCTGTCCCAAGAGGCAACAAGCCCTTCATTATCACGGCCGCAAGCCTCTGTGCGGCCCTCCTCCCCCTCCGCTTCCCGTCGGGGCAACCTGAAGTCCCATGACAGTGACTCAGAGCCAGCCCAGTAGCTTCAGTGCAGGAAAAATCACAAAAACTCAAACACATCCTAAACATGGGCAGTTGGTAGGAGCTGATTCCTAAATTAAACCTGTTCGGAGGCTTTCTGGGCTAGCACAGCTGTGATAACAGGCTTGCGCTTTTTGCTCCCCGTGAAGGGCGGCGAGGAGGCCGGACTCTGCCATTCTGCAGGCTCCAATACATGGAGCCTGCCCTGTGGCATCAGCGGCATGTGCCAGACAGTGTGACCGTCGCCCGCAGTGAACACTCGGCACAGCAGAGCAGGCTTGGGGAAGAACAGAAAGTGACCTCTAAGCCTGCAGAAGACACTAAGCCACACACGGCCTCACGTGCACTGCGTGTCAATCACGGCCGAAGCAGGAGTGAGCTCTTAATAGTTCCAGTAAATGCAAAGGCCGCCCTGGAAAACTGCGTGAACCTTTCTGACAACTCACAGGTAGGTGGCTACTGCCTGAGACACGAAGGTAAAGAATTCACCTGAAACTGCATATTATAAAACTTATTTTTAAATGATGGCACTTAATTTGAAAGACTCCCAAAGAATACTGCATTAGAAAGTGACACAGTGAAACCGTGAAGCTGACCACAGGAGTCCCTGGAAATTTCACCAAATGTTGTGTCAAAACTGGGAAACAGAAGAACCGCACCTGATGAAACATTCAATTAATCACTCGAGTCCTCCCCACATACGAAGCTATGTTAAAAAGTGTTCCAAAGGTGGAGAGGATGATATTTCTTCCAATTTCGCAGGGGATGTACACCACCCCTGCAATATGGTTCCTAATATCCAGGGGCGAGAGGATGATATTAGTCTCAATATTGCAGGAGGTGTACACTCCCTAGTGACATTGTTCCTAATATCCAGGGAAGTAGAGGAAGATATCACTCCCAATAGAGCAGGGAGTGTACACCCCTTCTGTGACATTGCTCCTAATAGCCAGCGGGGGAGAGGAAGATATTACTCCCAGTATTGCAGGGGATGCACACCCCCTTGTGATATTGTTCCCTATATCCTGGGAGGGAGACGATGATACTCGTGGCAATATCGCAGGGGGTGTACATATCCACTGAGATATTGTTCCGAATATCCAGAGGGAGAGAAAATGATGTGACTCCCAATATCACAGGGTGTGTACATCCTCCTGTGATATTGTTTCTTATATTCAGGGAGAGAGGATGATATTACTCCCAATATCGCAGTGGTTATACACACCTCCTGCGATATTGTTCCTAATATCCCGAAAGGGAGAGCAACATATTTCTCTCAATATGGCAGGGGGTGTACACCTCCTTTGTAATATTGTTCTTAATATCCATGATGGGAGAGGATGATATGACTCCCAATATCGCAAGAAGTGTACAGTAGCCTGTGATACAGTTCCTAACGTCTAGGTGGGGAGAGGATGACATTACTGCTCATATCGCATGTGTTGTAAAACTCCTTTGATATTTTGCCTACAATCCTGAGGGGAGAGGGTGATATTGCTCCCAATATCGAAGAAGGTGTACACCCCCCCGTGACACTACACCCAATATCCACGTTGGAAGACGAAGACATTACGCCCAATATCGCAGGGCATGTACACCCACCCTGGGATATTGTTCCTTATATTGAGAGGGGGAGAAGATGCTATTGCTCCCAATAACACAGGGGCTGTGGCGGTACACCCTTCCTGTGATATTGTTCTTAATATCCTAGGGAAGCGAGGATGATACTACACCCAGTATCGCAGGGGGTGTACACCCACCCAGTGATATTGTTCTTAATGTACTCCACCTCCCAACACCAGGGATATCGGTCCTAATATCCAGGGGAAGAGAGGATAACATTATGCCCTATATCACAGGGAAGTGTACACACCCTCTGTGATGTTGTTCCTAGTATCCAAAGGTAGAGACGATAATATTACTGGCCATATCGCAGGGGGTGTACACCCTTCTGTGATACTGTTTTTGACATTCAGTAGGGGAGAGGACAACATTAATCCTAATATCACAGAAGGTGTACAGACCCCTGTGATGTAGACCCTAATGTACAGGGGAAAGAGAAGACTATTGCTCTCAATATCACAGGGGCTGTAACCACCCTGCCCCCTGTATATTGTTCCTAATATGCAGAGGGGTGGAGGCTCATAGTACTCCCAATATACGAGAAGGTGCACACACACCTGTGATACAGTTCCTAATATCCAGCGGGAAAGAGGCTGATTTTACTTTCGATATCGCAGTGGGTGTACACAGCCCCCAACCCTAGGATATCGTTCCTAATATCCAGGCGGGAAGAAGATGACATGGCTGACAATATCGAAGTGGGTGGACACTTCTTCAGTGATATGGTTCCTCTTATTCAGAGGGTGAGTGGATGATACTACTCCCAATAAAGTAGGAACCATACAGCCACCTTGGGATTTTGTCCTTAATAACCACAGGGGAGAGGTGATATTACTACCAGTATTGCAAGGGGTGTACACCCCTCCTGTGATACTGTTTCTTATATCCAGGAAAGGAGAAGATGGTGTTAGTACCAATATTGAAGGGATGGACAGCTGCCATGGGATATTGTTCTAAAGATACAGGTTGAAAGAAAATGAGATTCCATCCAATATAACAAGGGGTGTATACCCCGCCTGTGATATGAATCCTAAAACCTAAAAGAAGAGAGAATGACATTGCTTCCAAAAACACACAGGGTGTACACCCACCCTCTGATATTGTTCCTGTCATCTAAAGGAAGAGATGATGATACTACTCCCACTACCGCCAACCAACTACCACTTCTTTAAGCATCTTGACAACTTTTTGCAGGGAAAACAAGTACACAACCAGCAGGATGCAGAAAATGCTTTTCAAGAGTTCATCCAACCCTGAAAGCACAGAATAAACAAGTTTATTTCTCATTGGCAAAAATGTATTCATTGTAATGGTTTCTTTTCTTTTTCCTTTTTTTTTTTTTTTTTCACAGAGTCTCACTCTGTCACCCAGGCCAGAGTGGGAAGGTGCAATCTCGGCTCACCGCAACCTCTGCCTCCTGGGTTCAAGAGATTCTCCTGCCTCAGCCTCTTGAGTAGCTGGGATTACAGACACATGCCACCACTCCCGGCTACTTTTTGTCTTTTTAGTAGAGACGGGATTTCACCATGTTGGTCAGGCTGGTCTTTTTAGTAGAGACGGGATTTCACCATGTTGGTCAGGCTGGTCTCAAACTCCTGACCTCCTGATCCGCCTGCCTCAGCCTCCCAAAGTGCTGGGATTACAGGCGTGAGCCACTGTGCCCAGCCCATTGTAATGGGTTCTATTTTGATTAATAAAGATGTGTTGCAGCCTAGTTATACAAATTTAAAATTCATGGTCCAAAACCATAATTACTTTTGCACCAACCTAATACTTTAAGAATTAAAAGAAGCCTTTATATTAGAGAGCCCATGGATGATAAAATCATAAAGAATATTACAATCTCCATAACCCACAAACTTGGTAACTTAGACCAACTGGATGAATTAAAAGACACAATCTATTAATACTAAAACACAGGAGAAATAGGTAATCTATATATATTGATATCTATTAATAAAATGGAATCAATACCTAATAACCTTACAGAAAACTTATATATTCCATAAATCTGACATTCTGTCATGTTATTCTAACTGGTGGGATTCAGGGATTTCCATTTTGATAAGAACATAGGTGAGTCTCACACACTTAATTTTAGTGCTCATTGGTCAGAAAAGCCATGTCCATTACAGGATACTGCGGAGCAATGCATTATGGAGAATTTAGGCAAGATAATATGATTTTCAGAGTTAAAGGAAGACAACCTGATTTATGTACAGTAATTCCTCATAATATCATAGGGGATACCATATTTAAACTTTGGGGTATCCCGAGGTATAATTCTTATTTGAGCCACCTGTGAATTTCAGACACGGAGGCTTCCCAACTTTGGTGGCTTTCAATAAATGTGGAAGTTAACTCACAACCTATTTTGTGGAGGCATAAAATTCAATGAGCACTCATTTAACCTTTTATTTTAAATATTATTTTTGTAAACTTGCATTTCCAATTAGTTGAAATTTTTAACCTGTTTCAGTTCTTATCCACTTTTTTTCCCCCCCCCCCGAGACGGAGTCTTGCCCTGTCACCTAGGCTGGAGTGCAGTGGCATTGTCTCGACTCACTGTAACCTCCGCCTCCCAGGTTCAAGCGATTCTCCTGCCTCAGCCTCCCGAGTAGCTGGGATTACAGGTGCCTGCCACCACGCCCAGCTAATTTTTGTATTTTTAGTAGAGATGGCCCTTCCCCATGTTAGTCAGGCTGGTCTTGAACCCCTGACCTTGTGATCTGCCCACCTCGGCCTCCCAAAGTGCTCGGATTACAGGCCTGAGCCACCGCACCCGGCCTCTCCACTCTTTTTAGGTGGAGGGGAGTAAGGGTTTCTTGGAATTAGGAGGAACTCCCATGTACCCAACCCATTTGGGTAAATTTCTTCCTTCAGAGTTTTTCAAATCAGCATCACCATTGTTAAAGGCCTCCCACATGGTAATAATTGTGCTATAGGGTTTTATAAACATGAAGTTCATGTTTGGCTGAATGAACCTCCTTGCTGTGGCACAAGGGGGCCATAGGTGTTTTCACCAATTATGAAGCGGGTTCACTGTGCAATGGCTACCAACTTTTCTGAGCACAATGAGGCCAAATACATTCATAGATAAATTCCATGAAGTGAATTTATTACTTACAAATAGCAAACAAAAGACAACAGAAGTCTAGGATTCAATATGAACCACTACCACAAGATCAGGAAGGCTACCCAGAGCAGATGGATGGAGTTTTGACTATAAATGCTTCACTTGCACTACAACTGAGGGACCCCAGAAATAAGCCCACATTGGGTTTTCTCCCAGGATGTGGTTTGCTGGACACAAGCGTTAAAGGCAATTCCGTTTCGAGCAGGGCCTATAACAGAGGCTGGGCTGTTCTGACCAATGTCACTTGATTATCAGGATATTGCCTTCCCAGCATACCATACAGTTATCTTGAGAACTACCAGTAAGAAAGGGAAGAAAATGGCCCTGCACCCTTAAAACTGAAGGATCAGGATATTTGCTGTGACAGAGGCACAGACAGTAGCGACAGAGTGTTCTTGTGAGCCATCTACTAGTTCTCTTAACTGGAGCGTGGCACCAGACTGCTTTTCTATTTCCTTTCAATGGAAACTATTTCAGAATATTTTGAATTTCTACATCTATAGAGTTGTGGCACATGATCACTGGCAGTGTAGACTCTCTGCATGGTTAAAGGAAAGAGTTCAGAAGCCCATCAACCCACATTGGAGGAGACCACCTAATCCTCCAGAGAGTGTCACTCCATCTTCCTGGGGTTAGCTCCACATGCAGTAAGGCCACTATAACTAAGGCCGTCAAGACTTGCAGTCCGAAGATGAGACTTTTGACATGCTGATAAGCAGCAGTGATAAGAAAAGCCCACACACTGGTCAGGAATTTTTCAATGAAAGCAGCTGAGACGCTTCTTCATATGCTTCGGTAGGGGCTAATATCAAACTATTTCTTCCCATTTTCTTTACTCAGCAGTGCCTGAACCATGAGACACCATAGATGTACACCTCATCAGGAGGGTGTATGGTACAGCAGCAAGGGGAGCAGCAGCACAAGAAACAAACAAGGCCACTACTTCTGCTTACATAATAACTATTGTCTTGGAGTGTAAAATAATTAATAATGTTCACATGGCTGCCCTAAGCACACAGAGATGGTGACCAGAGCAGATGCAGGGACTACAGACATACAGCCTGATTCTTGCTAATTAGGACTTATGTGTTGGCTTACGTGCTGTGCTTTTGTGCATTCATAAGCCAGGGCCTCAAAACTGCCTGCTAAGCACAGGCCAAAGGTCATGCTGGGGTGCAGTTAAACATTGATGTCTAGGAGATGAGAGCATTTTAGTGTGGAAGAAGATGACAACACCTGAAGACCACAAAACACTGTGCAGACCAAAGGGAACCCCCATCGTCAGCTCACGGTTCTGACCCAGGTGACTGCTGATGTGTTACGGAACAGTCAGCCCACAGCAGGTAGGTCAAGTTGAGCTGGTGTCCTGCATGAGGGCTGGTCCATTCCATTCGTGTTGCCAATTGTTTCAATAGCGTCTCATGCACCCCACTGGTGAGGAAGGAATTAGCACCCTACGTTTACTGGCACCGTTAAACATATAACATCTATTACTAAACAGATAAGCCAGATATCAGTTATTAATTACATACAGGAGGATGGTGTAAGCTCTCAGAGGCCCAAACAGGGATTAACTTGAGCGTAGAGAGTGGTATAGCATTTAAAAAGTGAGGATATTCCTTTTTTTTTTTTTTTTTTTTTTTTTGACACAGAATCTCGCTCTGTCACCCTTGCTGGAATGCGGTGGTGTGATCTCGGCGCACTGCAAGCTCCGTCTCCTGGGTAAACTGTATGTACTTAGGAATTAATACCAACTCATTATTAGCAAAAAATAAATATCTTTACATCAAGAGTAGTTTTTCATTTAATAAAAATAGGTGGTGTGTATAATGGACAAGGGATAATCAAAATTTGCCAAATGAGGCTAGTAAGACAATCCCAAGAATTCACAATCATTATTCACTGGTCCATTAATCACAGGACAATACATACAAATGAAACTTACCTGACCGGGCGCAGTGGCTCATGCCTGTAATCCCAGCACTTTGGGAGGCCGAGGCGGGCAAATCATGAGGTCAGGAGTTCAAGACCAGCCTAGCCAACATGGTGAAACCCTGTCTCTACTAAAAATACAAAGAATTAGCTGGATGTAGTGGCGTTCACCTGTAGTCCCAGCTACTCGGAAGGCTAAGGCAGGAGAATCGCTTAAACCCAGGGGGCGGAGGTTGCAGTGAGCCGAGATCGAACCACTGCACTCTAGCCTGGGCAACAGAGTGAGGTTCCATCTCAAAAAGAAATAATAATGAAATAAAAAAATTAAACTTACCTACATATTAGAAAAACATCCAAATTCAACCATGAATCCAGCACATTATCAAATGAATAGACAAAAATTCTACCAACAAACTGAAGAAAATATCATCTATGAAATTCAAGTACTACTGCTTAAAGAACATTTACAGAACTCTCACCTCAAGGTTTCCCCGCAAAATAAGGTGAAATGCATACTCAAGACTCTTTAAGAATGGGCCACTGATAAAAACAATATACTTGTAACTTGTGTAACATTTCATAGATTTTTTTCAAGCACTGCACGATAATTAATTTGCATCAGGCTTTCCAAATTAGAAAAGCTTCACTTATAGAACTTCTTTCCTGTGGGAGTTTTCACACGGCTTTTCAAGTAAATGTTAAAACTGAAAATATTCTTGCAGTTTCTAAACTATTAGAGTTTTAATCCTGTGTACGTTCTTGTATTTACAAGGTCCAGCCAGCTACAGCGTGCATTTTCATATGTCCTTGAGTGGGTATGAGAGAAATGAAACACTCAAACATTCTGGACATTCATAGGGTTTTTCTCAGGAATGAGCTGATGTCTTCAAATGGAACTAATACAACCGAAGGCCTTACCATAAATTTAAATTCAAAACCTTTTCTCCACTCTGACCCCTCCCAAATCTTCAGGAAAATCTGAAGTCTTGACCACATTTCCTACATTCTTTAGGTTTCTCTGCAGTGTGAGCTCTTTCATGTTTATGAGGGAATGGGAAAGAGTAAATGTTTTACCACATTTCTTATATTCAAGGGGCTTTATTTATTTATTTATTTTTGAGATGGAGTCTCACTCTGTCGCCAGGCTGGAGTGCAGTGGCACCATCTCAGCTCCCTGCAACCTCCGCCTCCTGGATTCAAGTGATTCTCCTGCCTCAGCCTCCTGAGTAGCTGGGATTACAAGCATATGCTACCACACCCAGCTATTTTTGTATTTTTAGTAGAGACGAGGTTTCACCATGTTGGCCAGGATGGTCTCGATCTCCTGACCTCGTGATCCGCATGCACAGGGCTTCCCCCCAAGCCCCTGTGGCCTTTTATGTCCTTGAAAAAGAACTAAGGCAACTGAAATGTGCCACCATGCCCAGCTAATTATTTTCTTTGTTTTTGTTTTGAGACGGAGTCTGCTTCTGTCGCCCAAGCTGGAGCGCAGTGGTGCGATCTCGGCTCACTGCAAGCTCCGCCTCCCAGGTTCACGCCATTCTCCTGCCTCAGCCTCCCGAGTAGCTGGCATGAGCCACCGGGCCCGGCTTTATTTTATTTTTTGTAGAGACAGGGTTTCATCACGATGCCCAGGTTGTTTCACATTGTTTTAATCCAGGCTGGTTATGAACTCCTGGGCTCAAGCAATACACACACCTTGGCCTCCCAAAGTGCTGGGATTATAGGCTGAGTCACTACACCCAACCTCTATATCATGACTTCTTTAGTGGCGCATAAGGTAACTGGAACGAGTGTAGGCTTTACCGCATCTCTTACATTCATAGGGTTTCTCTCCAGTATGAATTCTTTCGTGGAGGTGAAGGGAACTGAGGCGACTGAAGGCTTGGTCACATTGTTTACATTCATAGGGTTTCTCTCCAGTATGAGTACTTCTATGGTTACAAAGGGAACTCAAACAACTAAAGGCTTTGCCACATTGTTTACATTCATAGGGTCTCTCTCCAGTATGAATGCTTCTATGGTCATGAAGGGAAGTGGAACAGCTGAAGGCTTTATCACATTTGGTACATCTCTCTCCAGTGTGAGTCCTTTCATGCATCTTAAAACAAGAAAATCTGAGTGTTTTCCCACATTCCTTACATTCGTAGGGTTTCTCTCCAGTGTGAGTTCGTCCATGTATTAGACAAGAACCGGAAACAGTGAACGCTTTACCACATTGTTTACATTTATAGGGTTTTTCTCCTGTGTGAGTTCTCTGATGTCTTTCAACTGAATTGAGAAAATGAAAAGCTTTCCCACATATCGTACATTTATAAGCTGGATTTCCACTGTGCATTATCCTGTGTCTTCTAACACCTGGAACAGAAACAAAGAGTTTCCCACACTGTTCACATTTATATTGCTTCTCTCCATATGGTTTGTATCCTGAGTGAGCTAGGATGTGCCTATTAAGGAGGGAATGATGTACAAAGACTTTTCCACAAATACTGCATTCACATTGTTTTAATCCAGTAGAAATGTTCTCATTCCGATCAAGATTTGGAATGTGGCTGACAGCTTGTATCTACTGACTACCTTCTTTGCTTTCACACAGTCTCTGTACCATATGATTTCTGTAAAAAAAATGACAAGCACATTACTATTGGTTGGTTTAATAACTTTCTACTCATTCATAGGTCTTCAACTTACACTGCTACCAATACTAGGGAAAATGCATTTTTGTTTTGTTTTGTTTTTGTTTTTGTGCCATGACTGAATTATTTGAAAGTAAATGGGCTACTACTGAAAACACAGCTACCACCTACATGGCTATGACCAAAATAGTAACATTCATATATACAATTTTGTAGTACTATTTTCAAGTAAACTGTTTTCCAAACACTGACTGCTACACTGACATATGTTACATTTTGGGTGAAATTTTTCTAAAAGGAAATGAATTTCAAGTGACTCTTATTTGCTTTGATTGCTTGTTTTTAAATTCATGACATGCTAAGATTCCTTCAGAGGACTTTATTTCCTCTTCTCGGTGCAAATTATCTTCTATCTTTCCCGTTTTTTGAAGTGATCTTCAATATTCTGGTCTTTCCATTTTTTCCTAAAATGCAGATGCACAAAATTATCATGAATTATTTCAAACTATAGAAACATTACTAGATTTCATGTTCATTGTACACAGTGCCCATGCCTGATTTATTCACCAAATCATTCCCTTGCCCATTCCAAATCACAAATAGCACTGAAGATAGGGAAATACTTCTGTAATTAAGTGAAATGTGTTGTCATTCTTAGCTACAGAAGCCAGGTTACTGCAGGTTTCCTGCATCACTTCTCTGTAGAGATTCTTCTGAGAAGAATCTAGCAAAGCCCATTCCTGCTGGGTAAAGTTCACAGCCACATCCTCAAAAGCCATGGAGTCCTAAAACATTCCACATATGTGGATAGAAGGATGAGTGAGACTGAGAGCACTGGGAATGTATACTCAATTCATAAGCTGTTTACATGATTCTAAAATTTCCAAGCATTTATTCTATGACTTGATTGTCACAACTCTTACTCTGTTCACACATACTCCCTCCCACACAGCAGTACTAATGCTAGAATTGAACTATTCAAAAAGGCAACAGCAAAGTAGAAACACCCATCTCATTAGAGAATCCAGGGAGTGAGATTACGATATGCTGCTAGGAGTTACCTTTTAACTTCACTTTGTACATTTCTAGTACCTGTCATACTAAAGTCCTACCTGATGTGCATAAGTGAGTTAATATTATCAGTCCTGAGACTACTTATTCTTAAAAATACCTGCTCGCAAAGTTCAATCTTTGTTTGTATTAGGAACTTACATTTTGAGAGGGATTCCACCAACCCAAGTAATAAGAATGACTCACTGCATCTAAATGGCTTATGCAGTATATTTTCCAAAACTTCTTCTGCTGAAAGTCTATTATTTTGTGTCACTGCAGTGGTGCTTAGGGAACCAGACACAAAAACACAGTCTGAACACTAAGTGTTCAATGAATTTCCCTGGTAGACAATATTTTACATGTGCTGTCACTTGTTAACTGTGGAAGTGAACCCATTCCACGTGATTACACCAAGAGAGAATAGGCTTATTAAATTTAATTGAGTAGTAAATAAAACCAATAATTGATATTTAACAATACTAATACAACAATTTTTCAAATTTCTATTGCACAATATCAAGGCAGAAAGGAATAAGAGGAAATAGGACACATGCTTTTTAAAATGACATTAATGTCACCACTTCCAGATGCTATTCCTATGAAACCACATAAATTCCCAAATCAGGTGGTTTTAGGCAAGAAAAGCTACTCTTTCATATGCAGTAAAAATGACCAATGTCTAATCATTTTTAGTCATCTAAAAAAAGAGTGATGGCTTGTCTAACATACTTCTAAGATTTTCAAGCAAAAATATTCAGGACAGCACAGTGTTAGCAAAGAGATGAGCAAGCAGACCAAAGGAAAAAAAAAGTCTTAATGACCCAGCATCTATATGGAAAGTTGAGGAATGATAGAGTAGGCACTATAGAATAGAAAAAGAAATTACATGCACTTTAAAATATGAGGCAAACCAGGCTGGCATCTACTTGGGAAAATGCATTGCATTCTTCTCTATTCCATGAACAATAATCATCTTATTATATATTCAAATACAAAAGATAAAACCAGAATACTTTCAGAAGTCACAGGAAGATTTTTTTTTAATGAAGGATTAGGCAGAATTTTTTTTATGTAAGAAAAAAGTGATAAAGGAACAGACAAACTCAAACATATTAAAATTTAGGGGATAAAAGGAAAATAGAGTGGGCCAGGCGTCGTGGCTCACGCCTGTAATCCCAGCACCTTGGGAGGCTGAGGCAGGGAATCACCTGAGGTTAGGAGGTTGAGACCAGTCTGGCCAACATGGCAAAAATCCCGTCTTTTTGTTGTTTGTTTATTTGTTTTTCAGACGGAGTCTCGCATTGTCCCTTGGGCTGGGGTGCAGTGGCAAGATCTTGGCTCACTGCAACCTCCATCTCCTGGGTTCAAGCAATTCTCTTGCCTCAGCCTCCCGAGTAGCTGGGATTACAGGTGCCTGCCACCACGCTCAGCTAATTTTTTCGTATTTTTAGTAGAGACAGGGTTTCACCATGTTGGCCAGGCTGCTCTGGAACTCCTGACCTCGTGATCCAACCACCTTGGCCTCCCAAAGGACTGGGATTACAGGCAGAAGCCACCGTGCCAGGCCTAAAACCCTGTGTTTACTAAAAATATGAAAATTAGCTGGGTGTGGTGGTGGGTGCCTATAATCCCAGTTCCTCGGGAGGCTGACACAGGAGAATCACTTGAACTTGGGAGGCGGAGGTTGCAGTAAGCAGAGATGGCGCCACTGCACTCTAGCCAGGCTACAGAGCAAGACAGCATCTCCAAAAAACAAAAAACAACACTCAGATACCCAGATAAGAGGATACACATGTGTCCACTGTCATAAATTCTTCACCAAGCTACAAGAGGGGAACTGACATTTTGGTGAATCTTTATAAATCATCAATTTATCTAACACACTTTTATTTCACCAGTAGCATTTACAAAGCTAAGTCCTACAATTCCATTTGAAATTACCCTTAAAAAGAACAGAACTTTAAAACTTACTACACTCACTCTGGGGAAGAAATAAATACGAATTTTTAGCAAATGAAATACATCATTTTACCCTACCTCTTTGGAAATAGTATTTTTATCTTTCAAGCTGTACTGACAAAATGTATCTTACAGTCAGTGAAAACCTGAAACTCAAATAAGAGGACAAGCCTTTTCAAGGTAACAAACTCAGGGAGAGGCAGTACTGACTCCAACGCAGACCTTTCTAAGTGTCACGGCAGGCCATTCTATCCCTTAGGACACCCATCCTGTTCAGTAAAGTACTCAATGACCACCTACGAGGCACTGGCAGTGCTCTTTGTCCTCCTGTGTGCCTTCAGTGCATTTTAATATTCAGGTTCTTGCACATCCTCTCTGGGGTGGGTTTTCCTTGTCCTTTGGGACGGTTTTTCTCTCTTCACAGGTCTGAGACAAGCTAGAGAGCAGAAATCATTTCTGCCTTTTCCTCTCAATATCAGCATCCAATTGGCAAACCATCAATGTGTCTTCGAGGAATAAAAACTCGGGCCGGAGGAATAATTTTAATGACCTAAATTTCATGACATTACATTGTATTGTCCATTAATTTTAATGTCCTAAAATTTTAATGACCCTAAGAGGTCACCATTTTAGATGAAACTATACCAGGAGATTCCTCTAAGGCCAAGAGCATCCAGCTGCTCCCCTGAGAGACTCTACCCCATACCTCAGGCTGTCCTTGGGGATGAGATGACCCCGGGGGCTGATACTCACTAGACCCTCCAATAGACATGGCCACTGTGGGTATCCTGGGTCATCCCCAGACAGTTCTAAAATGCCAGGACTAGGAAAAGACAGGAGAGTGGCTGAGGACACAACACCCTGTCAAGTTTTCACGGGGGGACCTCAACCTAAAGACATTTTGGTAATATGTACACTTAGGAAAGATGAAAAGAAGAGAGGTACAAAGATTTTTTTTACAGTAGAGTGTCAGATGATTTATTCTCCGCTTTCCTCTCATGTAAAATGTTTGGAAACAGAAAAATATTTTGGCCAAGGTGCCTCACGGCGCTTTAGGAGGCCGAGGAGGGTGATCAATTAAGGTCAGGAGTTCGAAACCAAACTAGCCAACATGGCGAAACCCTGTCTCTACTAAACATACAAAAATTAGCTGGACGTGGTGGTGGCGCCTATAAGCCCAGCTACTTGGGAGGCTGAGGCCAGAGAATCGCTTGAACCCAGGAGTCAGAGGTTGCAGTGAGCTGAGACTGCATCATTGCACTCCAGCCTGGCGACAGGGTGAGACTCCGTCTCAAAAAAAAAGAAGAAGAAGAAAAAAAAAAAAAAATATATATATATATATATATGTGTGTGTGTATATATGTATATATATGTGTGTGTGTATATATATGTATGGTTTGCTTCCTCATTCACCTTATCAAAGCCTCTCATTTACGCCCCTCCCGTGGACCCCAAACCACAAACCATGACTGCGGTACCCGTTTATGAATCGCGTTTGCTCAAACACGCCGTTTAACGTTTTAACAAAGCCTCAGGTTAATTTTAGGGGGAGAAAGGTGGGACTGGAAGCTCCATGAACCACAGCTCCTCCCACGCTGGAACCCCGCACACCAAGTCGGGGCTCTCCCGGATCACCCTCCCGTGGTCACCGCACTACCTGGGTGGGGGAGGCGCGGGGTTCCCGAGAGGGCTCCGGCCGGCGGAAGTGGCGCCCGCAGGTACAGACAGGACGCAGGGGTCCCGCTGCCCGCGCCGCCCGGCCCTGCACAGAAGGGGACTGAGGCCCGGCTGCGCCCGGCGACTCGGTCCGCAGGTTCCGCAGCCCATGGCTGGTTCCAGCAGGTTTCACCCAGCCCTCTTCCCCACTTCCGGAAGCCAGGCGCAGTCCACTCACCGCTCCTCGGCTTCCCGGGTGTCCCGGCGTCAGCTAGGGATGGCCCAATACCCGCAGGTCACAGGGTGGCCGAGCCTGCTGCAGAGGCACCGGGCCTCCCAGAGCCAGGAAGTAGCAGTGGAGACTCACAGGAAGAGCCTACGGTGGCAAAGGCGAGACAAAGCGCCTGCCAGCCGGATCCCGGAAGCCGCCCTCTCCTTTCCGGCGGTGCGCCTGACTGACAGGTCCCCACCCCAGCGTCCCTGATTGTCTGGGGCTTCAGGCCCCGCCCCCTCAGGCCCTGAGTGACAGGAGATTGCGATCTCACGTGAGGCTGGATGTGGCCAGAATGACCGTTTTGGCCTAGCGGTTTATAGGGGGTGTGCATCCTTCCTGCGCTGGGATCTGACCACGCAAGGAGCACATTCGCATTTAACCTTGTATACAAGATTATAGCTATTTTGCATAATAAGATAGAAAATTGCAAGCAATATAATGGCAATTCTGTAACTGCCCAGTGGGTTCACCTTGCCCGCTACCTAGACAGAGCCGATTTCTCAAGACCGGGGGAATAGCAATAGAGAAGGAGTAACTCACGCAGAGTCGGCTGTGCGGGAGACCGGAGATTTGATTTTTATTTTATTTTATTTCATTTCATTTCATTTTATTATTTCTGAAACAGAGTCTTGCTCTGTCGCCCAGGCTGGAGTGCAGCCTCGGAGTTTTATGATTATTCAAATCAGTCTCCCTGAGCATTTGGGGAAAAGAGTATTTAGAAAGTTTATTTTGCCAAGGTTGGGGATGCTTGTGCATGACACAGCCTCAGGGTGTCCTGATGACAGTTGCCTAAGGTGGTCAGAGCACAGCTTGGTTTTGTTGGAGATAAATGCTCGGTGACGAAAAGTGAAACTAGCACTTAAGCAAAAGTTTTCTCAGCAACGCAATTTACCTCTGTGGAAGCGTGCTGCTCGCATCAATCACAATCGCAAGAGCACACGGAACAAAGAAAAGCAGGGGTTTTTATTCCTAATGCAGTCCTTACCTCTGGCATGGGCTGGGGCCAGACCTCAAGATCTACACTGACCCCGTTGGCTATTTGTGAACACTTTCCCAAATAAGGAAGGGGGAAGGGAGTCGTGAGTTACAACGGTGGGACGTGTGGTTTGGAAGGGAGAAATGGGTGCAGAGCAGGTAACCAAGGGAACAGATGTGAGTTATTGATTAGAACTGACGGGGGGAAGGTTGTTTACAGTAACTAAGGGCAAGGAGGCATGGAGAACAAGAAAGTTGAGTTGGAGAACAAAACACAAGAACGTTAACATGCCAAACCTTTACAGTTGTAAAACTGTATCTGACAGTTTTACACATTTTAGGGAGACAGGAGACATCAATCAACATATGTAAGATGAACACTGGTTTGATCCGGTACAACCTGAAGCAAAAGTGGGTCAACTGGAAGCCAGGAGGGGGCTTCCAGGTCACAGGCAGGTGAGAGAGGAACGGTTGCATTCTTCTGAGTTTCTGATGAGCCTTTCCAAAGGAGGCAATAAGATATGCATTCTTCTCAGCGAGCAGCGGATGACTTTGAATAGAATGGGAGGCAGGTTTGCCCTAAGCAATTCCCAGATTGACTTTTCCCTTTATCTTAGTGATTTGCGGGGCCCAAAATATTTTCCTTTCCAATTTCCCCCTTCTGTTTTAAAAATATTTTGGAGAAAGCATTTTAGAAGAAAATCAGTCTCTGGTGGCAGGTTTCGTCTGACTTCTCATGGAGTAGCTGAGATTACAGGCAAGGGACACCACACCTTGCTAATTTTTTTTTTTTTTTTTTTGGTAGAAACCGGGGTCTTCCTCGGTTGCCCAGGCTGTCTCTGGTGCCCAACACAGGGCTCCCCGTAATCTCTACAAGTAATCCAGTGAACGAACACCAGAGCGTGGAAAGCTGAGGACGACCGACAAAGGACTCCCGAGTAGGTTTTCACTTCAAGCTCTAGGGTAAGGAGGGCGCTCGGGGAATTCCAAGGAAACCTCCGGAAAATGTGGGTCGAGCTGAGAGTAAGTTCGCTAATTACTTAAGCCTTGTAAAGCAGTTACTACGCCGCGGAGGGGTAATTGTCAGTACCCAAAATCTCACATCTTTGTTCCACCTGGTAGACAAGTATTCTCCTTGGTTCCCGGAATATGGTATCATGAATGTAGAAGATTGGGACAAGGTGGGATCAGACTTAAAACCAGCACAAGAGGGCCGCGATATTCCCGTCTCTGCTTGGTCTGTGTGGTCTGCAATTAAAACAGCCCTGGAGCCCTTCCACACTGAGGAGGAGAAGGAGGATTTTCAGGATGACATAGGAAAGTTGAATAATCAGGAGTCTAATTATCAGCAAAGTGAACCATGACAGTCTCCTTTAAAAAAGGGCGAGAAACGGGAAGGTATGTATGTTCATCTCCAGAGACTTATAAAAGAAACAGTGCCACCTACTGCGCCTTTAGGGGAAGGTCTGGAATGGCCACCCCCAGGCCAGCCTCTTGAATATTTGAAAGGGGTGCCTGAGACCCGCGCCTTGCGGCTCCCATTGTTGCAGGCCCCGCCAGTAACTATGGTGAAGGGACGCTTCAGGCTTGTCCAACAGCCAATGAGGATGAGGGAATGATCTAGGCTTGCCCACCTGTTAATTATGGTAGAGGAGTGCTGCCAGCGGGTCCAAATACAAATTATGGCACAGGGACAATCCAGGCATCCATTCGCCAGGCACAAGAAATGGGGGATTTGAATGCTTGGCAGTTTCTGGTAATTATTTCATCAGCTGAGGAGGCTAGAGAACTTGTTCAAGCATGCTGGGAGCCATTTCCTTTTAAAATATTAAAAGACTTAAAGCAAGCAATTGGACAATATGGGCCAAATTCCCCTTATGTTCATTCCTTGTTACAATGTGTGGCTTATAACAGACGTTGAATACGTATGGATTGGGAGGCATTAGCCCAATCCACCCTGTCCCCCTCTGAATTTCTCCAATTGAAAACCTGGTGGACGGATGAAGCAACAAATCGGGCAGAAATGCTCAAGCCCAGCGTCCCGTTAATATCACACCTGATCAATTGCTTGGAATCGGACAGGCATGGGTACTCTAAATCAATAGATGGTAATGGGTGATGAGGCTGTTGATCAGCTCAGAACTACATGCCTAAGAGCCTGGGAAAAAATTCACGACCCTGCTACTGCTTATCCTTCTTTTCACACATTTCAACAGGGTCCAAGGGAGCCTTATCCTGATTCTATCGCCCGTTTGCAGGATGCGGCTCAAAAGGCTATTTCCAATTCTCATGCCAAGAAAGTGATCGTTCAGCTGCTTGCTGATGAAAATGCTAATACAGAATGTCAGGCAGCAATTAGAACTATTAAGAGAATGGCAGATCTAAATGAGGAAAAAACTTTAAGTGAATACATTAAAGCCTGCGATGGCATTGGGAGGCACTTATATAAGGCCAGCCTCCTTATATAAGGCCAGGGGGAGAGAGGGGGATGCTATTACTCCCCACATCGTGGGGGGTTTCTCACCCCCTGCGATGTGGATTGTAACAGTGAGGGGGAGAGAGAGGATCGCTATTACTCCCCTTTACGATGTGGATCTTAATAATTATTCCCCCCTGAAATGTGTGTTCATTATTAGCAGTCTCTTTTGTTCACGATATTAGGAACAATTTCACAGGTTATGTGTACACAGCCTGCGATGGGAGAAAGATTACCATCCTCTGCACCTCCCGATATTAGGAACCATATCACACAATGGGTGTACACTTTTTCGGAGATTTGGGGTAATGTCTTCCTATTTTTCCCTGAATATTCGGAGACATATCACAGGGTGGCTGTACACCCACTACTCTCTTGGCAGGAACATCATACTTTACCTACTGGAAATTAGGAGCAATATCACAGACTGGGTGTGAAGCCAGTGTCATACTGGAAGTAATATCATGCTCTTCCCCCAAGATATGAGGAACAATATCACGGGGGGGTGTGTACCTTCTCCAGTAGGGGTAGTAGTTTCATCATCTCTTCCTTTAGATGACAGGAACAATATCACAGGATGGGTGTACACCCAGTGTGTTTTTGGAAGCAACGTCATTCTCTCTTCTTCTAGGTTTTCGGATTCATATCACAGGCAGGGTGTACACCCCTTGTTGTATTGGAGGGAATCTCATCCTCTTTCAACCTGCATCTTTAGAACAATATCCCATGGGGGCTGTCCATCCCTTCAATATTGGTACTAATACCATCTTCTCCTTTCCTGGATATAAGAAACAATATCACAGGAGGGGTGTACACCCCTTGCAATATTGGTAGTAATATCACCTCTCCCTTTTGGTTATTAAGGACAAAATCCCAGGGTGACTGAACGGTTCCTACTTTATTGGGAATAATATCCACTCACCTCCTGGATAAGAGGAACCATATCACTGAAGAAGTGTCCACCCACTTCGATATTGTCAGCCATGTCATCTTCTTCCCGCCTGGATATTAGGAATGATACCCCGGGTTTGGGGGCGCTGTACACCCACTGCAATATCGAAAGTAAAATCAGCCTCTTTCCCGCTGGATATTAGGAACTCTATCACAGGTGTGTGTGCACCTTCTCGTATATTGGGAGTACTATGAGCCTCCACCCCTCTGCATATTAGGAACAATATACAGGGGGCAGGGTGGTTACAGCCCCTGTGATATTGAGAGCAATAGTCTTCTCTTTCCCCTGTACATTAGGGTCTACATCACAGGGGTCTGTACACCTTCTGCGATATTGGGATTAATGTTGTCCTCTCCCCTACTGAATGTCAAAAACAGTATCACAGAAGGGTGTACACCCCCTGCGATATGGCCAGTAATATTATCGTCTCTACCTTTGGATACTAGGAAGAACATCACAGAGGGTGTGTACACTCCCCTGCGATATTGGGCATAATGTTATCCTCTCTTCCCCTGGATATTAGGACTGATATCCCTGGTGGTGGGAGGTGGAGTACATTAAGAACATTATCACTGGGTAGGTGTACACCCTGCGATATTGGGTGTAGTATCCTCCTCTCTTCCCTAGGATATTAAGAACAATATCACAGGAAGGGTGTACTGCCACAGCCCCTGTGTTATAGGGAGCAATAGCATCTTCTCCCCCTCTCAATATAAGGAACAATATCCCAAGGTGGGTGTACATCCCCTGCGATATTGGGTGTAATGTCTTCATCTTCCAACGTGGATATTGGGCATAGTGTCACAGGGGGGTGTACGCCTTCTTTGATATTGGGAGTAATATCATCCTCTCCCCTCAGGATTGTAGGCAAAATATTGAACTGGTTTTACAACTCGTGTGATATGGGCAGTAATATCATCCTCAGCTGTACACTTTTTTTTTTTTTTTTGAGACGGAGTCTAGCTCTGTCACCCAGGCTGGAGTGCAGTGGCCGGATCTCAGCTCACTGTAAGCTCCACCTCCCGGGTTTAAGCCATTCTCCTGCCTCAGCCTCCCAAGTAGCCGGGACTACAGGCGCCCACCACCTCGCCCAGCTAGTTTTTTGCATTTTTTAGTAGAGACGCGGTTTCACCGTGTTAGCCAGGATGGTCTCGATCTCCTGACCTCGTGATCCGCCCATCTCGGCCTCCCAAAGTGCTGGGATTATAGGCTTGAGCCACCGCGCCCGGCCTCGGCTGTACACTTCTTGTGATATTGGGAGTCCTATCCTCTCCCATCATGGATATTCAGAACAATATTACAAAGGAGGTGTACACCCCCTGCCATATTGAGAGTAATATTATGCTCTCCCCTTCGGGATACTAAGAACAATACCGCAGGAGGTGTGTACAACCCCTGTGATATTGAGAGTAATATCATCCTCTCCCCCTGAATATAAGAAACAATATCACAGGAGGATGTACACCTCCTGTGATATTGGGAGTCATATCATTTTCTCTTTCTCTGGATATTCGGAACAATATCACAGTGGGTGTGTACACCCCCTGCGATATTGCCACTAGTATCATCGTCTCCCTTCCAGGATATTAGGTATACACCCCCTTGTGATATTGGGGGTAATATCTTCCTTTCCCCCGCTGGCTATTAGGAACAATGTCACAGAAGGGGTGTACAACCCCTGCTCTATTGGGAGTGATATAGTCCTCTCCGTCCCTGGATATTAAGAACAATATCACTAGGGAGTGTACACCTCCTGCAATATTGAAAATAATATCATCCTCTCGCCTCCTGGATATTAGGAACCATATCACAGGGGTAGTGTACACCCCCTGCGAAATCGGAAGAAATGTCATCCTTTCCACCTTTGGATGTTAGGGACAATATCACAGGGGAGGTCTATGCCCCCTGCGATATTGGGAGTCGTATCATCCTCTCCCACCCAGGATATAAGGAACGAGATGACCGAAGGGTTGTACACCCACTACGATAGTTTCAATAATGTCATCCTCTACCCCCTGGCTATTAGGAATAACATCATAGAGGGGTGTACACTTTCTTCAATATTGGGAGTAATATCCTCTCCCCGCCGGATATCAGGAACAAGTCTATTAATTATTAATATTAATAAATATAAGAAAAATTAAGAGTAATCATCGATGTTAATAATCACAATAAAGATAGTAAAAATTAATACTGGTTAAAAATGTTAAAGATTAGTATTAATAATTAATAGTAATATCACTGTTAAAAATAAAATAATGATATCAGCAATAATGTTACTTAAATCAATACTAAGTGATGCTGGTAATAAAATAATAATTAATATTAAGAACTAATAATATTGTTAAACGTGATTAATGTTAATAATTAATTTTAAGTATGCAGAATCATATATTTAAAATAATTATCCATAATTAATAAATGGATTCCTATTAATAGTATCATTGATAATTATTAAAATCGATCATTGATGTTTAATAATTAATTATATTATTACTCCTAATACCGCAGGGGGTGTACACCTACCTGTGATGCTGTTCCCAATATCCAGGGACGGAGAGCATGATTTTAGTTTTAATATCGCAGTAGGTGTACACTCACCGCGTGACACTGATCCTAATATAAACAGGGGTAGAGTATGACATGACTCCAAACATAGCAATGAATGGACAGCCACCCGGTGACACTGCTCCTAATATTCATGGAAAGTGTGTATTATATTACTCCCAATATCACAGGGAGGGTACAGCTCTTCTGCGATATTGTTCCTAGTATCCGGTGGGGGAGAGGATGAAAATAATTCGCAGGCTGTGTTCACCCACCCAGTGATATTGTAATTAATATCCTGGGAGGGAGAGGATGATATTAGTCCCCGTCGAGCAGGAGGCATACACCCAGTCTGGGATATTGTTCCAAATATCCATGGAGGGGAGCGGTTGATATTACTCCAAATATGGCAGGGGATGTACATCCACCCTGTGACATTCTTCTCAATATCTCAAGGCCGAGAGGCTGATATTACTCCCAGTATCACAGACACTGTACACCCCTGTGTGATAGTCTTCCTGATATCCTGAAGGGGAGAAGACAGTATTAATCCCCATATTGCAGGAGGTGAACACCCACTCTGTGATATCTTTCCGAATTTGCAGGGGTAGAGAGGATAATATTCCCAATGTTGCAGAAGATGTACACACCCCCTCCCCCTGTGATATTATCCTGAATATTCCAAGGCACAGAAGATGATGTTACTCCCAATATCGCAGAAAGTGTACACCCCCCAGGGATGTTGTTCCCATGATCCAAGAGGGGAGAGGATGATACGACTTTCAATATCGCAGGGGTGTACACGCCCCCGGTGATGCTGTTCCTAATTTCCACCTGGGAGAGGATGATATTACTCCCAATATCGCAGGGGTCATAAACACTCCTTTGATATTGTTCCTAATATCCAGGCGAGAAGAGGATGATATTCCTCCCTATATTGCAGAGGGTGTACACCCGTCTTTGATACTGTTCGTAATGTCTAGAGGGGGAGATGATATTACTCTCAGAATCGTAAACATGCTGTGTGTCCACCGTGGATCCTAATATCCAGGGAGGGAAATTACTCCCCAAGACGTGGGGGGTCTCCACCTTGCCTGTCACCTTGTTTCTTATACCCAGGGAGGAGAGGATGATATCGCTACCAATATTGAAGAAGTGTACACGCCCCCTGTGATATGGTTCCTAATATCTTCGTTGGGAGAGGATGATATTACTCTCAATATCACAGGGCTTGTCCATCCCGCCTGAGATATTGTTCCTACTATCCAGAATAAGAGAGAATGATATTACTTCCAATAGTGCACGGCGTGTTCCCCGCCATGTGATATTGTTCTCAAGAGCTAAAGGAAGAGAAGAGAATATTATTCTTTGTACTGCAGGGGGTGTACAACCAACTGCGATATTGTGAGGCACCCCTTGTGAAAACAAGAAAGACTGGAATTTGATGAGACTCCAGTACCACCTGGGCAGCTCTGCCTTCCCCCACAGTCTCTCCAGCTGTGGGTGTAGGAGAACAGCTCTCCGCAGCAGGGTCCCACCCAGGGCTTCAGAGGACTTGATGGATGCACTCTTTCCTTCTGTTAGCAACACCAGGCACGGATCTCTGCTGTGGATACTAAAAAAACATTTTCTCTGTTTAATTTCTGAAAGGAATTTCTCTGGGATTTCCTGAACCATCAGGAGGGTCCCCGCATAAGAGATCATTTAAGCCACGGGGAGATCAACTTACATGAATTTTCAAAAGAAACAACTAATTAGTTGCTTGCATTTTCTGTTGTACTGTTACTCAGATCTGTTGATGAAGGTCTACCATCAGTTTTTAAGGTAATTTACAGGGAAGAAAATCATTAATTAGATTAACTCATTCAGCTATGAAAGGATATAGTTTATTTTTCAAATGTAATTAACTATTAATCATCTTTTAGTATATCTGAGTTACAGTATCCTCCATCAGAAAAAAAAGTGACTGGATTACACATAAGTTTATATTCTCTATCACAGATCAATCAATATTAATCTTAGCTAAAATGATTTAACTTGTTTCTTAAAAACACATATGCTGTATGTAACAGCAGCTAAGTATTGAAAATCAAAGAGCAAATTATAAAACAGGATTAACCAAATATTAGGAAATTTTTACAGATGTTTGCTGCATCGATGGGGTAGGATATTTGCATCATCAATAAACTAATTCTTTTATTATTTCAAAGTAAATAATTTAGGTTAGAATATTTGTTATTGAAATTTTAATCTTTTTTTCAAATTATACATTTGACAGTTATTTTAAAAATGCTTAAATGTTCAAAGAAAAATTACTAGAAATAGAAAAACTAATGTGAAAAGTAACAGCCCTCAAGAATTCCATCTCCCAGAAATAACTACTGTTAATAATTAGGTAGTGTTGCTACCACATTTTTGCTATGAGTGTACCAAAGTGAGTTCGTAGGAAGATACGTTGTGTTTTATAGCTAGCATTTTTCATTAACAGTGTGTTTTTGGCATCTTTGTTCTGTATTATTCTTTTTGTCAGCTGTTTGATATTCCATTTTATCAATATGTTATTATTTACCTAAGCAGTCCTTCATTGATGGATGAGTTGTAATGTTCCTGATGTGGAAAATTCCTAATTATTATGCTGAAATGAACATCTTTGTTCATTTGGGCACTTATGTAAATACTCTTAAAAAGTAAAGTTCTAAGACAAAAGATATCAATAAGGTTTTTAAAATTCTTTTCTTTTATTTATTTATTTATTTTTTATGAGACAGGGTCTCGCTCTGTCGCCCAGGCTAGAGTGCAGTGCTGCAGTCATGGCTTATGATAGCCTCGACCTCCTGGGCTCAAGCCGTCCTCTTGCCTCAGCCTCCTGAGTAGCTGGGACCACAGGCGCGAGCCATCATATCCAGCCAAGATTATGTTTTTATTTTCATTCTTTTTTTATGTTTACTAGATGTTTATAATTATTTCATTAATTGCCTATTAATGTATTTTCTCCATTTATTTCAGTTTCATTTTTCCCACTGGTTCATTAGCCTTATTTGTGTATATATTGCTTTGTTATTTGTTCATAGGTTTTGATATTTTTTTTCTCTGGATTCACATTTGGAGTCATTCTGAAAAGAATCTTTGCTTTTCAAAATTAAAAATATAGGTGTACATTTTCCCTGGTACTTCTATTTTCTTTTTTTTTTTTTGAGACAAAGTCTCACTCTGTCACCCAGGCTGGAGTGCAGTAGCACAATCTCAGCTCACTGCAACCTCTGCCTCCTGGGTTCAAGCAGTTCTCTGCCTCAGCCTCCCGAGTAGCTGGGATTACAGGTGCCTGCCACCACGCCCGGCTAGTTTTTTTGTATTTTTAATAGAGGCGGGGTATCATCATGTTGGTCAGACTGGTCTTGAACTCCTGACTTTATGTTCCACCCGCCTCAGCCTCCCAAAGTGCTGGGATTACAGGCATGAGCCAACGTGCCCTACCTATTTTTTCTTTATTTTCCATTTACGTCTTTGGATCCAACTGGAATTTATTTCATCTTAAGAGTAAGGTACAGAGTCTAGCTTTACTTTAAAAAAAAATTAATAGTTATATTCTGTGTAAACTTGGACAAACATAAAACCCCAAAAACAAATAAGAACACCTCATGGATTGAATTAGGGATAATTGACATTTTTCACAATATTGAAGCTTATTCAGGGACACAGTGTCTCTGCATCTTCATTCCTCAAGTCCTTCCATCTACGTGGCACCTCCAGCCTCCCAGGTGGCTGCTCAAGTTGGAAGCCTCAGATTCCTCTCCTCTCTTCATACTCCGTCCTTGGAACAGGTTTTAGAAATATGTTCCACAGTCCAGGCACGGTGGCTCATGACTGTAATCCCAGCACTTTGGGAGGTCAAGGCAGGTGGATCACCTGAGGTCAGAAGTTCGAGACCAGCCTGGCCAACATGGTGAAACCCTGTCTCTACTAAAAATACAAAAACTTGCTGGGCATGGTGGTGGGTGCCTGTAGTCCTGAGAATAGCTTGAACACATAAGGCAGATGTTATAGTGAACCAAGATTGTGCCACTGCTTTCCAGCCTGAATGACAGAGCAAGACTCCGTCTCAAAAAAAGAAAAAGAAAAAAAAAGAAATATGTTCCACATCTGCTTCTTTCTGTCCCTCCTGTGCCACCACCTGGCCATACCGCCTTGGTCCCTCCTTGGAATGTTGCTGGTACTGACTGGTCTGCCCACCGACTTCTGCGAGCCCTTCCCCTTGTCATAACACAGCAGCCAGACTGATCCTTCCCCAACATGTCATCCTCTCCTCAGAAGCCCTCAGATGGGTTCATGTCTTGGAACAGAAGCCAGGTGCTCTGCAGTGGCACACATACGCCACTCTGCAGTGGGATATATACGCTGCTCTGCAGTGGCACACATACACTGCTCTGCAGTGGGATATGTAGGCTGCTCTGCAGTGGCACACATACACCACTCTGTAGTGGGATACATACGCTGCTCTGCAGTGGCACACATATGCCGCTCTGTAGTGGGATACATATACTGCTCTGCAGTGGCACACATATGCCGCTTTGCAGTGGGATACATACGCTGCTCTGCAGTGGCACACATATGCTGCTCTGCAGTGGGATACATACACTGCTCTGCAGTGGCACACATATGCCGCTCTGCAGTGGGATACATACGCTGCTCTGCAGTGGCACACATATGCTGCTCTGCAGTGGGATACATACACTGCTCTGCAGTGGCACACATATGCCGCTCTGTAGTGGGATATATATACTGCTCTGCAGTGGCACACATATGCCGCTCTGCAGTGGGATACATACGCTGCTCTGCAGTGGCACACATATGCTGCGTGTGGGTCTGCCCTGTGGGGACATCACCCGTGCAGGCACATGTGTGTGCCTCCCGTGTTCTGCCCAGCACACTCCCTAGTGCACTCCAGGCTCTCACACATCTGAGTGAAGGGAAGGCCAGCACATTTCTTCCATAGTTAACATCTAGCTACTTGAGTTGTTTGTTTTGTGCTTTTAAGAATTGTAGGTAGCGGGCCGGGTGCAGTGGCTAACACCTGTAATCCCAGCACTTTGGGAGGCCGAGGCAGGTGGTTCACCTGAGGTCAGGAGTTCAAGACCAGTGTGGCCAAACGTGGTGAAACCCCGTCTCTAATAAAAATACAAAAAAATTACCCAGACGTGGTGGTGGGTGCCTGTAATCCCAGCTACTCAGCAGCTTGAAGCTGGAGAATCACTTGAACCTGGGAGGCAGAGGTTGCAGTGAGCTGAGATCGCACCAGTGCACTCCAGCCTGGGCAAAAAGAGTAAGACTGTGTCTCAAAAAAAAAAAAAAAGAAAAAGAAAAAGAAAAAAGAAAAGAAAAAAGAATTGTAGGTAGTTACAGATTTTTTAATTTGTCAACTATCAATTCACTGACTTTGTTTCTCATAGGTTTCAGTTGACTGACTTGGATTTTTAAGTTATGTGGTTATATCAGCTTCAAATGACGTAATTTTATACTTGTAAAAATATGTATGTGCTTAGCAATTAAATGATTATGTGATTTTTTTTAGTTGTATTGTTTTTTAGTTGTATTGCTTTTTAGTGTTTAAGTAACTATTTCCTAGTTAAATTTCCAATTGTTTGGAATCCTTTTTTTCTTATTCATCTCCAGTTTTGTGCACAGAGGGTGGGTGTGGCATTTGTGATCTATTATTGTTAATGGCCTCCATTTAAAATCATTTTATTGGCTGTGATTTCCTTGCCATGTGAAACCTATTTTAGTGAAGCGTTTACTTTTCTAGCTGCAAAAAATTGTTTGAAGAAAGATAATGAGAAATGGGGACTCTAATTGGCCTACAGTTCAATAGAAGAAAACTAAGTCTACCCAAACACGATAGTAGCCACTGTTTTCTCTAAACTAGGAAAAAGCAGCAGTAGAATTGTTGATTAGTCTTGAAGAATACTGTAGTTCTCGCTGCCATCCGGTTTTTCAGCCTAAAAAACAGGTATGCCGAATGCAGGGTGCTGGGAGGGCTGTGTACGTCTCTGAAACCACCTGTCTTTTGCAGAGATGCTGGAAGGGTGCAGTTTGCCTGCTGAGTCAGACTTTGAGTTGGGCAGATCCAGCTTTCTAGCCAGCGTGGTGCTTGCTGTGGCCCTGGCCTGGTTGCTCAGTCTTCTGAGCCTCAAGTTCCGTGTCTCGCAGTTGAAAGTAATGCAGTGCTGATGGCACTGAGGTTTTTAGTGTTAAATGGATGAGCACTGGGAAGTGCTTTTGCTGGCAGGCTTTTATTGCTGTAGGCAGTAACGCAGAGCTGGGAGCAGTTTTTATTTGTCAGTGGTGAGTAATGTCAGTTTTTCTTCTCCTACACGGACTAGCTTTTGTTAACTTACTGAAACAAACAATTTTTTAAGCATTTCTGCCAGGAAGTTCCAATTTGGCAATCAGCGAAGGTGTTTTATTCTACATACGGGAGGATACAAGGGTAGTGCAAGGGGATGAAAGAGACAGTCCCCAAGAATATAAGCATCGTGACAGCTGTGCAGGTGAAAATGCATAAATGAGACTACCTCTAAAAGGAAGCTGTAAAATCAACACACCGCGGGTCAGGAGAGATTTGCAAAGGCGCTTTAAAGAAATGGTGCCTTGAGAAGTCGGAGGCCTCCTTGAAAATGCCTTAAGGAAAATACTGTCAGAAGGGGGTTGTCAGCAGTGAAGCTGGGAAAACAGCCTCCTGGAGGTGTGGCTTGGAGGCAGAGCATTGGGCTGCACTGGTCGGATGCCATTCCCCGTTGGCGCCACAGACCAGCTTTACCAGTGGGGATTGCCGTGCTTTCCAAGCGCAAGCCCTTAGGAAGGTAGAGGTGGGCAGGTAGGGAGGAGGGAAGATTTAGGAAGGAAGAGGAGCTTCAAGAAGGCAGCCTTTGTCTTCCAACCAGAGCTGCTGAGGCTCCAGACCATCCTCTCCTGCGCCCCACGGGGGCTATTTGGGTCCTTACCACTTCCTGTCCCCCTCCTGGCATCTCACAGGTATTCAGGCAGCTTTACATCCTGGGCTTCGGTTATTCCTGCTGTTGAGACCACTCACGCTCCGTGGTGTCAGCAGCCACCATTTGACTTGCTCATATGCTAGTGGGTTAGAAATGGGGAGCATCTGCTGAGGGATCTGTCCTGTGGCCTGGCCTGAGTGTGGACGGCGGTGGTCTCCCAGGGCTTCTTGGGTGTCGCGTCTGAGAAGACTGGAAGTTGGCCAGAGGCCTCATGGGGTTCCTGCAGGGACAGTCTCAAGGTGACAGCAGATGCACCCCGAGCACGGCCTGCACTGGAGAGGCACCTGCGCCTCTGACACGGCTTTGCATAACGTGCAGCATCTTCACACCTGCTGTGTTCTGCTGGTTCCAGGCCAGTCGCCAGAGCTCGTGCAGATTTGGTAGGGTCCTCCCTCTCAATGGCAGGTGTCGAAAGAACCTCTGGACATGGTCATAGCCATCCCAGACGTTCACTCCCTACCAATCCCCTGGTGGTTTCCCCAGCCTTCCCCCATCTGTACTGAAGAACTGACACCTGCCCTCTGGTTTTAAAATGTTTAGAATTTGTAATAATTTTATAGATACGTATTTTCTAGAGAGTGATGTAACATCCATAACAATCTAAAAACAGATTTTCTAGGAAGTTACCGTGAAATCTACCAAGTCAATAAAACATTTCATCCCAGGTGCTGAGCTTTGAGGAGAGTATCAGGGTTTGGGATCTGCTGCCTTTCCCCGAAGAACTCACTTGGGAAGCAGTCAGGTACGTGGCATCCTGGGGCCTGGCTGACCTCAAGCTTGTCTGGTACTGTTAGTTTCAGCAGCATTTCTTCTTTAGCGAGGCTGTTGGAAGATAAAAGGGGAAGGAGGAATTTCTGGGCCTTGGTGGCTGTGAGGAGCTGCAAGTGATGCTGAATGCGATCTTCCAGCTGGCCTGAGGCCCTGGTGGAGACTGAACATGGAACGAGAGGCAGGTTTTGTGGGTAGACAATGGCGTCCCTGAGAACTACTGAGTAGGCAGAAAGAAAGATGGGTCTGAAGCTCAGGAGAGAAGTGGGGATGGAGGCATGCATTCTGGAATCGTAGGCAACAGCAGACATACTTGTTCAGCAGGAGGAATATGCAGGTGGTTCATCGTCTCGTCATCAGTCATCATTGGACTTTGCTTTTGGCATAGGGCATCATTTCTTTCTCCACTGTCCCGTGATGGTGGCTTTTTACATTTTATATTTGGGGAAACTAAGATTCACAGTCAGGTTGCTGCTCAGTGAACCATTAACCATTATTGTGCGTGGGCACTAATGTGGGCATTTTAATTGTCATGTATCTTTAAATATTTTCTATTTTTCAGATTACAAGATAATTCTGAAACAAATGCCAGCCACTCTTTAATTACAAAAATGACGGATGAGCTGTATCACCATGTGCCTGAGAATCATTGTGTTTTAAAGGACTTGGATCATCTTCCTACAGAGATGTAAGTTCCAGGACATCCTGACAACTGTTGAAACATTGTTTCTGCAGATTAGCATAGCAAACTTAGATATTTTCTGTTTTAGATTTTATAAAGTAGTCTTAGAATCCCACTGTTACTACTCCAAGAGGAATTATAAGATCAGTTTTGACAATCTCTGTGCAAGCGTGGCACATCTGATGAGGCTGTGAATGTCACATTCTGTTTGCCACAATTCAGTGTATTTAATTAACACTTGCCGCATGTCACGGTTGTCCCCGCAGACCCACCAGTGATACGCAGCTAGCCCTGGCTCCCAGAAAGCCGCAGCCTTGCAGGTACAGAAGGAGAGTGAGGTACAGGTGAGGATCACAATGCCTGCTCCAAGTCTGGCTCTGTTTGCAGGTGGCCCCAGCTGCTCCGTGAGCTCTGCAGCACACGCTTTCCTACCCTCTTCTGCCCCAGGATTGCGCTGGAAGTGCTGGTTGTGCTCCAAAGCATCAGCAAGCAGTGCTACCATGTGTCTGGCCAGGTCACCATTGCCTCGGAGCTGAGACACAGGCAGTGGGTGGAGAGAATGCTGCGGTCTCGCCAGCGGCAGAACTACCTGCGTATATGGAGTAGGTGTGCGCTCACTTTCCTGTTTTGGAGGGGCACTGTGGGGCAGGAAGTTGTCACAGATGCAGCTCCAGTCCCCACTGAAGACACACACAGTAGGCCCCTCACTGAACCCATCGACAGGTGTTGATATACTTGGAGTTCACAACTGATAGTATGAAACCAACGTATCTGAGACAGGTCTCAATCCTTTTAGAGAGTTTACTTTCCCAGGGTTAAGGATGTGCTGTGACAGCCTCAGGAGATCCTGACAGCATGTGCCCCAGGTACTTGGGGTGCAGCTTGCTTTTATACATTTTTATACATTTTTAGGAGACATAAGACATCAGTCAGTAGGTGTAAGGTGTACATTGGTTCCATCTGGAAAGGCAGGAAAACACAAAGGTGGGGGCCTTCCAGGTTATAGGTGGACAAGAGACAAAGGATTGCATTGTGTTGAGTCTTTCATAAGCCTTTCGGTGAATACACAATTGACTTGTGAGTGGGGGTAGAGGAATAGTGACTTACACTGTAGTGTGGATCAGTGAAGCTGCATTTTACACAGGGCAGAGGAAGCAATCATATAGGTATTTGTCTCAGGTGAGCTGAGGGATGACGCCCTGTCCCACCCCTAACCCTAACCCTAACCATAACCCTAACCCTAAACCAAACCCTAACCATAACCCTAACCCTAAACCAAACCCTAACCCTAACCCAAACCCTAACCCAAACCCTAACCCTAACCCCTAACCCTAACCTCTAACCCTAACCAACCCTAACCCTAACGTTAACACCTAACCCTAACCCTAAACCATGACCCTCACCCTGACCCTCACCCTGACCCTAACCCCTAGCCCCTAACTGTGACCCTAACCCCAACCCCTAACCCCTAACCCTAACCCTAACCCTAACCCTAACCACTAACCCCTAACTCAAACCTAACCCTAACCCCATCCCTAAAACTAACCCATAACCCTAACCCTTAACCCTAACCCTTAACCCTAACCCTTTAACCCTAACCCTAACCCCCAACCCTAACCCTAAAACCCTAACCCTAACTGCTAACCATAATCCTAACCCTAACCCTAAACCCTAAACCCTAACGCTAACCCCCCTAACCCTAACCCTCTAACCCTAACCCCTAACCCTAACCCTAACTCTACCCCTATCCCTACCCACAAACCCTAACCCTAACCCCTAACCCTTACGCCTAACCCTAACCCCTCAACCTCACCCTCACCCTGAACCTCACCATCGCCCTCACGCTCAAACTCACCCTCAACCTGACCCTGACCCTAACGCTAACCCTAACCCCTAACACTAACCCCTAACCTAACTCTAACCCCAACCCCTAACCCCAACCCCAAGACCAACCCCAACCCTAAACCCTAACCCCTAAACCAAACCCCTAACCCTAACCCCAACCATAAACCTAACCCTCTAACCCTAACCCTAACACTAACCCTAACCCTAACCCTAAAACCCTAAAACCCTAAACCTGACACTGACCCTGACCCTAACCCCCAACACTAACCCTAACACTAACCTGACCCTCACCCTCACCCTGAACCTGACCCTAACCCCTAGCCCCTAACCTAACCCCTAACCCCTAACCCTAGACCCTAACCCCTAACCACTAACCCCTAACCCAACCCTAACCCTAACCCATCCATAAAACTAACCCATAAACCTAACACTAACCCTTAACCCTAACCCTTAACCCTAACCCTCTAACCCTAACCCTAACCCCCTAACCCTAACCCTAAAACCCTAACCCTAACCGCTAACCCTAACCCTAACCCTAACCCTAAACCCTAATCCTAACCACCGTAACCCTAACCCTCTAACCCTAACCCCCAACCTTAACCCTAACTCTACCCCATCCCTAACCCTAACCCCTAACCCTACCCCTCACCCTCACCCTCACCCTCAACCTCACCCTCACCCTGAACCTCACCATCACCCTCACGCTCAAACTGACCCTCACCCTGGCCCTGACCCTGACCCTGACCCTAACGCTAACCCTAACCCCTAACACTAACCCCTAACCCTAACTCTAACCCCAACCCCTAACCCCAACCCCAAGACCAACCCCAAACCTAAACCCTAACCCCTAACCACTAACCCTAACCATAAACCTAACCCTCTAACCCTAACACTAATCCTAACCCTAACCCATAAAACCCTAAAACCCTAACGCTGACACTGACCCTGACCCTAACCCCCATCCCTAAACCTAATACTAACCTAACCCTCACCCTCACCCTAAACCCAACCCCTAACCCTAACCTAACCATAACCCTAACCCTCTAACCTTCTAACCCTCACCCTCACCCTCCCCTTAACCTAACCCTAACCCTACCCTAACCCTAACCCTAAAACCCTAACTCTAACCCTAAACCCTGACACTAACCCTAAACCCTAACCCTAACCCTAAACCCTAACCCTAACCCTAAAACCCTAACCCTACCCTAACCCTAACCCTAAAGCCTAACCCTAACACCCTAACCCTAACCCCTAACCGTAACCCCTAACCCTAACCCTAACGCTAAAACCCTAACCCCTAATCTAACCCTAACCCCAACCCTAACCCCTAACCGGAACCCTAACCCTAGCCCTAACCCTAAAACCCTAACCCTTGGGTGGAGAGAACCTCTGTTCGCAGGATTCAGAGGGGATTTCGGTTTCCCGTTTTCCACTCTGAACCATTCTAAGTAGTCTCTGACCTTCGTTATTCAGGGCTAGAAACAGGAAGCATTTTATTCACTGTGGATGCGGCCCCGAGTTGTCGCAAAGCGAGGCGGCGCCGCCAACTTGTGTGCTGAGGAGAACGCAGCTCCGCCCTCGCGGTGCTCCCCACGCCAGGGTCTGGGCTGAGTAGAACGCTGCTCCGCCTTCACGGTACCCCCAAGGTCTGTGCAGAGGAGAATACAGCTCCGCCCTCGCGATGCTCTCAGTGTCTGGGCTGAGGAGAATGCAGCTCCGCCCTCACAAAGGTACAACGCTGGCGCAGAGTCGCAGGCCGGCGCGTCGGATGTGCAGACGCGCAGGCGCAGGCGCAGAGTCGCAGGCCAGCGCGGTGCAGGCACAAAGTCGTGCGCCAGGCGGGGCGCAGGCCGGGGCAGGTGCAGAGTCGCAGGCCGGCGCGGCGCAGGCGCAGAGTCGCACACCCACGCGGTGTGGGGGAGGGTCTCGGCGCAGGCGCAGAGACGCAGGCCGCGTGGGCCTGAAGGGTGGCGGTGCAGGCGCAGAGACGCACGTGGCCAGGGGAGCGGTGCAGAGACGGGGGAACATCAGTAATCTGAAAAGCCAGGCTCGGGTGCTCCCTGCTTGCAGCCGCGCACTACAGGGCCCTTTTGCTCACGGTGCTGTGCCTGTGCGCCCCCTGCTGGCGACTACAGCAACTGCAGGGCCCTCTTTCTTACAGTGGTGGCCAGCGCCCCCTGCTGGCGCCGGGGCACTGCAGGGCCCTCTTGCTCGCAGTATAATGAGGGCACACCCCTGCTGGCACTTGGGGACATTGCAGGGCTCTCTGGGTCACAGTGTAGTGGCAGCACTCCCGATGCTGGCAGCTGGGGACACTGCCCGGCCCTCTTGCTTGCCTTGTAGTGGGGGCACGCCCCCTTCTGGCCGCTGGGGGCTCTACGGGATCCTCTTGCTCACAGTGTGGTGGCAGCACGCCCCCTGCTGCCAACCAGGACACTGCAGGGTACTCCTGCTCATGGTGTGGTGCCCGTGCGCCACCTGCTGGCAGCTAAGGACACTGCAGGGTCCTCTTGCTCACAGTATAGTCGTGGTACACCCCCTGCTGGCAGCTGGGGACACTGCCCGGCCTTCTTGCTGGCAGTGTCATCGCAGCACAACACCTGCAGGCACATGGGGACTGTGCAGGGCCCTCTTGCTCCAGGTGTGACGGCTGGCGCCCCCTAAAGGCCGCCTCCTGCACCACTTAAAGTCGGAGTGCCAGTTATTAAGCCATCAGTTCTGGAAATTGATGTCCCAGTTCTTGTCTAACTTGGAAGAAAGATTTTCACCAAGGGGCAATACAAAGATGGCAGATAACTTCATTGAAAAAAATACAGTGTGAAGAGCTTACTGTAGAAAAATAGGAGTAGGCTGATAGTGCAGGAAAGCAGCGTAAGAGTCCTGTGCAGGGAATTTTATTTTGGACTTCTTCACATTCCTGCCTCTGTCTCAAGTCTCCACCAGTTTTCTTTGTCTGATTTTCCTGCTACTGCCTTAGGTCCCCAACTTGCCCCACTTAGGCTTCTGGGACGTCCTCACTGTTGGTTGAGGCACATGTGTGATGATCGATCCGAAGCCATTCTGGTACCAGACTCCTTCCCGCCATCCCAGGCAGGCTGACAGCAGTCACATTTGGACCTACTGCGTTTATCTCTTTTCAATGTGCTTCTCTGCCCTAATCTGTACTTATGGTGCCAGGTTTCTTTTAAGAATGTCCCCTTTGTCCTTATCAGCATGTAGCTACCAATATTGTGACATTATTACTGCAGAGTGAATGATGACTGGGACATCTTAAGAGGATTTCTAGGGTGTTTCTTTCTGCATAGGTACCTCTTCTCCCTCCTACCCACAACTGACAAGTGCCCATCCACTCCAGCATTACAGATGCCACTAAATGTGAATTTTTGTGGTCCCTCCAGGTGAGCCTTCCCAGACTTTCCCTTTTCCAGGAGCTCCCCCTCCTGTTCATGTCTAGCTATCTATCTGCTCTAACAGAGCCCACTATCCTGTGTCTTTCCCAAAAATAGTGAGGGGACGATTATTGGAAACCATAGGAAATGATATGCATGTACATGAAAACTTTACAACTTACACAAATAATCACTCAAAATCATCCTTACACTAAAAATGCAAAACTATACAATTTTTAGAAGAAACTATGGAAGAAAAGCTATGTGCCTTTGGGTTTGGTAATGAATTTTAACAAATGACACAAAAGGTTGATATACGCAGAAGAAATCACAATGTGGATTTCTTAATATTTACAGTTTATACTCTGGAAAAGACCTTGTTAATGGAACAAAAAGACAAGCCACATATTGAAAAAAAATTTGCAAAATACAGGTCTGAGAATTTGTATTCAAAATATATACAAAATTCTTAAAACTAAGCAATAAGTTAAACAGCTCAATTTAAAATGCACCCAGTTCTGAACAGACACCTCACCAAAGACAATCTACAGGTGGCAAGTGAACATACAAAAAGATGCTCAACATACTAGGGAACTGAAAACCACAATGAGATAGCACAGCTGGTCTATATCTGTTAGAACTGCTAAACTCTAAAAAAATGACAAATTGCTGGAGGAAAAACAAGAACTCTTTTCATTGCTGGTGGAAGACAGTGTGTAAGACCAGAATATGCCACCCCAAAATATGATGGTAGGAAACCAGAATATGCCACCCCAAAATATGGCCCTTTGGCATAAGAACTATTCTGAGCTGATGACTCTGAAAAAATGCTAAAAAAGGAAGTTCTGAAAACAGAGTAGAAGTTACCCATGTGTAAGGAAAGTTTACATCTATAAACGAAATCCCCATTTAAAAGACCTCTCTCTCTCTCTCTCTCTCTCTCTCTCTCTCTCTCTCTCTCTCTCTCGGCACCAACCAAGAAGAGAAGGATGACTAAATCACTAAAGAGTCTTATCAACAGAGAACACACGGAGTTAAGTCTGTATAAGAAAACTTACCCTTGTCTACTGTGCTTTTGCTTGTTACCTCCCCACTACTGAGCCTCAACTCTTCTTTCTTTAAGTTGAAGATAGCATTTACACTTGAATTGAAAGCCACCTGTTGGGGATTTACTCATTTTTCCCTGAATATCTCCCATGTATCCATAAGGTATACATGTTTTTAAACTTGTCTACTTTTTTCTCATTTTAATCTGTAATTTGTTACAGAGGGTCCCATCTAAGAATTCCATAAAGGTAGAGAGAAAATTATTTTTCCTCCCCTATTACAAGTTGGGCAGTTTTTCCCAAATCTAAACAAGTCTCACCTTACAATCCAAAAATCACATTCATAAGTATTTGACAGCTACTTTGATGTTATTTCCAAACAAAAGCTACCATGCAATTATGTACAGAAGCCCTATTCATAATGACCAAAGGAAAAAAAGGAATCAGAAAGTCTTACAACAGATGACTGTGTGGGAACCCACTCAGACATCAAGAGTTGTCATAGGGACCAGGCACAGTGGCTAATACCTGTAATCCCAGCACTTTGGGAGGCCAAGGCAGGTGGATCATGAGGTCAGGAGATCGAGACCATACTGGCTAACATGGTGAAACCTCGTCTCTACTAAAAAAAATACAAAAAAAATTAGCCGGGTGTGGTGGTGAGCACCTGTAGTCCCAGCTACTTGGGAGGCTGAGGCAGGAGAATCACATAAACCTGGGAGGCGGAGCTTGCAGTGAGCCAAGATCGTGCCACTGCACTCCAGCCTGGGTAACACAGCAAGACTCTGTCTCAAAAAAAAAAAAAAAAAGTTGTTATAAAGATTATTTAAATGAAAACATTTGAGATACCGAAGATGAAGAAAGAAATCTTACCAGAACTTACTTTATCTAATTAAAGCAGAGCTCCCAGAAAATACAGCTGCCATTAACCCCATCCAAAGAGTTTCTTTCAAATTCAGCTGCCAAGAAGATAGCCTACTCATTCCCATTAGCACTGAAAAATGGAAATGAAATCCTAAGCTCCTAACTGACTGAACAGACCCACTCTTGGCTGAGGGGATCCCAGAGTGACTTTCAAAACTGAGTTCTCAGATTTACAGAGGGTTCCATCTTAGAATTCCATAAAGGTAGAGAGAAAATTATTTTTCCTCCCCTATTACAAGTTGGGCACGATAAGATGACAGGGGTCAGATACACCTCATTATATCCCCTCCTTTGCTAACCATGATGAGGCTTTCTTCCCTAAGGATTTAACAGAAACAAGCCTTTCAAAAGACTCCACCACTGATTTCAACCAACTGCGTGAAGCTGCCTCTCCTCTCTTGCCTAATAAGAGACCACCCATTATGGAGAGGTTCTGGACAGCGTACACAGGATGCACAGAGCGAGTTTTCATATCCTCTGCTTCAACTTTTAATGTCAGAGGGCTGAAAACTCCACCCTGGGATCATGTTAACACTGCCATTTTTTTGTACATTGGACCCATGAAGGAGCAAGAAACTCAATTGCGCATGCATGCATTTCTCCTTTCAGAAATATGCATGACTCCTCCTAGAGCTTATTAAATATGTGTATTTGGCCATGCCACTCAGTATAAATTACTATTTCCTTTACCTCTCCCTTGAAGTGTCTGTTTCTGACTTCTGGCTGGAGGTTATGCTTCCTAGCCTGTCAGGACTATCCTGCAGGCTGCAACCCTTTACAGGAAATAAATCTCTCACTGGGTGCAGTGGCTCATGCCTATAATCAAAGCACTTTGGGAAGCCGAGGCGGATGGATCACCTGAGACCAAGAGATTAAGACCATCCTGGCCAACATGGTGAAACCCCGTCTCTACTAAAAATACAAAAATTAGCTGGGCATGGTGGCGCATGCCTGTAGTCCCAGCTACTTGGGAGGATGAGGCAGGATAATCGCTTGAACCTGGGAGGTGCAGCTTGCAGTGAGCCAAGATCACTCCACTGCACTCCAGCCTTGGCAACAAGAGTGAAACTCCGACTCAAAAAAACAAAAACATAATGAAATCTCTCCTTTCCGAATTTATGAAGCTCATCATTCTTCAGTTGACAGCATTAAAAAGTTCAAAAAGACCTTCCATACTGTCCCACAGAAGCCCTAGAAATCTCCATTTTGTTAATCATTTTGGATGCCTGAGAACTTGTAATACAATGAGTAGAAATGTTGGTACCCCATTTATAGCTGTCATCCTGCCAGTTCTCAGGAGTTTGTATAAGTCTAAATCTGCAAGGGTCTCATCTCATAAGGACCCTTGTCTCTTTCTCTGTTGCCTTTGCCCACTGGCTCTGGCAACTGGGGTCTTTCTTTCTCCTTGGCTATCTTTGGATATGGGGGCTCCATCTTCTGTGCCACCTTAGGAAATGCCTGTTGCATGCATGGCTAAGTCATTAAAAAGCCTACAGTTTGAGTAACATTTTGAGTGAGTACTCTCTGAAGCTGAGTTGGAATCTCAGGCTTCTTTGTCTGAAAGGTAACGCTTGGGCTAGAATTTTCTTATCCTAGCTTTGGTTTTGAGGCCTCTCTGTTCTCCTCTTGGGTTGGCAGTTATTCCTGGCTTTTTGTTTCATGGTGTGTCTGTGATCTTGGTCTTGCTCCTTTCAGAGGAACTTCTCAGTTGACTAAATTCTCCCTTCTCAAACCTCTGCTGACTGTGTGTTCTACCAATATGGAACTAATTCTGTCTACTTCCTTTCCTGTTTGCATGACTTTACCAAGAATTATTTAGAACTTTAATAGTTCTTTTGTGGCCGGGCGCGGTGGCTCAAGCCTGTAATCCCAGCACTTTGGGAGGCCGAGGCGGGTGGATCATGAGGTCAGGAGATCGAGACTATCCTGGCTAACATGGTGAAACCCCGTCTCTACTAAAAATACAAAAAACTAGCCAGGCGTGGTGGCGGGCACCTGTAGTCTCAGCTACTTGGGAGGCTGAGGCGGGAGAATGGCGTGAACCCGGGAGGCGGAGCTTACAGTGAGCCGAGATCACGCCACTGCACTCCAGCCTGGGAGACATCCGTCTCAAAAAAAAAAAAAAAAATAGTTCTTTTGAGAAAATTTTGATCTTCCAAATTGCTTCCTTTAGACCTTTCCTTTCCTAATTGAGTCTCTCAACTCCCTATAATCACTGAAACTTTAGGCACCCCACTCCATGCCTTGGAGGCTCTCAATATGCTCAAGGATCTGCAAAAGCAAACACCTAAGGCTGAAAAATAAAATAGAAAAAATAAAACAAAATTTAATTCTCAGCTTCATACGATTATATGTCAAAAGAAAATCTTGAAAATCTTTAAAATCTCCAAAAACATTGGTGGAAAAAAGCTTTAGCCCTCATATGAAGAAGATAAAAACTTGTTCCATTTTCCAGAAACACAGTTATAATACAAACATAAAATGGGGTAAAGACAAAAACCAAGTCTTCTATATAAACTAGTGAATTTTGTATTTTGTATTATTGTCATCACATTAGTCAGGGTTCCCCAGAAAGGCACAATACGTAGGATATATGTAGATAGACAGATGAGAGAAGGTTCACATAATTATGAAGGCTGAGAAAGTCCACGATAGGCTGTCTCCAAGTTGGGGAACCAGGAAAGCTGGTAGCATTGCTCAGTCCATGTCCAAAGGGCTCAGAATCAGTTAAGCCAATGGTGTAACTCTCATTCTGAAGCCAAAGGCCTGAGACCCTGAAGTTCTGATGTCAAAGGCAAGAGAAGGATGTTTCAGTTTCAGAAGGAGATAATTCACCTTTCCTCTTCCTTTTTGTCCTATCTGGGCTCTCAAGCAATTGGATGGTGCCTGTATTAGTCTATTTTTATACTGCTATGAAGAAGTACCTGACTCTGAGCAATTTATAAAGAACAAAGAGGTTTAATGGGCTGACAGTTCCACATGGCTGGAGGGGCCTCACAATCATGACGGAAGGGGAAGCAAAGATGTCTTTCTTCACATGGCAGCAGCAAGAAGTGCTAAGCCAAAGGGGAAAAGCCCGTTATAAAACCATCAGATCATGAGAACAGCATGGCAGTAACCACCACCATGATGCAATCGTCCCCCACCGGGTCCCTCCCACAACATGTAGGGATCATAGGAACTACAATTCAAGATGAGATCTGGGTGGGGACACAGTGAAACTGTATCAGTGCCCATCCACATTGGGTCAGAGTGGATCTTCCTTATCTCAGTGTCTTCCAGAAACACCCTCACACTTATGCCCAGAAACTGTGCCTTACCAGCTATGTTAGTATCTCTTAATTCAATCAAGCAGAGATCTAAAATTAACCATCAGAATATTTATGCCTGTTTCATGGCTAAAATTTCAGATGAAAGCTATGAGATCTCTATTTGTGTTTGTATGTCTATTAATGTATGTTCTGTATATGTGATTTTTCTTAACTCTGGATAGCACTGCAAAATTCATTTATAAAATCCTCTAAAAGTGTTCTATTCTAACTTGGCTTGGAAAAAAAACATTGATAAATAAATATTCCCCAAACTCCTAGAAATATAGGAACCGATCCAAATGTTTTTCAAGTTAACATGGTTTGGATACAACTTAGTTAAATAAGATAAATTTAATATTTTTTGTGTAATAAAACAACTATGTCTTCAGAGTTACCACTATTAAATATAAAACAAACAAGTTTCTTTCTTTTTTTTTTTTTTTTTTTTTTTGAGATGTAGTCTCTCTCTGTCACCCAGGCTGGGGTACAGTGGTGCGATCTCAGCTCACTGCAAGTTCCGCCTCCTGGGTTCAGGCCATTCTCCTGCCTCAGCCTCCCAAGTAACCAGGACTACAGGCACCTGCCACCACGCCCAGCTAATTTTTTTTTGTATTTTTAGTAGAGACAGGGTTCCACAGTGTTAGCCAGGATGGTCTTGATCCCCTGACTTCGTGATCCGCCCTCCTCAGCCTCCCAAAGTGCTGGGATTATAGGTGTGAGTCTCCGTGCCCAGCCAACAAACAAGTTTCTATTCTGCTTGAGTGCTTACAAGAAGCTAATATTATACTTACTAGATAATTAGAATCAAATCTATAAGCTTAAAGATTTTAAGTTGTCATTCTTATGAAAAACATTATTTCCTCTTTTTTCATGGTGAAAAGATATACATCTATTTAGAATCAGCCAGCTGGACTCAGTTTAGATGATCCCAGGTTTGTTGGCAACATCCAAAGCATCGTAATCAGGAGTCAGTCGAACATATGCCTTCTTCTCTCCATCAGGCCGAATCAGGATGTTGACCGTGGCCACATCCACGTCCCAGAGCTTCTTCACAGTCTGTTTGATCCGGTACTTGTTGGCTTTAACATGGACAGTGAACACAAGTTCTGCATGGCTGACTCAGTGATCAGTGGAAACTTGATGATAGCATGGTGGTCAAGCTTGTTTCTCCGGGGGGCGCTCTTCCCAGGATATCTGGGCTGCCTCCAGAGTTGCAGTGTCTGGGGATGCTGGAAGGTGGATGAGGTGCAGATCTTCTTTTTTAGGGGGGCTGTGGATACATTTCAACACTGCTTTCTTGGCCTTTAAAGCCTTTGCTTTGGCTTCGGCTTTAGGAGGGGCAGGAGCTTCCTTCGTTTTTGGTGCCATCTTGTGAAAAGCGAAAAACATTATTTCAATAATAAGTTTTTTTACAGTAAATCTGCCTAATAGTAGTTTCCAAGATACTTTTGGTAATTTTTAACCTTAAAGTTAAGCTAAGTAAAATATTTCCATTAAATATCTACATCATTTATAAATAAGATATAATACTAAAACATTAATTACTGAACATAAGAAATTCAAGTTTGTATACTTTTGGCTTCTTATTTTTACAGAGAAAGTAGATATTTTGGCCTGTTAATAAACACGTTTTTGCCCACCACATTGAGAAATTGAGACGGAGCGACACTCAGTCTCCAGAAAAAAGAAAAAAAAGAAATCTCTTTCTCTTAAGTTAACTCTTGTTTTTTTGAGATGGAGTCTCGCTCTGTCACCCAGGCTGGAGGGCTCACTGCAAGCTCCGCCTCCTGGGTTCACACCATTCTCATGCCTCAGCCTCCCGAGTAGCTGGGACTACAGGCGCCCGCCACCACGCCAGCTAATTTCTTTTATTTTTTAGTAGAGACGGGGTTTCATCATGTTAGCCAGGATGGTCTTGATCTCCTGACATTGTGATCCGCCCATCTCGGACTCCCAAAGTGCTGGGATTACAGGCGTGAGCCACCTCACCTGGCCACTCTTAAGCTAACTCTAACTCACAACAATTTTAGTAGATTATGCTTTTGTAAACAGAAATGGAGCATTTATCTTTTTTTCCCCACCTGATTTCTCTAGAATTTTGAAATTCTTACTGAATACTCTTACTTTCATGACAATATAGTTGTTAGCAAAAGTCCAGTAAGAATATGTTCACCTTGTAACAGGACATAATTGGAAACTTTGTCTATATTATCAAGGCTTTTACTGAAATATCATATTTAGGAAGTGTACCTCAGACTAGTTATGACTAGCAATTGTAAGGAACTAAGGTTGACTTTTATGGAGTTAATGCTTACAAAGCACTCTGAGAAAAGCCAGTCTGATACCTAGATTATGGGGTTCACAGCCTTACAGATTAGTAAGGAAGATCATTTCCTTGTAGGCCCAGGAATTTGGGGCTAATTTGAGGGCCTCAAGCAGAGAGGAAGTCACACGAAGCTATAAGGACTGCAGCTGAAATTTGATAGTATGTTCTTGGCTTGGCTTTTAGCCTCAATAAGGCCTTTAAAAGTCCAATCTGAGATTCTGTAGGAAAATTTGCAGCAAGGAACTTGAAAGCACCTATGTGGTCAACTCTTGTTCTTGCTGCACTAACGTAAATGATCAGGCAAAATCTAACAAGGCTAGACTTATTTTTGAAACAAGAATAATCTTACTTTGATTATCTATGATCAAAAATGATGGTTACTATGGAGATAAATTTTATGTTTCAATGGAAAACTATAAGTCGGATGGGTGTGGGGGCACATGCCTATAATTCCAGCACTTTGGGAGGCCAGGAGTTCAAGACCAGCCTGGGCAACATGGTGAAACCTCGTGTCTACTAAAAATGGAAAAATTAGATGGGCATGATGGCATGTGCCTGTAGTCCCAGCTAATCAGGAGGCTGAGGAGGGAGGATCACTTGCACCCAGGAGGTAGAGGTTGCAGTGAGCTGAGATTGCACCTTTGCACTCCAGCCTGGGAGACAGAGCCAGACCCTGTCTCAAAAAAACCTTTTTTGAGGAAAACTATACGTAACGTAAATGATGAGTAGACGGGTGCAGCAAACCAACATGGCATATGTATACCTACGTAGCAAACCTGCACATTGTGCACATGTACCCTAGAACTTAAAGTATAATTTAAAAATTTTAATAAATAAAAGGAAATCTATAGCCTTTGTGGGTTATCAGATTCTAGTCTAGTTTCTTGTCTTTGGGCTATTTTTACCTGTTTGTAAACTGGATCCTGTCATCTGATGAATTTTGTCCTACAATGATACTTGTGGAATAAGAAGCCAAATATTGTCTCTCCTGTTAATGTATCTATTGTCAGTTAATTTGAAGGTCTCCAACCCTGGAACCAAGTTAGAAGAGGAAGGTTTTTCTCCCCAAATGCATAACCAAATTGTGGTACATTCATGCAATGGAATACTATTTAGCTGTAGAAAGGAACAAGCTACCAACTCACACAAAGACATTAGTGAATCTTGCATGCACATTACTAAGTGGAAGAAGACAGTCTGAGGAGAATGCACACAGTGTGACTTCATTTAATGAGATTCTGGAGAAGGCAAACTACACAGATGGGAAGCCATTGGCTCCATGGGGTGGGGGTTTGAAACATTCCATATGATACTTTAATAGTGGATACCTGCCACTACGCATTTGTCAAAACACACAGAATTTTACAGCCAAATGGGTAAGCCAAACTCTATTCAAATTAAATAAAATTATTCAGGATATGGAGTATCCCAACACAGAATACATCATGTGAAAAAGAAATTAACTATGCTACAAATTACTATGGTTTGGATGTGGTTTGTCACTGCAAAAACTCGTGTTGAAATTTGACCCCCAGTGTGGCAGTGTGGGGTGGTGGAGCCCAGTGGAAGGTGTTTGGGTCTTGAGGATGGATTCCTCATGAATAGGTTAATGTCCTCCATGGGGATGAGTGAGTTCTGCTCTCACAGGAATGGATTAATTCCTGCAGGAGTAGGAGTTAACAAGAGTCTGGGTTCCTTGGCTTCCCTCCTGCTGTCGCTCTTGCTATATGATCTCTGGTGCACCCCTTGCTCCCCTTCCACTTTCCACCATGAGGTGAAAAAGACTGAGGCCCCACCAGATGCAGCTGCCTAATCTCGGACATTTCAGCCACCAGTATTGTGAGCCAAATGGACCTTTTTAACTTATAAATTACCCAGCCTCAGGTATTCTGTTATAGAAGCACAAAGTGGACTAAGACACAAATGTAGGAAAAAGCTCAATGAAGGTGTAGGGAAAATGGTGTTGACCTAAGTCACTTCAAAAATGAATAGATTCTGTAGGCTGAAGGCAAATGAACTACACTTCATCACTGGATTCTATTTTATAAAGTTCTTTCCAACAGGAGTAATTGTGAACAATTGTAAAACCACAGTATCTGTATCCGGAATAAAACAATGACTTACATAAGTTGCAGATGGTAGGAACCAGGTCTCTCACTGTTGAAGTGGGAGGTTACAAATTAGCAAGGGTAGAAGGCTAGAATGATTCATGTGATAGTAGATCAGAGGTGGAGACATCAACATAAACTTACATTTTGTTTAGTGTAGATACAAACAGTTCCACATAGAAACCTTTATAATTAGGGGTGTATAGGTCTGTTAGATGCACACATATACTTCCTAGCATTGCTAAGGACAGACAAGATATAATGTGCTCATTCAGCAGTCAGATGTAAGTTTTCCTACCATTCTCAAAGGAATCAGGCTCTTTGAAGAAATGTCTGGTACTAGAACTGGGACAGTAAATATATGAGCCAGGATAATCTTGAAGTATCAGAAAGTAAGTATGTATGAAAAAAAAATTAAAATATGTAATAAAAATAAATAAAAATTAATTCTTTTATTGAAAGAAAAACAGGAGCCAATAAAAAGAGCTACCCATGACCAACACAGGAATGAATTGTGCAACATAATGCTGTAGTGCTGAATAGTAACTAAAGCTTTAAGTAATTATCTAGGTGTCTGTGTTTGTATACATAGGTGAATAAGCAAATGGAGTTGAATAGAAATCTCCTTTGCAAAAGAATTCCAAATAATTGAGGTAGACAGTCAGCCATCAAGAAGGTGGAGCTCCTCACTCTGTAAGTGTGGGCTCCACATAGTGACTTGCTCCGAAAGAACACGGGCAGTATGGACAAGGAGGAAAAATAACGTCACAGTGGAGAAACCTGACAAACTAGCTCCACCGAACAATCCAAGTGAACATCAAAGGCGACAGTTCACCTTGAGAAAATGAAGTGAGAAGAGTAGCACTTCACCTCTGTGATCTACTTCTTCCAGACCCATAACCCCAGTCTAATTATAAGAAAAATTCCATGTTTAATCACAATGGGGGACATTCTACAAAATTCCTGACCAATCCTCCTCAGTACTGTCAAGGTCATCATGAGATGGAAAGCTGGACACGCTGTCACATCCAGGAGCCGCCTATGTGATGACTACATGTCATGCGGGATCCTGGATGGGTCAGGGTAAGATGGAACTAAGGGAATCCAAATGAAATATGAATTTTAGTTAATAATCTATCAGTATTTGTTCATTAACTGTGACACATTATGTAAGATATTAATAAACCATGTGAGACACACTGACAGAAGATGTTAATAAGAGAGGAAAGTAGGTTGAAGCTACAAGGGAAATCTCTGCAACTTTTCTTTTTTGCAATTTCTGTGTAAGTCAAAAACTGCTATAAAAAATATAACTGTATTTGAAACATTGTTATATTTTTCAAACACTTCCTTTTTAAATTATTTATACCATGAATTGCTAGTAATTGACACTGTTAACTAGCCCTGTTTTTTAAATAAGAGCATTTATGACACAAAAAAATTAAACAATGCAGACTGATATATAAATCAAAATAAATGTTCTTTACATGTTTTCTGTTACAGTGGTAACACATATGTGTAAACTTACTTATCATATTTTTTTCTTGTGCTGTGGTTGTGTCCTGGGTTCATTCTCTAAAATGCTGTTCACCTTAGACCAGGAAAAAAAATAACCTACCAGACTCTGTTTCAATTCATGACTAAATATTTTCAAAAGAGTGACTTTGTAAAAATATGTTCCAATGGCAAATTGATTCATTGTGACTGGATCACTTCTTCCAAAGACTTCTTGTCTTTGTTTTGTTCCATGCCTACCTTTTAGCCTAATACAACAGAATCAAATATTGGCCACTGGGAAAAAAATATTCAAAGAAAGAAAGAATGTGAACAGAACTTGTGACCATGAAGATTCAATGTTTTACCACAAAGCTTTCTAAAACAGAAGAGTATAAAAAGATATTAAAAGTCAATTTCCTCAATAGGCTTTGCAGAAAATGGGAAAACTAGAGAAAAAAAATGGCAGGACATTCTACGGGTGATTTTAGATGTTCCTATGCTTTACAGAAAAAAAATACTTTACCTTTTAAAGAATCACAAAGAAGTATTAGAAACCAAAACTCTGGAATGTTTCCAAATTTAGTTGAACCTCTATGTTGTTATGTCTATAGAGCTAGTCATGAAGTTGATGATTTTTTTTTTAATCCGTGCCTTGTGTAATAAAATACCCAGTGAATACTTAGTGCTCATAGGAAAACATAGTAGACCTTGTGAAAGGAAAATCAACCTTGGGGACCCAAAATCACTAAGCTAAAGGGAAAAGTCAAGCTGGGGCTGCTGAGGGCAAACCCGCCTCCCATTCTGTCCAAAGTCACCCGTCTGCTCACCCAGAGAAATGTGTATCTGAGTGCCTCATCCGGAGAGGGTAATCGGCAACGCAAAAGAATGAAACCATTTGTGTCTTACCTACCTATGACCTGGAAGCTCCCTGTCTGACCTTCTCTTCAAGTTGTCTCACCTTTCTGGACTGAACCAGGGTGTATCTTTCACATATTGATCGATGTCTCACGTCTCCCTAAAGTGTGTAAAACCAAGCTGGGCCCTGACCACCTTGGGCCCGTGTTGTCGGGACCTCCTGCAGAGGCATCAGGGGCGCATCCTCAAACTTGGCGAAATAAACTTTCTAAAAAATCTGAGACCTGTCTCAGATTTTCAGGGTTCACACATGTAATGTAGGGTATCAATGTTTATAAAACAGACATTATTCTATCTACTATTAAAATATGCTGCCAATTAACCTTAGACTTTCTCAACAAAATAAAAAATGTTGATGAGGTAGAAATAATATATTTAAACTTAAATAATGTTACAAGTTTTAATATGCCTACTTTTCAATTTTTCAATACCATTTTTACTACTTTAACACTGTAAGAAAAATGAGTAATGAAAACATGAATAAAAGAGTTTACAGAGGGTGCACATGTTTCCTTCACCTCTGCCCATCCCCAGCTTTCATCCCAACTGTCCTGATAGTGGCTCTAAGCATTGCTCCTTTCTCTGTACCAAGATCTCCCCGCTGAAGCAAACCCAAATCTTACCATATGTTATGACACGCTGTGATGATGAGCAACCAAAGTCTCAAGGAAGGGATGCTTTTGTAAAACAAGACTTGCAGGATATAACGTGTGAAGTAAAGCCCATGGCAGAGCTCCCTTTAGCACCCAGGGAGCAGACAGGAAGCTTTTGCCTCACCTTCCTCACTGGCCCGCAGCCACGTCTCCCCAGGTCAGTCTTGAGGACAATGAAACTCTAGTCTTCACTGTGGACACACTACCAGGTGCTCCAAAGCCATGGCCTCTTCTCTGGTGGGTCCTGAGGAGAACAAATCTCTGGTTCCAATCCTAACCCCAATCCTGTCTCTAGACTTTGACCCTGACCCTAAACCCTGATCCCTACCCTGGTCCCTAATTCTGACCCTGACTTTGACCCTGACTCTGATCTTGACCCTGACCATGACCCCACCTCTAACCATACTTCCGGCCCTGGCTCTGACCCAGGCCCTAATCCTAACCCTAACCGTACTATTATGTTTACAATCTATCTCTAATCTTATCCCCTACTGCTAAATAGCTGTACCCAAAAGCACTTTTTAAATTATTTAACTTCTTTTCCTTGAATTATCTAAGGACATCCTAAAGGAGATGTCATTATGTATTTTGCAGTCCCTCTGAGTGGTATGGCTTCAGATAGGAAGTTCTAATACTTTGCAAGACATAAAAAGTTTGGAGAGTAACAGCATGGGTTTGTCAGGGATGCATGTTGGCATTCATGATAGTCATTGGTGCTGTTCTCCAAATATTTTCAGTTCAGTTTTCATGAATGCATTCTGACTATTCCAACCCACCTACTTAAATTTTTGCATGACAACATAGCTTTTTTTTTTTTTTTTTTTTTTTTTTTTGGCCAATGGAGGTGAGAAGAAATAACATGTGACTTTTTCAGGAGAAATCTCTAAGAACAGAGTTCTATTCAGCATGCTTTTTTCTCTTTTCTATAGCAATAATTTTAGCAACATTAATAGCTTCAAAAACTAACTTAGCTATTAGGTTTTTTAAAATGTCTTTTGTCTTCCAGTTTGTAAGCCACACTTATCAGGACTACAGAGTTGAATTATTAGAAGTGATAAAGGAAAGATAATGCTTATCTTTCAAAAACATGAATTGCCTGTTTAATAGGCACAAACAAGTTTTGTTCTATTCATCAGGTAATACACAAAACTTTACACAAAAAGTGAGGGTCAAGGAATGCAGAGAACACACAACTGACTTCATGGCAGGAAGATTCTGAGTGCTAATTCAATGTTACTTCTCATTAGCTGCAAAATATAATTGTATTTGAAATTTTCATCATGGACACTAACCATCATTATGGACACAGGATGGCCATTGACCAATGAGAAAAGATGGTGGTCATAACAACCAGCAGTGCCCATGGCACATCCGCCAGTGTGCAGTGACTGTCAGCTCTGACTGATCTGGATGTCTTAACGGCTTCATCTGTGAGTGACAGGATTGCCTGGTGTCAATGGCTCTCAAACCTGGGTGCTTGCTTGAATCTCTTAAAGAACTTTCAAAAATATGCTCATCGCTAATTCACAATTATACTGTTTAGGAATTATGAATCTGGGTGCTCCTGTATTGGGTGCATATGTATTTAGGATAGTTAGCTCTTCTTGTTGAATTGATCCCTTTACCATTATGTAATGGCCTTCTTTGTCTCTTTTGATCTTTGTTGGTTTAAAGTCTGTTTTGTCAGAGACTAGGATTGCAAACCCTGCCTTTTTTTGTTTTCCATTAGCTTGGTAGATCTTCCTTCATCCCTTTATTTTGAACCTATGTGTGTCTCTGCATGTGAGATGGGACTCCTGAATACAGCACACTAATGGGTCTTGACTCTTTATCCAATTTGCCAGTCTGTGTCTTTTAATTGGAGCATTTAGCCCATTTACATTTAAGGTTGATATTGTTATATGTGAATTTGATCCTGTCATTATAATGTTAGCTGGTTATTTTGCTTGTTAGTTGATGCAGTTTCTTCCTAGCATCGATGGTCTTTACATTTTGGCATGTTTTTGCAGTGGCTGGTACCGGTTGTTCCTTTCCACGTTTAGTGCTTCCTTCAGGAGCTCTTGTAGGGCAGGCCTGGTGATGACAAAATCTCTCAGCATTTGCTTGTCTGTAAAGAATTTTATTTCTCCTTCACTTATGATGCTTAGTTTGGCTGGATATGAAATTCTGGGTTGAAAATTCTTTTCTTTAAGAATGTTGAATATTGGCCCTCACTCTCTTCTGGCTTGTAGTGTTTCTGCCAAGAGATCTACTGTTAGTGTGATGTGCTTCCCTTGGTGGGTAACTCGACCTTTCTCTGGCTGCCCTTAACATTTTTTCCTTCATTTCAACTTTGATGAATCTGACAATTATGTGTCTTGGAGTTGCTCTTCTTGAGGAATATCTTTGTGGCGTCCTTTGTATTTCCTGAATTTGAATGTTGTTGTGCCTTGCTAGGTTGGGGAAGTTCTCCTGGATAATATCTTGAAGAGTGTTTTCCAACTTGGTTCCATTCTCCCCATCACTTTCAGGTATACCAATCAGATGTAGATTTGGTCTTTTCATGTAGTCCCATATTTCTTACAGGCTTTGTTCGTTTCTTTTTACTCTTTTTTCTCTGAACTTCTCTTCTCACTTCATTTCATTCATTTGATCTTTAATCACTGATATGCTTTCTTCCAGTTGATCAAATCAGTTACTGAAGCTTGTGCATTTGTCACATAGTTCTCATGCCATGGTTTTTAGCTCTATCAGGTCATTTAAGGACATCTCTACACTGGTTATTCTAGTTAGCCATTTGTCTAATCTTTTTTCAAGGCTTTTAGCTTCTTTGTGATGGGTTCGAACTTCCTCCTTTAGCTCGGAGAAGTTTGATCGTCTGAAGCCTTCTTCTCTCAACTCATCAAAGTCATTCTCCACCCAGCTTTGTTCCATTGGTTTTTAGAATTTTCAGTTTTTCTGCTGTGTTTTTTCTGCATCTTTGTGGTTTTATCTACCTTTGGTCTTTGATGATGGTGACGTACAGATAGGGTTTTAGTGTGGATTCCTTTTTGTTTGTTATTTTTCCTTCTAACAGTCAGGACCCTCAGCTGCAGGTCTGTTGGAGTTTGCTTGAGGTCCACTCCAGACCCTGTTTGTCTGGGTATCAGGAGTGGAGGCTGCAGAAGAATGAATACGGCTGAACAGCAAATGTTGCTGCCTGATCATTCCTCTGTAAGCTTCGTCTCAGAGGGGTACCCGACCATGTGAGGTGTCAGTCTCCCCATACTGGGGGGTGCCTCCCGGTTAGGCTGCTGAGGGGTCAGGGACCCACTTGAGGAGGCAGTCTGTCCGTTCTCAGATCTCAAACTTTGTGCTGGGAGAACCACTCCTCTCTTCAAAGCTGTCAGACAGGGACATTTACATCTGCAGAGGTTTCTGCTGCCTTTTATTTGGCTATGCCCTGTCCCCAGAGGTGGAGTCTATAGAGGCAGGCAGGCCTCCTTGAGTTGCAGTGGGCTCCACCCAGTTCGAGCTTCCTGGCTGCTTTGTTTTACCTACTCAAGCCTCAGCAATGGTGGGCGCCCCTCCCCCAGCCTCGCTTCTGCCTTGCACTTAGATCTCAGACTGTTGTGCTAGCAATGAGGGAGGTCCCATGGGTGTGAGACCTTCCGAATCAGGCGTGGAATGTAATCTCCTGGTGTGCTGTTTGCTAAGACCCTTGGAAAAGCACAGTATTAGGGCGGGAGTCACCCGATTTTCCAGGTGCTGTGTGTCACAGTTTCCCTTGGCTAGGAAAGGGAATTCCCTCACCCCTTGCACTTCCTGGGTGAGGTGATGCCTTGCCCTGCTTCAGCTCTCACTTGATAGTCTGCACCCACTGTTCTGCACCCACTGTCTGACACGCCCCAGTGAGATGACTCGGTACCTCAGGTGGAAATGCAGAATTCACCCGTCTTCTGTGTCTGTTATGCTGGGAGCTGTAGCCTGGAGCTGTTCTTATTCTGCCATCTTGGAACTGCTCCCATCCCCTTTTTTTTTTTTTTTGAGATGGAATCTTGCTCTGTTCCCCAGGCTGGAGTGTAGTGGCATGATCTCGGCTCACTGCAAGCTCCGCCTCCCAGGTTCACGCCATTCTCCTGCCTCAGCCTCCCGAGCAGCTGGGGCTACAGGCATCTGCCACCATGCCTGGCTAATTTTTTGTATTTTTAATAGAGATGTGGTTTTGTCGTGTTAGCTAGGATGGTCTCGACCTCCTGACCTCATGATCTGCCCTCCTCAGCCTCCCAAAGTGCTGGGATTACAGGTGTGAGCCACTGCCAAGATTTTTAAACAAGGTCAGAGTCTGACCCAGAGGCAGGTCATGCAGAGGGTCTGGCATGGGTAGTCAAGCGCTGCTTTGTGCCAGGCACCAGGCACCTCCTTCTCAACTCTTGTGATCCCAATTTACAGATGAGGGGACTGCGGCTCAGGGAAGATGTCACAGCCCAGCCTGCCACTGAGGCAACTGCTCAAAGCATTGAATACACAGGATGGTAGCCAGAGGGAAGAGCAGGCTCTGCATTGAAGAAGGAACCTGGGTTCAAATCAGGCTTCACCATTCCTTTGCTGTGTGGGCCTAGGAAAGTCACTCAGCCTCTCTGAACATCAATTCCTTTGTTTATAAGGAAGGTTGTAAGGTTTAGAGATCATGAGTAAAAAGCCTTTGGCACTTAATATATGTTCAATAAGTGGCCACGCCCATCCTCTCATCCTCAGAAGGGCAGGTGGGGCTTAGAGGACAGAAGTGGCCATCAGATGACTCCAGCCACCAGTCAGAAACCTGGCAAAGAGTTCCTGGTACCAGCAACCTTGCGTGTAAGTCATTGGGTGCAAGGAAGAGCCCCCAAGCCCCAACAAGCTCACAGGTAAGTTATCGTTGGCCATGAGATAGGCTGCCATCCTCTAGAGGAGCCTCCTACCTCCAGGGGCAGTGGCTCATGGCGGCCCAAGTCATGGGCATCAACACCTTGTCCTCTTGGTCATCAATGAGCACTTAGATGGGTCTTCAGGTCGTCAGTGCCAACAGCAGAGGGGACACTCCCCTCTTCTAAAGCTTCCTCGTATTTGGCTCCCCAGTGCGGGTCACTGGCTCTGACCTCCTCTGCTGCCAGAGTGGCCCAGGACTCACCTCAGCCCTGCTGGTCTCCAGTCCTGCAGACCAGGTGGGATATCCCTCCTGAAAGGCCCACACTCTGGCTCCAGGACTGGCCAGCCCCTCCATGGACTCCTCCTCCTGTTACCCTCCAATGAGACATTGAGGCTTGTTTTATATATATATATATATATATTTTTTTTTTTTTTTTATAGAATGCACATCAGGCCAGGCACAGTGGCTCATGCCTGTAATTGCAACACTTTGGGAGGCGGAGGTGAAAGGATTGCTTGAGGCCAGGAGTTCAAGACCAGCTTGGGCAACATAATGAGACCCTGTCTCTTCAAAAATATAAAAATAAAATTATCCAGCCATGGTGGCATGCACCTGTAGTTTTAGCTATTTGGGAGGCTGAGAAGGAAAAATCACTTGGACCCAGGAGGTCGAGATTGCAGTGAGCCATGATTGTGCCACTGCACTCCAGCCTGGGCAACAGAGCAAGACCCTGTCTCTTAAAAAAAAAGGAAAAGAAAAGAAAAGAATGCACACCAGACTTCATCAGACCAGCACAGAGAAATGCACAGATGCAGAAGAAGCTGCTCAGTGCCGTAGAGCTAGGGCCACTGATACATGCAGGATCACGCAGTATGAGCACAGGACCAGGCTACTTCTGAGTGGCAGGAACAGAATCCCAACCCAGAGAGGCCTAAACAATGAGGAACTGGGTGCCACATCCCACATAATGGAAAGGCTGGAGGCACAGCACCCCCAGACTGAGTAATTCAGCAGCTCCACCCCAGTCGGGGCCCGAGTCGGCCTCTCTGTTATTTCTATGGCTTTTCACTCATCTTCCCACAGAGGCTGTGGCAGCTCCAAGCATCATATATTTACACAACAAGGCCCAAGGACATAGAAAAGCCACATCCCAGAAGCAGCCTTCTCTTGTGTAAGGTCTAAAACTAATATTATTAATGAAATTATGCGCTGCCTTGACATCTGGTGAAACCGGGAAGGCTTCGAATGGCCTAACCACAAGTTCCCCTCTGCACGCCTCTACCCTCCTTCTCAAGGGGGCCAGTCACAGTTCCTGCTTGTCCCTGCATTTCCATTCCCTATCGGCCCACAGAATTATTCAAACAAGCCAATCACATCACCAGAGAGAAACTAGGGTCACCCCATTCTCTTAATACTGCAAAGTCTGCCTCCTTCAGCCCCTGCCAGGTCCCTCTGCTTCCACCACAGCTCCCATGGGCCCTGTGTCCTCCTCTCCTAGCCTGTGGGCATACGAGCCTCATAAACTTTTGTCCGTGCCATCTGTCCATTGTGTCAACATTGTGTGTTGGGCCATCCCCATAACCCTGGAATGAGAATCCCTCCCTCAACAGCAGGGTGAGTGGGAGGCGATGAGAACACCCTGACCCACAGCAGAGCTCTCTCCCTAGGGCAGAGGCTCCCCGAGGAAGGGACGTTGTTCTATCCCGTGTGAATTCCCTGTTCGCACAGTAGTGCCTAGAAAAGAGCAGGTGCTTGATGCCAGTAGAGTAAATGTGAGAGTGGAAACCGAACAGTTCAGCTCTGTCATTGGCAGGGGCTGTGGAGCATGCCCACACCTGAGCCAACAATGGCAGGGAGACTGGCATCACCTGGACTGGCCTCAACCTGGGCTCCTTCTCCGGTGTGCAGGGGTGGGCAGGTCCAGGGTGCTGAGGTGCTGCTTTCTCGGGCCTGGAAGAGGCCTCTGCCACCTGAGCCAGTTGTAATAAAATTGTATGTATATACTGTCTTGATCCAGTTTTGAGGCCCTGGTTAGATGCCACTTAGTTTACTTTCCTGAGCAGTTAAGTCTACATTCTAACCACTTCCCTTAAGGGGCTGCCACTATGACCATCTCTCCAGACCGCCATGCCCCTGCCCTAGCTGCCTGGTGTCAAGTTCCAGACAACCCGGGATGGCTCCCAGCCTCCTGAGCCTGCAAAATTGTGTCAATGAATCAATTCCCAGGGAGCCCATGAAGCCCATCTCAGCCCACCCCACTTGCCATGTATGAGCTGCTCAGATAGCCCCGGCGTGCTGGCCCGTCGTCCCGGGTGAGCCCCCTGAGTGGCCCTGCCTGGCAGCCAGCTCTCCTTTGGAGCTGTAAGGAATCAAAAGCTCCGCCTTTCATCTCTTCCAGAGTGTTTGTGTTGTGTCCACCGTCAAAAGAACATTGAAATCTTACAAAACAAACGGCATTGTGAGCAGGATGGCGTGGCCGTGACGCTGGCGCTTGGACAGCTTCGTCAGGGACTGCCCTTGGCTTGTCGTTTTCTCCCAGGCCACTTCGAGAGGGTTTGGGGCAGAACTCGAGCCTGCACTTCAGCCCAGTTGCCTGCTGCTGCGTCTGCCAGGGATTGCCGAGTCTCTCCCCACCCAAATGTCCTCAGTGTGGGACTATTCAAAGTGGACAGAGCTGACTGACTAAACTCCAGGACTGGACACCAGCCCAGGAGGCTCACGTTAGGGCGAGGGGAGTGAGGAGAACCACAGCAGCTCTTCTCTTCCTGGGGGAGGCGTTCCTGTGTGTGTGGTGGAGGCCTGTCCTAGGGCTCATTAGCTCTACAGCATCAGTGTTTACTCTTATTTGGGGCAGAATCCTGGCTTGTCTGTGTCTTTCAAGCAACTCCTGTGAAGGAAGGTGTTGCCGGACTCCCCCCCGCACAGAAGTGGAACCCTGGCCTCAGTGCTGACGCTGCCCAGGTGGGGGCTGCAGCCTACCTGTCTCCTTCGTGCTACACACCTTGCTGCGGTCACCAGCAAACTTCACTCTCCCGACCCCCCCACCACTCCCATTGGTGCACTCAGAGACTCCTCCCCCCACCACCACTCCCATTGGTGCACTCAGAGACTCCTCCCCCCACCACCACTCCCATTGGTGCACTCAGAGACTCCTCCCCCCGCCACCACTCCCATTGGTGCACTCGGAGACTCCTCCCCCGCCACCACTCCCATTGATGCACTAGGAGACTCCTCCCCTGCAGATTCTTTGGCAGCCTCCTCCAGCCTCCCAGAGTCTCCGGACCCCCAATGCAGCCATGAGTTGCCCTGTGGGCTTCTGTTGAGAAAAAACTGCCCTCCTTGGCTCCACGCTGTACACCTTAGAGAAAACATTGCTGGCCACATACTGGGATCTCCTGAAAATAGAGGCTTTCTGAGCCCCTGAGCCCGTGGGCCTCCCTACAGTTGCCCATTATTCTTTGGATCATGACAACAGCCCCCCACAGCTTGGCACAGCTACCAAGGCCTCCCTGATGTTAGATGGAGCCAAGCCTGCAGCCACTGGTCCATTTCACCAGCGTGAAGGGTGGTCTCCCATGTCCTCAGTCCCTTGTGAGGTCACCCTCCCCAGACCCCTTGGCTATCTGGAAGCCTCTTGGATTAACTGAGTGAGGCCATCTCTAGACACGAGCTCTTGGGCCAGGGCTTGCAAGATTTTCGGTGACTGCTCACCAGACTTGCTTCTAGTTTCCCATGCAGGAAGAACGTGATGACCACGCAGACCACGGTGAAATGGAAGTGATTCATCAACACAGGAACAAAGCCATCCACAAAAGAAAGCAGTAAATCTCTCTAAGGCTGTATTCGTCAATACGAGTGCAGGAGCAGCTGGAAACCATGAGAAACTCATGGTAACAATGCTTATGATATCGAGGCCTTTCTCAAAATTGCAGAAATGGTAACTGTGTGTGTGCACACACTCCCGTATGTGCATGTGTGCAGGCTCAGAAGCTAGATGCAGCCTGCCAGACAGATTTCTTAGGGAAATACTGAACTGGGGCCTTAGAAAACTCTGGTACCAAACTTCTCATTTATGAATATCAAACTTAACCAGGCTCAGAAAGTCCCTGAGGACTCTCTTCATTTGTCCACAAGTTATTCAGAAAGTCCAGGAAGCCACTGACCTTTGTTAAGAACCACCACCAGGGCCAGGTGCGGTGGCTCATGCCTGTAATCCCAGCACTTTGGGACGCCGAGGTGGGTGGATCGCTTGAAATAAGGAGTTCAAGACCAGCCTGGCCAACTGTGAAACCCTGTCTCTATCAAAAATACAAACATTAGACGGGCGTGGTGGTGCATGCCTGTAATCCCAGCTACTGAGACTGAGGCAGGAGAATCACTTGAACCCCGGAGGTAGAGGTTACAGTAAGCAGAGATCACGTCACTGTACTCCAGCCTAGGCAACAGAGAAAGACTCTGTCCCAAAAAAAAGAAAAAGCCTAGGAGTTTGAGACCAGCCTAGGCAACATAGTAAAACACTGTCTCTACAGAAAAAAATACAAAAATTAGACAGGTGTAGTGGTGCACACCTGTACTCCTCACCCCTTCCTCCCCAACACAGAAAAAGCAGAAAGGACCAAGTCCCCAAATTAGTGCAGCGGGTCCAGATGCATGGGTGGGACTTCTGTGAACTACATTCGCTTCCTAGCTGTGAAACGGAGCCTCTGAGCTTTAAGCCATCCCTCAGGACCCTTGAACCAGGCCCGACCCCACGCAGAACCTGCCAGTGGTAAACCTGTCCTGTCATACTTCTGAGCTGGGCAGGCTCCAGCCCTCCCTCACAGGCCCGAGAGGCCACCGGAGGTAGAACCTTCAGAGCCAGCTCAGCAGGTGACTAAGGGCTAACGAGGCCCCGTCAGTGCACCAGGTGGTCCAGTGAGCCATGGAGGGAGTGAGCCCATGAGAGCTGGGTTCCCACGAAGGCTGGGCTTCCACTGGGACTGAGAGACTTTATTTGCTGATGACAGCTCCGGGAGCTTTTTGAATTTGCTTTCCTTCCCTAGCGTTGCAAGGCCACAGCGGCCCCTTGTAAGAGCTCACAGTGAGGCACTCACATTGTGTCAGCCTTGGGTTTCGCTGGAGGCTCAGCTGTCAGCTGTGGGGTTGGCTCACGTAGCCGTCCCATCTTCTGCTGTATAGGAATTCACAGTGCGGTGGCTCCTGCGGTGACCAGAACAAGAACTGCCACTTGCTAGAAGGGTAGGTACAGAAATAGCCTTAGGCCTGGGAGGTGACAGCCTGGAGATGAGGTGGGGATCTGGGTGTGTGTGTGAGAACCAGAATGTTCCCTAATAGAAGCTGCACTCAAATAGGGGAGAAAAATTTTCTCCTGAGAGTGAAGCTATGAGACAGGGCATGGCACGTACAGGACGGCGAAGAATCCTGGGGAAGCCCAGGTAGCCTCCATTTATGTCAACACCAGCTGTCATGTCCTGGGTGTTACCTCATGCCTGGTACTTCCAAGGGCGCTCACACACATTATCTCGTTTAATCCACAGATAGCCCTGGGAGAGAGATTAGCATCACTATCGTGTGGACAAGGAAACCGAGGCACCGAGAAGTCAAGTAATTTGTCTACAGTTGCACAGCAAGGAAATAGCAGAAGGGAGACTTTGTTTGTTTGGTTGGTTGGTTGGTTGGTTGGTTGTTTTTGAGACAGAGTCACTCTGTAGCCCAGGCTAGAGTGCAGTGGCACAATCTTGGCTCACTACAGCCTCCGCCTCCCAGGCTCAAGTCATCCTAGAAGGGAGATTTTTAACCCAGGACCTGAGGTCACTCTAATCTGAGTGCTCTCTGAGGTCTCCCAGAAGGGAGGAATTCTGTGGTACATTCATGATGTGAGCAGAGAGAGGATGGCGCCTATGAAGAAGACAGAGGTACCACACTGACCCTGCGCGCAGCCGTCTCTGGGGAAGGCAGTATGCAGAAGAGAAAGCCAGAGGCCCCAGGTCAGAAGTGCCAGGCACGGAAACAGGCAACCTTTTCTTGGGAAGGAAGGCTAAGGCACAGGGCAGTGAGGCCAGCACGGAGGGGCCGCTCACCAGCCCCGGGCCTCCAGGGATAGCAAACACGCAGCCATCTCTGCCCAGCCCTGCCTGTGAAGCGACCTCCACAGATCAGCAGGCTGGAGCCAAGGTGTGCATTCCTTGAGTGGGGTTTCAGCTGCAAATTCTACACCCTTTGTCCACTGTTTAACGAAAATGTGACATGTCTTGCCCTCAGTCCAGCGCTTTCTCACCCCCCAATACCATCCTACCATCCTCAAAGGGAGCCGTTGTGAGGAGCCCAGTTTCTGTCCATCCAGGTGTACATTTACCTCTGTGTCTGCAGACACATTCTATTAGAAGCAAACAATGGATTACGCTTTAACGACGGCTCTGCCACTTCTTTTACTTCGAAAGAGCGCTGTCCCGGCGTCCTCCAGTGTCAGTACATGGACCCCTACTGTCCCTTTTCCACCCACAGCAGGGTGTCATCCCACAGCCTGGACACAGGCCTCCTACGCCAAGCGGATTAAACACTTCGTGAGAAGGGACTGCACTTTCCCACGTAAAGAGCAAGTGATCGGGCCTGGAGCTGGTGGGGAGGGACTGTCATGTCTCAGAGGACTGGGTAGCGCCAAGATTCTGACCTCTCTGATTTTTTTTTTTTTTTTTTGAGACAGAGTCTCGCTCTGTCACCCAGGCTGGAGTGCAGTGGCCGGATCTCAGCTCACTGCAAGCTCCGCCTCCCGGGTTCACGCCATTCTCCTGCCTCAGCCTCCCGAGTAGCTGGGACTACAGGCGCCCGCCACCTCGCCCGGCTAAGTTTTTGTATTTTTTTTTTAGTAGAGACGGGGTTTCACCGTGTTAGCCAGGATGGTCTCGATCTCCTGACCTCGTGATCCGCCCGTCTCGGCCTCCCAAAGTGCTGTGATTACAGGCTTGAGCCACCGCGCCCGGCCTGACCTCTCTGATTTTTTAAGGGGTTTGGGGGAGGCGATGGATCTGAGAGGTGATGGGGTCTGGCAAGTGATAGTTTGGAAAGATGGTGGGGTCTGGAAAGAGATGGGCCTGGGGGCTGGGGTCTGGGAGGTGAGGCAGAGGGGATGGGTCTGAATACTCCTCGGGATGCAATGCCTAGTCCTGCACGGTCAGGGTGGCTCCCAAACAAGCCGGGCTGGTCAGATGCGGGCAACCCTCCCCTCCACAGCTGTGGTTGCCCTCTGCTCCTCAGCCTCTGGTTTCCTACACACCTCTGAGGTGCACCTCTCTGGGCGCCTCCTCATCTCTCATCCAGGTGGGACGGTGGCAAGTCCCCTCCCTTCTTTCCAAGGCTTAGCAGCTCTGAATCATAGACCAAGACCTGGGGCGGCCAAGAGCTTTTCCTTCCTCTTCCTTTAGGCCCTACTGCTTGAAAAACAGGTCTGTTGCCACAACAGGAACCAATGCACCCAAAGGACACACTTTGTGTCATGGGCTGCAAGTTTAGGAAACCAATAGGACAGACCCTGTGGGGTCTGAGGGTTCTTTGGCTTTCAAGATGCCTGCCTGTGAGCTCGTTTTTCCCGCCCTTTCTCCCTGTCCTTCAATAAGCACTCATGGCCTTGCCCATGGGCCAGGCACTGCGCTAAGCACTGGGCACTGAGACGTGAAGTAACAATTTCTTACTACCCTCCATGCAAACATTCCATTCTTCTTTAGCAGCAGGTTTTTGCATTCTACTTTGTTGAGGTTTTATGGTTTTGATGTGTTTCTTGATCTCATGCTGTCCCTGATCTCCAAGTCCCCTGGGCCAACTCAGAGACATCTGGGCTGGTCCCTGTGCCCTGTTTCTTCTGGCTGTGCTCCAAGTGCTTGGCCCTGGCCAAGCATTCCAGGGACAGGAGAAACAGTAACCCTCACTGGACCCTGCTTTCTTCCCCTAGAGGAGAACCCACATTGGCCTTGTGAAAGGTCTTGATGGCCCCACCCTGGAGTGCCTGCACCTCGCAGGCTCCCACGTGCACCTCCCTGTCCAGCCTGGCTCCCTGTGCTCACACAGCCTGGGTGTGACACTAGGGGAGTGTGTTTGAGGCTGAATGAATGGACAAGTCACCAGCTGGAAAGAGAAGCTCAGAGAGGGAATGAGTTCACCTCTCCATGAGTTCTAAAAGATCACGTGCACAAATGAGAATAGTTGCCTTGATTTGGAAGAATCGGGGGCATTAGGACAATGCTGTTTTCCTCTGTTTTCTAAGTAAGGGTGTATTTTTTCCAAGAGAAAATAGGAATGCTAAGAAGAAAGGTATCTAGCACTTGAGCCCCCACTGCCACAGTCTCTCTCCTTGACTGTAGGGCAAGGCAGCTTCTCCAGAAGGTGGATTCCTGGTCATCCACGAGGGAGTGACAAAGGCGGGTGAAGGAAGCCCCAGGTGGAAGTATAAGTTTGAGCAGAAAGGCCTGGGGCCAGGGTCCTTGCAGGATGCATCTGCTAAATTCTGTTATTTACTTAACAACCACTCCAGAGTCTAAGAAGGCAGGTGGCGGCTATCTGAGGGATGCTGTGAGTGAAACCTAAAGGAAGATGCGTTGCACTGGAGCAAACCAACCTAGCCCCAAACATGCTGGGACTGCATTCCAGAGACCCACTGGCCCAGCCCTGTGGCTCTGATGTTTCGGGCAAGTTGGGCCAAATTCCTGGTGCAGCTTGCTGGGCAGGTTGTGAGCTCTCGTGGGGAGGTGCAGGGTCCGGTCTCTCTCTGGGGCAGAGAAGGCGGGCTCCAAACAGGGAAGAAGAGGGATCTTACTCCTGGAGTTGAACAGAGGGAATGGACTAAGTTCAAGGTATGCGGCATACCCTTTACATTTTGCCTGAGCCCAGGCTGCCCTTGGCCTTTCTGGGTCTGACCAGGAGCCGCCTTCTCACACAGGTCAGAGGCCTCCCCAGCCCCAGGGCTCACCTGCACTGTCCCCTTGGCCTGGCACCCTCCCTCCCTCTTCCTGCACATCCACATTCCATGCAGCCTCACAGGCCTTCCTCAAGCTCCACTGCAGCATCAGTTCTGTTCTCCTCCCCTTCCAGAACTTGCCCCCAATGCCTGTTCCTTCTGCCCTGGACTCCTGTGGCTGTTTATATTCTGCCTCCTCCCTGCTCCATCGCTTTCCTCAGACTCTCACTGTTGATCTCTGTATGTGCGCTTGAAGCCCGCAATGTGTGGTGCAGTGCCAGACCCTCCTCCAGGAGATGGCATGAGGCCTGGTGTGTGCTGCTCTTGTGTCGGGAAGGCTCTCTCCCTTCACCTGGTAACCACTGCCCACCAGTCCAAAGGGCACTTCCTCCCACAAGCTTCCCTATAGACCAGGCTGAGCCGGTGGTGTACCTGGGCTCCCTGAGCCTCATGATAAGCTTCAAAGAGGCAGGGGCCCCTCCTCCATGGCGTCCCCATTGCCCAGCGCTTACTGAACGTGGGCTGGAGACAGGAGGCTCTATTGAGTTTACTGTTACATCCACAGGGTGGGCACAGGGGTACTACCCAAAAGGTATTCAGAAACAGGGCCCCACCGTGCAGCCTGCCCCCACCCCAACTTTGTTCTAGAACGGTTGGTCCATGTGCTCCCTGCCATGATCTGAATGTCTGTGTCCCCTCCCCAAATTCCTATGTTGAAATCCTAACCCCCCAAGATGATGGTGTCAGGGCTGAGACCTTCGGGAGGTGATCAGGCCATAAAGATGGAGCCCTCTTGAATGGTATCAGTGTCCTTAGAAAAGAAGCCCCAGAGAGACCCTTCACCTCCTCCAACGTGTGAGGACACCACAAGAAGGTGCCGTCTGTGAGCCAGAAAGCAGACCCTCAACACACGCGGAGTCTGCAACACCTTGATCTAGGACTTCCAACCTCCAGAACAGTGAGAAACAGGCTCCTGCTGTTGACAAGCCTCCTGGTCTACCGTAGTTCATTACAGCAGCCCGAACAGACCGAGACACGGTCTCCGAGCACTTTGCCTGCAGTCACGGGCAAAGGGTGCCCAGCATAAGCCCTGGCCAGGTGCCTCTCAGCCTCACTTGCTGTCCCTCTTGAAAAGAGCTCTCCTAGGGAGCAGGGACTCTGTCTTTCCTACTCACATACCCTCTACCCTCCATCCCCATCCACAAGACACCCAGACAATGCCAGCCTGTTGTGCCACATCTCCCTGGTTCTAGAAAACATGATCCTACAAGAGGGTGGGGAAAAGAGCTCATGCAGATCATTGTCCCTGGAGGCAGTGGGCACACGGAGCCCGTGGCCCGTCAGAGGACAGTGCCCTGGTGAGCAGCCACCACTTCTGATTTTCCAGTTTGTGGATTTGTGCAGTAGACACAGAGCCTGCCTGCTGGAATCAAGAGGCCTGGTCACCAGCCATGTGGTCTGGGCACATTAACTCCCATCGCTAGCCTGTATGGTGGGTGACACCTGCCGGCAAGGCTCTGTGGGATTAAATGAGGCCATGCAGGCAAAGTGCCTGTGGCAGTGCTGGGACTTAGCAGGCCCTTAGTAACAGATTCCCCTCCTGCACTGAGGCCAAGGCAGCTGAGGCTGCCATTCCCCCATCCACCAGCAGGTGCCCTCACTGCTTCACGCCTTCGATGGAACCCAGGGCTGTGGGTGACTGTGTCTGTGAGACAAATAAAATCCCTAGGGATAAGTGTGGGTTCAGGGTAGCTCTCTGAACTCATGTCTGCACCCAGCCTCGGCATCCATAAATGGGGATGACGACCCCCACTACCTTCTGTTCCCAGAGGTGAAGGTCCCAAGCCCTGTCCACCAGGGCAGGTGCCCAGGGCCACGCCTGAGATGACCATGAAGACTGGATTTGGGAGGCTGCCGATGTCTGCATGGAACTGGCATTTGAATGGCAATTGCTAATCTTGAGCAGGGTTTTCATCGAGGGTTCGAAGCTTTAGAGGTGCAGTGTCACTCAGGTTCAAGGTGCTCAGCAGTTCTGTGTCCTTGGGCAGCTACTTAACACTTCTGAGCCTCTGTTACCTCATCAGTAAAATGGGAGTCATCTTACCTACCTCAAAAACCAATGCACCTGCTATTATGAATGGGCAACTCCTGCCCCATTAATCTTTCCCTAAACACATCCCTCTCCCCACAATCTCCTCCCTCCCCCTGAACACACACAAGCTGGAGGTAACCTCTTCCTTCCCCAGGCTGGCTCTGCAATGGCAACTTTCCAATTCCTACTTTGTGGAAACCCGCCCAAGGCCAAGTTAATATTTGACAGAAGCCCCAGATCCACCCTCTTATTCACACCCACTGGGAAGACTGAGGACACTCACTGAGTTACTACTGGCTGAAGTTATTTTTTCATATCCTGCTGGAAACCAAAATATGGTCCTGGGCTTCTGATAAGTATCAACCACCACATTGATCAGCAGGTGGCCCAGAGCACGTGGGGAAGCTGTGCTGGGAAATGAAGACAGGCCCATCTTTACTCACCAATGCCTCTCTCTTACCAATGTCTCTCTCTCTCTCTCTCTCTCTCTCTCTCTCTCTCTCTCTCTCTCTCACCAATGCCTTTCGTTCATCAGCAGGTGACCTAGAGCACCTGGGGAAGCCTACCAATGCCTCTCTCTCACCAATGCCTCTCTCTCACCAATGCCTCTCTCTTACCAATGCCTCTCTATTACCAGTGCCTCACTCCTTACCAGTGCTTCTTACATCCAAACAGGGCACTTACATGTCCTCCTCTGGTGGTCAAGCACAGACAAGGCTGGAGCCATCCAGCATCGAGCACTCACCAGAGGTTGGGTTCGGCTTGGGGCTGAGGATATGCTAGGGTGGGGAAGGAGAGAGGCAGATGGGGGTGGTTGGAGGACGCCCTGCGGAGGGTAGAGTCTAGTCATGAAGATGAACATCAGGCGGAGAACTCCAGTGGAAGGAAGGAGTCACAGAGATAGGGACAAACTCGCTTGACCCTGGCCGGGCTGCCCTCCTCATCCTCTGAAGCCTCTTTCAGAGATTGCCGCCCCTCTGCCTTATCAAAGGAGGGCTGGGACTGCTGAGCTCGACTGAGCTGCCCCTGGAGTGAGCTTTCCCCAAAGGCTCAGGCCCAAGTGGGAAGAGTTAGCAACAGAGGCGTGAAAGAAGTAGCAAAATACCAAACCAAACTACAGACAAAACCCCTCCAGACCAGGCAAGGACATTATTAGGAGTTGATAGGATCTTCTTGTTTTTAATTAGTGTGTGCTGATGGGAAATTTCCAAGCTGCTTTCGCTGGACTGCCCGAGGGTCATCTCACCCCCCACTGCAGGCTGCGGCTTCCTGTAGCCACCTTGCTTTAAGGCTTGTTCCCAGGACGGTCTCCTGGGGAGGAAGAAGATGTCCTCTCAGAGGCCAGCAGGTCCAACTAGCGAGCTATGAGATGCCCACGGTGGGTGAGGACCTGGGCTTCTGAAGTCCCACAGCCCATTGTGCCCAGAGAGATGCTGCCCTGGGGACCCGACACAGTGAACTTGGTTGCAGCCATCCGAGCTAGCAGCTCTCTCAGAGGCACAGCGGGGTTTTCTCATTTCAAATGCCTGGCCCCTTTCCAGAGGCGCTTTAGAATGGCCAGCTGATGGGAGCGCTACTTTTCTTTGGAAAATGCGTCCACGAATGTACTTCTCTCCCTAGGGACTGGGAAGGAGGAAGAATTGTGCAGCAGGGAGAGATGAGGGCCCCACTGGAGAGAGGGGAGCCCCTTGTCCTGCCTGCAGCAGCTGCCAGTGAAAAGAAAGAAGGGTTGGGAGTCTGAGCTGGAGGCTGCGGGGACAATTCCCTCTTGGCAGGAGAGAATCCGGACGGGGGCGGATTTCAGGCTTCAGTGTTTGTAGGAGGAAACACAGCAATCCACTATTAATAGTAAATTAAAATAAATAGGCAACTGCTGTATAGTAATACTTGTTTTTTTTTTTTTTTTTTTTTTTTTTAAGGCAAAAAGTAATAGATAGTGAAACAGAGAAACAAAACAGGAAACACTGGCAGTCAACAGGCAGCAAAGAACATGCGGGTGGAGGTAGCAGCGGTCCCACCCTCCAAAGGCCCGGGCTGCCCAGACCAAGAGAAAGAGATGAATCTCTTCTGGTAACGTCCCTTCCTGTCCCATGGAACCAAGGCAGACCTGCCCCAGCACCACCACCAGCAGCCTTCTGCTGGGGCCGGCACAGCTGGGAGCAACCTTCTTCCCTCAGGCAGGCGCGCAGCGCCAAGTACAGAGGCCCCGGTGCACGTTCCCAGCGCCGAACCAGCGCCGGCTCGGGGTACGCGGAACGGGCCGGCGGCCGGGGCTGGTCCCAGCCCCCACTGCAGACCCCCAGGCTGTGGCGGCGGTCCCGTTCCGCCAGGAAACCGCCGCCTGGAGCTGTGGGTCGCGCACATTAACGCATCCAGCGGCAAAATGAAGGAGACCCAAATTCAAAGTTAGAGCAATGGTGACCCGAGGGGTGCCTTGGTGGGTTTGGGGTCCCGGTTACTGATGGTTAACATTCTTAGGAGATACTGGTCACCTACGAAGCGAGAAAGGCATGAGGAGCCCCTGACCAAAGTGGTTTTGCCCTGCTTCCCACAAGAGGTGCCACCCACGGCTGGAACGCAGGAGTCAGGTCCACCGTCCCCAGCTCTGCACGCCCGCAGCGGGCCCTCGAGGAGGTTCAGGGCGGTGCCCGCGGCGCTCGGGCCGGGTCTGCCGGGGCGTGGGGCTGGGGGCGGAGCTGGGCGGCGGCCTGGGCTCCTCCCTCCTCTGCTCGGGCTCCCCTGCTCTTAACCCGCGCGCGGGGGCGCCCAGGCCACTGGGCTCCGCGGAGCAAGCGAGAGGTCTGCGCGCAGTCTGAGCGGCGCGCGTCCAGTCCCGAGGCCCACGCCAGCACGCCCTCATGGCCCCCGCAGCGGCGTCGGGGGGCAGCACCCTGCCCAGTGGCTTCTCGGTCTTCACCACCTTCCCCGACTTGCTCTTCATCTTTGAGTTTGTGAGTGACTCCTGGCCAGGGAAGGGACTGGGGGATGCTGAGCCGTGCGCTCTCTCGGGCGCCCAGCACAGCTCTCGGACTGGATCCGCTAGCTCCGCAGGTCCCGGGAGCATCGGGGCAGCAGGGACAGGGCGGGGACTAAGCCAGGGAAGCCCCCTCCCACCTCCGGTCGTTTGTCCCCTTCTAGACCAACGGAATGAGGGAAACAGTCTACAGGACTATGGAGGAAAAACCGGGTTCCCAACCGGGGTCGGATGTTGGCAGCGGGTCAGGCGGGGACGGCTCTTGGTGCGCTGGTCCCAGAGCTGCGCTCGGGGCCCTCCAGATGCGCCCGGCGCCGCCGAAGCTCACGCCGCGCTTTGCGCGGTTGGGTAGAAGTGCGCAGCGTTTTGAAGGGAGATAGTGTCGGAAAAAAAAAAAATCAGCAAAAGAAACGTTAGTGTTACCAACCGAGATCTGGAGATGAGAGGGAGTTGAATCCGGTTTATTTTCTTCTGGCCTTTTACAGTTTCTGGCGAGGGGACGTATTTGCGACCAATTCGATCTGGAAATGAGGTCCTAGTTTGCGCGGCCGCAGTCCTTCTGCCCCGTGTGTGGGGTGGGAGTGGAGGAGACGGGGGTTGGGGGGCCGGCGAGAGCGATCCGCGTGCCCTGGCTGACCTTGGGCAGCTCCGGGGCCTCTGCACCTGCGGTCGGTCCCGCCTTGCGCGCACGGTCTCTGCCTGAGGCTGCGGGAAAGCGCTTCCTACTGAGAACTCCTGATAAACGCTCAAGGCGTCGCGAGGCCGAAGTGACCTCCCTCAGCCTCAACTCCCCGGGGCCCGCTGGCCCTCACCTGGGAGGGGTGTGCCCTGTATATTCTGTGGGTGCGGTCCGTCGCCGCCTCAGGGACACCTTTTCCGGCACCCCACCCTCAGAAGCACAGGCGTGGAGAGTTGGAGGGGAAAGAAAATGTCGGAGCCTGGCTGTTTAAAAATTGGACCCCAGGTTGTTATTGCCTGATTGGAGGGGGAGGGTCAGTTCGTCCAAGGAGGGCTTGGGGGCAGAGGCTAGGCAGGGGCCGCTGCGGCGGCCTGGGAGCAGGACTATCATTGAACTTGGGGTGAAAGTCGAGTCGAACCCCAACCTGGGTGGAACCGGTGACTTTAAATCCTAGGGATAGGCGGAATCAAAGCAGTTACATTTAGAGGAAACCCGGGAAGCCAATGAACGCAGCCCCACCATTCACAGAGAGCCAGCCCCTCGCTGGTCTTCAACATACAAGAGGGAGTGCCCCTGAGAGTAGGAACAGTCCAGTGAGACGGGGCGATCTCATCTGCGGGAAAGGTGACCGGAGGCTCCCACCCAACCCACCAATGCTGCAGAGACTACAGGGGTGTGGGAAACCTTGGAACCGTCTACTACTGGCAGCTTGCTCCGACAGCGCCAGCGTGGCTCTGTGGCCTGCCCATACGGGGCTTCCAGAACAAACAACTCCCCCTCGCCCAGAACGCTTCTCTCAGCTGACTTAGAAAGTCACTTCTCCACCTCACCCCTGTTCCCCACCTCCCTTCCTCACTTCCCAGGAGACCCGCAACGCACAGTCACCTCCAGGCGTCTTCCTCATGCTCTAGATTAGGGGTGGGCTAGCAGGTGCCTGGGAGAGAAGAGGAGAAAGCTGGCCCCAAGCCTCTCTGTTCTCCTCTGTGTGGACTGTAAATATGAAGCTGTATATATTTGATGTGTGGAAGGAATGCGGAATTAAACGGCCTGAGAAGGCGCTGGCCACCCCGGGGGAGGTATTTTTTTAAATTATGGAATATTACAACTCAACAAAAAGACAACCCAATTAGAAAATGAGCAACGGACTTGAACAGAGGTTTCTACAAAGAAGATATACAAATGGCCAATATGGACATAAAAAGATGCTTAACATCATCAGGCATTAGGAAAACAAAATTGAAACCACAATGAGGCCAGGTGCGGTGGCTCACGCCTGTAATCCCAGCACTTTGGGAGGCTGAGGTGGGTGGATCGCCTGAGGTCAGGAGTTCGAGACCAGACTGACCGATGTCTCTACTAAAAATAAAAAAATTTTTTTTAAAAACTTAGCCAGGCGTGGTGGCTCATGCCTGTAGTCCCAGCTACTCAGCAGGCTGAGGCATGAGCATCGCTTGAACCTGGGAGGCAGAGGTTGCAATAAGATCACGCTGCTGCACTCCAGCCTGGGCAACAGAGTGAGACTTGGTCTTAAAAAATACATAAATAAGTAAATAAATTAAATAAATAAATAGAAAGAAAGAAATCACAATGAGATACCACTTCACACCCATTAGGCTGGCTAGCATCCAAAAAATGGAAAACGTCAAGTATTGGGTGTGGAGAAATTAGAACCCTTGTATGTCGCTGGTGGGAATGTGAATGGTTCAGTCACTGTGGAAAACAGTTTGGTGTTCCCTCAGAAAATGACCCTCTGACCCAGCAATTCCACTCCTGGGTATATAACCAAAGGATTCAAAGCAGGGACTTTAGTATTGGCACATCCATGTTCATAGCAGCACTCTTCACAATAACACACAGCCCAGTGGCCATCAGCAATGAACTAAATAACAAAGTGCGACACACCCAAACGATGGATACGACCTGGCCATAGCAAGGAACGAAGTACTGATACGTGCTACAAAGTTGATAAACCTTGAAAACTCTATGCTAAGCAAAAGATACCAGGCACAAAAGGTCATATAGTGTATGATTCCATTTATATAAAATATCTGGAATAGATAAATCTGTAGAGACAGAACACAAACCCTGGTGGTTAACCAGGCACCGAGGGGAGCAATTGTTTAATGGCTATGGGGTTTCCTTTTGGGGGGTAATGCAAATGCTTTGGAATTAGATTGAGTTGGTGGGTGCACAATACCATGAATGCACTAAATGCCACTGAACTGTCAACTTAAAATGATTGGTTTGATGATATGTTAATTTCGCTCAAGTTTAAAAAACAAAAATAGAAATATTTCAAATATCACAGAATATATATAATACTTTAACAGACACCTATATAATTATTGCCCAACTTTGTCAAATCTTAATATTTTGCCTTGTTTGCTTTTATGTATTAAGGAAATGAAGCTTTCAGATGGCATCTAAGCCCCCTAGACATCCTTCTGTTATCTTATTCTCTCTCTCCCTCCATCCTCAAGGCCACCTGTAAGCTGAATGTGGTGTTCACTTCCAAGCACAGTCTAGACTTTCACTGCACACATATGACCTACACATGGCATTGTTTTACGTTTTCACACTTTATGAAAATGCCAGCGTACCGTACATATCCTTCTGCAACATGCTTTCCAGGCAACATTATGTTCTGAGATTTATACATGTTGACTTTGTTTATCCAGTCTTCTGTTAATAGACACTTGGGATAGTTCCAATTTGCTGCCTTTAGCTACTGCAGACAGCATTGCCAAGAACATTCTCATATTTGCCTCTGTAGTTACCTGTTGGAAATTTCTCCCATAAACACGTGGAGGATGTGACTTGTTGGGTCACAGGGGATATGCACATTGTCATTTTCCCAGATGTTACCACATTGCCATCCAAAAGAGTAATTCCAATTTACACACCCCAGGAGCAGATTTACTGGGAAGCCGATGATGTTTAACTAAGTTCAAGACCCCTCCTTACTCATGCCCCTTCCAAGACTCTGCCTAATTTTGTATTCTTTTATAAAGATAGTCCCCCCAATTGTTTAAGCTTCAGGCTAAACCTGGACCTTCCCCGGCCCCCACCAGCAGCACATGAAAGTCGCCATTGTTCCTCATCACTTGGTAGCGTCAGACTTTATAATTTTCTGCTAATCCGATGGGTGTGAAATGCTTGATTATTTTTTAAATCTGTAGTCCACTGAGTTGTTGATGACTCATAGTTCAGATTCCCATGCCTGACCTCCCAACAGCCTGGGAGGCGCAGATGTCCAAGGCGATCAGGGTGGAGCACCACTTCCATGGTGAGGGGACTGCCCACTGGAGCAAGTGAGGGTGGCAGCTCAGGGTGGGGCATAGCCATCTCTCCTTGGCTCTGCAGCCCTATCCCAGACCTCCTGACCTCTGAAATCTGCAGAGTCCTCACAGGAAGAGGAAGGCAGGCCCAACTAGGAAGTGAGACTGCCTTTCCAAATACCTCCAAAGTCACAGAGGCTGTGCCCCTATTGCAGGTGGTGGGTCATCAGCGCAGCCCTGTATAGGCCACGGGTGAAATGGCCAGTGTTCTCTCCTCCTCCAACAAAACCCAGGGCTTTGCCTCTGGTCTGCTCCCCTGCAAAAGTCCCACCCAGTGAGGAACTTTTCCTTTTGGAGCCACTCTCTGTCTCCTCCTTCTCCATTCTAAGCCAGGGGCTTCATGACACTGAGCCACCGTTCAGGAAACAGAAGATGTGCAGGGAAGGCTTTCTGTCTCAGCTATGGCCCCCAGACGCAAGGTCTCCCACAGAGAGACCCCTGTGCCAGGAGAGACCCCTACCCTTTCAGGACTTGTGAAGGAAGTGGCTGAAGAGGGCTGTGAGATCATCTACTCAGCCTCTCCTCCCCAGGCCACAAAGAAGGCAGGGTTGCGAGTGAGAGCCTGAGGAGTGCCACCAGCCCTCCAGGGGCACGCCCTCCTCCTCTGTGCCTCAGAAGCACCAAGAGAAGTGCAGTCACATCACGGGTTGGGGTTGGGGTGGGGAGACACCTGAAACCAGTTTGCAGTTTTGACAGTTTCAGTGAACTGGACAGAGTAATGACTAAAATGACACCTTTTCTGCGGCCCAAAGCGACCAGACTTTTATTAAGAGTGACCAGAGAAGTCTAGGGACCTACGCTAGATTTCTACCTGGCTGGGGAAGAGCCAGCCTGACAGAGCTGGGACTGGGCCACGGGCCGGTGATCCAAGCTGTGGCTGCATTGAGAAGGTGGCGTGGGAGCTCCTAGGAGACCAGAGATGTAGAATCACAGAAACCTCACTTTCAGACAGAGAGCAGCTTGCCTGGGTCACGGGGTCTCCAGGGTCCAGCGAGCACTTCTAGCAGTGAGCAGGTCATGCCCAGCCTTCTCCATTCACCTAAACAGCCACGCGAGATTTTGCTTGCGCTAGAAGGCACCCTGGGATCCTGAGTAGGTAGCCCTGCCCACCTGGCAGCCCTGGGCAAGGCTGGGGTCCCTTCTCTCCCCCCTACAGAATGAAGGGACAGCTCAGGACCACTGGGACGCTCTCACCTTCTCTGCGTCTCCTTGTCAAAAACACACTCTGCAGGTTCTGAGTCACGAGGTCCAAGGCAGGTTGAAGAACACACATTGCACTGCACACCCTCCACTGACTCTCTGAGACTTGGCGCGGGCGTCTGGAGGCCAAGCCACCCTCTTGATATTTTTAAGGGGAACAGAATAGTGGGAACAGTTCTCAGGGAGAGGCTGGGGCAAGCAGTCAGGTGCTCTGAGGTTCTCGCAAGTCAGTCCAGGGACCTCCTCTCTTCCTGGAGCAAGTTCCCTGCTGCTCTAGCTAGGAACGTCTCCTACAGGCACCAGGGAGTGGAGCAGGCCCTGCTTGGCCAGCACAGGGTGGTGTCTGAGCTGGCCTTCCCTGACTGTGTTCACTGGCTTCCGGCTTTGTCCCCTCTCTGTAACTATTTAGGGAGGGCTACTGCCTGATCTGCCCTATTTTCTCCTCTCTTCCTCTCTAAAGGGAGGAGAAGTGTTCCAGACAGAGGTTCCACAGGGGTTTGGTGGAGAAGTGACTTTTCCAGTTTTTCGGGACCAGAGGCCAGCTTTGGTGAGGACTCAGTGACTCTGAGCTGCTCCCTGGAAACTGCTGAGCGATGACGGGGCTCAGATCCACAGGACTGTCGGACGTGTCATCACACCTGAGCTACATTTTAAGATTGCTTGTTAGCTTTTCATACATCACTCCCCCACCTCACAGGGATGGGGCAATGCCAGGACTGGTGCGAAGGCACCCGTTCTGTCCCAGTGCTTTCAGAAGTGAATAGGAAGCCCCAAGATGCGGCTGCCAGCAGGGCTTACCCTCAGGTCGGCCAGGGACAAGGGCTGAATTTTGTACCTGTACTCGCCACACCGGCAGGCGAGGGGCAGAGCACATTGTGCCACCAGCGCAGACTTGCTCTGCACGGACTCAGTAGTGGCTTGGCTTTGCCCTGAGCCCAGACACATTCTCCAGAGAACGGGCTGGGAGTAGGGACTGGACCACCTGGGACCTGCCTTGACACAGGACAGAGCCAACCAGACTTGAACTAGAAGGGGCTGGGGGCTGACTTAAGCCACTCTGGGACTTCCTCCTGGCCCCTCTAGTCTCAGTCCCTGGACACGGTGACTTGGAGCAGCAGACCTCAGGGGCAGCTGCTGATAGGATACCCCAGCAGGTGTTCCCTCCTGGTGCTGACGGGTGTGAGGACAGTGGGGGATAGTGCTCCTTGTCCTTGAAGGAGGAATGTTCTGGGGTGTGTGGCCAGCTCCTTCTCACAGCTTTCAGATTGTTCCCAAGGGCGTGGAGCATGGCGCAGGTCCCTCGTGGTCTCTCATCGATTTGGAAGGCTCCAGATTGCCTTTGACCCCCTGGTGAAAGGCTTGGTTCCCAGTGAGCTCCTGGCTGGGCACGAGCAGCGTAGTCATTTCCCTTCTTGGGGTCATGAATGTGCCACACTCTGATTGTCTGCAGCACGTCTCCCCAGGCTCTCTGCCACTTCTACCGCATTCATAGCTAGTGTTCTACCCTAATATTGGGCGAATCATTTCAATGTACCCAAGCCCTGGGTCCTGAAAAACATATGTAGGAAATCGAAGGAAAGCCTGTCACCAGCCACAGCCAGCCTCACTGACCGGCAGGTCCTGGCCAGAGCCTCCAGTCCCTGTGAGAATGCAGTGGGCTGGGAGGGGAGGGGCTGGAAGGGCAGGGGGAGGAGGCAGAAAGTGAAAGTCCCAGAACCAACTTGGAGGGAGGGGGCCCAGGAGGTGGGCACTCCAGGAATAAGGCCATGGGGAAGAACATAGGTCATAGGTCCCCTGACCTACGAGTGGAGTGGGGAGGGGTGGGGTCTGCATGGCGGCCCCTCCCTCTTCTTCAGACTGAACTGCAGGCCCGCGTCTGCCCAAGAGGGAGAGGGAGCGGGATCCTTTGGCGTTTCATCTTGTGCTGTGTGCGTCTTCAACACAAACCTTGCTGTTGTTTTCCTCTGAAGGAACAGAGGCTATTGAGACTCATTGTTTCAGTGGCGGGCTGGGGAGGGAAAAGCCGGCTGGGAGTGGCCTGACGACTAATTGGTTACTCTCCCTCCTCCATGTTAACACGTCTGTAATCCTGGCACTCTGGGAGGTCAAGGTGAGAGGGTCACTTGAGGTCAGGAGTTTGAGATCAGCCTGGGCAACATGGAAAGACCCCATTTCTACAAAAACTATAAAAAATTAGCCAACCATGGTGGCGTGCACCCATAGACCCAGCTACTCAGGAGGCTGGGGTGGGAGGATCACTTAAGCCTGGAGGTCAAGGCTGTAGTGAGCTGTGATTGCATCTCTGCCCTCTGGTGTGGGTGACAGAGTGAGAAACTGTCACCAAAACAAAAATCCATGGCCATTTCCAAAGCTGACCCTAGACACAGGAGGTAACTGTCACACTCATGGGGTCCTGCATCTGGGCCTCAGCCAGCTCATCAGAGCAGCACCCGGCAGCTGTGGGAACGTGGGTAGGTAACTGTGCCTCAGTTTCTGCATCAGTAAAATGGGGACATAGCAGCACCTGCCTCACGTAGCTACTGCCCCATAGCTATCAAGTGCTGTTATTACTAGTTGACTAATAATTTAAACATCTGCTCTGAAACCAACTGGACGACCCGTACCCACCGCGGGGTCCACAAGGCTCGCCCCCATCACCTTTGCCGTAGGTGTCTTCTGTTCCATTCTCAGGCAGGTGCTGCATGAGGATTGGGATTGGGCCAGGCTGTGGAGGGCACACTTGACTTTTCCCTGGGGTCACCAAGTCCTGCCCAGACACCACCTTCCTGGGGCCTTCCCAGTGGCTCTCCTCTCACCAAGAAGGAACAACTGAGGTCAGAGGTCAGTGTGTCCTCCGCTGGGAGCTTGATGGGGACAGCCAGGAGGTGGAGGACAGGGTGGCAGCCCCAGCCTGCCTTCTGCCCAGGGAGCAGGCTGCTTTCTAAGCCTCTCTGCATCACTTGCCAGCCGGGTGCCAGGATGGGCAGGGAGAGCTTTTTGGGTTCTGAGTGACGCATAGCTACATCTGCCCGCAGGCATAGGAACGAGTTACCAGTGGGTTCAGATTAAAGCTTTCAAAGGCGATTTGTCATCAGTGTCAGTGTGTCGGCTGTATGCCAGGGCATCGGTTCAGGGAGGGGGCAGCCTCTGGCAAAAACCTGTGCCCTCACCTCCCCCAACCTCCATCCTGGCCCCAGCTGCTTGGCAGGTGGGCAGAGTTGGATTGAGGGGCCTGGCAGGAAAGGAATCACCCAGCTTGTGGGTCTCAGGACTCTTTCTAAAACCAGCCACAGACCTCCTTCATCTCCATGTGTGATCGGGGTGGGGGCGGCAGTGGGAATGCTTCTTTGTTGGAGGTGGCCCTTCAGGCCCGAGCTAACCCGTCACCTCCACCGGGAAGCCCACCTTCCTAGCACCCTTTCCTGGCACTCAGAGCACATCCTGCAGACCTTTGTTTTTTGTCTGTCTCGTGCCTACACCCCGAGCCTGCCCACATCCCTGGCCCAGATCAAGAACTCGGAGACATTTGTTCTCAGCAAGCATCGGTAGGGAAAGGGCTCAGGTCTCCACTCTCACCTACCCAACACTGATGAATCATAAGATGAGTCCTTGACCTCAAAGGCGGACAGAGGGTGAAACTGACAAAGGCCGCCAATCCCCAAGAGACTCTGGGAGTTCCAGTTCCCTTGGACCCTCCCAGACCCGGGGCAGGCTGCCTCCTCTCGCCTCTCTCTTGCAGTTGTACACCTGTTTTGTGGGTTTGTTCACATTACTAACCTACCTGATGACTCCCATAAATCCCTTTTGTTTTTCTTGCATTTAAGCCACTCCTGTCTGGTCTAGCATTTCCACGGATTTTGCCTTTTCCAGGTGGCTTACACTGTATTTTCATGGAACCTCTCGGTTTCTGTTTATCCTGCTGGGTAAGGCCACCAGTGTAGACGTGGTAGGCAGAATTTTCCGTTCAAATGAAGACATGCCTATCAGAAAACCCCTAGATTTGTGGATCTGAGTGGAGTTTTCATTCACGCAGGAACTAGTGACCGACCGTCCTCTAGCTCGTGAGGGAGGCAGGTATGAAGTCAGCAGTCACTTGGTCCTGCTGGCTGTGTGTGCTGTGGGAGAGAAGGCTTCCCTGGGGCTGAAGGCGGGTGAGATTGCAAGCCTGAACAGGGGGCTCTTCCCAGTCCAACTTGCCTTGTTAATATAAACTATGGCCCTGAACTCAGCTCTTAGACTTTTTTTTTTTTTTGAGACAGAGTCTCGCTGTGTCGCCCAGGCTGGAGTGCAGTGGTGCGATCTCAGCTCACTGCAACCTCCGCCTCCTGGGCTCACTTCATTCTCCTGCCTTAGCCTTCAGAATAGCTGGGACTATAGGCGCCCGCCAACACGCCTGGCTAATATTTTGTATTCTTTAGTAGAGACGGGGTTTCACCGTGTTAGCCAGGATGGTCTCAAACCCCTGACCTCGTGATCTGCCCACCTCGGCCTCCCAAAGTGCTGGGATTACAGGCATGAGCCACCGCGCCTGGCAGCAGCTCTTAGAGCTTTTAATCCCAAATCTCTATCCTCTTCTTCACAAACTGATCCAAACCCCCTGAGTCGTGCTCTTGCCTTGAGATTAGATAAGGAGCACGGTCTAAGGCCAGCTGGGGGTGAGGATGGCATGAGGGGTCCCTCTGGGAGGAAGAAGCCAGGAGGGGAGAGTGACTGCTGTAGGTAAACCAAGTCAGGTCCCAGCCCCGCTCCCAGGGTTCTCTTTTGTAGCAGCCCCAGGGGTCAGACTCCCAATACTCTGCCTTTTCAGTTGATGCAGGGAGAGGGTCACCACCCAGAGAATCTCAGACCTCTCCCCCGATCTCTCCCCATGGGCTCAGATGGGCATCTTGTGCCAACTACCGGGCTCTGTCCCTGTCCCATGTGGCGTTCGTATCTGGTCACCGTTGCTCAGACACTGACACTTTCACCAGGGCCTGAATCCACCCTTGGTGGACCCAGAGCTGCTCCAGTGGGGACTGTCGCAAGACTGCATGAGAGAGGAGAGAAAGGGAGAGGTGGGCTCCGTTCATTAAAGTGTGTCTTCGAATGAGATCCATTTCACTGGGTGAGCCTGCCTCAGTGCTGACCATGCCACTCCCAGCATCTGTTAAATGCGTGAGTGAATGAATGACCAAGTGAGTGAGTCAGCGAGTAAGAGAGTGAGTGACTGAGTGACTGAGTGAGTGACTGACTGAGTGAGTGACTGAGTGACTGAGTGACTGACTGAGTGAGTGAGTGACTGACTGACTGACTGAGTGACTGAGTGACTGACTGAGTGAGTGAGTGACTGAGTGACTGAGTGACTGACTGACTGACTGACTGACTGACTGAGTGGTGACTGAGTGACTGACTGAGTAACTGACAGAGTGAGTGAGTGACTGACTGGATGAGTGACTGAGTGAGTGAGTGACTGAGTGAGTGGGTGAGTGACTGAGTGGGTGAGTGAGTGACTGAGTGAATGAGTGGGTGAGTGAGTGAGTGGGTGAGTGAGTGAGTGGGTGAGTGAGTGAGTGGGTGAGTGACTGAGTGGGTGAGTGAGTGACTGAGTGAATGAGTGGGTGAGTGAGTGAGTGGGTGAGTGAGTGAGTGAGTGAGTCAGTGAGTGACTGAGTGGGTGAGTGAGTGAGTGACTAAGTGGATGAGTGACTGACTGAGTGAGTGGGTGAGTGAGTGAGTGAGCGAATGAGTGGGTGAGTGGCTGAATGAGTGACTGAGCGAGTGAGGGAAACTTCTCTGGCTTGCTGGGACTGAGTTCCTTCGTACCGGGAGGTAGGTAGGCTGACAAAAGGAAGGAAGCCAAGCCGTGTTTGCTCGTTGCCTCTCGGAACTGGAGCAGAGTCCCCTGCCCTCCCTCTCAGATGCGTCGTCTTAGGGGAAGAGCTGCGGGACTCTGGGGAAGCCTTCAGCAGTAGGGGTCTTGGGTCTTCCCCTGAGCTCCTGCTCTGTGCATATTCATTCTCCCACCACCTGGTGCACGGGGCCCTCTTCACTTCATCCTGGCTTCAAAGCCTGTTGTGCCATTTACCTGCTCTACAGTAGCTCATCCTTAACCCGGCTCTACCTACACACACACACACACACACACACACATGCACTCACATGCACTCATATGCATGCATGTGCACACACATATACACAAGCATACACAGGCACATGCACACATACAAATACACATGCATATGCGGCACCATACACATACATACATGTGCACAGACATACACGCATACACACCTGCACACAAACACATACACATATATACAGAGAAGTACACGTGCGTGCATGCATACACATACATGTAGGCACATACATGCACCTATACACAAGCATACATGTACACACACACACATACATACATGCGCACAGAAAAATGCTTCCTACCCTCTGTCTCACTGCTGGAATGATTAGCTTTAAACCAATCATCCCATAGAGCTGGGCAAAGACTGCTGAGCCTCTCCTGAACCTCACAGGTGTTTTTCTGGTCAGATCACCTGCACAAAATGTCCTCCTGGCATTGAAATAAGCCTTGGCTGCTAAAACGACTCAGTGAGTGAGTAGATTGCCAGCAACATGAGTTGGGGGTGCTTCTCGTGGTGGCCTTGGGAGGACACAGAAGGGCTGGGAGCTTCCTGAAGTCCTCCCAGCACACGGGGATGAATCCGCATGCCTCCCTCGTCCGGCGAGGACATCTCTTCTTTTCCTTCCTGGGGAGATGACCTAAGTGGCAGGGGAGCTCAGCAGTGGTGCTCAGCCTCTCTTCTGTGGCCGGTTTCCTTTACTTCTCAGGAATTCGAGGCACAAACTGTTGTTCACATGTGCCTTTAAAGGCACACACCACGTGCTCTGTGCTGTTGGGCTCTGGGGACCACACGCCCAGGTGTGTAGATGGAAAGCCTTGCCTAAGAAGACCTCTTTGGTTCACGTCTTCATGTGTCCTTGGAAGAATTTCCGCTTGTGGAGGCCCTAACAGGGTGAAATGGAGCCCCAGAAAAATATCCAGAGAATTTGAGTAAGCCCTCTGCACTGCCTCGGTTACCCAGCCCTGCAGCAGAAACACTGGGGACTGTGGATGAAGAGTTCTTTCAGCCCCAGGGAATGGAAACTCCAGACGAATCTCAAGAATGTGCCAGAGAATGCGTCTTCCCGTCCTCCATGACCAGGCCCGTTGTTGGAGGCAAGGCTGGCTCATATCTTAGTGCCCTTTGTGCTTCCTTGTGCGGGGCAGGCACATTTTTCTCAACTTTGGGTTTCTGGAGACCGTCGGTTTTCCCTTTTTGATTCTCTTGAGGTTATTTAAATATTCTGGCTCTCTTTGGACAAGTTTTGGAGTAGATGATTGTGCGTATTGAGATCATATTCAGACTGCTGGGATTTTGGATTTTTCACATAGTTACAAAAGAGGCTGCTTCATCTAAAGACCGTCGTGACAGCAAGAGCTTAGTGGCAGCCAGGTGCCAGCCCCCTGCAGATATAACCTGAGTCACAACTACGGTTATCACTACTTTTCAGATGAGGGACAGAGAGATTCAATAACTTGCCCAGGGACAGCAGGTCACCCAGCTACCAACAGAGCTCACTTCAAACTCATCAACCCTGGCTCCAAAGTGCATACCCTTAACCACCTCTTAAGCACCCTGGCTGCTTCCCGTGGATTAATTTGGAAAGAAAACATGAGAAGCTTCTCCGATTTCACACGAGAGCTCCCAGGAAGACAATTCCTGACAGAATTTTTTTTCACAAACATCATTTCGTTGGGTAGACCGTGGATGTGAACTCTTTGGAAACTTTTTTGTCCCGTTTTGTACATTATCCCATGTTCTTAGAGAAGTTCAACTCTGCTCAGCACCCCCAACTGGCCTGAATTAAAGGTGGGTGGTTTCCAGCTCTGTCATACCAGCGTTGGGAGGGGCCTCCAAACGTGCATGCACCCCCTCGGTCCCCATCCTCAGACAGTGAGGCTGCATCTCAGAGTTCAGAGGACACCCAAGGACGAGCTAGTCTCATGTTCCAGGCGAGACAGGGACCCAAGCTCGAGGAGAGGACAGGAGGGGAGAGGAGAGGAAACGCTATGGTGACATTTTGCACTGAGAGATGGGGCAGGACCTGGACGGGGGCAGTGGACTGGCATCGCTGGAAGGCAGGCAGCGCCCTGAGACAGGAGCCATTTCCTCTTCTGTCTTACAGGAGTTACAGAGCATCGCCCACGGCCGTATGTTACGGCAACACAACATGAGGCGTTGGCCAAGAGTGCGGGGCGTCTGTCCCATCACTCTGCTTCTTTCCTGGGAATCAGACGCTGGGCATGAGTCCTGGGCTTTGGTGTTTTTTTCTAAAGGCAGCCTAGGTGACTTAACGTATAGTCAGGGCTGAGGACGATAGTGTTTGCCGAGGCCCCACCCCCATCTTCTAACTCAAGGCCCTGGGACTCAGAGCACTCAACCCTTGTCCCTCTGCAGCCACCCAACTGGAGACCTTTGTCTGAGATCACCCAGCTAGCTGTACCATCTCTATTTTGATGGACAGTGATGGGGTGCAGCTGCGAGGTTGGGGGAAGTCTGGCCTGTTGGCAGAAACGAAGGGGACACAGACCGTGCCTCCGGGGTGCCAATAATGTTTTCAAAATAATCGCCTCTGTGCATTGCCGCCTGGAGACTGGGAGCCACCTGGAGTTTCCTTGATGAAAGGAAATCCTTGAACCCTCACCTACTCCCTCGCTCTGGACAAATATTTGGCCAGTGGGGTCCTGAGGCCAGACTGGAACAGACTGCGCCATGCCCAGGAGTGCCTTATCTCCCTGGTGTGGGTGCCTTTCCTGCCCTGCTTGCTCTCTGTACATTTAGTAGGTGGAGCAGGGCAGGAACCAGCTTTGACTCATGGTTTACACCAAATCTCAGCTTTGCACACAGCGGGGCTGGAGGCTCACCCTGCTCCAGCCCCACCTTCTGCTACTCCTTGACCCATGCCCAGCTGCCCAGCCTTCAGCCTCCGAAGCCCTCACAGCCGCTTCAGCATCCTCTGACCTTGGCATGTGCCCCTTCCACCCCCTGGCACTCTCCTGGCTCGGCTGCACCTTTCCCGTCTCCTCCTCTTCTTCTCAGGGTTGTCTGCACCCTCCTCCGCCCCGCCCCCAGATAGCCCCTGTGACCCCGGGCTCTGCAGTCCTCCCTGGGCACCTCCTGGGCAGTGCTGAGAAGAACTCTCCCAGTTCTCTGGCCTGGTTAACCAGTTAAATCCACCTCTCTCTCCAAGGCTTGACTGACCCTATGCACCCGTCCAGGCTGCTCTGCCCACTCAGGGCTGATTGTCCACCTGCATCTTAAGTGGCTGCTTATGTGTCTGTTTCCACGGAGCCGTCAGTCTCCCGCATGAACGACGTCTTTTTTTGTTTGTTTGTTTTTGGTTTTTTTTGTTTTTTTTTTTTTTGAGACAGAGTCTCGCTCTGCCGCCCAGGCTGGAGTGCAGTGGCGGGATCTCAGCTCACTGCAAGCTCCGCCTCCCGGGTTCCCGCCATTCTCCTGCCTCAGCCTCCCAAGTAGCTGGGACTACAGGCGCCCGCCACCTCGCCCGGCTAGTTTTTTGTATTTTTTAGTAGAGACGGGGTTTCACCGTGTTAGCCAGGATGGTCTCGATCTCCTGACCTCGTGATCCGCCCGTCTCGGCCTCCCAAAGTGCTGGGATTACAGGCTTGAGCCACCGCGCCCGGCCTGAACGACGTCTTATTCCCAGGTATTGGTAGTGCTGGGCTCAGTGCCAGAAGCTTCACACTCACATCCGTAGTTTCAGCCAGTTCACACCAGCCCACAGTGTGGGGAGACGGCTGCGAGTTGCCATTTGCAGAGAGGAAACCGAGGCCAAGAGGCAGAATCACTTGCTGCAGCGTCCTGCAGACTTCAGAGGACAGCTCCTGTGAGAACGGGAGTCCCCTGCCACCGGGAGGGAGCCAGCAGGGCACCTCTGCAGACGAGACCGCAGCAAAGGTCTGTGCTCCGAAGGGAAGGGGCCGTGACTCAGCTGAGGCAGCAGCTGTTTCTGTTCCACAGACACCTGGCCGGGAATGAAATCTCTCCCGGCTCGGCTGCGCCTTTCCCATCTCCTCCTCTTCTTCTCAGGGTTGTCTGCACCCTCCTCTGCCCTGCGCCCCCCAGATAGCCCCTGTGACCCCAGGCTCTGCAGTCCTCCCTGGGCACCTCCTGGGCAGTGCTGAGGGGAAGGCCCACCGCCCCACTGCTCATCTCCTGGGAGCAAACCACCGGCTGTTGTGATGTCATCTGTGCTGAGACATCTGTCACTAGCTGCACCTTCACATGCTTCTGGGACAGGCAAGGGCTGGTGTAAGAGCGTCCCTAGGAACGCCGTTCCTCAGATGCTCCTGTGTTGGAGGCTCCAGAGAGATGAGACACACTCACCCAGGACCCCTGAATGGTGGGGTCCAAACGGGCCACTGTGCGGCTTCGACGGCGGAGATATTCTGTATCCGTCCCCTTGAGAGAGAATTTCTCACCTGAACACATTGTACTAAATGAAAGAAGTGAGTCACAAAAGTCCATATACTGAATGATTCCATTCATATGAAAGTTCCAAATATGGGAATTTATAGAGATAGAAAGTAGATTCGTGGTTGCTTGGAATGGGGGCAGGGAAGCCACAGCTCATGGGATTTCTTTCCAAGGTGATGACAATGTTTCAAGATTGACTGTGGTGATGGACGAGCATATCTGTGAATATTCTGAAAACCAGGGAATCATACCGTTTCAATGGGGGAATTGTATGGGCTGTGAATTATAGCTCATAAAGCTGTTTAAGGAAAGAAAAAGATAATCTCTCCCCACCATCTCACTCTGAAACAGACCGCTCTACATATACCACGCAAAGGAAAAAAGTCGGCCTCATTTTTTGAAGGACACCCTTGCAAGGTGATGCCCTCAGAGGCTGGGTGGGGTCCTGAGATGTGTCAGGGGACAGGGGCTGGGGTTAAACCCACAGTAGACTTTGTTCTATGGACAACTGTGGACAGGGTTCCCACTACAGACAGCAGGAATCTGCGTGCCAGTGTGGGCAGCATGGACTTTCCCAGGGAGCTGGAAAATAGTCTTCATCAGGTTGGTCAAAGCACACACTGGAACAGGGCAGAGGTCTGGCCTGAGCTCGAGGCCCTCTGCGCAGCTGCTGGAAGCTCAGAGCCCAGGCTGTGGCTGTGCCCAGCAAGATGCACACAGGAGGCTGTGGCCAGCCCTCCAAGTACTGACTTCCCCTCACTTTTCCTGCCCTTGATTCCTCATATCAGTCACGTCTCAAGCCACACGAGAAGAATGGAGTGGAGATGACTCTGCAGACAGGAGCTGAGGGCCACCTTCTCAGATTTGCCATTTCCAGGTGCCACCTGTGCATTAATTCACTTCGTATGTATTTTACAGTTAATTTTCCCAAAATAATGACATTGCGACCATAAGCATAGAAACAACGTCACTATCCAGTTTACCGTTGCCTATCCGCGCTATTAGAGAACTCCAGACACCTGGCTCCACCCTGAGCCCTTCCTGCCTTCATCAGAAAAACCAGAGAGAGTAAAGGAGGGGGAAATCGTTTCCTCACTGTGAAATTCAGTGTTCTTCGATAGCATGCGTATTGGTCACCCATAAGCACCTCTGGCCCACGGGGTCCCACTGGGATTCCGCAACGGAGTCTCTTCCCCACCATGTGCAACCCAAGCTGCTCCTTTGGGATTTGGTTCATAAGTGGCTCCAGTTTAGCCACACCCGGGTACCAGGAGACCAAAGTCCCGCTAGCTGACTTGGACACGGACGCATGGCTGGATAGGTCTTCTCCGGGTCCCCACCAGGGAGGCAGCTGTGAGCAAGGCAGACCTCAAGCCCACCATCACCGGGTAAGGGAAAGCCCCAAGTTATCCCTAACCCAATACACCTGTGTTTATGCCGAGCGCTGCAGAGAAGGCGTGCAGGACTCCCCGAGACTGTGTGAACAAGGAAGCAACTTAAATTGATCCTCCTGGGAGCGTCACGTAGCCGCCAGGCAAAGGGCGCTTAGGAGAGGGGTTCCCAGGCCGGGGCCTCCCTCTGCCCACTGGATGTGCCCGCTGGATCTTCCCATTTCTCCACGCCACCCTCACATGCCTCCTGAATCCAAGCCCTGCCTACACCGATGTGCTCCTGTCCCTCCATCAGTGCCCATTATGGAAAAGGCCGCATAATCTGTTGGATCTGAAACTCAACTGTGGATGAAATCTACACACATACATCTTATCCCATGGCGGTCTGGGCATTTTTATTTAATTGATTTTGCTCCCAGTGCATCCCACCGGCCCTGCCACGTGCCTTCAGGCGGCCTAAGATTCATCAGCAGAGGACGCTTTCTGGTCAGAGATGCCCACATCTGATTCCTTTGGGACAACTTGGTTTTAATAAATCCAAAGTCTTCATTGCACTGATTTTTCTACCTAAATGCAATTCTCTCCTGATTGCTTCTCAGCCAAGCAGCTCAGAGAAGCCTGTGAAGACAATGGTAGCTCTAACCCAGCAGGTGGTCAGCGGGTTCAGGGAGGTGGGGGGTCAAGGGGCTATGTGAATTCAAACCACAGGGGACACAGGCCTGGGAGGGCAGCCCCATCCTCAGCCCCCTAGATGCATCTGTAGTACCTTGGAGGCTTTTGGCTGCAAAGGAATCGCCACATAGGCCTAGAGTGCTCCGAGCCCCGTCCTCATCCAAGTACGGAACATGTGGATGAGGCTGAGCTGATTCTTTCTGGGGGCGGGAGCCAGGGGCGGGGGCGGCGCAGGGGGAGATGAGGAGAAGGGAAAGAGAAGTGCAGAAAGTCTCCACGGGGGTTTGTACGCGCCTGTCCACAGTGAGGAGCAGGGTTTGCACGTACCCATCCGCGGTGGGGAGCGGTTTTGTACGTGTCCAGCCACAGCGAGGAGCGGGGCTGGGCTACCGAGGGGCGCTGCTGGCCCCCGTGTCTGCTCCTCTTTGACTGTGTGGAGCTCACTGACCCTGGCGACCTCAGCTGGGGTGTATTCTGGATAACCACAGGACTGTACTTCCCTCACTGTATGCCCATCCTCAGCCATCCAAGGAGACAAGGCTGGCCTGGGTTACTCCATTCAAACTCCAAATCTGGTCGTCAGAACACTTTCTGGACTTGGGAATATAAGGGGTTGAATCCAGAAAAAGAAACAATGAGCAAGAGAAAGAGAGAGTTGGGGGGGAGAGAGACAGAAAGAGAGAGAGAGAGAGAAAGGGAGGGAGGGAGGGAGGGGAGGGGAGGGGAAGAAGAAAGGAAGGAAAGAGAGAGAGAGGGAAACAAAGGAAGGGAGGCCAGAGGGCTATTGACAGTGTGGCTAATCTGTTTTGCCAAATAAAGACCAAAAAGATATGCTGGTCACTACCATTGCATAAAAAAAAAAAAGGACATTTTAATATCAAAGCAAGTAGGAAGGCTAGAATATCAGAAGAAATAGCAGCCCTTCTCATGACAATACCAAATGGCATAAGTATTTTCCTGGAATGATGAGTTACTTAACTTCCACCTACCTCAGTTTCCTCATCTGGCAAACGGGTCGGCATTACTCATAGGGTTGCTGTATCACTGAGTTATTATTTGTAAAGTGCGTAGGATAGTGCCTGGAATACAGATCTGATATGTTTGTTCAGTAAAAAATTAAATCCATATTTAAAAAGTTAATTAGGCCGGGCGCGATGGCTCACGCCTGTAATCCCAGCACTTTGGGAGGCCGAGGAGGGCGGATCACCCGAGGTCAGAAGTTCCAGACCAGCCTGGCCAACCTGGCGAAACCCCGTCTCTACTAAAAACAGAAAAATTAGCCGGGCGTGGTGGCGCACACCTGTAATCCCAGCTACTCAGGAAGCTGAGGCATGAGAATCGCTTGAACCCGGGAGGCAGAGGTTGCAGTGAGCCGAGATCACGCCCCTGTACTCATGCCTGGGTGACAGAGCAAGACTCTGTCTCAAGAAAAAAAATGTTTAAAAAGTTACTCAGAGCAGGCATGCTGGGGATTGGGATTGAGATCCAGCACAAGGCCTTGCGGGGACAACAGATGCATTTTTGGACAGGAAAATGCCTGCCCTGTCCTCTTTGCCTGCTTGCTGTGTTTTTTGCAGACCAGTCACCCCATGTGACCGCTGGTCGGGGGCCCTTCCTGGGCTGGGGCTCTCCTCTGGGCTGAAACTCACCCCTCCTCCTCCCCCACAGATCTTCGGGGGCCTGGTGTGGATCCTGGTGGCCTCCTCCCTGGTGCCCTGGCCCCTGGTCCAGGGCTGGGTGATGTTCGTGTCTGTGTTCTGCTTCGTGGCCACCACCACCTTGATCATCCTGTACCTAATTGGAGCCCACGGTGGAGAGACTTCCTGGGTCACCTTGGTGAGTGCAGCCCAGGGCGACTGCTGGCTGTAGTGGGGGGCGGGGCGGCAGTAGTACTGGCCCCTGGCCCGGTAGGGTGGGCTTTCCCAGTGCCAGGTGAGACTTCTCCATAGACGTCACCCCACCATGTTCCAAGGCTGAGCCTGCCCAGGGCTCCCGGCGCGGAATCAGGAGAGGCAGGGGCAGAGGCAAGGTCTCCACTGCCAACCCTCATTGGACCTGTTCTGTTCTCCCGCATGACTGCCTTTCCATGGATAACCAGCTGCCCAGCCCCCACACCACCTGTACCCACCAGGTGCCTGCCTGCCCCTCCCATCACCCGCGAGGGCGGTTTTCATCTCAGGGGAGCGGGGCCCTGGAGGCTGACCGAGGTGTTGGGCTCCGGAAACTGGCTCTGAGGGTCAGGCCATGGTTACTGTCCAGCTCCAAGCAGGGCTGCCACAGAGCACAGGGAAACAGAAGTGGCCTTTGGTCGTTATTCTGTATAAATTCTGCCTTGAGGGCCACGAAAAGGTAACTTTTACATGTAGGACACTTGTCCCTTACCTGCTGTAGGGGTGGTGGGGCCGTTTGGCCAAGCCAGTCTCAAAAGTTCTGCTACTTAGACTTTCGAAATCACTTCCAAATCACAACTACATAAAACCCTGTTTTAGTACCTTTTTGCTTTCATTTATTTCTTTATTTTGAGTTGGGGGTCTCATTCTGTCATCCAGGCTGGAGTGCAGTGGCACAATCTCATCTCACTGCAGCCTCAACCTCCCAGGCTCAAGTGATGGTCCTGCCACAGCCTCCTGAGTAGCTGGGACTGCAGGCATGTGCCACCACACCCAGCTAAGATTTCTTGTTTTGTGTAGAAATGGGGATCTAACTATGTTTCCCAGGCTGGTCTCAAGTCCTGGCCTCAAGAGATCCTCCTGCACCAACCTCCCAAAGCTCTAGGATTACAGTCATGAGCCACCACGCCGAGCCCTTTTTTGCTTTTAAATATACCAGGAGCCAAAAATAAGCAATGAAACAAAACAAAACAATAGCAACAGCATGGTCCTGCCTCATCCTGCACTGGTCAGTGAGGCCACACCCACGCTGGACTGTGGCCATGCACGACACTTCTCGGATCCAGGACGAGCTTTTCCCTGGGACACCCCAAGCTGCTGGCCCCTCCTCTACCTCTCCCTTGACCCTTCCTCAGGGGAGACCCATGTCCCATCCGAAGTGCTTGCTCTGGCCCCACGGCAGTGAAGTGAGACTCAGTGCAGCAGGGCAGGCATGGGACCTCCGTGACAAGGTTGGGAGGGGTGGGATTCAAAGGAAGTAGGGGGAGAGGCAAGGGACGGGGGTGGAGGGGACCTCAGCTCTGCATCCGGGCCCCGTCTCTCTCTCCCCATCCCTCTGACGCTCCGTCTGCCCCGCAGGACGCAGCCTACCACTGTACTGCTGCCCTCTTTTACCTCAGCGCCTCGGTCCTGGAGGCCCTGGCCACCATCACGATGCAAGACGGCTTCACCTACAGGCACTACCACGAAAACATTGCTGCTGTGGTGAGTCTGGGCACCCGGGGCTGTGTCCACAGCGGGCGGCTCCGCGGCTGGCAGGGTGTGTGTGGAGGCTGCCCAGGCCCTCTGTTTTCAGCTCAGTAACTTTGGAGTGAGGTCAAACCTTGCCTTCATCCCTGGAGCAGGAAAGCCCCAGAGAAAGGGGGTGTCGTGTCGTGCCCAAGGCTCTGCTTAGTCGTCCGGCCAGGGCTGCATGCCCTAGGCCTGGGTGGGCTTTGCAGAGGGCAGACGTGTGAGGGGATGCAGCTGCCCAACGCCTTACCCAGGTGCTCTGTGAACAATCTTATTCAACATCCACGGCAACCCTACAGCCCAGGATTATGAGACCCATCTCACAGGTGAAGTGGGCCAGAGAGTGTGGGTGACGGGCCCAAGATCACCAGGCATCGTAGGGCCCGGCATCAAGGCCGGGGGCCCAGTCCCCACACCCTCAGCACCGGTTTGGGGCCGTGAGTCTGGCCACATGGGTCTCCTGACGCTCCCCACGCGGCCGTCCATTGAAGCATTCAGCCAGGGGTGGGGACACTGGAGCCAGGTGGATTGTCGTCTTAATGGACTGGATCAGAATGACAGGGTAACAGAATACAGTGTTTCATCACGTGGTTTTCAGAGCTGAGCATGTGTGCCCTTGCACCAGTCTACGATATAAAACACGCTTCTGGCCGGGCGCGGTGGCTCAAGCCTGTAATCCCAGCACTTTGGGAGGCCGAGACGGGCGGATCACGAGGTCAGGAGGTCGAGACCATCCTGGCTAATATGGTGAAACCCCGTCTCTACTAAAAATACAAAAAAACTAGCCGGGCGAGGTGGCGGGCGCCTGTAGTCCCAGCTACTCGGGAGGCTGAGGCAGGAGAATGGCGTAAACCCGGGAGGCGGAGCTTGCAGTGAGCTGAGATCCGGCCACTGCACTCCAGCCTGGGCGACAAAGCGAGACTCCGTCTCAAAAAAAAAAAAAAAAAAGAATTAAAAAAAAAAAATAAATTTAAAAAAAAAACACGCTTCTGACTGTGGGTATTGTTAAAAAGTAAGAAGTTTCAGAAAGAGCATTCGTCAGATATCTAGAACTTGACCTATGAATTATGCAAATCCCAAGGTAGAATGTAGTGATGTCCCGCGTTGTCCCATCTCCCAACACGGCTGGTTTCCAAGCAGCAGCACGGCCAGGTGGCTCCTGACTGATCTTCCTTCCTGGGGAGGCTGGTGACCCACCCTCCATCTTTTTCACGCAATTCCCTCTCATCTCCCTCTCCCAAGGCCGCTTCATACCTCCCCCATCCCAACCAAGCCTTCTCTTTTAACAAACATCAGCAAAGTGTCTGATAATAATTTCCATAAAACTGTGGTGGGCAAGGGTTGCAAAATGCAGATGGGATGTGGTCAGTGGGTCAGCACTTGATGGAAAAACCCAGCTAGGGGAACGAACGCCCCCTCCTGCTGCGCGGGTCTCTAGTTGGGAACCACTAGGCTCTACTGCCTTCCGACTTTTCTCTTTTACCTTTTATCAAAGGCAGCACACAGCCAGAGAGGCGTGCAGTTACAAGCCCACAGCTCAACAGATTTCATACAGCGAACTCCCTGTGTGGCTGGTGTCTGGACTAAGAATTAGGGCCTGATAAACCACTCCCAGAAATCCCCTCAAGTCCTGTCCCCATCACTGTGCCCCACCACCACCCAATTCTGATTTCTGGCACCTGTTCAGTCTCGCCTGCCTTTGAACTTCATATAAGTGGAATTATACAGTGGGGACTCATGTGGCTTCTTTCTCTCACCCTTATGTTTGTGAGATTCACTCAAGCGACAAGTGTGTAGATGTGGGTTGTTTGTTCTTATTACTGTGTAGTATTCCCTTGTAGGAACAGACCAACAGCTACTTATCCATCCCATGATTGACCATGTTCCCATTTTTTTAGTTCAGATGGATAGACACGAATATGCTCATGCAGACAGGAGGGTTACAATTGAGAACCGAGTGTTCTCAGCTGGCAGATGCACCCAAATAAAACCACCAAGGGGAAATCTGCACGGTGTTCGATGTAAAGTCACGCCTTTCAACGCACAGTATCAACTGCATCTGACTGTGAGAGAGAAAGAAGTTCGTTACTCAGGATTCAATCCCAGACCCGCCCAACCGCAGCATGTCCAGTCCAGGGGATACTGGGGTGCAAGGAGGCACCTCACACCCTCTCTCACACAGCCTGGTTTTGGAAGCAGCCAGCCTGCCTCACCTCCACTCTGTGGCTACTAATCAGGGCCTGTTCCAAGCTGAGCTCCTCCCTCTCTCCTTTGTGGGTGGCAGAGCTGCTTTGCCAAAGGGACCCCGGGGATTGGTGGAAGTTGACTGGGACGAGATGGAAATTTCTGGAGAAATCTGGAGGTTTCTAGATTATACAATGGTAGGCGGCGATGGCTGCAGTTTAGGGAGAGAGTTTTCTGAAGCCAAAATTTGCCCATTCGTGCCCAGCTCTGCGTGTTCCCAGTGGGCCATTTCTTGACTCCACTTGGAAAATGAGTCTCCACCGCTCTTCCTGCTGGGGACTTCCAAGGTGCTTCTGCCAAAGGCCCTCGTTGGTCTGGAACGCCCACCGTCTGCGGAGGGCTGCCCACTGGGGTCTGACTGCCTGCCCCAGATACGCTCTCTTAAATGTGTTATTCAATCATTCGGCTTCCTTGCCGCCTGCGGGCAATGAGGGAAAGGGCTTGCCCGGGTGTAGAGGCAGGAGAGCAGGCGCCCTGAGGGCTGGGGTGGATGGGCATTTTCAGGAGTCACAGAGGCGTAGCCGCCCTCAATGGATGTTATGCCCAAGCTGGAAACTCTTGACCTCCACCCAAGGTCACAAAACCAGGTGCAGAGATTGGGCTCGGCAGCAGGCAGGCCTCAGGGAGTGGGGCGATGGGAGCAGACAGTGCTCAGGAGGACACAGCAAGTCCCCAGCGAGCAGGGCCATCGCTCCCGGGGCCACAGTGGCTGATTGGATGGTCCCAACAGCAAGGCCCCTCCTTTCGACAAAAGCTCAAACTCCCTCCTCCCCTTCGCTGTCCCTCACTCCCTATGAAGTCTGGCTCCCTCAGCCACACCTGTGACATTAAGAACCCAAAACAAAATAATGATCGGGCGAGGATGTCCAGGCAGCACGGAGACTTTCACCAGGGCCAGCAAACCCAGGTATTTACAATCTCTCAACCAAGCCACCAGGACCACAGCTGGAGGGTGCTGGTCTCACTGCTGGGGGAGGATGTTGTCCCTCGAAAGTTACCTGCTGGAGATGCTTTCATTGGAGGGGCCTTTGAGGACTCCATCTCAGGTCAGCCGAGACCTCAGGCTGAGACCAGTGTGATGCTGGGCGATAGTGGAGAGTCTGACCTTGCACACCAGGTCCAGGCGGTTGTTAGGTCACACGGAGCTCTGTACTGAGAGGATGTGGTGGGCGCCTGGGCTCAGCAGGGAGGGCGTCCATGTGAGGGGTGAGAAGCAGTGGCAGCCCAAGCTCTCTGGGTCTGGCGCCCCTGCGCCGTGTGAGGCTGGATGCAGTGCAGACGCTGTGCCTCGCCCTCCTGCACAAACCCATTAACGGCCATTTCTCTTGGTTCCAGGTGTTCTCCTACGTAGCCACTCTGCTCTACGTGGTCCATGCCGTGTTCTCTCTAATCAGATGGAAGTCTTCATAAAGCCGCACAGAACTTGAGCTGAAAACCCAGATGGTGTTAACTGGCCGCTCCACCTTCCGGCATAACTTTTTAGAAAACAGAAATGCCCTGGATGGTGGAAAAAAGAAAACAACCCCTCACCCCCACCCCCAACAACAACAACAAAAGCCCTGCCCTATTGCTTGTGGGTGCTGCGTTTACTCTCCCGTGTGCCTTCGCGTCCGGGGCGGGAGCTCGCTGTGTCTAACCTCTGACTGCTGCGCTGTCTGCTAGGGTCACCTCCTGTCTGTGAAAGGGGAACTTCTTGTTTGGGGGTGGGAGGTGGGGACCTGACCTGAGAAGGAAACACAGATCCCCTGCTGACCCCTGGACCAGCTCTCGAGAACTACCTGCTGGAATTTTCCACAGGCTCTCCTGAGCGTCCCCTCCTGTGGCATGTTTTAAGTCTTCACGGACGTTCTGTGTGTCATGGGGACTAAAACTCACCCCACAGATCTTTCCAGAGGTCCAAGGTGGAAGATGGTAACCCTGTGAAATACTTTATAAAGTGTCTTTATGTTCAATACATTTGTTGGGTGTTTTTTGGGCTTGGGTTAAATTCCTCAGCATCAGGAATGCCATCGTTTCAGCTTTCTTTCTGAGGAATCCTTTGACTTAATCTGAATCTCAAGAGACAGCAACAGGTGGCAGTTGAGATGACAGATACTGTGTGTGCTCGGCCACTGCACTCTCAGAGCTCGGTGCTGGGGAGCCCACGCTCCCAGCCACCTGCCCAGATGGCTTTCCCCTCTCTCTGGAAACAGGCCAAGTGCCAGCCGGGGGCAGCTTCTCCTTCCTACAAGACGCAACAGTCTGTGCCCCGCTAGAACCTCCTTCCATTGTGACACTCATCAGCATGTTCCTGGGCAGTCTGCTCTGTTCCCATTATGTGGATAATACATTATTTTAGAATTTCCTCGGGCCACTCCATAGGACAGAAAGGAAAGGAGATTACAGAGTGAAAGGAAGTACAGTGACAAGGGTGAATGCCACGTTTTGGGTCTGAGATGTCTGGGTTGAAAGGAGATGGGATGATTAGGAAGCAGGCACTGCGTTAGGGATCTGGAAAGCCCAGCTCTGTTATGAAACGCTCCTTTATCCCTTGGCTCCGAGCAGTTAGTGCCATTCCAGAGATGGGATGTTGGAACAGGTGCTGGAAGACCTGTGAGCTTCCTGCCATGGAGGCGTGTGGCAGAGCATCTGCGACCTCTTGCTGGCAGCCATGGAGGCAAAGATTCAAGCTTCAGGCCGGGAACGGTGTCACATACGTGTGGTCCCAGGTACTCAGGAGGCGGAGGCGGGAACGTCACTTGAGCGCAGGAGCTCGAGGTTGCAGTGAGCTGTGATGGTGTCACTGCACTCCAGCCTGGGCAGCAGAGCAAGACCCTGTCTCTAAAATAAAATACAATAAAATAAATAAAATTCAAGCCTCAAGTGGTGAGTTCAGTTGACATTTTACTCCTCTTCAACTTGGAGATTCTACAACTAAATTGGTCTATTCAGGAGGTCCTTTGTTAACCCAGGATAACTGGTACCAGAAACCGGCCACTCTTAGTAAGTACACTTCAAACACCCAACGTTTCATAGTACATCATGAGCAAAAGGTTTGATTGGGGCTTTACCTTGAAAAAATTAAACTACAAATGAGAAGTAATCGGAAGTTTGTTACGTGTTTAACAAAATTTCCAGCAAGTGTTGATTGAGGGAAGTCCCATTTTTCAGCAAAACCGTCCACAGGAAGCCAGCAACATGTTAATGAAGCTCACTTTTTACCCTCATCAAAAAGAAAAAGAACAATAAAGAAGGAGGAGGAGAGGAAGAAGGAGAAGGAGAAGGAGAAGGAGAAATGGAAGGCTTAGTTTCCCAAGGGCTTCTCAATGTTTTGACATTTTAATCATTCTCTTTTTTAAAAAACTTTCATATACTCTTTCTCTATTTTTTCTTCAGCCAAAGGCTTTGCCAGTGGTTCTCTGGCACCACTTTCTGATTTCTTCTAGCCCTGGGCATATTTTAAATCTGCAGTTTCATTTCACATTTGACTTGCATCCTGTTCACATTGGATGTAAATTGGATGGGCAAGGTTTCATTTCCAGCCTCAAAAATGCCCCCTCCTGGTCTTGCTCTTCCTCCTCACCCCCCACGCTCACCCCCCATCCCCTGTCGGGTTTCTTTGCTCCCACATGTCTGTTCCCAACTCTGTCCCTGTCCGGCTGTTTTGTGCTTGCAGGTGCACATGTGTGCTGGCGGCAGCCCTGCCAGCCATGGGTGCTGCTCCCCTGGGAGCCCACGATGCCTGGGTAGGAAGGGTTGGGAACGGGGACATTAGAGAAGCCTGCTGGGTGAAGCAAGATGCAGAGCAGGGGCACCGACTGAGCACCTTCCGTGTGCTGGGACCACTGGGGGGATGGTGTCTAGCCCCCAAAGCTGCTTCTTGCTGGCACGCCTCACCTCTCTGCCTCTGGGTGTTACGCAGGAGGGGACCTCACCTCCTTTAGGGCAGAGCCTGGTGCCACCCAAGACACTCAGAGACTGCCTGCTTGGTGGCCCTCACTTGGATCAAATGCAACTGCCCAGAAGATCCAAATTCATTCCTGTGTTACCATCTTCCTGCCATTCTGGGGGCTCCTGCCTTGTGCCAGGCACTGTGTAAGCACTTTCCATATAAAGCTTTCCGTTACTCTCCCAGTGGCCACGTCATCCTACAGGCAGGGAAACTGAGGCTGGTGCAGGTGGTGAGAAGTGCAGCTGGACTGAGGGCTGCCTCCCTCTGGCCCTGGAGCCCTGGGCTTGATATGACCTCAAGGCACCCAGACCCGTCCTCGTTGCCGGTTGTCCTCCCACCTCCCAGGAAGTGGCGGTGAGATTTAGTGGTTGACATGATGCTAGTCGGCAGGGGCCTTCACAGAGTGATGAAGCCAGGCACTTAGGATAGCCCCAGACCACCATTCCCGACCACCACCCCAGACCACCACCCCAGACCACCACCCCAGACCACCCCCACAGACCACCCCCCAGACCACCACCCCAGACCACCCCTCAGACCACCCCCCCCGACCACTCCCCCAGACCACTCCCCCAGACCACTCCCCCAGACCACCCCCCCAGACCACTCCCCCAGACTACCCCCCAGACCACCCTCCCAGACCACTCCCCCAGACCACCACCCCTGACCACCCCCCAGACCACCCCCCCGACCACCCCCCCAGACCACTCCCCCAGACTACCCTCCAGACCACCCCCCAGACCACCCCCCAGACCACCCCCCCAGACCACTCCCCCAGACCAACCCCCAGACCACTCCCCCAGACCACCCCCCCAGACCACCCCCCAGACCACCCCCCAGACCACCCCCCCAGACCAACCCCCAGACCACTCCCCCAGACCAACCCCCAGACCACTCCCCCAGACCACCACCCCTGACCACTCCCCCAGACCACCACCCCTGACCACTCCCCCAGACCAACCCCCAGACCGCCCCCCCAGACCACCCCCCTGACTACCCCCCAGACCACTCCCCAGACCACCCCCCAGACCACCTCCCAGACCACCCCCCAGACCACCCCCCAGACCACCCCCCCAGACCACTCCCCCAGACCAACCCCCAGACCACTCCCCCAGACCAATCCCCAGACCACTCCCCCAGACCACCACCCCTGACCACCCCCCAGACCACCACCCCTGACCACCCCCCAGACCACCCCCCAGACCAACCCCCAGACCAACCCCCAGACCACTCACCCAGAGCAACCCCCCGACCACCGCCCCAGACCACTCCCCAGACCACCCCCCAGACCACCCCCCAGACCACCCCCCGAGACCACCACCCCAGACCACCGCCCCAGACCACCCGAGACCACCAGTCCCAATCACCACCCCAGACCACCCCCCAGACCACCCCCCGAGACCACCACCCCAGACCACTGCCCCAGACCACCCCAGACCACCACTCCCAATCACCACCCCAGACCACCCCCCAGACCACCCCCTGAGACCACCACCCCAGACCACCTCCCCAGACCACCCCAGACCACCACTCCCAATCACCACCCCAGACCACCATCCCCAATCACCACCCCAGACCACCGCCCCAGACCAACCCCACAGACCAGCACCCCAGACCACCTCCTCCGACCACCACCTCAGACCACCCCCCCAACCACCGCCCCCGACCACCGCCCCAGACCACCGCCCCAGACCACCCCCCAGACCACCGCCCCAGACCACCGCCCCCGACCACCGCCCCAGACTACCACCCCCAATCACCACCCCAGACTGCCTCAGACCACCCCCCAGACCACCACTCCAGACCACCACCCCCGATCACCGCCCCAGACCACCGCCCTGACCGCCACCCCCGACCGCCTCCCCCCACCGCCACTCCCGACCGCCACCCCAGACCACCCCCCAGACCGCCGCCCCCACCGCCGCCCCCGACCGCCGCCCCAGACCGCCCCCCCAGACCGCCCCCCAGACCACCACCCCAGACCAACACCCCAGACCACCACCTCAGACCACCTCCCCCGACCACCACCTCAGACCGCCCCCCCAGACCGCCACCCCAGACCACCTCCTCAGACCACCCCCCAGACCACCACCCCGACTACCTCCCCAGACCACCCCCCCCAGACCACCAGCCCAGACCGCCAACAGGGCCTGTAGCAGGCCACGGCCACAGCCAGGCCCTGGACTCAGCGTCTGCTGGAGAGGAGCTGGTGCTCAGAGCTGCAGCCACGGCCACGCAAGCTCAGGTAGCTGCTGGGTCCACTTTGCAGCCCCCACAGAGCCAAAGGCAACAGTCCGGCTGATACTTTGCAAAGGTGAGGAACTGGGTATTTTTAAGCTCACAGAATAAAGAGAAAAATCTATCCACAAGCCTGAGAAAGGATTAGGAAGAGGCCAATGTGTATGCTGTGACTCAAAGCCAAAGCTTGCAGAATAGGCGGGACCATAGTCAGTCACCCCACTGTCGTCCCCACCAAGTCATGGGCCCAGCAGAGAAGAGGACTGGGGGCTTTGGACCAACTGGGCCTCGTGGGTCACTGCTAAGGGCTTCCCCCTTCCCTGACCGTCCCTGTGGCTCGTGTGCTGTCCATGGACCCAGGAACATGCAGCGCCCGGCCAGGCGCCAGGAGAGACACAGGGCCAGTGCTCAGTAAACACGACCGCATGAGTGAGCAGGCCCAGCGCCCCAGGGCGGCTCCAGCTGACCTGTGCTCAGGCATGTCTGTCCTCTGGCCTCTCAGGAAATGACAGAGAGTGGTGAGATGCCAGGTGAAAGGGTGTTTCTGATGGGGGTGCGGCGAGGCTTTGGGACAGTGGCTGGGAACGCTCTGGCACAGCTTTGACTGGACAGTGATCTGATCAGTGCGTTCCCTCCTGCCTTCCATGGCCCTCGAGCAGCTCCATGGGGCTTGTGATTCATTATGGACATGTGTGTGGGGAGGGGGCACATCACCAGAGGGCAATCAGCAAACGGTAGCTACCAGCCAAATCCAACCAGGACATTTTGGAGGCTATGGCCTGTGACTTCCCAGGCTGTGGCTCCCTTGCTTCAGGGGGTGATCCTGGAGGTATCCTCCTGGTGGCCTTCCCCGTGCAGGGCAGGGGGGCCTGGGAGGTGTCCCAGGAAGCAAAGCTCCTGCCCCCCACTCTGCCCAGGACAGATCCCCATCGATCTTCCCTTCTTGAGAAGACACAGCTTATGGGAGCCGGGCCTCTTCAACGTTCGAGGGCTGAATTCTAAAAAGCGTCTCGTACCCCCACCCCCGCAGGTTGTAGGACTATTTTTGCAAAGCAGCCCGAATGGAAGATCGAAGGCTGCTTCACGCTGACCTTAAAGAGGCGTTTGCACTGCCAGCCGTGGGCTGGAGCGAGCCTGCCTTCGGCGCCCACACAAGGGCCTGTTGTTCTGGGTATCAATTGGGGCCGGTGTGGGGTTACAATGAGGCCTTTCAAAGAGACAAAGCGCCTCTGGACAGGCTGAGTGTCCCTGCACACGTGGGCATCCGCCCAGGGCATTTAAAATAACGCGATTTGAAAAAACAGATTTGAAGTGATGTTTCCCACTCCGCGCTGTTCGGCGGCCTTTGTTCTGTCTGCATCACACCCGGCGACGGCAGCTTCTAAGAGCTGGGCGCCGGAGCGGACACGGGGCTCCCAGCTGCGGCTGCTCTCTGCCTTCCCAGGTAACGAGATCATCGCACTGCCAGGCTCTCTGGAGGGTACCCAGAGAGGCTGGATCCACACAGAGTGCTCGGCCGCCAGGACTTCCTTCAGCCAGAAGCAGGCACCCAGGACATACCGTATGAGGTGACTTCCCAGCGCCGCTGGGTGCCAGGTGCTGCTTGAAGTGCTTTACTTCTTCACGTAATCCTGTGACAACCTTATGTGGTGGATACAATTTAGATGAGGACTCTGAGGCACAGAGAGGTTAAGTGACTTACCCAAGGTCACACAGCAAGTAGGCGTGGATCCTGGTTCCAGCAGAGTGGCTCCTGGGCCCCTGAGGCTAAGCGTCATGCTTCATGTCTCACCGTGACAGGGTCCTTGTCCCTCTGGGAGCAGGGGGCACATGCTAAGAAGTCCGTCACACCCATACTGCTGACTTTACCAATACTGAAAACTCCAAACGGTGCTTGAGGAGTGTCAGGAAAACCCAGCCAGGAGCCCAACCTGCCAGGGAGGGGTGTCTGAGATGAGGGAGACAAAGAAGGCACAAAGGGCTTCCCGGGGTAGAACAAGGGTGATCCGGACCAGGTGCGTGTCAAAGGCTGGGGGGGTGAGGGGTGCCTTAGGAGGCTGCGAGGGCCCGGGCTGGTCCTGGAGGCAGAGCCGAGCTTGGCTTTCACCCACGGGGCAAGCCCAGTGGGGGTATCTGTTGGGCAGTGGCAGCCGTCCAGCCGAGAGACGCTGTGGGTGTGGGCGGGCAGGCTGGACCGGGAGGATGGGAGAGGCTTGGCCGGATTTTGGTGAACTGAGAGCAGCCAAAGGGAGTGGCCGAGGGCACAGAACCCTGAGCCAGCCCAAGTGTGTGGCCCCCTCAGCCTCAGCTTCCTGTCTGCAGAATGGGAATATTATTTCCACCTCACAGGCAGCTGGGAGGATTTGAGGACTCGGTGCAGATGAGTCCCTGGGACCGAGGACATCTCGGGAAGTCCCGGCCGCTGTTATCATTGTGGGAATGAAGAAAAAGAAGGTCTAGAATGATCCTGAAGTTTCCAGCCTGGGCAGACGATGGCTATTCACATTATGCTTATTCATTAACCACGTTGTTGGCATTCTGTCGTGAACTTGGGCTGGTACTTTTGCTTTTTCCCACAGGACTGAACGTTTAATCAGCCATGACAGAGTTTAAAATAGTCCCACTTAGGAAAACAAGCTCCAGTGCTTCGGGGAGAGGCAGTTCCTGCCACAGCCCCTGACAGTGAGGGAGGGACTCCCAGAGGGCCTGAGAAGGTCACAGTCACCGGGCGGGCCTCTCCACTCCCTCCCTCGGGCAGGAGCAGCCAAGCCAGAGAAGCCTCAGCCACAGGCAGGTGCAGCGGCACTGGGAGGAGCCGGGAATGTACAGATGAAGAGCCCAGGCCCCAGGAGGGTGGGAGTCTGGGCCAGGGCACCAGACAAGTCAGCGCCAGGGTGGCCTCGGCCCTGCCTCCCAGGCTGCCTCCCCTGTGAGCCCCTGCTGCCCGCCTCTCCTATGGTACCTCATCGCTTCCCACACTGAGGCAGAGGGAGAGACGGGGGCTGGTGAGAACAGGGAGTAACCCACGATAAAGACGGGGCAAGGGCGCGAAAAGGGCCCGGGGAGGCTCGCCGAAGGCAACTTCCAGGTCTGTTGCCCACTGGGAGTCTGGCCCCGCGGCCTCCACCTTCTAGGGTGAGAGCTGGTGACACCTGTGGGTCATGCAGGACATGCCTCCACCGGTGGCTGGAAGGAGGGGCACGGCTGCCCCTCGCATCATGTACACAATCCCCCAGCACAGTCCAGGCGGGTTGTACCATGGGTGTTAGGTGGCATGATGGTGGTGACGAGGATGTAATCCACTGGCTTAAACCCTGCCCAGCTCACACACCCCCTCCTCCAGGGCGCTACACCTGTCCCACTCCTGCTCCTGGGCACCCAGGCTCCCCACACCCCACCCACTGTCCTTAAGCCTACAGGGCCCCACCTTCCAGACCCCACTCCCAGGACTCCACTGCCTCCCAGACACCACGGCTGGGTCTCTGCTGATGCTCCCCCATAGCCTCCCTCAACAGGCTAGCAGGACTGAGGGGCCCCACGCAGCCCCCCAGGACAGGTGGTGACCGAGGGAAAAGGAAAAGAGTTGACCCTGAGGGCCCCACCCGCGGTTCATCCCTTCCACTGAGCCAGGAGATGGTGGCCTGCAGGGGAAGTGCAGGTGGACGGACAACATATTCTCATGGACTACTCACTTCTACAATCGGGGTTGCGGCCTCCAATCTAGGCCTGTGCCCCACCTCGGACAAACAGTCACAGGAATGTGACCGAGATGGCGTGCCCAGCCAAGCCAGTCTGGGCGGCCAGATGCTGGGATAGGGCCTGCCCTGCCCTTCACCCCACTTTCTGAGGTGGGCAGTTTTCTGGCTCCGGTGCTGACAGGCAAAGGGGAAAGACGCCCAGTCCTCTGGTGGCTGTCCCCACAGAGTGTGCCCTCGGCCCCCACAGAGTGTGCCCTCGGACACTGGCACTGTCCCTGCTGCAGTGGCTGCCCCCACAGAGTGTGCCCTCGGACACTGGCACTGTCCCTGCTGGAGTGGAAGGGGCTGCCCCCACAGAGTGTACCCTCGGACACTGGCACTGTCCCTGCTGGAACGGAAGGGGCAGGGTGTGTGGACTCACTTGGCGGGAACGTGGGTAGAAAGAGGTTACGGAGGGACAGAGAAAGCTGGCCACGTGGTCAGTCTTGCACCCCATCCCACCTGCTCCATCTGCCGAATGTCGTCACCTCCTGTATGAAACACGAGGCCCCGCAGTGGCTGGTGTGCATTCTCCGTGTGACTGGAACTAAGAGCTCCACACGCATTCTCCACCATCACCTCGGGACAGTCCTCCTACAGAGACGCTACGATCATTTCCACTGTGCAGATGAGGAAGTGGGTTCTCCGAGGCTGACTCGTGCCTGGCTAACGCCACACACAGATAAAGCCAGGCAGAGGCATCACTTGGACTTCTGCATCCTCAATGTTCCCTGCCTCCCTCTGAGTCTGTCTTCCCTCGAGCACTCTTCCCACCGTAGTCCCATACGCAGACTGCGCTGGATGCACGCTCTCTGCTGTCCCGGCTTCCCTCTGGGGCTTAAAAGGGCTACTGTTCCCAAAGACGCCTGCACTTTGGCCCGGGACCCTTGAAAATCCACAAAGAAGGTGCTCCTGGTGGTGCACGGGGCACCAGAATGGGGACTATTTGGGGATTTGGAAAGCAAAAAACCAACATTTTACAGTAAAACTTACTGGTGGGGTGCAGTGGCTCATGCCTGTAATCCCAGTACTTTGGTGGGAGGTTTGCTTGAGGTCAGGAGTTTGAGACCAGCCTAGGCAACCCAGGGAGACCCGGCTTCTACAAAAAAAAATTAATTATCTGAGCATGGTGGTGTGCACCTGTGGTTCCAGCTATTCAGGAGGCTGAGGTGGGAGGATCACCTGAACCCAGGAGGCTGAGACTGTAGGGAGCTATGATTGGGCCACTGCACTCCAGCCTGGGTGACAGAGCAAGATCTTGTCTCCAAAAAAAAGAAAAAGGTGTTTATTATACACCCCAAATAGGGATGGTGCTAATCTTTTGACCTAACAGGACTCGGATGAGACTTTTGTAAAGAAGGCAGTCACCTGGTCTTGTTTTGTTTCAGGGGAATAGAATGCAAGCATTTCCCACTCCAGACAGGCAGGTCCTCTGGCCCCCGCTGTGGCCTGGTCCCGACACAGGGTCCAGGTTTGGGAAGAGGCTGGCTGTTAGGTCCACTCACTCCTTCCAGGTCTGAGTCCTCCGTCTTGCTGAGCATGTGCTTCCGCAGGGGCAAGAGGACAAACCCACAGGAGCATACCCTCCACCCAGCTTTTGAGGCGCTGTAAGCAAGCCCCAGCAGACTCAAGCAAGCTCCGATCGAGTTACTTCCCAGACAGCTGTGAGAGAGAACAGGCTGCAGAAGCCACCTGAGGTCTACAGCAAGCGGCTGGGGACGGAGAGAGCTTCAAGGGACAGGCATGGATGAAAGCGCCCCTTCCTTGGGCACCCGCACACTGACAGCCGAGGGTCTGGCTTTGGCTCCGCAGGGTCTCCACATCCACACACAGACCCGTTTGAGGTGCAAAGTCGCGCTCCGGCCACCTGCCCGGATGGTGGGCACCAGGGAGCCTTCCTTCCTCCCCAGCCACAGAAACACAGCCCTCTCCCTTCCTGCCCTCCTGCCCTCCCGCCCGGGGTGCTGAGAACGGTCTGTGGCTTCACAGAATGGATGCACCCTTGCCTCCTACCCAAGCAGGGCCTCAGCCAGCCACTGGAGCGCCCTGTGGAACTCACTCACCCCTCAAGCCCCTAGTGGTCACTCCCTTTGGCACAGGGAGTAACTTCACCTCCTACTTCTAAAAATAGAAATTTTTTAATTAAAAAAAAAAAAAGAAGAAGCTTCCCTATTAGAGGAAGGGACCCTTCCTGGACCCCTTCTTCCTGCACATCCCTCCCCCTCTACAAATCCACCTCCATCCTCCCGGTCACATCCACCCCCCGACTGCCAGACCTCGGGCCTCCTTCCAACACCGCTGTCTCCCCCGTCTTCAGTGGCCGTTCTGCTCCCTGCGGGGTCGCCCACACAGCATCCAGTCCAATCGCTGCGTCCAAGGCAACAGCACCACCAACACAACCAAAACCAGATGAATGCATAAGCAAAAATGAAAAGGCAAAAAACTCACAACACCCAAATCACACCAGAGCCAAGAAAACCGCCAATCCCGCTCCTCTTCTCCCCTGCCCAGCCCGACTCCTTGAAAGTCAGCCTGCAGCTCTGCCCGTTTCTCCACCTCCAGTGTGCTCTCTTTGTTTGTGTTAGTAATCCTGACATTTTTATTTCTACCAAGCATAGATGTGAACATGGTTTGAAGGCTCAAATGGTTCACAAAAACTCCCGATACCGCCCTGCACTCCTGCCCTCCTGCACCCTCCTCTTCCCCCAGAGGCAGAGGCAGCCGCTTCCACCTCTTACTCTAATCGTGTTGGCATTTGTTTGCTCTGTGCATAAATAAGAGTGAGGTTTTATTGCTGGGCGTGGTGGTTCACACCTGTAATCCCAGCACTTAGGGAGGCAGAGATAGGAGAATTGTTTGAGCACGGACCTGCCTGGGCAACATAGCCAGGCCCCATTCTCCACAAAAAGGGGGAAAAAAAAAAAAAGTAGATTTACAGATTCTTCACTTTGGATGATGAGAATTGAGCTCTTGTCCTTCTCCGTCCCCCACCTCCCGCATTCAGTTCCCCTCCCTCCACCCTCCTGTGCGGCTGGCTGCGTGGGAATCTTGTGTAGGTCAGAATTCATCCTTCGTAGCACCGTATGTCATGCTCTTCAGAGACAAGCCATTTAGGGCACCAGAACCACTTCTTTCTTTTGTTTCCCATGAAGCTAGTAATTGCCTGCAGTTTGGGGTTTTGTGGAGTTGTGTTTGTTTTGTTTTTTTGTTTCTGTTTTTCAAGAGAAGGGGCTTTTCTTCTTCTATTTACTTGTTATTAATTCAACTCAAATCTGGTGACAATTTTTTTTTTTTTTTTTGAGACAGAGTCTCGCTCTGTTGTCCAAGCTGGAGTGTGGTGGCGGAATCACAGCTCACTGCAACCTCAATCTCCCAGGCTCAAGCCGTCCTCCCCTCTTAGTCTCCTGAGTAGCTAGGACTATAGATGTGCACCCACAGGCTTGGCTGATATTTTCTTTGTAGAGACGAGGTCTCGCTGTGTTGCCCAGGCTGGTCCAAACTCCTGGGCTGTGACAATTTTTTGAGTCTCCCTCAAGATCATCAGACACATCAGGTATTCCATCAGCTTCCTCTTCCTGGGGGGTCTCTCCCAGAGCCTTCCCACCTGCACGGGGTGCCCTCAAGGCCTGGGGCCCACGGTCCCTGCCTCGTCTTCCTGGGTGCCCCTCCTCACCCCTGTGCCCCTCTCCCCTTTCCTGCTGTGTGCACAGCTCTCGCTCCTGTCAGGTTCGTTCATGCGGGGACACGTTCTCCAGTGACCGCCTACGAAACTAACTAATAGGAGTTGGTATGGCTGGGTTTTAGACTGTTACTGTTGGACAACATTTTATTCTGCTTCCACCCTTGATTAATAGTTAAGCTGAGAATAAAATTGGGGTTAAAAGTAATTTTCTTTCAAAATGTGGGAGGCATAGTTCTGTTGTATTCAAGCTTCCAGAGTTACTATTTCTTCCATGATTTCCTGCGCTATTTTTCTGTCCTGTTTAGGACTTTCTATTATTTGTGTATCCAGTTTTCTGAACTGGCTCTCTAAGTTTCTTTATTTTACTGTCTTTTTTTTTTTTTTTCGAGACAGAGTCTCACTCTGTTGCCCAGGCTGGAGTGCAATAGCGCGATCTCGGTTCGCTGCAACCTCCGCCTCCCTAATTCAAGTGATTCTCCTGCCTCAGCCTCCTGAGTAGCTGGGATTACAGGTGCGTGTCACCACGCCCGGCTAATTTTTGTATTTTTAGTAGAGACGGGGTTTCATCATGTTGGTCAGGCTGGTCTCGAACTCCTGACCTCATGATCCACCCGCCTCGGTCTCCCTAAGTGCTGGGATTACAGGCGTGAGCCCCCGTGCCCGGCTATTTTACTGTCTTCTATCTCTTTGTCATTTTGCTCTACTTTCTGGGAAGTTCCTCAAATTTGTCTTCCTATCCTTCTACTGAGTTTTTAATTTTTATTGTTAATTTTTAAAAACGTATTTCTAAGAGATTTCTTCTGTGCTCTGATTTTCCTTTTCAAAGTCATCCTTCTTTGCTTCACGGATCTGTTATATTTTCTTTTTTCCCCTCCTAGGATATTAGTAATCGTATGGATGTTTTATTCTCCCTTATACTCACTTTTTGTTTGTTTTGATTTCCCTGTTTTATATTAAAGGCATTCCTGGGATTTCTGGTAATCTTTGTTTTAATAGTTTATATTTTAAAAAACAACCTTATTGGGGCTTGGCGCGGTGGCTCACGCCTATAACCCCAGCACTGTGGGAGGCCAAGGCGGGTGGGTCACCTGAGGCCAGGAGTTTGAGACCAGCCTGGTCAACATGGTGAAACCTCATCTCTACTAAAAATACAAAACTTTGCCTGGCATGGTGCTGCACACGTCTGTAGTCCCAGCTACTCGGGAGACTGAGGCAGGAGAATCGCTTGAGCCCAGGAGGTTACAGTGAGCCAAGATCATGTCACTGCACTCCAGCCTGGGTGACAGAGCGAGACTCTGTCTCAAAAATAATAATTAATTAAAACAACCTTATTGAGGCACAATTTGCATTTAATAAAAGACAACTGTTTTCCACATACATTTTGATAAGTTTGGCACATACATGCATGCATGTGACAACCATGAGAATCAAAAGAAAGAACATTTCCATCACGTAAGATAGTTCCTGTGCCTTTCCCAGTCAATCCCCACCATCCTCACCCCTCAGTCCCAGGCAACCACTAATCTACTTTCTTTACTATGGAGTAGATTTGTCATTTCTAGCATTTTATATAAATAAAATCTTACATGGTATGTTCATCCACGGTGTACATGGTGCCCGCATTCTTTTGTCCAGCATGATGTGCATGAAATTCATTCATGTTTTGAGCACTTCAGAGTTCATTTCTTCTTATTGCTGTTTTCCCCCAGTAACCCATTGCATGAATATGTCTTTATTTATTCATCCATCTGCCAATGGACATTTGGCTTGGTTCAGTTTTAGTTATTATGACTAAAGCTGCTAGGAATATTCACGTAAAAGTCTCTGTGTGGGCATATCTAGTTGTAGAGTGGCAAAGTCAAATTGTCAGTGAATCTTAGGTTTATAGGAAACCATCAAAATGGTTTCCGAAATGGTCGTACCGTTTTCCATTCCCACCAAAAATGTATGAGAGTTCCAGTTTCTCCACATCTTCTATTATCAATCTTTTAAGATTTTAGCCATTCTTATGGGTACGTAGTGGTAGCCCTTTGAGGTTTTAATACGCATTTCCCCAACAATTAATGACGTTGGACAATTTTTTGTGTCATTATTGGCTATTTGTATAGCTTATTTTGTGAAGTGTGCATTCAAATAATTTTTCATATTTTCTATTAGATGATGACAGATAGACTCAATTCTTGTTAATCACAGGAGTTACGTTCTATAAACTCACCACAAACACTGAATTAGGGAATACCGAACTGCTGCTCGCAGGATAAATAGAGGATGAGGTTCTTATGAGCCTATGGCCACAATATTTTTGTCATCTGAGAAATACGTAATCTTGTTTTATGTGAATTTCTGTTTAGAGACACCCTTATTTAACGTATGTCATTGGTTCATTAACGCTGAAATAACAGCCAACAGCACTGTAACTCACGCCTGAACAAAGCTGGTCGAACACGTGTATTTTCTCCACAAGGCACATGGAAGCACTCTCGAGCATCCGACAGCACGTCAGCACTGTGCTTGAGGGTCACTGGACACAAAGCACCAAATGCGAACAAAGGGGCACTAAGTGGGCAACACAAAGACTTGTTTACAGTGTGAGCTCACACCGTTGGGTTTAACCACGGCTGCTTGGATATGATACCAAAAGCACAGGCAACAAAAGAAAAAGTAGGCAAATTGGACTTCATAAATATTTAAAAGTTTTGTGCACCAAAAGGCAACATCAACAGAGCAAAACATAACCAGCAGAATGGGAGAACATATTTGCAAATCATGCATCTGATAAGAGATTAATATACAGAATATATGGAGAACTCCTGAAACTCAGCAACATGAAAAGAACGAACCTGGCTGGACGCGGTGGCTCACACCTGTAATCCCAGCACTTCGGGAGGCCAAACTGTGGATTGCAGCCAAACCCTTCTGTGTCCACCTGTGGGGCCACATGAGCCGCCAGTTCTGGGGTCCAGGACATTTAGGCTCAGGAGAAACTGCACCTTGAAAAAGAGATGACCAGAGAGGAGCAGCCTTTTAACTGGCCTCCATCTGTTGGTGTCTCAAAACTTCATCTGTCAGATACCAAAGGAATCAAAGAAAAGCTTCACCCAGAAAAGGGAATAATTCTTATTTCAGAAGGTTCCACCACAGGACTACTGTAATGTTCTATAGATGTGCCATAATTTTTTGGGGATTTTCACCTTTGGATGCATCCATGGAATTGACATGCCATTTTGTTTTGTGTGTTGCCTGGACTTGGGAGCTTTAAAAAATACAGCCCAGGACCCAAGCCTTGGAAATCCGGATCCAGTTGCCAGGTAACGGACGTTGAAATCTGCTTTTTTGTTTGTTTGTTTTTTTGTTTTTTTTGAGACAGGGTCTCTCTCTCTCTGTTGCCAAGGCTGGAGTGCAGTGGTACAATCACAGATGACTGCAGCCTTGAACTCTTGGGCTTAAGCATCCTCCCACCTCAGCCTCCTAAGTAGCTGGGACTACAGGTACGTGCCACCACTCCCAGTTACTTTTTATTTTTTGTAGAGACACAGTCTCACGATGTTGCCCAGGCTGGCCACAAACTCCTGGCTTTAAGCAGTCTCCCTGCCTCGGCCTCTGAAAACGCTGGGATTCCAGGGGTAAGCCACTGCACCTGGCCAGAAATCTGCATTTTTAAAGAGCTTTTTCAGAAGGTTCATTTATGGTCAGCCAGGTTTGAAAACCACTGACTGAGAAGGTACTGGAAGGCCCTGGCCTCAGCCTCATCATCAATGAGATCAAGGGGCTCCTGGAAGGTCTCAGAGATGGCATGGTCACATGCCAATTCTAGCCCACGTAAAGCAGGAATGTGTGTGTGGGTGCACACTGCTGAGTCCGGCTCTCACTGGGGACTCAAGGGGACTCTAAACCTGTGGCTTCCATCCTGAGGGCCCTGGGAACTAGCTCTGCACATTCACCTGCAGTCCAAGCCCCTTATAACCTCCAGTGTTGTTTTTCAAAATGTATACCTGTGCTCATGGTGCCTGCGTTAAAAACACCGCTGACCTCAGAGCGGCGTTTTACAAACCTCTATCTCCATCGACAGCTACTAGAAGTGTACCTACTATTAACATGTGTCTTGGGTAGAGGACCAATGTGCGAATTTAAAATATATATATATTAAACAGAGATCTTTGAGCATGGACAGGCTGGGAAGTCCTGGGGAGAGGGCCTCCCTGGAGCCAGAGGCCGCCTCTGAGTTAATGAGCAGCTGGGTAGCTGCTGCCCTGACCGCTGGGCAGGCAGTCACCCCACTCCCACCCCACTCGGGTGACAGCTGGCCCGGGTGCGGTCCAGGACTTGAGTCATCCCAGTCTGTGACAGGGAGGGCAACGTTAGAGAGGAGGGCCTGGGACAGAGTGAGCCTTTTGACCATGGAACTGCCTGGGGTGAGGGTGAGGGCACCGTGGCGGCCATCCTAGTGAAGCCCCACCCCACCCCACACTTCAGGCTGACTCTTAAGATTCTTAGAAGAGTTCTCAGCCTGCCCAACATTGAGTGGAAGGGTCTGGGTGTTGATAGCCTCAAAGGCACCTGTCAGGCCCACAAAGACACCATGAACAAGCCCACAGTACCTGACCAGCAGCATGGCTGACCCCACGGTCCTTCCCTAGGCGTAGGCAGGGGCTATGGAGGGTCAGCTGGCCAGCGTCTGATTCATAGGCTCAAATCAAAACGGCCGCTGAAGCTCACATGGCTTCCTGTGGGGAGGAAAGGAGATTTTACTCCTGCACAGCCCAAGGGCACAAGAAGCCCTGGCCATACGGCCATCTGGAGAGGAGAGCACACCAGGCACCTGAGGCTGTGTGAGGTGGGTGAAGGCCAGCAGTCTCCGAATGCTCTCAGATGCCCCTGTGCTCAACAGCACGTTCCCCACGCCCCAGATGCCCAGCTGAGAAATTCTGCGTGGTCCATGGTAAATGCCCTTTCTGAGAAGCAACCACGACCTTCTCAAGAATACTTCAGAGGCACTTTTCCTTCTTCTCCACCAACCGACATCCTATTTTGTTGGAACTCACCAGGCAGAGCGCACCCAGCTCTGCTCCTGCACCTTCCCTCAGAGCTTTAACAGCTGTTTCCAGGCTGCCTCTTTGGAAACTGCTGCACAGCGGTAACAACGAGCAACAACTCGGGACGCGTTCTTGTTAACGGAAGAGAGGGCCAGGTGGAACCGCCAAGGGGGCCATTTCTGGCTCTGCGGGAGTCTGTCAGCTTCTGGTGGGAGCCACAGCCTGAGGGCAGCCAGGATGGCTCTGCTGGGAGGGAGACCCTGGGAGCAGGTGACGAAGGCTCCTGGAGGCAGGGTTATAGCCCGGGGTCCCAGAGGCAGGAACAAAGCCCCCAGGGCAGGCGGGTGAAGGCTGCTGGGGGTCGGAGGGGAAGCCTTGCTGCCTAGGAGCTCAGGCCGGACTGAGAAGGGCAATGCCACAGAACCACTGAAAGGAGCAGGACAGCAGTCAGAGTTCTGGACGAGACTGCAGAGGGCGGGGGAGCCAAGCACCACGGGGACGTCAGGAAGGGCCGTGAGCCCTCCTCTGAAGGCCACTGTGGCACCCGCATTCGTGAAGGGCTTGAATGACTCCTCTTTTAACGGACAGGCATCCAAGGGCTTCCTGAAAGCCACAGAAAGCCTGGCAGTAGGTTGTTCCTTACCTTCTAGGAATGATCTTGGTCATGCTGGTGGTGAATCCCCCTCCCTTTGGTGACCTCCCCCCCCTCCCCGACATCTGCCCCAAGCGACTTCTCCAGGGCCAGCCTTGGGAGGCAGAGAGAGCCACTCTGGCCTGCTGTCCCAGACCTTGAGGGTGCCATGGGTTACACGTGTGCTCACATGAGTCTATGAGTTGAATCCCCATAGGACTGGGGGCAGCACCATGTCTGAAGCAGCAGCTGCACTTGCAAGATGAAGATCTGAGCCAGTTTTTCAGTTGTATCCGCAGCGTTTATCAAGAAAGGGCCTCTGGGTTTGTGTTTACTGGACATGAATTGAGCTGCTCTCCAGGGATAAGAAAAAAATATAGCAACCCTGCTATGTGGGCACCCCATGGCAGCCCCCGGGGTTAAGGGGCAGCTTTCTTTCCAAGGAGTCCCATTGCCAAAGATGAACCTTCAGGTGAGGGCTCAGAGCTGCTTGCTTGGGCAGATACTTACGGCATGGCAGCATGGTTCCCAGGGAGATGAGTCCATCGCCCCACAGAGGAATCTGTGCTCAGACGCTGTGCCCAGGGAATATCAAGATCCGCACCCGGGAAGCCTAAGGCTGTAGCCTCAGCCCCAGTTAAGGATCATGCAGTCTGGTCTGTCCCTTAGTTTTACAGATGGGGAAACTGAGGACCCAGAGGAAGCAAGAGCAGCCCCAGGCCACACAACCCCCTTTTTATTATTCATTCACTGACTACACTGCAGAGGCTGGACCCCTATCTCATCATCTGAATAGTAAATTGTTTTCTCTTCCTGACCCTTAGTCTGTGGGGGGTCTCATTGCACCATGCATCCAAGAAGGAACTTTCTGAAGCTTTCCAATGCCACCCAATCCCTGCATCCTACTCTATGCTTGAAAGTGAAGCTCGTGGGTTTTTTCCCACTTCAGGTTGTTTTTAAAACCACAATCGGCCGGGAGCGGTGGCTCACTCCTGTAATCCCAGCACTTTGGTGGGAGACTGAGGCCGGTGGATCACCTGAGGTCAGGAGTTCGAGACTAGCCTGGCCAACATGGTGAAACCCCGTCTCTACCAAAAATTACAAAAATGGGCCGGGCGTGGTGGCAGGCCCCGGTAATCCCAGTTACTCGGGAGGCTGAGGCAGGAGGATCGCTTGAATCCGGGAGGCGGAGGTTGCGCTGAGCCGAGATTGCGCCCTTGCACTCCAGCCTGGGGGTCAAGAGCGGAAAACCGCCTCAAAAATCAAAAACAATAACAAAAAACCCACAATCAGTGCTGAGTGCTGAGCGCCCCCGCCAGCAGCACCGCCCTCCCTCCCCCGCCACACTCAGGCCGGCCCCGCCCCCGAGGTCACCCCTGGCAGGGGGCGCCTCCCGGGTGCAGCTCCCCTGGCGGGACTGGCGCCTCCCGGGTGCAGCTCCCGGGTGCAGCTCCCCCAGCGGGACTGGCGCCCCGGCCCTCTCGGGAAACGCCAGCGCCCAGCCCAGTTCGGGCCAGCAAGGGGCGTTCGCGGAGCAAACACCGAGCGGGGCTTGCTGACTCGCGCCCTCCAGAAGGCGCCTTGTTCAGGCGGGGGCGTCTGGACCCGCGCAGACCCCTCCTCAAACCAGCAGCAGCTAAGAGGTGGGACCGCCGGGGACCGGGAACAAAGGCTCCCTCCGGCGGCCGAGCGCGCCGCAGCCCGAGGGGGGGTCAGGGGACGCTCCCAGGTCCCAGCAGGCGCCACCAGCGTCCCAAACGCCCGCGCACCCCGCCTGCTCCTCCCGGAGCGCCTGGCGGAACGGAGGGGTTCTCCGGCCGCTACCCTGGCGGGGCGCCCCCCACCTGCAGGGACCCCACCAAGGTTCAGCAGCCCGCTGGGCAGAGCTGTGGGGATCGCAGAGCCCCAGGACTACGGCGGGGCGTCCCACACACCCTACGGGGCCTGTGCAGCTGCCGGGGTCCTCTCCCTTCCCCCTCCCCACGAGCCTCCGCAACCACTATGTCTCCCGGTGTATACAGCACCCTTGACATAACCAACTCCGCCTTAGAAAAAGACTGCATCTTACACACCGTAGGACACTGTGCTAACAGGGACCAGATATTTGCCTGGCTAAAGACTGCATCCAGCCGGACAAGGGCATAACCAAGCACGCTCCTCCACTCAGTCCTCGTCAGAGGACACCGTGGCCATAAGAGCAGGACTTCAGCAGCCGCAAATGGCCGTCTGAACAGACCCAGTCTTACAGCCACTGGTGATCAGCAACTGACATCTGCCCACATCAAAGACGCTTCCTACAAGTACTGAAGGTTGCACCAGCCCACACCGAGAGATTTCTTTTTCTCTGTTACTCTCCTTGGACTGGTTTGTTAACCTTTTTCCTACCGCCCTTCTCTTCATGTTAAATGTTACTGCGTGTTGTGGAATGTTTAATCTATAACATCTATATATTGATTAAGTATATGACTCTGCCTGGCTTGTAATGCTGACTGGCTGGTGGAGTGGCTGGAGCATGTGTGCTCTGACTGGGGAAGTGAACAGGAAGTACTAAGGAGAACTGCCCCCTGAGGAACTCCATGGCACTCATGGCCCCTGTGATTGAAATAACATCAATCAGAGTCAGACACTGTGGAAAGACAAAACACGCGCGGACCTGGTTATCGCTGAATTGTGTGCACCGCTCAGGACAGAGGGCTCGGGACCCACGTGGCTCCCACACACAATCCAGCTTCAGCTCTGAACTAGCCAAGCTCCACCACGCCACAGTCCCTTCGCCCTCTACCCAGTGTGTGCACGCACACGCACTCACACACCTCCTACTGTCCCTCATGACCCTACGCAAAAATCCTTTCACTCCTCAGTGCTCCTTGAGCTTTCCTTCAAAGGCCTTTGAAACCCTTGCTTCTCCTCCACTCTCTGAGCTATTTCCAGGTAAGGGAACTTATCCAGCCTCACTGGGGCAGCCTGGTCTTAGGAGCTGGGCACTGGGCCTGCCTGCCTGGGTGTCAACCCTGGCCTCACCTCTTACCAGCTATGTGTTGAGCAAGTTTTTAAATTTGGGGATCTAAGTGCTCAAGGTTATTAATTTAAATATGTAAGTGGATTACAACACTGTCAAGCACAGGTCAAGTGTTCAATAAATGTCAGCACATTGGAAAAAAAAACACCTAAAGTCACAGGACACTAATACTCACCAAACAATATTCTAGGTAAGCATGAGGAGATCAACCAACATCAAAGTAATGAGCAAATCTCTGAGGGTCCAGAATCACTGATTTGAGTGCTAAGAAAAAGGCTGAGGTGCTTCTGCCTGTCGCAGGCTGTAGAGCTGTGGCAGCCAGTGACAGTGCTGTGCAGCGTAGACACTCATTGCTTCTGCCTGCACCTACAGCTCGGTTCTCATTTGCTGGCCTCTTTCTAAAAATAAATGAGCCTCTGGCTGGGCACAGTCACTCACGCCTGTAATCCCAGCAGTTCGGGAGGCTGAGGCGGGAAGATTGCTTCAGCACAGGAGTTCAAGACCAGCCTAGGCAAGAAAGCGAGATGCTGTCCCTACAAAAAGAAAAAAAAATTACTGGGTGTGGTGGCATGTGCCTGTGGCCAGTTACCTGGGAGGCTGAAGTACAGGATCGCTTTATCCCAGGAAGTTGAGGCTGCAGTGAGCTGTTTACACCACTACACTCCAGCCTGGGCAACAGAGCGAGACTCTGTCCCTAAAAAAACCAAAAATTAAAAAAAAAAAAGAGCCTTTTAGAAGTAGCGGCACTGGGCTGTTGAGAGGATGGCTCCAACTCACACGCCTCAGGTCTAGGAGGAGCTCAGACGGCTCCACTCCCTGAGCTGCTGTTTGTCCCCTGCAGCCCATCAGCCACCGATGACACCCAGCATGATGCTTTCCTCTCCACCCGTGCTACGCTGGCCGACGGTGTGGATCTTACATAACGCTCACGCGGTGGAGAGCTCATTACTTTCAGAAAGCTGAGATGGTGGTGGAGGGTGCTGGGGTCGGACCGAAGACTTAAGCAACACGACTGACGTCACACAGCAAGTTGATGAATTTTCAAGGGGCAGTCCCCAGATCCGGTGTGCGTCCTGCCTTTGCCCCACAACCCTGACCCTGACTTACACTTTAGGCTAGTGATAAACTGCAGTGCGAATGCATGATCTGCAGCTGAAAGGTGTTTGAAAACCGCTCAGGAGAGGAAGAGAAGCAAATGCGATTCTTTCAAGGTAGTCTTTGTCATGCAAATCTGGAAGCTTAACTTTAATCATGTTGCTAGCGGGTACTCACACCCCTTGAAGATCCCACATCTAGCATTTCAAACAGAAGTGATTATCTCTGTAGAACACAAGCATTTTTCTTTTCTTTCTTTTGCTTTTTTTTTTTTTTGAGATGGAGTCTTGCTCTGTCGCCCAGGCTGGAGTGCAGTGGTGCCATCTTGGCTCACCGCAACCTCCGACTCCCTGGTTCAAGCGATTCTCCTGCCTCAGTCTCCCGAGAAGCTGGGATTACAGGCATGTGCCACCACGCCCAGCTAGTTTTTGTATTTTTGGTAGAGACGGGGTTTCATCACGTTGGCCAGGATGGTCTGGATCTCCTGACCTCGTGATCTGCCTGCCTCAGCCTCCCAAAGGGCTGGGATTACAGGTGTGAGCCACCGCACCTGGCCCGGACACAAGCATGTCTAACTGCAAACTATTTCACTGAAAGGAGAGAGAGGTTTCTACTAGAATCATCAGTGTCTACATTGCGCATTCAGTAAACAGGGACTAATATATTTGGGAAGCTCTTCCTACCCCCTGGTGGTTGTAAAGATGTTTAGCATAAACTGCACACTAAAGAGTGTACTCTTGGCCGGGCGCGGAGGCTCAGCCTGTAATCCCAGCACTTTGGGAGGCTAAGGCGGGAGGATCAGGAGGTCAGGAGATCGAGACCATCCTGGTGGACACGGTGAAACCCTGTCTCTACTAAAAATACAAAAAATTAGGCAGGCATGGTGGTGGCGCCTATAGTCCCAGCTACTCGAGAGACTGAGGCAGGAGAATGGCGGGAACCCGGGAGGCGGAGCTTGCAGTGAGCCAAGATCATGCCACTGCGCTCCAGCCTGGGCAACAGAGCAAGACTCTGTCTCAAAAAAAAAAAAAAGTGTACTCTTGGGTAAGTTTTGATATATACATACACTGTGAAACCATCACCACAACCAATTTGTTGAACATATCTGTCACCCGTAAAAGTTGCTTCATGCCCCTTTGTAATCCCTCCCTCACACCCATCTTACCCCCACCCAGCCCCAGGCAACTGCTGATCCACTTTCTGTTATTGTAGACTAGTTTGCACTTCCTAGAATTTTATAGAAATGAAATCATACAGCATGTGCTCACTTTTTGGTCTTACTTCTTACACTCAATGCATTTTGAGACCCATCTGTATTGCATATCAATAGTCCTTTTTTTTAATTGGCCAGGTGTGGTGGCTCACACCTGTAATCCCAGCACTTTGGGAGACCAAGGTGGGCAGATCACTTGTCAGGAGTTCAAGACCAGCCTGGCCAACATGGTGAAACCCCGTCTGTACTAAAAATACAAAAATTAGCCAGGCATGGTGGTGCACGCCTGTAATCCTAGCTACTGGGGAGGCTGAGGCACGAGAACCCAAGGAGGTGGAGGTTGCAGTGAGCCAAGATCGTGCCACTGCACTCCACTCCAGTCTCGGCAACAGAGCAAGACTCCATCTCAAAAACACAAAAACAAAAACAAAACCTATGCTACCTGCAAGGCCATTTGCACAACGCATGAGTCAGATGACTCCATTCTTTGAATGGCCAAGGCGACAGCATTGTTTCAAAGAACTTCTGACTAGAGAGTATCATGAATGTGCAATATTTCACATAAAGAAATAGTTTTTAAAACATATTGAAAACTAGAGGAAAAAACATCCTACCTATAGAGAGTAAAAATAGAATTACATCCAACTTCTCCCCAAAACCACGCAAGCAAGAGTGAAGTGAAATATTTAAAGTGGTAAGAAAGAAAAAATCACCCCACTACCTAGAATTCTGTATCCTGTGAAATTATCCTTCAAAAGCACAGGAGAATAAAGATTTTCTCAGACAACAGGGAATTTGATGCCTTGTGAGAAATGTTAAAAGTTCTTTAGAGAGAAGATAATGACATAAGTCAGAAACTGGTTCTACACAAAGGAAGAGCATCAAAGGAGGAACAGGTGAAAGGAAAATAAAAACTTTTCATTTTTCTTGGTTGATCTAACGGATAACAGTTTGTTCAAAATAGTAATAGCAACAATGTACTTGATGAGTATAGTTTATATAAGTAAAATGAATGACAGCAACGGACAAGAGGGAGGAATTAGGAATAGTTTATTAATGCAAGGTACTCGCACTACCCAAGAAGCAATATACTGTTATTTGAAATTGGCCTTGGATTAGTTGCAAATGTGTACTGCAAGATCTAGGGTAAACACTAAGGAAAGTTTTAAAAAAAAAAAAAAAAAAAAGGGTGTATGCCAAGAAAGGAGAGAATATGGAATCAAAAGGCAGGAAAAGTGGGAAACAAAAATAGGAACAAAGAGCGAGGGCAGCAAAGAACAATAATGTTATGGCAGACAGTAATTCAATTCTATCAAGAATTACTGTAAATGTCAAAGTTCTAAATACACAGATGGAAAGACAGATTGTCAGAAGGGAGATTTTGATTCTTGATCAAAAATCAAGAATCAAGTATATACTGTCTACAATAAACCCACTTTAAATATAAAAATGCATGTAGATTAAAAGTAACGGAATGGAGAAAGACATATCATGCTAACACGAATCAAAAGAAAGTAGCTATATTAATTTCAGACAGAGCTGACTTCAGAGCAAGGAAAATCAGCAAGCATATGGGAAGACGACATGATGATAAGGGGTCGATTTTCCTAGAAGACATATCCTTGTTTTGGGGGGTATAAACATGGCTCATTACAGCCTCAACTTCCCAGGCTCAAACAGTCCTCCTGCCTAAGCTTCCCTGTAGCTGAGACTACAGGCACGCACCACCATGCCTGGCTAATTTTGTAATTTTTTGTAGAGATGAGGTCTCACCATGTTGCCTAGGTTGGATTACAATCTTTAATGAACAACAGAGCGTCAAAAAATACATGAGGCAAAAACTGATAGAACTGCAAGGAGAAATAGAGGGATCCAGTATTACAGGTTAGAGACATCAACACCCCTCTCAGAAACAGATCTAGCAGGAGGAACATCAGTAAGGACACAGGTGAAAGCAACACCACCATCAACCGACTGGTTACAATGGACACATTTAGACCATCTACACTTTAGGTGATTATGACATGGCTGGGTTTAAATCTACTATCTTGCATCTTTTCTATTTATTTCAGCAGTTCCTTGTTCCTCTTTTCCTGCCTTCTTTTAGAATACAATCTTAAAACTTCTTCATAAAAATGTTTTAAGATTGCTTTTGTATCCTCTTTGTTGGCTTAATAGCTGTGACTGTGTTACTTCAGTGATTCCTTTAGGGCAAATTTTTAGTGCACATCTTTAACTTAAACCAATCTACCTTCATATGATACTACACGACTTCCAATATGTAAGAACCACATGACTACGTATTTCCATTTCTTCCCTCTGCCTTTGGGCTATTACCATAGATTTCACATCTGCACGTTGGAAACCACAATACATGATTATTTTTGCTTTAAGTGGTCAATTAGGTGTTAAAGATACCTAAATAAAAGGATATATGAAATATTTTATGCATATAATAACCTAGTCTTCATTTCTAGTGTTCATTTATCTGCATAGAAGGGATGTTACTATCTTTCTTCTGCATGAAGAACCTCCTTTAACAACTCTTGTAACGCAGGGCTGCTGATTCTTTCAGATTTTATGTCTGGAAAACCCTCCATTTGTCCTTCATTTTTGAAAGAAATTTTCATTAGGTAAAGAATTCCAGGTTGGTAATGTCTCTTTTCATACTTTAAAGCTGTGTTTCCCTGTCTCGTACCTTTCGTTGTTTCCTACAAGCAAGCTGCTGTCATCTTTACCTTTGTTCCTCTGTACCTAATCTTCTCTCCCTTCCTCACTTCTAAAATTTCCTCCTTATTGCTAGTTGAAATTTGATTGATACAGTTATTGTATTCATTGGGTCTCAGTAGTTGCCATCAACTCAGCTATTATTTCTTCGAAAAAAAAATTTTTTTTGAGACGGAGTCTCGCTCTGTTGCCCAGGCTGGAGTGCAGCGGCGTGGTCTCGGCTCACTACAACCTCCGTCTCCTGGGTTCAAGTGATTCTCCTGCCTCAGCCTCTGCAGTAGCTGGGGTTACAGGTGCCTGCCACCATGGCTGGCTAATTTTTGTATTTTTAGTAGAGATGGAGTTTCACCACGTTGGCCAGGCTGGTCGCGAACATATGACCTCGTGATTCAGCCGCCTCGGCCTCCCAAAGTGCTGGGGTTACAGGCGTGAGCCACTGTGCCCAGACATAGTTCTTCAAAAATTTTTTTATACCTCCCTTCTCCAGGGACTCCAATTACACACACATTTGTCTCCCGAAGTTGTCCCATAGTTCTCTAATGCCCAATTTCTCCTACCAACTCTTCTTCAGTCGTTTTCCTGTTTAAGTTGCTGTCTTCAAATTCTTTCATATCTTTTTCTAAGATGTCCAATCTGCTGTCAGCCCCATTCAGTGTTTTTCATCAGATATTGCAGTTTTCATCACTAGAGGTTCAACTTGGTGTTTTGTATCTTCCACGCCTCTACTTAGTATGTTTCTCTCTCTAGCTTTTTGAACATATGGAACACAGTCATAATACCTGCTTTAATGTCCTTGTCTACTGATTGTGCCATTCCTGGATGAGTTTTGATGGACTGATTTTTCCCTTCATTATGAGCTTACGTTCTCGTTTCTTTGCATACCTAGTGATTTTTTTTTTTTTTTTTTTTTTTTTTTGAGACAGAGTTTCACTGTTGTTGCTCAGGCTGGAGTGCAATGGCATGATCTTGGCTCACCACAACCTCCACCTCCCTGATTCAAGCGATTCTCCCGCCTTTGGCCTCCCAAGTAGCTGGAATTACAGGCATGTGCCACCACGCCTGGCTAATTATTTTGTATTTTTAGTGGAGACAGGGTTTCTCCATGTGGGTCAGGCTGGTCTCAAACTCCCGACCTCAGCTGGTCCGCCCGCCTCAGCCTCCCAAAGTGCTGGGATTACAGGCGTGAGCCACCACGCCTGGCTGCCTAGTGATTTATTCGATGCCGAGTATTGTATATTTTACTTTATTGGGTATATTTTTGGTATTCCTATATTCTTCAGCTTTGTTCTGGAACACAATGAAGTTACTTGGAAACAGCTGTGTTCCAGTTTGGTCTTGTTTTTAAGCTTTCTGAGTTGGGACCAGGGGTAGTTTTTATATATAGTTAATTTTTCTACTCGTAGGGCATCTTAGTTCTCTTCCAATGCCACCTAGATTACAAGGTTTTCCACCGTGGCTGCTGACACTATATTCTGCTCCAAACACTGTTCCTTCTAATTCTTTTGGATGAGTTTCCTCACAGGCATGCACTGTTAGTGTGTAACTAAATATTTAATGGAAACTCTGCAGATCTTGGTTCTGCTGTGCAACTCTCTCCTCCAAGGCATTCTCCCCGTGAACTCTAGCCATTTTGGCTGCCCAACTGCACCTCAACTCCAGGAGACCGCCAGGTCCTGATGGGGTAACGCTTCCTAGAGCCACAGACTTTCTGCAGATAGTAAGGACGAGTAATTTTGTTTCCCCTCTCCAAAGGATCATTGTCCTTTATTGCTTAAAGTTCATTGTCTTGATATTTGTTAGGTATTTAAGGAAAGAAGGTAAACTAACAAGACAGGTAACTTTCAGGAAATAACTACCTTACTCTAGCAAAATGCCACAGGAAAAAAAAGGGACCTCACCCTCACCAGATAATGTCACAGGCTGAAAACTTTCACCATCCAGCCTAACATGGACTTCTCCCTATCCCATGTCATCAGGGTGCTCCTACTTCCAGCAAAAAGGCATCAGCAGAGGTCCCGAGGACAGCGGCAGTAGGAAACCTGGATCTCCATCCTCACCAGGCAGTAAGGAGCCAGGGCCCCATCCCACACCAGCACCGTCAGAGGAAGCATGCTGACAGATTTAAATAAGTGTCAGAGCTTCATAACGTAACAGTGACGATGTCCAGTACAGCCAAAGTCACTCATCATAACAAGAACCAGGACATTGTAAACTTGAATGAGAAAAAACCTCAAGGGATGTCAACACTAAGATGACACAGATGTTGAAACTTTATGACAAGAATTTTTTGTTTTTGGAGACAAGGTCTCACTCTGCTGCCCAGGCTGGAGTGGCATGAACAAGGCTCACTGCAGCCTCAACCTCCTGCGATCAAACGATCCTCCCCTTCAGCCTCCTATGGAGCTGGGACTACAGGCGCACACCACTATGTGTGTCTAACTTTCACATTTACTTTTATTTTTTGTAGAGATGAGGTCTCACTTTGTGGCCCAGGCTGATCTCAAACTCCTGGGCTGAAGCAATTCTCCTGCCTCAGCCTCACAAAGTGCTGGGGTTACAGGCGTGAGACACCACACCCACCTGATGACAAGGATTTTAAAGCAGCCACCATAAAAATGCTTCAGTGAGCAGTTATAAACACTCTTGAAGCCATTAAAAAAAAAAAAGTCGGCCGGGCGCGGTGGCTCAAGCCTGTAATCCCAGCACTTTGGGAGGCCGAGACGGGCGGATCACGAGGTCAGGAGATCGAGACCATCCTGGCTAACACGGTGAAACCCCATCTCTACTAAAAAATACAAAAAAAAACTAGCCGGGCGAGGTGGCGGGCGCCTGTAGTCCCAGCTACTTGGGAGGCTGAGGCAGGAGAATGGCGTAAACCCGGGAGGCGGAGCTTGCAGTGAGCCGAGATCGCGCCACTGCACTCCAGCCTGGGTGACAGAGCCAGACTCCGTCTAAAAAAAAAAAAAAAAAAAAAAAAAAATCTCAGCAAATGGAAAGTCTCAGCAAAGAAACAGTAGGTATAAAAAAGAAATCAAATGGAAATTTTAACTGAAATATACAATGATAGCCAAAGTTAAAGTACTGCATGGATGGTTCAAGAGCAGAATGGAAAGGAAAGAGAAAATAACCAGTTATTCTGAAGATAAAACAATAGAAATTATCTAAACTGAGCAACAGAGAGAAAACAGACCAGAAAAAAATAAACAGAGCCTCAGGGACTCACGGACGATAATAAAAGATTGAACATTTGTGTCATCAGTGTCCCAGAAAGAGGATGTGGGTGGGGCAGAAAGAGTAAGCAAAGAAATAAAAATAAAACGTTCCACAGAATGGGTAAAAACTTTTGTGAAGCATGCATCTGATAGGGGCTTATATCTAGAAACTATAAGGAACTCAATAATAATAAAAAATAACTTTTTAAATGGGTGAAGGCCCTGAATAGACATTTCTCCAAAAAACATATACAAATGGCCAATCAGCACATGAAAAGATGCTCAACATCATTAGCCCTCAGGGAAATACAACGGTGTACAATTAATCGCCACTTAACATTCCCAATGTAGCCAACAACTTCCATTTCCACTGTAGAAAAGTTTGGCAGTTCCTCAAGGTAGTCAAGTTACTTAACCGCTCTGTCAAATGAAGTTAATCACGTTCACTTTGGATGAATGAGTTCATATATATCAGCTATAATTGCTATAGCGATTACCACTGTGTACATTATTACCAATCGGGTCAAATTGTTAGCCCCGTCTCCCTAATTCATTTACTTTTGTTACTTTGGATGAATATTTAAAGTAGTCTTGAACTGAGATATGTATGTAAAGGTTCTATCACATTGGCATATAACATGTGCTCAATAAATCAAAGCTGTTAATTATTTATTTCTGAAGAGTTTACAGATTAAACTTTCCTCAAAACAAACAAAAACCAAGGCCACGCCCCAAGCTGTGAGGGGCTGAGTCTCTCCTGGTCTCTCCGAGGCACAGGAACTGGCTGCACAAGGCCAGAGAGCTTACGTGGCGGCTCTCTTCAAATTAGCCCACACGGAGCGCTTCATCCCCTGCGCGGCCTTCACGTCTTGCCAGTCCAGTTTGATGTCTGGAACATCCTCTTCTGGCTCCGGATCCTTCCTCAGGGCCCCCCGGGGGGAGGCCACCACAATGGGCAGAGGGCCACACTCCTCCCGGATTTCTACAACATGGAGACCCTTCTTATCAGCCAGCTGCTGATGGGTTTCCTAGGCAAGACCAGATTCACAACAGATTAGGTCTGAAGTACATTTGCAACATAAAGAGCAGGAACTTCCACAGGCCAGAAGAGTACAGGCTGGGGGAATTCGAAGGCCATGTCAGTGGATTTGGGTTAATGTGTTTTGTGGCTAAACTCTAATAACCTGTCATGGGTGGAGCCATTTCAGCCTCACCTGCCGCATCTGCCCACCCCAAACTGGGACAGAGGAAGGGCCTTGGCCTCTGGTCTCTTGCCTTCTAAACCCTCCTGATTATGCACCATGCTGTGCCAAACACTGCACTTGAATCTCACCAACCCCCTAGATCTAACTACCAATTTACAGTAAATATAGGGAAGATAAGACATGAAGGACCCTACAGGTATTTTAGTCAGCAACAGGCCAGGAAGCACCACAAAACAAACAACCTGGTTTCCTCAACAAAAAATCCTAAGGGGGCAGGGCGGGGGGGGGGGCGGGGGCGGGAGACGAGGGGAACCTATTTAAAAGGCATAGCAAAAACATACATTAACCTGTTCTGCAAGCTGATTCAAACACATTGTGTAAAAAAAAATTTTTTTAATCTAACAAATGGAATTTGTTCGTTTGTATGAACACTGATTGGATGTTTGATGATACAAGTTACTGGTAATTTTTTAGGTATGGTAATAGTATTACAGGATTTTTAAAATCCTTATCTTTTCGAAGATACATACTAAAATATTTAGGGGTGAAATAAAATGTCTGAGATTTGGTTCAAAATAACGGGGGGTGGTACTAAGAAGCAAGACTGGTCACGAGCTGGGTGACGGCCACGGAGATTCACTGCAGAGGGAAACCACAGAGTTCTGGAAGCCGGCAGATCAGTTCAGTAGACGTTATTCATGGTACAGTGACATACCTGCTATGTCAATCCTGTGATCCCGGGCCTTATGGCTGCCTTGCACTATTCTATGTATGTTTGAAATTAGAAAAGAGATGAGCCATTCCACAAACAAAATAAAATAACTTATATTGGTGTGTCTTTCAATCAAAGCACATCAGCTAAATTGGTGGCATCTTTTCCTTTTTGAGTGACATATTAAATAATGCAACCTTTTATAGCTGATGGCATTTTAGGAGAGATGACATATGGTAACTACATCAGAAGGTTTAAAAGACTAACAGAAAACAAAAATATCACATAAAAGAACAAGCCTAGGCCAGGCACAGTGGCTCATGCCTGTAACCCCAGCACTTTGGGAGGCCAAGGCAGGTGGATCATGAGGTCAGGAGTTCAAGACCAGCCTGACCAACATGGTGAAACCCCGTCTCTATTAAAAATATAAAAATCAGCCGGGCATGGTGGCACGTGCCTGTAGTCCCAGCTACTCAGGAGGCTGAGGCAGGAGAATTGCCTGAACCCAGGAGGCGGACATTGCAGTGAGCTGAGATGGAGCCACTGCACTCCAAACCTTGGTGACAGAGCGAGACTCCGTCTCAAAAAACAAAAACAAACAAACAAAAAAAAACAAAAACAGAACAAGTCTACTGGATCATAAATAACACCTATCTAAAACCAACACCTTAATTAAACCTCTAATGTTTCTGTTTAGAAGTGCTCTGAAGGGTGTTTAGACAGTACCTACACACAAAAGCTGTTCGGAAAACAGAAGGCTTTTACCCAAAGCCTTCCTTTTCTTTTAATTTTCCTATTTTAAACAGAGACATGTAAAATTTCTCCATGGATCACTCTAACTAAAACCCACTACTGTACTCCTGAAGTGTCAGGAAGTCTGCCAGAGTCCTCAGCTAACAGGGTCAGCAAATGGAGCCTACTGAACCTGGTTGTCTTTTCTGCTCATCCACCATGCTGAGGTCTACCCATCCTTTCAAGAGACAGGCCAGCCCTGCGGGGCAGGTAGGGCGGCCGCCCAAGAACAGGGGGCCGGTGCAGCCACAGCCCTGCCCTCCACGGTGGGTGACTGGGAGCCGGGCCCAGGGCTCCCACCAATGAGGAAAAGTAACCTGGCATGTTAATGTTCAGAGTCCCACCAACCCAGGCGTCAGTCCGAACCCTCAGTCCGAACCCCTACACAGGTAACCTGGCATGTTAACGTTCAGAGTTCCCTACCAACCCAGGCGTCAGTCCGAACCACCTACACAGGTCACAGGGAACTCACCGTGCCTGCCCTGAGTGCAGAGGTGCCCTGGGTGCTTCACCCTAGCCCCAACTGAAAGGACTAAATTAGGAAATAGACTTTCTCTTTTGATTTTACTTTTCCATACTGTTGGAGCTTTAGAACAAGCATGTGTGATTTTCCTAATAACATGTAGACTGTAATTATTGGCTTTAAAAAATGCTACTTAGAAAAACCCTTGAAATACTTTTTATAAGGTAATTTTCATGAACTCGTCAGTGGATTTAACTAAACTGATGTAGTCACAGACAGCAAAGAATGCCCAACTCCTCAGGTGGTCCCAGGAAAGCATCGCCAGGAGGCCCCAGGGCATCGCAGCCCCAACACACACAACTGATAAACAAACTAGAACTTCTGTTTCAGACCCCGGGGAAGGGTTACCTGTCTGGAGAGCCCATAGAAGAGGCCCCGGGTGAGGTTGATCATATTAACAGACCCAGAGACCTTGGCGTACATGTCTTTGATGCCAATGAGCCGGCAGATGGTGATGATGGCTCTGTGGCAGCGGAGGCCATAACCTAGAAAAGGAGAACTGGGTGAAACACAGCCCACTCGCCTGCAGCGGGAGGAGTCGCCCTGCTGACTTGCGCATGGCTTCACTCTGGGCTTCGGGAAACTGGTTCACATTCTGGTATCACCACTTCCTGGTGAGTTGACCCTTGACAACTTACTTAACTTCCAAGATGACACTTCAACAGGATACTACAAGGATTAAAAAGATGACACCTACAAATATCCTGAACACGTATCCAGGGCAAAGAAACAGGATTGTTATTGAGATTAACAAACATGCATGGAGACTCCTGACACTCCAGACTCACGTTAACTAAGGACGGAGGGACACACCTCTTCTCACCCTCCTTGATAGTTACGTTACCCTGAGCAGACTGGTCCACTTCCTCCTCCCGGAGAAGCTCTTCTTTTCGTGTTGGTAACACATCCTCTCCTGGCTTTCCTCCTGGCTATTGGCCTGTCCTCCCCTCCTTGCTGGCCTCTAACTCTTAGCGGGGGGGGTCTCCCCTCCAGCCACTTGCCCTACCCTTTTCTGCCTGTAATCCCTTCTCCAGAGAGCTATAAAAACACAAACCAAACACGTTGTTCCCCCATTTAAAGATCCCTCCTTCCCACTGTTCTTGAGATTGAAATAAAGAATGCCATGGCCTATCCAGAGCCTTCTGTGCCTGGGAGTCCTGCCCACCTCCCTGACCTCATCTAGAGACGGGACACCTCCTGCTGGCTTCCTCACCTTAAGGACTGCACTTGGGATTTCCTCTGCCTGGAATGTCCTCCCAGCTCTGCCCCCTTGGCTCCTTCTCTTCTTCAAAGTCCCATTCAAATTGCTCCTCCTCAGACAGGCCTTCGGTGACCATGCTAGTCAAGATGGCATCCTTCCTTCTGCCTTCCTCCCTTGTACTCTAACACAGTACGCTGATTAGGGCATTCAACAAAACCTGTTTATCCAATGATTCCCCTGAATGGAAAATGGCCCCCATAAGGGCCAGGATATTGTTTGCTCACCGTGGTGTCCCCAGAGCCTACAGCAGCATCTGGCAAATGCAGGTGGAGTGAGGGAGCTGCAGGGCCCAAGTTTGGCCTCCAACATTCTTATTTGCCAGACATAAAACTCAGCACACACCTCTTATGCTCCAAGGCAGAAGATCTCCTCTGGAAATTGGACATTACTGGCTTTCCAGTTTGACTTTTTATGGTCAAGAACTATTCCTTCTACTTGAAAGTGCCAATGAACTGTGGCCTCCATCATTACGCCAGAGTGCGCAAGACCTTAAGAGGAGAGCTAAAGACTGGTCACAATGGGGTCCTCTGTTCTTCCAGATGGAGTTATTCACACACAGAACAGGTGCCATCCATGTCTGGATGAGCATGGGTGCACACACACCCAGAGAGAGGTACACGTGGAAAGGGCATCGTGCAGATTCTGGAAGGAGCTGAGAGGCAGCTCTACCCTGCCACTGCTCGCTGGATAACCGTGACAAGAAGGCCCCCCTTAAAATACCTACTTGGCAGGGCTGCTGGTGAGTGCCGCGAAGGTGTGTGATACACAGCACCTGGACCAGCACAGACACTGCAATGAACACTGCCACTGCGTGACACACACACCAACACCCACGTGGTCGTGGTCGTGGTCAGTCCGATGGTAATGATTTCACTACCTTCCAGGCAGAGACTGTGTCAAAAAACACTGAATAAATATGGCCAAGTTTTGCAGTGCTGTGTGTGGAACTGAATACTGTTCTATAGCCGAGGCAGAAGTGTTCCATGGTGAAATAAATTTGGGAACACCACACCCTCCATTTCTCTTGGGAGATTCATATTGCACGGCAGAGCATTAATGACTGCAACATTCACAAAGATGCACAAACACTTTTGGTGCCTTTCCTTAATCCAGTTCTGCCATTTGGCATCCTTTTTGGAGTAACACCTTTTCTATCTCCTACAGAACTAGCAACACATAGGCGACATGGTTTAGGAAATGCCTATTTGAACATGTATGTACAAAATGTCTATAAACGTGTATGTATTTAGGAAATGTGTAATGGTCTAGATAATACAAACACCTGAAAAACACAGCTTTGACGAGAAGACAGGAAAGATTTTAAAAGGCAGCTTCCACAATTAAATTAAAATTACAGCAGTCATTTGAATAGGATTCTGTTCCAAGATGGCCGAATAGGAACAGCTCCAGTCTGCCGCTCCCAGCGTGATCGACGCAGAAGACGGCTG